>NW_028259154.1:8125000-8750000 GCF_977971745.1 Zootermopsis nevadensis
TACACTAGTCACAACTAGGCTATTGCCCTTGTTCTTATTTAGAATACTAAAATGACACCGAATAGAATTCTGCAGTTTTCCACTAGGTTTTGAGAGTAAATTAATCCCTGGGTGTCCATGTTTTCTGCCAATTTTCTACGTACAATATAGTGATATTCTTTCAGGTCTGGCAGATCCCATGGCTCTCACAATAGCAGTGTCAGCAATGCAGGGTTGCCAGCTGATTGGAATGCCAGAGTGTGATGTTCTGTTAGCACAGTGTGCTGTATATCTAGCACGGTAAGCATGTCTTGTATTAGTGCTAGAAAAATTATGTTCTATGGCACTGGTATACATTATTATATATCAACATATTTTAATATAAGTATGAAATGAAACAAGTGTGGAAATGTGTACCAATTGGATTTGAGTGTAATTTGTGGAAGATTAAAATGTTAGATGTTACAACAGCTCTTAGGATATAATTTATGCCTCATATTTTGTTAATTATGCAGCATCGAAAAATGTTTCAAATAGTAATTGTAGAACTAAATCATATCTAAATTTTATACCATGTATCAATTTTTATGATGTGTTTGAGAACATTTTAAAGTTTGATATAAACTTCATGTGAAGATGATTTATATCAGATTTTCAGTGTAGTCCACCAATACTGAAATTCATTAAAATTTGTTCACTAGTTTAGAGGTAAACTATGTCTAAGGAAAATCTCTACATGATGAGTTAAAAGAACACAGAACTTAATAAGATAAATGTGTACCCAGAAAGTGAAGAGCACTTTCTAGAGCAAGATCATGCAGACAGTTCCTCTCTTGTTCATTTTGAGAGACATTTTGCAATGCCATTTACTTGTCACCTTCAGTGGTGAGGATGCAAATGGTTTTTCACTTTGCTACCCAGTCATCATTTTGGATATTTAGGTGCTTGTTTTGGTTGTATGGAAGTGAGTGACTGTGGCAAGACATCAGACTTATCAGAGAAAGCAGAAATTGCATTATGAACAGCTGATTATAAACTTACTGATTCTTTGACCTATTGAGTTTGGAGTAGGTGAAGAGTTGAAAAAAACACACTGCAGAAGAGAACACCTTCTTTGGCATTTGACCACTTTATCACTTTTCACATTATGGTGTAATAAGAAAAATACTGGCCAGCAGAATCTGTGCTGAGTGTATAGGTTTTGTAATCAGTGACACATTTTGTTTTCACCTTTGATGTGCCTGCCCTTAACTTCAGGGCATCTACAGTTTCTCCTGGTGGTGGGGATATATATATACTTTCCAGTTGTTTGTTCCAGAAGCCAAGGGCAAGTACATCTTTTTCTGTTGAAATGTAGTTTCATGTGGTTTTAACTTTCTAGATTCTTTGCAGGATAGGAAGGAACAGTGAAATGAACTCTTTCAGAAAATCCTGGCTGACACAAGTTGTCCACAAATAATTATTTTGAAGGACTTGTGTCAGGAACAGGATTTATATCAGAATCACTGTCATTCACAGTTACTGTAATTTTGTCTACTGTTAGGGCTTATAACATTTTTGCTTCGATGCTTGTTCTTTGATGGAATTCAACCACATAAAGGAAATACTGAATGCCTGATATCAGCTATAATCACTGGGCTGAATAGTTGTCACACACACACAAAATAGAATCATGCAGTAAATGAGATAGAAAGAGAAAAAATAAAAAGAATTATGTAATGAGTAAACATCCAAATAACCTTTAAACAATATCTATTCATAACTGACAGAATATTTTAACGAGGAGAATGTATTAAATCATAGTGTTTCAAAGTTGGCAGTCATAAATTTCCTCTGATAAATGGAAATCTGTGATTCTGGCAGTAATATGTTAAACTGACATTAAATTTGTTCACTTTGAGGTAATAAATAGAAAAGCTAAACTGAATAATTATGACTGATAAACTCTTCGGCATCTATTCACTGTTGGTGATTCAGATGGCAAGAAATCTTAACTGAATACTAAAGCTTCGTTGTCTATTATTAAACACACTAAAAGAAAATTATAACTTCTTTAATATAGGCTCTAAAATATTGTACCTAGTTAATACAATAAAGTCTGATTTCAGAGCAGTCTAAACTTAATGTTTTGTTCCCCTTCCCACTTATGATCTGCTGAAACAACAGAAATGTTTGTTTTATGTTGATCTATTACATCAAGAACATCTTACATTATGTAAAATTGTTAAAATTGTCCAGTATAAACTGAAATAGTAACAGTTGCAGATATGCTTAAGAAAGGGCACTGATTTGTTTCTGTGCAGTGCTCCAAAGTCTCGGGAGGTGGACAGTGCATTAGCTCTAGCCAAGAAGTGTATTGCAGAACATAAAGGACCACTTCCTGGTGTTCCATTACATCTGCGGAATGCCCCTACAAGTCTCATGAAAGATCTTGGTAAGTTTATCAGTTGGTTTACTCCACTTACCTTGCCTGGGTTTGTATTTACATGATGTTTCTTTGCATGTTCCAGGATACGGGAAAGGGTACAACATGGCACACAAAGATGTAACGCATCTCACCTACATGCCAAAAGGTCTAGAAAATATGGACTTCTTTGGTTCATCATCAAATTAACTGCAAGGAAAGGACATTAATATCAGGAGACATGAGTTTGTTAGTAGTTTCAAGAGAAAGTTATCACATGTAAAGCCAAACTTATAGAATTGAAATATAATTTTTTGCCCACATCCAAATACAGTATTTGGAAGGGTACAGAACACTGAGAATATGCCCATATTTATAAAAAAAAATTAGAACTGAATCATGTGAACTGTAGAAACAACCAGCTGTGCAACTATTCTCTTTCTCCCTGCTCAAACGATTTTATCGGTTTCAGCCATCAAAGAACTCACTTTCAGAAAATAAATAGGGGTTATGTATAGAATGTTTGTAAGAGGGCATTAAAACAGGAATATTTCACAAAGTACATAAAATGAGTATATAATGGAAGGGCATGACCATTTCTGTCCTGTTTCACCTCCAAAACTAGTCAACAGATTTCAAAGTAATTTGGTGAAGTCCACACAATCACCAAATTTTATTTTGGCCCACATCAGTCCGGCACAACTCTACTTTAAATGAAGCTCAAAGCAAACTTTCTAAGGTTTATGTCTTTTGAAAACAATTTTAATATTGTGTACATTAATAAAATACAGGAGAGAATAAATTCTCACTTTGTACCTGTATACCTGAAATAAATAAAGTCCAGTGAGTTATGCAAATTTTTGGTTGTATGTATGTGGAAAATGTATACTCTGAAATGGTGTACATCTTTTCACTTTTATTATGTACCAAAATGAACATGAATTTCAGTTGCTGAAGAAATGGAAACTGGTTGGGGAAGAGGTGGAAACATATGGTTCACTTAATGGGCAATGTTCCGGTGCTTACAAAAGTGTTTCCTTAGTGAACACAGAAATTTAAGAGGTTTCTTAAATATGGCAATCTAATTTTGACTTTTAAATCATTTATTTTTCTAATGTACAGAATATCCATTCTGACATAAGGTAAAATGTGCTGTGGTGGTCCAATTGAATTGGCAAGTGTTATGCTTTAAGCCGCAGCAGTTCCCAATCCCTCCCTATATTAAATTACATATATATATATATAGCAGTAATTCCATGCTTTGGTCAACTTTCAACACAACTGGAAAGGCAGGCTTTGGTTGCATCCATTACACAAAAATGTGCCCAAAATGGATGGCCAGGAATGCTCCATGCTCTAAACCACACCAGGGAATTTTAAAAGATATTGCAACTGAGACAAAACCAATAACAAAAAATTCAAACACTGACAACTTGCTATAATGACAATTTTCAGAAGTCAATTAAATATATGTATATATAAAAACAACCAGAGTAGTTCAGTATCAGATGCAAAGGTTGACAAAAATTAAAATTGATGTCCAGTACTTGGCCTAGTACAGCAGAAGTGCATTCTGTTACTTAAAAATAAGGCCGTGAATTTATCTCATGATAAAACACTCCACAGAATTACATTCACACACTGCTAAGACAAAAAGCATCTATTACTTCCACGTCTCTCACCTCAGGGCCAACGTTTATGTGGTATGGAAATTTACCACCTAATAAAATTAAAATCACTATATATAAAGTCATCACTAATAACTTATACACAAACAATACTTGGGCTTCATATCAAATCCAGTAAAAATTATCCTCAAAAGATACTTAACTTACTGTCAACCATAAAAACCAGAAATTTAGTTCTGAATGTTTCTTTTTATGAATTGGCAGCTTACAAAGTCGCAACTGATCCACACAAGGCAACTCTCCACATCACCAAGTCACCCCCTTCCACAAAGATCTGGTAGGTCTGCAAAACCAATGCGCCTTTTCAATAAATTATACAACTGTAACACACATGTCAGTGAACACAATCCCTCCAAGATATGACTCTTCCAGCTAGCAAGTAGCAAGATGGTCGTTAAAACACATAATCGGGACCAGCCATGTCAATGGCCCAACGGAACTTGTCTCGTTGAGTTTTGTTGTAGATCTTCTCAATGGGAACATTGTGCTTCTTGCACCTGGAACCCAAACATAAGAAACACTGTAATGTCCTGATTCATGCAGCATAAAATCACATGTAATCAATGTTCAACATTTACCATAAAGTGGCATGATATGCTGAAAAAGCATTGCACAAAAAGGCCCGCTGTTTCTATGAGGATAACTCCACCACTCCTGATTGGATGATGATGACGATGGCCAGTAGAGGAAACGTGGGCTCCCTACCACAGTGGGACCTGGTATCATCACTGTTACAAATGTTTAACTTTGTCACAGGCAGGGGGAAGGGGAAAGTCAGAAAAACTTTTACTAAATGTGGCCTTGCATTCCTGAATCAGGAATACAAGGCACGGGCAAGCACGTAAGTCACGGCCTGCTTCTACAGCCACACCAGTGCCCTGAGGATGAGAACAGCATAGTTCTCGAAACACTGGCAGTTTCTTCACCAGCTCAACTGACACGGCTGACAACCCGCAAGAAATCATATTAAAATCACCATGAAAACTTTAAATTTTGTATCACACAACTTACCATGCCACAGATATCCGTGGGTCTAAATAATTCAATTTGGAGGTACTAAGGGCAATTTCCTTGTTTTCCTCCTTATCTGTTGCTTGAAGTTCCAACTTGGCCAGCTGCTCCCTTAATTTTTCTAGAGCCTTCTTCCGTTTCTCCATGTCGCTGGAGCAAAATGCAACAAAATTACCAAGGTTTAAAAGAAAAAACTTCCAACACGACTCATATGAATAAGAAATGGACTAGAAACTTATAAACAAAGCTTAACATTAAAACCTATACATGCACAAATGTGGTAATTATGGAATGAATATTGACACTATCACAGTAATACACAATTGACAATTCTGTCCAGTCAAACCCAATCTGACAGTTCTGAATCTGAGTCAGAAATCCATAGCCCTCAATGGATTATTGACAAAGCCAGGAATCTTTACCAGGTAATTACTGTTGATTACAATCAACAGTGAAAGCAATCGGCATTTAGAGAATTTATTAACACTAACATATTATTGAAATTCAACTGTAACTAATATATTCATGAAGTAAATGATTCTTCTCAAAAGAGAGAGAGAGAGACAAATTGTAAGAAATTATAAACTTACATTTTATTCTTTGCAGAACCATTTCGTTTGTGCTCATGCTTGACATCCTTGTACTGTCTTTCTGCATCTTGTACCATTTCTTTCTTCGCATCGATCTTCCCCTTCAGATTCTCCATGGACTTTGCATGTGTTTTGGGAACGGCACGTTGATGGTTACACAAGATTGCCACAGCGCGATTTGCACGGTTATATGCTAAGATCTGAATAGGAAATGGAATATACATTAACACAGTAATATTCTTGTGTGCCAGTCCCTGTGTACTGTAGCCAAAGCCAGCTAAAAAGCCACTTCCTTATTAGCAATACTGACTGCGCTGTGTACATATAACCATACACAATTTTTATTGATGTATGAATTATATTACTTTTCACACTTACTTAAATATAAAAGTATCAGCATGTCTCATTGCCAAAAACTACAGCACACTGTTACAACATAGGTAAAATCACAATTACAGATACCTTCTCCTGAACAGTGTAGTCAGGATCGGTCAGTTTATCGAGTTGTTCTTGAAGAGTGAAAGAGGCATTGTATGTTCGGAAAACCTTTGCAGTTAAACCTTCCATCAATTCATTCAAGTGTTTGTTTAGGACAGTAGTCTGAAATTAAAAAATACACATACATTGTTTAACATCACAGTACAGTGCAATTTACTGTACTTCAGATTCCAGAAAAGATAATATTGAAAGTTAGGAGCATTTCTGGTTCCCATCGATCCCTAATGCATAAATAAACATCTTTCTCCACACACTGCAACAAAACAAATGTAAAAAACCTAAGTCCAGTCCAGGAACCAATGAACACAAAAAGTGTACAGAAGAACAATCAAAAGTACAATGATGCCCAATGATGACTCAATAACATCAGCTGACTAGAATTACATATAATCTCTCCTTAAAATTCGTGGAAAGCCAATGTAAACAGTAAGAGAATATAGGATTTGAGGGTCTCGAGGTGGAGAACTCTCTTCTGGGTTTTAATCATCACCCTGATGATGAGGCCCCAAAGACCTCTGAAATGTTGGTAAACTTCTACCAGACTACGTGGCACAACCCAGACGTAACAGTAAAACGTATTTATATCATGGTGTAAGGCAAAGTACAGAAAACCGTCAGAATCCAATCAACTGACAATGTAGTTTGCTTTGCATGTCATTCCCTGTATTTATACAAGGTTAAGTTGATGTTATCTGCAAAATCCTTCCAGCACACATTTGTTTGTGTTCACATAAAACTCATGGTCTTAGACTCAGATATCTCTTCTTCTCCTTGAACAGTTACTGCGAACATCAATATGAAGTTGTGATGACTTTAGGTGTTTACAGGCACATTCAAATTTTACTGACTATGGGACAGTCTATAGCAGCTGATACTGTAGAGAAATTCTGTCCACTGCTCTACACAAATTTCTGATATGCTTTCAAGCTCCATTTACATACTTATTTCACTTAATTCATGAGTTCAAGACCTTGTCATCCCTGGACAGTATTTTAATGAGCAAGCAGTAACATCAAGGAATTAACATAATAAATACAACTCACGTACTTACTGAATAGTTACATCATTCTATAACCCTGCAGTAGCAGAACAGATCACAAAAAATTTCATCAGACCTTGGTCCAAAATTTGTTGGAAATGAGTACAAGGCTTACTCATTCTACAAGAGAAAGACCAAACCCAAAAGATAGTGAAATGATTAAACCATGAAGCTCAACACACTCACCACTGGCAAGCAGCAGGATCAGTTTGTGGTGTTGTGTGCACTCAGCCAAGACAAAAAGAACAACTGCCAAACTTCAGTCAAGCAAAGATGATAAAGGTTAAATGACAAGCTCAACTATATAAGATGTTTTCATAAAACTCTATTGTAGTGGGTTTCCAGGACTTTCCTTTGCAATTTTTTATAGTGCAGTCAGAGTGCAAAGCTGAACAAGTATTTTTACTGAAGTCCCTTTGCATTCACAGCTCAGTATCAGGACTTTGTGACTGTGAACTTTGAACTTGAAGTCTAATTATATCATTACATAGATTAATTTCATTTAATGGGCTGTCATCCCATACTGGCTAAGACATTTCACATAAAGCACAATCTTAAGAAATACTGCAAGATTCCACAGTAAACATATTAACTTCTAAAATATTAAAAGTACCCAAAATACCAATACATCCACATTACTCCCTAAATTGCTGGTTGAAGCACCACACTTACATTGAGTCTGTCAAAAAGATCATCCCCAGTTGATTTGTTCTGCATGAAAAGTTGTAAATTCTTGAACACACGCTTCTCCACAGACACTTCATTGTAATAACGAATTGAGTCTTTACCCGGGAAATCAAAGACTACAACATAATCTTTTCCATCCTTCTGACTGTGCAGAGAGATATGCTCAACACGGAGTGAACAACAGCCCACTGTGTCTGCTTGATCCTCGTCCTTTTCATTACCAGCTCGAAGAGCTAACTGTACGAAGAAAATCATTATTAGCAAACACAGCCACGACATATGCAACAAATACTGTCCAACTGGGAACAGGACAATCTAACAGAGTGAAATATATTTGAACACTAAACTGCAGACAGTCTTAAGTGGATAGTATTTAATGCTGAGATAATTGGGCATGAATCAGGAATGCACATCAACCGAAGCAAAGGCTTAAATTGAGGTCTAAGGTCTTTGACAGTATATTCCACACATATTTCCATTACCTCACTTATGACACATTCTGCAAACAATCTAAAAAAGTCATTTTCAGAATGTTTTGCCAAAACTACTGATCTGCTAGATACCAAATGGAAAGGAAGGGGAAAAACTGTTAGTAAATACAAGACTGACAGTTATGAAATATAATGGGGAACATATGGAAATGGAGAATCCTGCAAACAATGGAACAGTTCTCAAGTTCAGAATGTCTCTATGATCTAATGTATAGTAACCTATATACCAGGCAACATTCTGTAATGTTTTGGAGTTTTGATGTGACAGATTATAAAAATTAAATTAAATCTCTGGTGACTGCTCAATTCGAATCCTTTAAACAGAAATTTATATGAATTGAATTTTGAAGAGCACAAAATCAAACACAGGATTGTTACAGAACACTTGAAATGAAAACATTATAACAATTCTGTTATAGCATTTAAAACCTCTGGCCACAATTATCCAAGCCCTAATACAAGTGGAGAATCTTTTTCCAAAGTTGAAAATTTGTGCTTTGGAAAACAAGATTTCAGTTGAGGTCACTTGGGAGGGACAGGAATGTACTGTATGTACATACATCAGAAAAGAAACAGATTCTCTTAAAAAAATGAATATGACTAATCTATGTCCACTGCCCACCACATAGAATATCCAAAGCCAAGTTTATATAAAAATATTAAAAGATGCCATTCACCTTATCAATGAAATAAAGTGCAACAGCACGCTGCCTGATGCGCATCTCCTTTGATTTAAAGTCATCCTGATACTCTTGTCGGATTTTTTCAATGCACTTTGCAAGTTTACGAGCAGTCTCATATTTCTGCCAATCCTTCTCACCCTTTAGTTTTGATGATGGGTTCAACATAACATATTTTACCTGACCTTGGACATTTTCTGTCCAACTTGCAAGCCACGTTACCTGCACAAAAAGGTATATTAAGCAATAACTGAAGACTGTAGAAAGAAAACAGTTCTACATGATCACATTTTATTTCACTATATTGTTAAATGAAAAAACAATATTGAGATACCTTCATTCCAACCTCAAAAATGTCTGCTGCATGACAACAGTTGCTCTGCTACAGAAACTAAAATATAATTAATTCTATCCCACAAGGCTAAACCATTTCAAAAAACCACTGGGTTCTGAACCCAAAACTTCACCTTAACTAATTTCATGCTACAGAGAATTCCTTGAACAAAGTTACTCAACTGGTCAAAAAATTCCCTTCCTTCACAAACCATAAAACATTAATTACTCTACTGCCACTGCTCGCTATCTTGAACCAATTTGTAACATAGGCCTCTAAGATCAATCTTATATCTTATACCCAAGTATTCCCTTGAGATCTCATATAACAATTTATAACACACTTCTTACTTCTCCAGATATGCTACATGTTTTGCTCACTCACAATTATTATGTGAAGACTGAAGTTTTACACCATGTAATGTACATACTATTACTGTTATTTCAACTTTCTTAAGTCCAAATATTCTTCCAACACCCTATTCTCAAACACGATATGTTTTAGTCTGGGTGAAAGACCAAGTGTCACACCCACAACAAATTATGTAAAACTATTACACAGATTAAAGTGGCCCATATGAACTTCAACTTTCTACAACTCTTCCACTAGAAGATATACTTAATATGGGTAGAAAATTTATAACATGAAAACATTTTTTTACTCTTTAAAGCCAAATGGTATTTATACAACCCACCTACTTCGGCAATCAATACCCCTTTCATTTTGTATTTATGTGTTTTGTATGGTTCTCACTATAAACAGCAATAATTTCTTTAAGCAGCACTAACCACTTGATTTTCTAATGATGAAGTGTTGTTTTGTGTTATGAACTGAATTCAGCTTCAAAGTTTTGAAGCATCTTCCTGAAAAGCTCACTAAAATCTTTAAGTATCAAGTCCATTCATTATAATCTGGTCTCTGATCATCTGTGACATTTAAATTATAGGAAGCTGATGCACATAAATATTCAATACTGCATCCACAGCTGCAAGACAGCATCTTGAATCAGCAGTGATGATTCAAATGTAATTCTTGAACTTAAAAATATACCTACAATAGTTATATGACTTGACAAATATGTGCATATCTTAACACTCTTGGCCACAAACATTAAAAAGTACACACTGCACACTTACATTCTTGTCATGTCGTATTTCTCTCCATTTATGACCATCAGGTGGTTTTGGAATCTTCGAGTCTTTACTGCAGTTAATAATGACATCTTCTGGAATCACACGTTTTTTGAGCATTCCCATTTTGGGATGTTCCCCTCGTCCTCTAAATAATCCCGGCGGTTCAATTTTAAAGTTGCCTATACGTTCTGTATGACCATCAATAACACAGAATCCATATTCCTTTACTATTTCTTCATTCTGGTCCTTGAGTTTCTACAATCACAAAAAACACAATTACCCAACAAGACAATTTAAAATTAACAAAAACTTGACTCCGCTTCTACCTTATATCAACGACTCACTACACTCCACAAAACATCTTCCTTGCAAAATTGACCGGTAATGAGCACGCCAAACAATTCCGTTTTGTAACCTGAAGATAAATCCAGCCCACACCTTCGCAATCTGTTTGTTAGATCCATTTTCACATTAGCCTATCATCTATGCCTATATGTCCTTCAGGATTATCAACTAGTATTTATGTATTTGTTTCACCATCTGTGCTAGATGCCTTGCCCAACCTAATATCCCAAATATAACTGTCCCAGCAGGAACTATGTAGAAAACAAAAAAACAACTTCTCAACAATTAATTTTCTCCATTCTATGTTACTTCATCTCTCTTACGTTTAAATATTCCCCCACAAATTTTTCCCAGACAACCTAATTGTATATTTTAGGCGTCAGACCACACTGTGCATCAATTTGAAAATAAACAACAATAATAATCCATCAACACAACTGCTAACAAGTTTCTAACAGAAGGAATAAAGACTCTCAAATGTGGCCTTGAAAAGTCATCATCAGATGGTTGCAAAATACTGGAATTTTATCTGTTACATTAGATATGCCATAATCCAACTTTAACACATTTTAATTATAACATGAATGTTAAGAATTAAAATATGTTGGGTTAAAATTATACATAATTTAATCTTTATAACATTCACCTCACATTAACCGATCACACAATTTGTGTTGCATGGCAACATTATAATTTCATAGTCGTCAGGAGGAGTGATGGTCAACAACCACATTTAAGTAAAGCCCCATTTCATTGTAACATAAATAATCACTGTAGTGACTGCAATCAACACTGGAATGATGAATCTTAACTTTATACTCCAAAAACACTAAAGAAAATACAGTACAATGGTAGCATATCTAAAAGTTACCTTCTTTTCCTCTTTACTCATTGCTTTGCGCTCTTCTGCCTTGGCCAAGAAGTACTTATGCATTTGTTTGAAATTGCATTTTGTAAGATCAGTTATTCTTTCTTTCTCCTTATCTGTCATAACTTTCCGCCAATCCTTAAAAAAATTCTTATTGAATGCTTCTTTAGTGGTATAGTCATGGTCCAGCATACGGGCATAGAAGCTTGCAACCTCTTCTGTAGGTTCAGACAATGTCATCTCCTTTCCTAAAAAATGAAGAAATATAAATAATGTCAACTACATAAGTTTTTAAACATATCTTCCCATCTGAAATAATTAACAAAAGGAAAATGGAAGGAGGCTAAATGAGGGCTCAAACACACCAGATGTTCTGGAACCTTCAAGTGTTGCAGCCTGCACACACACAAAATTGCAATTAATAAAAATATATAAATATGACTGTACAGGAAGCCCTCAATTTGCGCCAATTCAGAATAACGCCGATTTTCAAACCAGCGAGACAAAAAGTGATAACAAATATTTTACTATTATTTATAACGTTTTACAATGTATCTCGCACTGATTCTTATACTAAATCGTAATTCTTACATCGCTGATTTTGAATAAAAATTATAAATAGTCATCTCTGCAATTACTTACGTTTCATTAACGCGAATTTGCTCCAATGAGATCGATGAATCGGTAAAAGCTGTTTGTGAAATGCAAACTTTTGCATATGCAAGTTTGCTCTTATGCAATTTCATTCCTGGCGCTTGAGACTTTCAAAGGACTAATTTAATCTCTGCGGAGGTACTGGGGTTATTTTTACTATGCGATTTTCTATAGGTCGGCGTCTTACACGGATGCAACTATCGCATAACAGCAGAGATGACTGTACACATCAATCACATGAAAGAATCGCAGTCAATTGCGGGGACCAATGAATTGCCGATTGTAAGTGTATAAAATACAGTGAAACCTCTATCTATCGTTCCCGGAACTATCGTTTTCCCGGATGCATCGTCCGTTTTGTTCGGTCCCGAATACATCCCATATAAAATAATGTTACATTTTCCCGCTTCTATCGTTCCTCGAACTATCGTTTTATCGCATCGATCGTTCAAAAATCTTAGTCCTGGCCAACAATTTTCCCGCAATGATCGTTTCTGAGAAATTAAAATGCTGGGTTTTGAGATAAATTAATACCGAAAGACGCACAATGTTTTTGGAATACACAGTAGCGGTAACCTGTTATGTCGCCCAACCAGCACAGATCCTTTTGGAATGAGGGGTCAGCGGTGCAGGGGTGATAGTTGGAGTGAATGGCGGTGCTCATTGTCAGAAATTTTACGATTTTAATTAGGGTGCACTCATATTTCGTTCCAGCGATGCCAAATGGCATGTGCACTGTGAATTTCTTCACAAATGCTTTTATTACAAGTACAAAGGAAAGGCTGGCAGCACTTTTAATTCTTCTGGTTCATCTCGTTTCCAGTGGTTCAGTGTCTTCTACGGCTACGTTTCGTCGTGTTCGGCAGTAACAGTACTTCCATTCTTCCTGTTATTGTTCCAGTCTATACTTTTGTTGTTGTTCCCGTAAATATTTTGTTATTCCTCTTACTCCTGTTAATTATTTTGTTATTATTCCTGTACCATGTCTCGCCCACTAAAGCAAGTCAGAACTCTTCAAGAAAGATTAAAAATCATAGAAGAAGTGGAGAAGAATCCATTTGAAAAAAGAATCGACATTGCTAAACGCCTTGGATTAGCACCATCTACTTTAAATTCAATAGTTGCAAAGAAGAAAGAAATCCGAAAACAAACTGACAAGTGCGGTAATTCATGCAAAAAAAGGAAATCCGGAAGAAAATCAACTTTCAGTGAGCTAGAAAGTGTCCTCTTCACTTGGTACCAGCAATCGCGGGCCTCAGGAATTCCTGTTGATGGCAACATCTTGCGGGAAAAAGCCAAGACGATAGCCGCAAGACTGAATATTGAAAATTTTGCAGCGTCGAATGGCTGGATTAGTAGGTTTAAAGAACGACATGGTATGGTCTACAAGAAGTTAGCCGGCGAAAGTGCTGCTGTGGATGTGGAAATAACGGAGCTGTGGCTCGAGAGACTGCCAACACTGCTGGAGGGATATGAGCCGCGGGACATTTATAATGCGGATGAGACCGGACTTTTCTACAACGCCCTCCCGGATAGGACTCTGGCATTGAAAGGTGAATCTTGCCACGGGGGAATACGTGCAAAACACCGAATTACTGTTCTTCTGTGTGTTAACAGTGACGGTAGTGACAAACGGGTTCCGATTGTAGTTGGAAAATCACGAAAACCGCGTTGTTTCAAAAACATGAAAAAACTTCCGGTGAAATATCACGCCAACAAAAAGGCTTGGATGACAACAGACATCTTTACGGCGTTTTTAAGTTCTCTGGATGCCTCCATGGGCGCACAAGGCAGAAAGATTTTGCTGTTTGTTGATAATTGTGCCGCTCATCCGAAGGACACGACATTTCTACGAAATGTGAAAGTCGTGCAGTATCCAGCAAATTGCACGAGCGTCTTGCAACCGCTTGATTTGGGCATCATAAAATCTTTCAAGCAGTTGTATAGAAAGCGCCTTGTGCAAACAGCTGTATGTGCAATGGATGCTGGGAAGGATGTCAACATGAAAATTGACGTGCTACAAGCAATTCATTTCACAGTGGCAGCTTGGCGGCATGTCTCCCAACCAACTGTTCTGAATTGTTTTCACAAAGGTGGCTACGGGTGTGAACTTCGCACAGAAGCAGACTCTAACGTCAGTGTGGATGAGCATGATGGCTTTCACAAAGACTGGAATAGATTTGGCGCCGTGAAAGACGTGGTTAAATTTGGTGACTACGCGGCAGTAGACAGCGAGCTTGCTACATGCGGAGTCGACACGATTGATAAGTTGTGTGACGATCGCGAAGGGGGTGGGAGCGGTGAGGAAGACGACGAATGCGAGCCCGAAGCTGTGCCGAGTTTTGCCGAAGCACACGCTGCATTGGCAAAAGTGAAGTCGTTCTTTTATGCCCATAATATTAGCGAACGTGACGAGGAAAACATTTTGAACGTGGAAAGTACTCTGTTTGGTCTAAAACGTAAAGTTTCGACAAACCAGTTGTCCATTAAAGACTTTTTTGGTAAAAAGAAGTAACTTTGAAAGAGAAACATTGTTTTTTTTTTAAATTTTTAATGCTTTCCCGCATCTATCGTTTTCCCGCATCTATCGTTTTTATTTCCCACCCCCGCCGAAAACGATGCATCGAGGTTTCACTGTATATTTTTAAATTCCTTTTATTTCATTTACGTTATTTCAGAGCTTTAAATGTAATGTCATTATATTACTCGTCAATGTTTGGGTGCTGGGAACGCATGTCATTGACTTCCCATTGATTTATATTATAAAAGAGTTTCAATTTACGCCGGTTCGTCCAGGAACGCATCTCTGGCGTAAATTGAGGGCTACCTGTATTTTAGTATAAGAATTAGTACATGATACATTGTAAAACATTATAAATAATACTAAATTTTTTTTTTCACTTTTTGACTTGCTGGTTTCAAAATCAGCATTATTCTTAATCGGCGCAAATTGAACCGGCACAAATCAAGGGCTACCTGTATTTACCAACAAAAGTTTCCTACAATGTGTCTGTTTCCACATGTTGGCCATGAAGCATACTGCTTAGTGCAGTGAATAGTGCAAGGTCAACAGGTTTAAGCTCTAGGGATAAAAGGCACATTATAGTTACATGTACCCCATCAGAAAACTTAAAATTTGCTATTAATATGCAAGAACCAAGGAAGCGTGGTTGGAAATATAAATGTCCCAAGTGACAGGAGGCCACGAAACGTAAGTAATAAACATGTGTGATTAAATGAACGTGATTATTTATTTAGATTTGAGGTAATTTGCCCTCAATTATGTGTTTTCTTTCTGCAAGCAGATTCCATCATCTTTGTTATTCAGTTGTGTTTTGCATTTGCTCTTGCTCCAGCAGCATTTTAAGTTCTTTCCGGAACTTTATGTTAAATATCAGAACAAAGACCTCGGTGCTTAATAATTCACTCACATGACAAAACCGTATGTGGTAGAATCATGAAAAGCCACTCACCATCATAAAAGAACTTGATGTCAGGAGGTAATCTGTCATAAAGTGGTGCAAACACTGGTCCTTTGTGTTCCAAGAATTTCCATTTTGTGCCATCATCCTTCTTTTCCTCTTCCCACCTACAACATAAATTAACAAGATTTAGAAAACAAAATGTGATAAATACAAGTTGTACCAGATACAGTATCTCCACTAAGAAGGAATATTGTCATAAACATATGGAATGTAATTACAATACGGTGACTGTTTAATGCTATGAGCTTAAGTGAGCAGATATGAAAAAACTCAAATTCAGTATTTGGGTAAGGCAGATTATCTCAGATCTAGTAACAGATAGCATTGCTGCCTTTCTTTTGGAGGTTTCCTGATCCATTAGACATTTGGTAGGTCTCCTTGGACAAGTGATCAGCCCATCGCAAGGCCTCTACCTGTTCACAGGATAGCACAACATAGAAAGATGAGGACAAACATCCATGCCTTGAGTGGGATTTGAACCCATGGTTAGTGTCAAAGCAAACAAGACCTGAGCCTCATACTGCACGGACACCGTGACCAGTTTGCACTGCTGCCCTGATATGGTTAAAAAAGTATGCATGTCTTAATGAGCCACACAATGATGTCAACTGGAGCCTTGGCTTCTGGAGGGCCACCTTCGTTGATAGGGTTGAAAGGAATAAGCCAACCTCTCTGGAGGCTAAAGTGGCAATCAAGCATACAGACTTGAGTTCCGTAGTTAAACATAACCCACACGTTAAACTTCAATAAACATAAGCAAAGATGGATGGATCCTAAGCTGATGACTTTTAACTTGAAGACAAATTCCAAAAACTGACATTAAAACAAGTCATAAATGAAAAGGTGTGGTGTGCATAGTTAAAAGAATTAAAGGTAAGCCAAACGATGAAGCTTAAATGAAAGCTGTATTTAAAAATGAATACAGTAGGGCACCGCTTATACGGCGGGTTAGGGACCAGACCCCCGCCGTAAAGCGAAAATCGCCGAAAAGCGGATCTTTGCCTTATTTCACTTGCAAATGCATATCAAAGCCTAATAAGATGTTACACTATCATATAGTAAGTGCACAATAGCGCTAGGCCTAAGAAAACGATATGAAATTAAAATGAATATCAGTAGTACACACATTGTCCTCAGCTTATAGTGATTGGTGAATATAAATTTGAAAATTGATATGCTTATAGTAGGAAGGATGAAGGAGATGGCGCATCTTCATCATCTGACTCTTCAACGAATCTTATTCATTTTGGTGATGGTTTGGAAGCCATAGACATGCCTTGTTCACGAAGTTTAATCATCTCTAACTTGGCATTTAAAATAAGAGGCTTACGACTCCTCTTTTTATCGCTACTACCCTTAGACGCCATTGTAATTACACTGTAGTAACACAAAAATATTATATAAATATACAGTTTGTAATAACTGAAAAATTGCCAGAAATACAGAGAGACGCGGAGCGCACAAAAGCTGTAAACAGACTGAATCAGCGACGAGAAAATGGCGCCGGACACACTTCTCTGACTCAGCTGTTGAGCGCTGTATTAGCGGATCGCCATAAAGCGGAGCGCCGAAAAGCGGGGCCCTACTGTATATGAATACTAAATACAGATTATATAATTTGTACTCACACAATAAATAAAAGACTGCACAGTATTTCATACTCATTCATAATGGAAGAACAAAATGAAATTAGATTACAGAGAACAAACACTACCAAGTGAATGAACAATAAAATTATGGTAAACTTTGGGGAAGAGAATATCCAAAATATTAAATATAAACTAGAGTGCAAATGTGATAGAACAAGTACAGCCTATATAAAAAAAATGTCATTATAGCAAGCAAAATAGTCAGCACTCTTAATTTCTTATGTCAAATGCCTTATAAAATGAGAGCTTTCTTTTTGGCACTTTCATCATAATGAATGATTCCAAAGCAGCAGCCTCATTTATTGAATTTTTCCATTGATTATATTTGCAGTTTTGCTTACAAAGTTATTTAAAGTTAACACTAACCCATCCTGTATGTCTTCAGTCAACAAGAAGAAAGTCCACATTCCAGAACATACTATTCAAATCATTTATTTTGAGTCTTTAAGTGACAAAGAAATGGATGCTTCAAATATGTTCTGCCCAGTACTGCAGCCCAAAATAACATTTCTCACAGGACTGCTATATGAGTGAAGTGTAACCATTAACAATGGAACAATGGAGTGAATGCAGTTATACACAATGTTTTTTGATTGGTGAGCACCTGTTCAGCCACCCCATTGTATAAACCAAGTCATACCAACCAAGCCCAATCAAAATTACTATCATGAATACCTCACTCCCTCAATATCAGACAATAAGATATGTCCATTACATGAGCTCCTCTGCTAAACAGAGAAACAAATTTTCATATTCTCCCACCCACCTATATTGTTTCCCTTGGATGATTCATGCTGCCAAATGGTCATGCTGATTTCTACAAACAATGTAGCAGGAGTGATATTTGTATCTTTATGTCTTCTGCTGTGGTATGTATGGCACCTGAACAATAGCTTCAGATGGCAAAACAAAAAACATACAGAGTACAATTTAAAAATAAATACAAACAAGATTGCCATATATATATGTAACCATTCCAGATGAAACAGTTGGTATAAGAAAAATGAAGAAATACTACTACTGCAAAACCAAAATGGCAACTTGGAGCCTAACTCGTGGCATTAAAGCCAGATGTCATATCAGGGCAGATTTGCAAAATCTATGTAACAAAACATTTGTATCATTTATCAGCTGTATATTTATGATACAGTATAACACCATACTGCATGTTAAACAAAAATTCTTTTGTGAAACTTTATATGCATGCTTTGTTTTTTATGGCTTGTTCCACATCGTAGTACTTCTGACTACTTTTTGGGTCTGTGGAATGGTACCTGAATATGTATATACAAATTCTAGTGACTGTATGGCTTCTGTGCCTAATAAAGACATGATGTTAAAATTTAATTTATTTGTATTTATTTGATTATTGTGCTGTCTTTTTAATCATTTATTATCCTTAGTATGACTTCTTAATTCAATAAAATCAGTTCTAACACAAAATTATTATATAGAGAACAGAGAATTCAATATAATATGTCAAACCACCTGTGAGCAGTTATCCAAACCGACTGTAGTTCAAGTTCCACCTTATTACTTTTAAACCTTGTAAAACCATAACCTATAGAATGATCAAAATCTCTTAGTTTCACTTGCATAAACACATTATATACTGTTCTTAACAAACCCTTCCATTTTTCAAACAATACACTTCCCATCCCAAGTTTGTGGTTAATAATAGCCTATAGCCAGTCATTTCTCAACTAAAAAATTTCAAGGGTATGAATACCACTCATGTATCTCTTAGCCACCATCTTGAACTGGAGATGTGCTGCCACCTTGTGGCAAGATTCAAATTTCTCAATTTCCCACTTAAACACGAATAACCCATTGACTTAAAAACACTGCCACAAGTCCAACAAAAATACAAACTTAAGAGTAAGAAATGAAATTACCATTTCCAAACCTCCTGCTGTTCCTCTTCTTTCTTTTTTTTCCTTGGACTGCTCTGTGGTGTTATCTCTTCCTTAACATTTCCTTTCTTAGACTTTTTCTTCTATAGGAAGAATAAAATTATACAAATTAGCTAATATGGAGCAGAATCTCATTCAAAACAGTTGATAGTTACTCAGCTAACAAAGCCATTCCCTGTATTTATGGAACCTTAATGCTAATTATAATGTTCACAAAAGCCTGCCACTAAACCCTATTTCAAACTACTAGAACGGAGTCCATACATTTACATAAAATTTCTCAAAACACACAAATGCTGGATCTGCCTTACCCCAGCCTAGTACACCCATGGAGTTCCAGACTATAAAAAGGATCATAAATTGAAAGATAAAAATGTCTAGACACTGAAGCTACGAAACAAATATTATACGAAAAAGTTGGAGCTCTTTGATTAATTCACGGAATCCTCAGGATTTACCCAGAGCTATAAGAGCTGCGTTCTTCAGGATGATTACAGGTCATGACTACCTTCAGAAGCATCTTCATCGAATTGGAATGTAGGACTCGACCACTATGTGGACTTTCGGATATGATTGGAACCCACCTCACTATGTGCCCAGGTCTTAGTGACGTCATAGACATTAATACTGCTCAAAATTTCACTGGTTTTATCACCGATTCAAATCTGTATTGGGCTGCCAGAAATGGCTGAGAGGCTTAAGTTTGGCATAGGATAAAAAAAAATCTCAAATGTAAGTTGTAATACCATCCCTCCATCTATGCCTAAATCTCAGAAGTGGCTTCTTACCTCCAGGTAGTTATCAACATTTTGCATTTATTTCTCATTTATCAAAATAAATTATTAATAAGCACAAAAGATCCTTGTAACTTACCACAGGTTTGAACTCTTCCTCATCACTCTCTTCTTTTTGTTTCTTGGACTCCTTTTTAATTTTCTTCCTAGCCATAAGAGGAACATCATCATCATCAGAATCCTCCAATCTTCGCTTGACCTCTCCTACAACTGACCGCGATGCCTGAAAAAAGCAAAGAAACAAGTCTCACTTCCAAGCATTAACATATAACAGATGTACTAACAATGCAGCTAAGTTAATGTAGTATGTGCACAAACCTATGAAAACATTTCCTCCACACAGCTGGAACCAAGCTCTAAAATAAGAGAGAGCTTGGAGTCCAATTCCTAAACTTTCACATTAAAACGACAAAGGATACAGTTATACATTTTAGTTAACTTTCATTATTTTACAAGACAAGCTTGTGGTACCATTATGTCCATCCATGTGTCCATACCTAATAATTATTAAGCAACTGACACACATGATACTTAGTGTGATCACCATACCACTAGTGGCTATCTTTTTAATTTGTAATTTTCTAACTGAAAATAACACCAAAACAATAGCCACCATAACTTTCAAGGTTGGAAAAACACTGGTTCACTTAATGTAAGCAATTGAATAATATGTGGTAGCAAACTTTCAAAAAAAACATAACTTGTGTTAACAGACTTCACTGAACATGGTGCTGTGCCTACTACTCACAATCTAATGCAGTAGATTCCAGTTAATTGGGCCAACAGTTAATCGGGGCCGTTTATTTGCGACAAATCTTAAAGAACAAACCTTTTTCACTCTTTACGTGGAAATAGGGGCAGCGACTTAATTGAGCCAAATATATCTAGTACCAATGTGTCCCATTTGACCAGAATTCACTGTATACCAAACAATGAATGAAAGAAACTTTGTCTTTGATATTATAAAGATAAAAAAGGATGTGCACTTCATGTTGCCATCTTCATTACATTTTCTATTGATGACCTAGAGTCAAAATTCAGAACTTTAACAAATTCAATTAAAATAACGCAATCAATTTAAACATGTAACAATAATATATTAGTACCATGGTTCAAATTTAGGAACTGAAATTAGAGTGCTTCCAAACATGAAGTGCATGTGCCAGAATGTGGAATCAGAAAATATGCACATCATTTAGCTCGAGAAATGTGCACTTGATATAGATGGCAAGCCAAGTCCATAAAGTCAGTCAACTTTGAAGTCTCACAGACAAATGCTGCAATAAAATGCCACCATAATGCAACTGTGAAGTAACTACAACTTAAAATTACTGAACTGTATTATTATTAACTGAATAGTGTTGGCTTTTTGATTTGTCAGTCTGTCCAGTATGCATGTAAACAAAACCTGACAAAAATATCACACTTGGATACTGACAAACATTTCATACCACCATTTACAACATACAAATTAACACTTATTTTAAAATTTTACAGTTAACTATATCAACTATATAAGAGCAGAATAAACGTGTACATACTACAACACACAAGAGTGACAATGAAGGAAATTACAATTAGTATAAATGTAAACATCAATCCAAGCTTCTGACAAACACATTCATCTACTGATAGCATAACTATTTCATTCCAAAAAACAGCATAATGCACATTTCAACCAGGGCTGCAACAAGCCAGTGTGATCCAAACTGAAATTTTTCAATACTGGGGCACTGCTCTGGGATTGTTTTAAAGACAGTGATGTCACATAAAGAAAGCATAACCTAAGGGAAAGTGGTAGAGGTGTGATAATGAGTACACCCTTCTAGGAACTTAGAAAAATTAGATTTGGAGGGGACAAAGCAAACAGAAGAGTGCAACAATGTATTATCAACATAAGCTGTTGAGAAAACAAAACCACTGTCCACAATGTTGTACAATACAAATGTTGACAAACTGGACCAGTTACAATCATAATATTTTTTTCACAGGAAATTAATGATATGGTGAAGAATATGTTTTTTTCTTTTCTTTGATCTCACCCTGGTAAAAATACACATTTTGCAACAAATAAGGTGAGAACAGAAGTCCAGACTCTATCAATTCCTGGAATAGGTGGCACAGTGCTCATGAAATGTGAATGGAAATCACACAGCAGTCTCAGGAAAGTTGTGTAGGAAGACTTGTTGGTAAGGCAGAAGTCTGAACAGGCTGAAATTTTAGAATTTCACAAGGCCTGGCCCAAGGCCAAAGTTTATCTTCAAATATGTTACACCATCTAAGCCTGACTTTCTTTTATTCCAGCCAGAATGAAACCTGATCTATTTACAACCTGCCCTGACAATCATACCATTAAAACATTTCCTTTTAATACATAAATTCCAGTAATCTTTGGTTATTTTGGCCTCTGAAGACCAGTATGAATATTTAGGATACCAAGTCTGTGCAGACCTCTATGGTAGCAACCATTCTGCATTCAAGATTCCAGTAAAAGGATCAAAAGATAGGAAAGATTCAAGATATGTGTAAGGTCTGCATGGACAATGGCCAACATCAGTCTGTTAAGACATTCACTCGAGTGTACTGCAGCAAATGCAATGTAGAGATCTCAGTAAGTATTTTGATATTTGTCAATTTGTCTTCTGGATAGTAACATCATGTAAACTTGTAGGCAAATAACAATGGTAAAGAACATAATACCTCCATCTTCAGCCCTGGAATGGAGGCATACGTTTCAAGACATAGCCCTCAAATGTGAGCAGGACAAGAATATTGAGATAAACTGCACACTTTCTACAAATAAATCAAGAGACTAAATTACCTTTTATCATGTGTTTCTGAAGTGTTATGTTAACACACATACACACACACTGGGATTTGTGCTAGGTACATCAGGAAATGTACCAATGACATTCTTCTAGCACTAAATGTGAGCACCATAATCATTTATCTGAACACTAGTGTGAATCTTGTCATGTTAAGTGTGAAAATTTCAGTTTACATGTACAAAAATGATGAAGGCTTGTTTTTTTTTACCATCCCAATTTTATACACTCCTGAAGACGATAATTTGGATTTAAATTCCATTGGTTCAAAGTGTTAAATCATAACACAAAACATCTGTATCTGATACAGAAACACAACAAACAAGCATAGTTGAAAGGCACCTGGAATGAAGTGCCACAATAGTTTACATGTTGCAATTGAAAGAATTCATAGTTACTACTTCTATGAATTGTAACCAACCCCATGAAAGTGTTAACTACTAAACCATGGTAATTCAACAACAAATAATACTTTTAAGTGAAGACAGAATTTCATGCCCCCCCCCCCCCCCCAAGAAAAATGTACTATTTAACATGAAGATCTGATACCAATGGCTCATATGGAACTATAGCAAAATATTGCTAACCTATCCTCTTACTAGTGATGAGAAAAAAAAAGTAATTTAGTTTATCTCAACCAAGAAACAACACATGACCTGCCCAAGATCAATATGGTCACTTAACAAATCCACTCTTATCCTCTGTATATTATACATAGAAACAATTAGTATCATCATTTGCTGATAAAGGTCTTGTGGGTTGTAACGCTGTCTAGACTTGCAGGTAACTGATAAATACCTGAAAGGCAACACAATCATATAACACGGAAGACTAACATCAACATCTTCACTGTCATTAGAACATAAAATCCCACAAAAATGTACTTGTATAATAAAAATGTGAAAAATCTGGCAAAGTGACCTCAGGTAATGATACAACAAAATGTCAAAATGCAATGTAATACCACAACTACCCAGCAAAATAAAAAATTTAAAAAATTAAACAAATGAAGCTTTGCAAAGTTCAGAAACAGAAGAACTGCTGTGACTCATTAGTATGGACCTGCAAGACTGCCCAAAATCTGATACAAAGACCACTTCAGATTACAATGGATTAGAAACTTCATGTATGTGCAACATGTCTTGTTCCCATAAATGAATTTCTTATGCAAGGATAATGGTTAAGGACAACATGGTGATGCAGAAAAGTGAAACAGGATTTGGGGAGGGGGAAATGTCTTTGGTAACATTCCAACAATTACTTTGAGAAAACAAATACATCACAGCTACATGACCTGAAAAATATGCTGTGCATAACATGTCAGGTGGATTACACACATGAAGAGAAATGTTGCAATAAGACTAGCATACATTCAAGTGCTCAGGCTGGCTCAAAGCTGCATAACCAAGGTGGGAATCAGTCTTGGTGACACAAATGACTAGAACAACTTGCAACTCCATTAGGACATTATGAATTCCTTATCGACTATTGAAATAGTATATTTAACTTTTCAATCTTGTAATCTACAAACTGACTATACTGTCCATACTAAAACCTTCTCACTGTTAAGATATGTGACTTACAAGCCCATCTGTATAAAATGTCATATATACATTAACACAGCATGATCAGGGCTGTTCACTGCAACAGTTCCTTGTTTCTAAAGTTAATAAAAATTCCTCTGAACAGACACCAAGAAATGTCTATTGTTTGGATAACTTCATGGGAGAAAATTACAGCTGTCAATAATGTGACTGACTAGATTTCAAAACCAGGGTTAGGTAAGATTTTACTCTTCATAATAATAACCAGACCTACTTTGGGGCCAAACAAACCTCTGACCCAATGGAGACCAGGTCTCTTTCCCCAGCAGTGCCAGACCATGAAGACAACCATACACCTCCACCTAACGAAGAGATTAAGAATGCCTGGACTATACCACAATTTCCCTTTCGTGCTATGGTACTTCGGCAGAAACAACTTCACCTTCCACCATTCAGTGGGACCAAATACTTCATATTTAAAACTTCTTTTGATATGAGATGAGATTTGTGAATTTCAAGAAAAAAATTGCATACTCTTCTAGTAACTGAATAATTTATGTAAAACTGATGACATATTACACATTTATAAAAAAAATTCAATGATTTAAAAAAACCTCTTTTCTCAGCAATTGCACTCCAGGTGTCTTCAAATATATAAACAAAGTCTTCTAAGAAGTTTAAGATAATATGACTCAGCTGTGAGCCAGCCATTGTAATGCCGCAGAACACAACACAAAACATGCTACAAGTGTAGCACGTACATACCAGCCCAGATCTGTGAGCCCTGTCTTCACTTCGCCACTGAAATAAGAGCATGGCATAAATGTATAAGCAACTTACTCTATAGATATTCTGACTTACCACAGATAACCTCATGCACACTTAAACCAAGGTGAGAAACTCTTCTGAATAACAACTATATGCCTGGTAGTAAAATGCTCAATTAGTGTTTTTCATAAAGAAATAGTTATTCATAGATGTGCTCTTCTTATGCTCGTGCTGGACTAATGAAACAAATCCTAACTCAATTTTCATGGGGATATTTGTAGATGCCCCTTCCCAGAAGCAGTTCAAAGTAACACCTTACAAACTTGGTATCTGATATATTTGTACTGCTCCTCAAACACCAGAATAACCCAATATGTTTTCAGAGCATCATTAAATATTGTTGCCATTTATGTAATAAAAGAAACATGTAGTAATGACACAATAGTCATAACAGATTGTAATTAAATCAGGCTACATTCTGGCTGGAATAAAGGGTTTGGCTGGTGGGGTTGGCAAATTTGAAAGGTAGGGTGCAGTTAACATAACAGAATGTAACTGTGGGCTTAGGCTGGGTTAGGCTAAATGGTCCTTGAGCCAAGCTGGGTAAAAAAGCTGTCCTATTATACACCATGAAGGTGCTTGGGGGGGGGGGGCTCCTACACATTCGTAACCTCAGCACTAGGTGCGAGCGAGTAGTTAGAGTCATGCCCCAGCCACTCTTTACCCTCGGGAAGGACCCCGGTACCCACTAAATAGGAGGATGGGTGGGCCCCAAAGCCGGTCTTGACACAGAGGCTGGAGGAGAAATCCTTTGCCCCTTCTGGAGATCAAACTCCAGTCATCCAGTCTGTAGCCAGTCACTATATTGACTGAGCTATGCTGGATAAAATTCTAAAGTTTCAGCCCCTGCAGCCTCTAGACTACACAGAACAAATATGTGGGCTGTGGGTTGAGAACCTCTGTGTTAGAATTTTTGAAGGTTGAGCATGAGTGATTTTGCTATTAGATTACAGAATTCTATGAAAAATACATCCAGTACTTGAAGACTCAAGGGATACAGCATCAATACTTTGGGCAGTTTTAAAGGTCTAGAAAACATATCACCTGTAATTCTGCACGAGTTTCTACTAAACTTCCTTAGCTACACAGAAGTACTCATTTTAAATTACAGATAATCCTTGCTTATTTGGACATTAAAGTTGTAAAATGTCTAACTTAAACTCACATGAATATGAAACCTACAAAGAACACAACACAAGAACTTACTGTACTGTTTATTGGAGGGATAGTGATCTTCTGAAATATCACAACCTAACATTAAAAATAAATAAAAAAAACTGTGCCAAAAGAGAAAACATAAGACTGCCTGACACACTGCCCAGCAGATCAGTGAACAACTTTTTGTACTGTACTAAATGTGACAGTATACGGTTAACAGGCATCATCAGCTAATAACTCTACAGAAAGCTGACATGTGAGGCATAAAAACAAAGGAAACAACATTTAATGTCATTAAACAGGAACCAATGAAATTTAAGAGAAAAAACACACAATGCAGTTCATCACAGAGAAAAATTGTATATGTAATCAATCTCTCAAAACCGCTAAACATACTGTATACAATCTCAATACCTGTCAGTTAGATTACCTGTTATGCATGTTTAAAAACACAGGAAACTGAAGTAGTGGTGAAGTCAGGCAAGCATGGAGACATCTGTTATACTGCATGTCTGACTGACCTTAATGTTCACATATTGCAGGAAATATAAATGTGTTGCAAAGGTAATTTTACTGCAGATATCACACTAAATAAACAACTCACCATATTTACTAGTATACCCCATGCACACATTTTAAAATTTACCTGTAAAATGGGGTATGTGGCTTATGCCAGCATGAATCATTGTGTACCTAACTGTATCTCTTTACCTGCATCTTGACCATTTCAAGCTTCAGCTATTTGAAAAATGAGTACAAAGGGTATGAGATTATGGCCTTTCACAGTGAGTGAAATACTGAAGATAGTTTGAGTGGCTGAGGAAATCAGAAATCGGGCTGCCGGGAGAAGATTCAACATCAGTAAGACGTATACGAGGTGCGATCGGAAAGTTTCAAGACTGTGTCAATAGAGGGCGAACCGTATGTAGTACGAGCTTCTGCCGCTAGGGGGTGCGGCCTACATTCATAGTGAATCAGTGTGGCAGCCGGCATCATCGAATTAGCATTTGTTTCTTAGTTACGGGCGTTTTGGTAGTGCATTACACCGACCCTCCTGCGATTTCGGAATGGCGGATTTTCATGAACAAATCAAATTTTGCCAAAGACTCGCCAAAACGGCTACGGAAACCTATGAAATGCTAAAGCAAGCATTTGGGGAGTCCGCAATGGGTCGTGCACAAACATTTGTGTGGCATTCACGTTTTAAAAATGGCCGAACCTCTGTCGATGATGACGAGCGTTCTGGACGACCATCTTCGAGCACAACGCCCGAAAATGTTATGAAGATTTGGCAGGCCATTCACAAAGATCGACGTCGTACCATCAACGACTTGTGCGACATTGTTGGGATAGGCTATGAGACCTGTCAGCTGATTCTAAAGGAAGAACTCCACATGCGACGCATCATGACAACGCGCCAGCGCACACCACCCTCAAAGTTCGGCAGTTTTTGGCCTCAAACACCATGGCCGTCATCCTGCACCGTCCTTATTCGCCGGATTTAGCTCCGTGTGAATTCTTCCTCTTCCCAAAGATGAAAATTCAGCTAAAGGGAAGGAGATTTGAGACGATAGAAGAGATTCAGGCAGAATCGCAGATGGTGCTTGACAGGCTGACATAGAAAGATTTCCAGGGATGCTTCCAGGCTTGGCAGCGGCGCTGGGATCGTTGTGTTCACTCCCAGGGGAACTACTTCGAGGGTGATGGATGAATTTAATACCTGAGATAAGTGTACAAGTTTTTATAGGCGCAGTCTTGAAACTTTCCGATCACACCTCGTATAAGTGACTGGAGGAAGAATGACCTTCTAATGGAAACTAAAAGTAATTGAAGAACCTTCAAAGGATCCAAACTGAAGTCTGAGGTAATCAAAGAGGAGCCAGTGAGCTTTATTTGCAAGAAGCAGCAATTTGGATATGCTGTATCAATGGAAATGTGCCAGATGAAAGCGCTGGAACTAGCTAGGGCCAAGCAAGTAACAAATTTTAAGGCAAGTAAAGGGTGGGTGGTGAGGTGTTTTGCTCATAATAATTTAACCATAACAATACAGACCACAGATCACGCGGCCAGCCACATATAAAGAAAACATTACAAACTTTTTAACATAATTTGTTACTTCCTCAAAAAAATAGGGTGCATGGCTTACACGAGTGCATGGGGTACATAAGTAAATATGGTATTTTTCTTTGTATTTTGTTAAATAAAGCTGTAGCTTTTAATAAGCACTACATCTTCTTATGTATAAACTTTTTGTGTAATGAGCCACTTTTAAAATACTTGAAGTCTGATTTGAGTTTCATGTGAAGCACAGATTATAATGGAACAATATTAAAAATAAAAATCAAGCCTGCCTGAAAGGGTTCAATGTAACTCCAATCCAGAATGTAATCAAAATACATTCACTAGTCTCAAACATGACATGGATGGACAGAGTCAACATTCTCACATGGATTTATCTTACACACTGTATGCAGATAATATGTAATAATGTTTGAACAGTTAGGGTTTCAACAGCAATGTCAATGAATTTGCATTCAACATTAAAATGTCCTTTGCTTTATTACTGGGCCATCAAGTGTGTCTTGTATATAGTACATACAGTATAAATGATAAATAATCATCCTCTAACTACTGATTAACTACAATACATACCAGAGGAATGTCATCTTCAATGTCTTCTTCAACCTTAATCTTAGTGGCAGTCTCTGACTTGAAGTTTACAGAAGACTGATCTCCTGATTCATTTACAGAATGCACGAGCCTCTCATTGTGGTTCACAGGTTCCTCCTTTATCCATGCCATAGGCTGTGACGGCACATATTGATGCTGGTCTTCTTCCTCATATTCCTCCACCTTAATCTTTACTACTTTTTCAGTCTTCTCCTTTTTCTCTCGATGTTTGTCACCCTCCTTTAATTTAACTACGAACAGAAAATTAATTCAAACTACTGCAAATGGGGAAGTGATGTATAAATTGCACAATACAAAATGTTATTTTTTAAAAAAAGTTGAAATAACATTAACCAACATTCTGCATGATTATGCTCCCAACACCATTAAACAATTTCATTCTTAGTTACCTGAAGGCACTGTTTCAACTGCAGGATTATGTAATGTCTTGTGTGATACTGAATAATTAATAAAAGTTTTAAAGGTGGCAATTATGCTTTATGTCAAAATACTATCTCAAAATTTGCCAGAGTAAAACAAAGAAAAAAGTTGACAGTGGAACCACGGTTCCGGATAATCTGACGTAAATACGTCTCTGTAATGTAATGAAATGTAATGTAATAATTCTTATATAAGACAAGTACTTGTAATATTCTAAAACGTTTTTACCAGCACAAAATTATCTAGTCTACTGTCACTTCTACAAGCGATTCACAGCTCAGCTCTTTCTGCAATAACGAAAGCGGATTTTTGACGGCAGTAATGTAACACAACATTGCCGAGTATACAGATAATGCAACAATTAGTTTCATAGGTAACATAACAATGCAACCAGGAGTTCATATAAAAGCCGACCATTGTCGTCGGTCCATATTTACACACTGTTGATATGGATCTTACACAACTTCGTTACACATCTTCCTTACACTTTTCTGCCGAATGACCCTTCCGTATAGACATATTTAAGTCAAAAAAGAGTCAGCTTAAACAGCCAATATCCCAGCCAAGATTTAAATCAGGTGACTACTGAATACAAGGCTAGAACATTTCCACTATGCTGGCCTATTTGGTACCCCTGCAACACATATAAACTTCCTCTTCATCCAACATTTTCACATCATGTGGGACATCACACAACCAAACCTCTCCAAATGTGTTTTCCCATAACACAACCCACCTTCTTTTTCCTTCTGTGTATCTTTCCTAGCTTGTTCTCAACTTGATCTTGGGCATTTTACTACTTTCTGCTCAAAACTTTTTACACTCTCTCTCTCTCTCTCCATTAATTTTTAAAGCATGTCCATATCATCCTATTGTTATTTTTTATATTAGTTTTCCTTCAATCAAATTAACTTTTTCTTCTTCTTACACATTTGTCTAAATTCACATTTAATATGAATCTTTACACACTGGAATAACCCTAGGAAATTTCTTCTTCAAAGTGCTTCCATTCAGTTCCCATATAACTATGTGGTGGTAGGCATAGTCCATCATTTGTAGCAACCTGCTCTCTTGACTTTTTGTTACTGCTACACACATATAATATAGATCTTAACCCTTTGCGGTATCTGTCAGACTGAGTCTGACATTTAAATATCCAAGTTCCGGTCTGATGTCAGACTGAGTCAGCCATGTATTTTACGCATTTTTTACGTTATCTGGAGTCAAACTAAGGCTGGCAAACAGTGTCAGCATATTATTCAAGCCGTCTTCTTTGCACTATTTCTATCCTAGTTTTCCTGGTAAGACTTTGTGTACCTTGTAATAGTGAAAGGATGAAGGAGAGAAAAGTTGTCTTATTCTAACACGTGTCTAAAGGAAGCCAGGAATCAACACCAATTGTTTTGCCATACATCATACAGTGAAGTAATACCATCGGGTGTGTTGCTTTTATATTTACTTAGAATAGAAGTATTTTATATCTGATAAAGATATAAAACAAATATCCAATCTTCCTAGTAGGAAATTATATATTTTTAATTACTTTTGACACACAGAGCAATCCATAACTCACATATACATATTCATTCATCTTATCAAGCATTCTTTATGTGTAATGACTTCATCGTTTATACTTCATGTTCTGTTTCACTTTCCTGGTGTTGAATTTGGTCTTGAACTTTCGAAAACAATTAGCACAAAAGGAAGCACAGCTCTGAGAATATGAAATCCAATGCTTATACATCGCATATCTGCATGCGATAAGAGATGTTTAGATGTCACCAAAGTCATATCTACCGACTTGGACTTGCTTTATTCTCTACCGAATGACAGGAAGCAGAAAGGCACCACTTACCATCTCACTAGCGACAGTGGTACAGTCTGTGAAAAATATTTCACACGGTCAGCATTCAAACAAAAGGAACTGTGGTCCTCTCAGAACACATTCTCACCATATACAGCAAAGTTCCTTCCATTTAATGCAAGTTATAAAAGAAAATTGAACCAGTTCACAATAGAAGTTGAATTTATACAGCTTAGTGGTATTTAAATAGACCATGATACCTAGACAGGACATTTCAGGAAAATGGATCGGCAGACGGTCCAATGCCTTGGCCTCCACGTTCAGAAGACATAACACCACTGGATTTTTTCCTGTGGGGTTATGTCAAGAACAATGTGTTCCGAACACCAGTTAATGGACTTGTTGACCTGAAGACCCGTATCAGGAATGTGATCTCGGCTATTCCAGCGGACATGATCCACAGAACATGGCAAGAGCTCGAATATCGTCTGTACATTCTCCATGCTACCAAGGGAGCCCACATTGAGGTCTACTGAGGTCAGTGAAAAACTTCCAGGGTTTCACTGTAAACTGCCGCAAACCGCATGTGGGTAGCTCAATTTGTTTGCGTGCCAAAATTTTTCAAAACCCTGAAGGGACTTTGTGGGAACACTGTACTTGTAGAGACGACTATTTGAATTCTGAACAGTTTATCTTTTACCAGTACACGACTTTCTTGGAAAGGATTAACTCATTCTAAATAACACTTTAAAACCTCTGTTAACCAACGCTTGATTATCCGACTCACGCATTAACCGACCTAATTTCAATCAGATCAGTTGCGATTGGTTTCTACAGTCCCGCCAATGTGTGTTTTCAGTCCACATGGAGACGCCATGTTGCGTACATCATGTAGTGCAAATCTGTGCATTAGTGTGCATATTTTGTTGTATTACTGTACTGTAATGTGATAAACTAATGAAATGGCTTCTTACAAGGGTGCTGAGATGAAGAAGGGTGGCAAGGTCAAAAGAAAATGTGTTGTGCTTTTGACAGCTGATAAATTGTAGATTACTGAGAAGATAATCTGGTGTCATGACAGCTAAGCCACCAGCTGACCATGACATCTGTGTAACTACAGTAAAGGATATAAAGAATAAGGAGTCTATAAGAAAATTTGCCATGAAATTCAATGTTGATATAAGCGCAGGGAAGAGGGAAGACAAGAGGGAAAACGCATCTCAGAAAACATTAAAAATACCAGCTTCAGTGACTTTAGATGAAGCAGTTTACAAGTGGTATGCTCAACAGTGATCAAGTGGTGTGGCTGTGTGAGGTGTTGAAATTCAAGCTGCCGCTGAACACTTGGCCAAGCACCTAAAAATTGAAAACTTCAGCGCCAAGTAGTGGATGGCTCTGGCAATTTAGAAAGAAATATGGCATGAGAAACGAGTGAATTTATGATGAAGCATTTGTGCTGACACTGGAAACATCGAACGTTTCTGGCAAAAACTGAAAGAAATTAAGAAAACTTCTGGTCCGATGTTAAGTAAATTGTACACTGCTGATGAGATAGGCCTTTCTTATTTTTCTCTCCCTGAAAACACTCAGGTGGGCACAACTTCAGGGCGAAAACTACGCAGCCCTTCCATGTAGCAATGGAGATGGAAACCATCGACTTAAACCAGTGATTGTAGGAAAGTTCAAGCACCAACGTGTAATAAAAGACATTACGCATAAGATGTCTGTTCAATACTAATAATAGTAATAATAATATGTGGCATAACAGCCCTGTGAGAGCCAAAGCTGACTAGCTGGCTGCTGGCCTCACGTTCACATGCCTAAGCAGAGGTGAACGATCATCCAACCAGATATAGGGTGACGTGTGGTCAGCACGACGAACCCCCAGCCATTGCTAGTTTTCATGACCGGATTATGCTACCCATTGCAGCTCCCCAATTTCCTCATGATGCTGGGTTGGCACTGGTCCCATACACCAGTCAAAAATCTCATGTGAAATTTCTTTCCCCCAAGACTCGAACCAGCATGCATTCCATATCCTACAATTCAAAAATGCTTGGTTCACACAAGAAATAGCCAGTAACTGGTTTTTCAAGCATTTAGAGCCTGAAATTCATCGCTATCAGATTGAGGTCCTGAAAATAGCTCCTGGGGATGTCAAAGCTATTATACTTCTTGATAATGCTCCATCACATTTAGACATGTGCAAGCTTTCTAGCAAAGATGGCAAAGTCAAGTGCTTGCATTACCTCCAAACACAACCTCCTTAATTCAGCCCATGGATCAAGGCAGTATTCTGGCAACAAAAGAGATGGTATAGGAGAAAATATTTAGATGAAGTTATGGTGGTTATTGAGGATAATGACGATAAGGTTGAGGATGCCAGAGGAAAAAGAACTTTGCAAAATATAAACATTTTTAACATTAAGTCCACAATCTTCAACTGGGGAGATGGTTTTAAAGAGCTGAAAGTTTCAGTCCTAGCAAATTGTTGGAAAAAAATTCTCACAGATGCTGAACCAGTATGAAGGATTTGAGCTATCAGACTTTCATGATTTTAATAAATGATGTGGAAGACTGGCTGGAAGTTGATGAGGGCGATCCTGGTTATAAGAATTTAAGCGAAGAGCAAATTTCTGAGAATGTTTTTGCTACAGAAGCTGATGATGAAGGAGAAAAGCAAAAGCCTGCAAAACTATCAGCTGTTGACGGTATCATACAGTTCATAGATCTAACCTCAGACCCAGGTTTTGCTGATTATTATGAATACTTCTGGACATTTAAAGAATTGGTTATTTGCAGACACAGACAAAAAAAACAACCCAGCTGAAAATACACAGCTTCTTCAAACCTGTCAGTTCCCATAGAAGCTGAACCCCTATTCCTTCTTGTTCAGAACAACATAGCAAGCAAATCAACTAACATCAGCAGAATCACCACTTCATGTGATGAACAGCGACTCGGAATAACTGATAAATTCACTATTTTAATACGGGAAATTCCTCAAACAGCACTTACAAGTGGCTCTTTTGCTGTCGACTTATGCATGCAAAACGCCTGCATCATCCAAGGAAACTCTATATTGCATCTCTGTATATTTCAGAATTTATAATAATGATTTACATGTTTTTGTTTCAACTTTGCTAATTATGTCTTTGTCTTCTACTTATTTTATTAAATCCATGATCACATTCCCCTTCCCCTTGCTCATATCCAACCTATAGTTCTCCCCATATAGGTCAGTTAAATGAGGTTTTACTGTATCTGTTATTGTGAAATACTGTTGTACTGACACTCTGTTACATTCACATTCATTATACTAATGTTTTACTTGTATATGTGTGTACAGTGTAACTTAAAAAGCACAAATATAAGGGTGTGCATGCTTGAAATGATGCTAAGCAGACGAAAAAAGGAAGAGAAATGTTTATTATTTATATGAAATGGCAGACATGTGTCTCTTATAAGGGCATACAAATGGCAACAGTCAGGAAGCAAAGCACACAAGGATATATTTCAAACAATGTATGGAATTTCCACTATGGGTGCACAGAATAAGCAACAAAGTATGAAGACACATAGGAACTTCAGACAGCAAAAGACTGACTCAGATAATTTCTCAGAAAGGAAAAAAGAAGGCTAAAAGGGGGTTTTCCCAGACCCATGTTTATACATACTGTGTTCTTTCAATGTGCAGAACTCATATTTACACCTGTACTTGGTGTATCGCTTCAAGATTATGGCAATTACACACAGACAACTTTACTTTTCCCAAATACATCGTTGTCTTACTGGCCTTCAACATACCTTTGTCTTTGGAGTCCCTGTCTTTTGATTTGTCCTTGTGCTTCCGATCTGAACTAGAACTATTGTGCTTGTCCTTGTTAGAGCTAGACCCATGCTTCTCCTTATCCCGAACTGAACTTGAAATGCTGTGCTTGTCCTTGCTACTAGAAGAGCTGGAACTGTGCTTGTGGCTCGAACTGCTGCCATGTTTGTCCTTATCCTTATTCAAAATGCTACTGCTATGTTTCTCCTTACTGCAACTCACAAAGAAAAAAAGACTTCCTTGCAGTTCAATTTACAACAATCCTGATTTTAATATACTGTCACTCCACATTTTGAATGGTATCCATTCTGTGACAGAAAAGATAAAATTACCATGTGAATGTTAAAATAATGTTATGTATGGATAATTCTAGTAAATCTGTATAAAATCTTGAAATAATTTAGAAATTTCTTTATTAATTCTTATGTAAATATTCTGAGCTGACAAAATATAACAGCATATCAACAGTTAACTCAAATAATACTTACTAATCCAATGTAACCAACCTGTATAAAATTTATATAGCAACATTTCTGGCAAACCAGCTGTACTGATACACAGCAAAAATCCTGATTTGAAGACTGTCTAATCTCCAGAACAGATTTTCAGCTCTTATTTACATAGCATATCAACCAAACACATTTAAATGGAAAAAAAATTCTTTCAGATAAACTTACATATATTTTATTTACTCTACCACTACACTACAATTCTTCAATACATTATAATTCTTAATTTTGCCAGTGCCAATATAATTTAAATAAGGTATGGATTACTGTGATTGTATGTACGTATGTATCCCATTTCCATACGAAATGAAAGGCAACATGGCTGCCAATGGAGCTACTATAGTACCCACTCTGAATAGACTCATGTCTGAAGTGTTTCTGGGCAATGTGCACCTAATTTCCATCTCACTCTTTTATCCTAGTGGCAGGAGAAACCACAGGAGCAGGTGTGGCATTCCCCCTTCAGTGCCATCAGAACGGAGGAAGTCATGCTCACACAACTCTGGACTGGTCACATCACATACTTGTTCCACTGCAAGGGGACTGGTGCCCAATTCTACCCACTGTGATATAGCCCTTACCATTTTACACATTCTGTAGGTTAACGCCTACATTATCACAAATACCATCTTATACTCCACCTTCAGGGAACGCCATGTAACATGCATGGACAAGGCTGACATTTGTAAATAGAATAAAGATCACCAAGGCAATAAAATAAACACTGTTTAGGTAATTTTAGTTTTAAGTCTCCATATTTCTTTTGGCCAAGCCAAAAATATCAGTCATAGAGCATCTCATTTGATTAATTCTGCCTTCTTACCTCCAATTTTACTGGCAGGCCTGTTAACAGCTAGGCACATTATTACTTTCTAAGCTACTACTTTCATTTTCATAACTTTGTATTTTAGCAGCAATCCCACTGACAGCTGTTTATATGGCCTGACTTTACTGTTGTCACTGTTACTTTTGGTATTATTATTACATTTTAGCAGGATCCTGGTGGAATATGATCAATTTTACCATGCTATTTTTAATCTTTATTCAAATGACATGCCTCTAACGATCTAGTTTCCTTTCTGTTATACTTATATTTCAACATACGACCACGGTTGGAAGTGACACAATTTAGCAGACTGAGGCACAGTTTTTTCTGCATAAATGCAGTAACTATGTGCCTTTAACCCAGTGACAATAACTAACTAGATGGCTTACCGAACCCGAAGCGTCATCACCGAATTAACCAAAGCCCTCCACTGGACCCTGTCCTGGGCCAACAGAATCCAGTCTCCTTCAACTCCTATGTCCCATAGATCCCACCTGACATTATCCTCCCATCTATGCCTAGGTCTCCCCAGCAGTCTCTTCCCCTCAGGCTTCCCAACCAATACCTGATGAACACCTGTTGTCCCATTCATGCACGCTACATGCCCCACCCATCTCATTCTTCTTGACTTAAATCACCCTGACAATACTGGGGGAGGAGTATAAATTGTTTAGTTCGTCATTATCGTCAGTAACAACAACTCAACAAAATAAAACTAAATTTTGAACCTGAAGTTGGTAACTGCAATGTTTACTGAAACAGTAGAATTTCAACAAATGACATGTTCAAACCCAAAAACTGATCTCATGCATTATACTCTAATGACACAAACAACACATCAAACAACTGAAAATTAATACAATTAATTCTAGAAATCAATCAGACTTTTTATAACCCTTGTCACATCAAGTTCTAATGAACAGGTATAAACCAACTAGGCAACAAATGAGGTAAGGATTGATACACCTCCCTTTTGAACTGGGACAGCATACTCAATTATACAAAAGGAAGATTAGTTAAGCTCAGCATTCAGACATTAGCTGTGAATCACAAACATATAAATGTATCTATATGGAGCATTTGTTTGTGTGACATATGCATACTTCACGCAGTACAGTAGGTATTTCTGGTACAGTTTAACTTTGTCAGTACTGTGCTTGCAATTGAGTTAAACAGTGTTAACAGTTGTCAGTAAAAGTACTGGTTCTCTTCCCTTTGAGCTTATCCATGTAAGTTTAATTTAGTGAAAACAAAATTTGTAAAAATTTATTTTACCCTTTTGATTTTTCTTATGAATTTCCTTTTTGGGAAGGGCTCCATAATACTCTACAATTACCACATTGTCATTACACCACAATTTGAAAGGATGATTTTCCCCTTTCCCTCTATCCTGGACACCTCTGTAAGTTGGACACATTATCGTGGAACTGCAAGTGTCCAAGTTAGAGAGGTTTTACTGTACTAAGAATGGAGTACATTTGTACTATCCCAGCTGAAAACAACATAAACCTGAAACAGCTTCTCTTTCCTCTTGTTACTTTAAATTGTAACCTTCCTTAACCCATAAGCTTTATCTGCGTAAGGTATAAGGACTTACTAACCATCTTGGACTCTATTTGATCAACAACAAAAAAGAATCCACTTCTGAGGTGAAAGCATCACACAGATTCTGCTAGCCCTGACCTTAGTAAGAATGATGGCTGGCAAAGGAACCTACAGCTTAACATGGAGCTACCGAAGGCTGTTTTCAAAAAGTTTTAAATTGCCTTCAAGCACACCCAAGATTATTACCCAGAGCTTGAACTCTTGTGCTCCTTGTCTTTGCTGGATGAACTACTTGTGTGCTCTCGAACCTTGTCCTTTTTTTCATCTTTATGCTTCTTCTCTTTCTCTCTCTCTTTATCCTTACTGCTACTACTGCTGCTGTGATGTTTGTCCTTTTCCTGAAACAAGTAAGCTGCACAATGAAGTTACAAACAAAAATAAAGGACAATAAAACAAGTTAGGATATGTATGAATCACATAAAATGTTTAGTGTGTTTGCTTGTTACTGCCTCTAGATTTTCAATTCATGAATGCTTTCTTCTGGTAGCTTAAACTGTTATGGGATGCTGTTTCTTCCAACAAACCATCTAGCAATCTTCCTGGCTTAGCAATGTTGCCACAAGTTCACCGAATATGACTGCAAAGTCACTTCAATGTACAGGATTGCATGTAGATTTTCACATAAAGCACCCAAATGTGGTGACAAAAATTTACCCCCTCCCCCCCCAATATCAAACTTAATGAAAACCAGTAGTTAAGTTCCACACACATACACACGCAGACAGGTAGACACAACAACAGTAAAAAGTGAAATTTTGCAACTTCATTGATAATGCACCTATAATGAAAAAAGGGGAGAATACTGACTTACAAGACAGGAGAAATATGCTACAACAGAAAAACAAAAACAACATGACACATTAACACCAATACAACACATGACTCATGGTTATGTAACCAGACTGTACTACAAAGACCATTGATAGAAGACATTAGATGACTAAGATGAAAAACTACATTGATTACAAATATTTTATGCAACACTTCATAAGGAGTCATCCATTGGTTTTAGGAAATGTCACATACATACTAAATCACAGGCCCCAAGTGGTTTCAAATAATGACTCATGAAAACCAGATAGTATCTCATATAATCTGCATACTACAAAACTGTCATCTCTCATTTCATGAGTTTAAAGGCTCTCATATCATGTAGAAGGAAAACACAGAACAAAAATTACCATAAAATTTTTAGAATTGTAGAGGTCTTGTCACACAAAGTTATTTTCTATGTAGTGAGATAAGAAGTGCTGTTACAGAAAAGTACTCTGTGCAATACTTATCAGAATCAAATATGTGACCAAAACGAGATCAAAGTTTATGAAGCTTAACACGAAACACCAAAATGTGGAACTGACAGCTCTATCAGAAGTTAATATATGATAGTAACTTATGAAATAATAGACATTAATAAAAACTTTCACCATGGCCACTTTTAAATAAATAAAAGACAACATGGTGGAAGCAAAAATAATTTCCTTCTCATTTATCATTATTTCTACATTCGGCAAGTATCACATAAAAATTCTGCTAGGAGATTTCAATGTGAAAATTGGGGGAGAGGATATTTTCCAATAAACAATAGGTAACAGGAGTCTACATGAACTTAGTAATGACAACTGTAACCTTGCTACATCAAAAGACATAATTATAAAGAGTATAAAATTTCTACATAAATACACTTGGTCTTCTCAAGATGGCAGCACACATAATCTGATAGATCATGTTTTAGTAGACAATAAAAGGCAGACAAGTACAATTTATGTGAGATCATTCAGAGAAGCAGACTGTGACACTGACCGTTACCTGGTAGTGGCAAAAGCAAGGGAGAGGCTTTCAGTAAGTAGACGAACTAAGGAAAATTTCGACACAATGATCTGATCTGAAAAAATTAAAAAAGGGAGAGGTAAAGGAGCAATATAAAGCTGAAATTTTGAACAGGTTTCAAATTATAGGGACAGATAAAGATGATGAAAGCATGGATATCAAAAGGAAGGGGAAAATATCACAGACTAACAAAATTTCAGCCAAGGAGAAACTAGCATACTACAGTAGAAAGCAAAACAAATCATTGGTTTTGATGAAGAATGTTCAAAATTAATAAATTGAAGATAGCAAAAAGTTGTCAGTGGAACCAAGGTTCCGGAGAATTTGACGTAAATACGTCTATACGGAAAGGAAGTTTATATATTGGCTTTATTCTAAATATTTCCTTTATACATGCTTTACAATTGAGATAAGTTTGATTAAGACTTTGCTTAATCAACTTGAATTAGTTACGCTTAAGATGGGTCTGTGGTAGCTGAATGTAATGTAAAGTAATGTAATATAAGGTAAGGTAATGTAATGTAAGGTAAGGTAATGTGAGGTACGGTAATGTGAGGTAGGGTAATGTAATGTAAGGTAATGTAATGAAATGTTTCCTAGGTAACAATAATGCCGAGTAAACACGACGTTTCGTAGGTAACAATAATGCCGTGTAAACAGGTGACGTTTCGTAGGTAACAATAATGTCGAGTAAATAATTGACGTTTCCTAGGTAACAATAACAATTGAAGTTTCCTAGGTAACATAACAATGCAGTTACACTTTTTCGTTTCACTTTTTGCCGAATGACACTGACCCTAAAATACAGATGTATTTACGTCAAAAAACTATGTAACATGAGACGTGAAGCTAGTAAAACCTTTAAAAATAAGTAAAGGGAATATGCAAAAAGAAAATTATTAGCTTGAAACAAAGAGTAAGGACAAATACATCAGCGATCTGTACAGAGGCATAAATGGTTTTAAGAAAGGATATCAACCTCAGACTAATTTGCTGAAGGATGATAATGGCAACTTTCTGGCAAATTTAATCAAAATTCTGAACAGGTGGAAAAATTTCTTTAACCAGCTTTTAAGTGTTCTTGGGACTGATGATGTTACGACAGATTAAAATACATACGGCTGAACTGTTAGTGCCAGAACCTAGTTTAAATGAAGTTGAACTAGCCATTGAAGCGTTACAAATCTCCAGGTATTGATCAAATTCCAACAGAATGAATTAAAACAGGTGGCAAGAGGTTACATATGGAAATCCATAAACTTGTTAAGTTAATATGGGATAAGAAAAAGATGCCACAAAAAAGGAAGGAATCCATAATTATTCCTATTCATAAGAAGGGGGACAAGATTGAGTGTGGTAATTACTGAGAAATCTCTACTATCAACCTCAGACAAAATTTTATCAAACATTCTTCTGGCAACATTTACCCTGTACGTGAATGAAATTATTGCAGATCATCAGTGTGGGTTCAAATCTAACAGATCAACAACTGATCGGATCTTTTGCATCCATCAGATACTACAGAAAAAATGGGAGTTCAGTGGGACCATACATCAGTTATTAACAGATTCCAAAAAAGCCTAGATCTAGATGTAGATATTAGGATATCATGCAGCATCTATGCTACATTGTTCAAATTATTGATGGCATCATTAAATAAACCACAAAAATAAAGATGTCCCTGGTACTTAACTACGCACTGCACCATGCCATGTGACCCCAAACTTCATTGTTTTAGCACTTCTACAAGAATAAGAGGTTCAGTTTATTATTCATACGTACTGCATTAATTTCAAAGGACAATCAAATATTAATCAAATAGTTTGATTCTATTCAAAAATTGGTGCCTAGATATTGGGGTTTGATTTCATGTCTTGAAAAAGACTGTAATTTGTGGGAAACTCAACATACCAACTTCAACAAATCAAAAGTATGATGATGACGATGATGTACCCTGTTGTTAGTACAGTACATGTGTGGGTCAAAATATAAGACTTATAAATCCTGTACAAACTGAAAATCACACAGCCTACTTTTACATGAGAATCAGTGAATCAGCTTAGTAACAAGGCATTCTATATGGGAAAAATTATTACTGGTTAAACAATGATGATGAAAACTTTTAATATGTGGTATGTACACAAATTATTTCATGACAAGAAAAGAATCATTTACAGACTTATCCAGGTATAATACACTACGAAATGGCCAGCAAAATCCTGTTTAATTAAAACAAGGCAGCATCAAATATCCAACAAACTTTACATCCCAATGCTCACACCAACTACATAATAATTGTAGGATTTGAGGTTTTCATGGTGGCGAGTCAAAAGATGGCTCACAGCCATCTACATAATACTTCATCAGAAAGAAAAATAACGCAATGAAATATAAAGGCATGAGTTGCAATTTAGCCTTAAGATAGAGCAACATTTAGAAAAAAACTTCAATTTTTACACATACCATTATAAGTATCTTCTATTACAATTTTTCACACCTTATAAATTAAATTAAATTAACATCTATTTTACCTTTCCAGTTGAGCTCTGCTTGTCTTTATCTCTATGCTTTTCTTTGTCTTTATGATCCTTATGTCTATCTTTATGTTTGTCTTTATCTCTGTGTTTATGTTCTGATTTGTGCTCCTTTTTAACATGCTGATCAGTATATCCATTAGAAATTCCATTCACAACCATGTGTCCATCTGTCATAAAAAGCAAAGAAAGCATGTGATTAAATCACAATGTATTTGTTTGAAAAACACATAATAGTCAAACTTCTTTACATTTTTGTGAACGCTAAGGCTAGTTTGAAGACGATTAGTATTCGCATTATTTTAAAAATTAGAACACACATTTTTCACTCGACATATAAGTACACGAAACTAAAAGTTAAAGGTCCCTGAACCTTCACTCACCTCCGACTGGTTGATTCCCGTCTGCACTCCTGTTTTCTTTTGATTTTTTTTCCTGAAACAGAGCCAAAGGTAAAAAAAATCCATCAAATGGGTTAGAGAGCCGAACGTCCGACAGTAATATCAATACACATGGGAGGTTATATACCTATGAACAGTCAAAGTATAAGCTCTGCGAAAACGCATGATATGAGTACATCATCACTACGTGGGACTTGGTCTCCAGACGCCATTTTGGGACTTAGAAAATTTTCAGCCGTTGTCTGTATCATTACATGGACATGTATAAACTCCTTTTATTATCAGCCTCAATATTTGCGCACAAATATTCATCCCTGTAAAATTACATAAATAGCTACATACCAAGTCCAATCCATCCCTATCAGCAAGAGTTTCGATGCTCATTTTCTCAGAATTTTACACTACTGCACATATACGCCAAACAAGAACAGGACTCTGCCTCGCCACAGCAAGACTCGAGGTGCTGCGAACGGCTAAATTCTAAGTGCCCAAATAGCCCAATGCGCATGCGCGAGACTACCTTGACAATGGGCATTGGCCTCATGATTGACGGAGAACATTAAAAGACAACTGCGTTTCATGTTGCAATATTTTCGGATTATTATAAGCAGTAGAACATAAACTTCACAAATTTGAAGGCGCAGGTGTTGCACTCCATTAATTCATTACAAATTTAACGCGCGGTGCAAAGATAAGTACTTGTGATATTCTAAAACGTTTTTACCAGCACAAAATTATCTAGTCTACTACGCACTTCTTCTACAAGCGATTCACAGCTCAGCTCTCCGAAATAACGAAAGCGGGTTGTTGACGGCAGTAATGTAACACAACAATGCAACAATTAGTTTCATAGGTAACATAACAATGCACGCAGTTCATATAAAAGCTGACCATTGTTGTAGGTCCATATTTACACATTGACGTATTTACGTCAAAAATCTCATATTTTTGTGACTGAATAAACTTTCCACCACCTGTTCAATTGCAGGTCTAATTAAGGTTTATAGTTTTCGGTATTTGGGGTGCAAAGTTGACCTACCTCCTTGTGGTGCACCCTGGGCGTCTCTGACGGCAAAGTGGTCTACAAACTTGGCAAAACAAATGGTAAAAGATGAAATTCTATATACCTGCAATTTGACATAAATAAATAAAGTTTTCGGTATTTAAACTTGGAAGCTTCAGTTGCAACTGCGGCTTGTTACGAATGAGGAATGTCCCACTGCATTAAAAATAAAGCATTTCTTGCGGACACTCGCGTCTATGAATAGGTTCCACAAATTCCGTGTATTTCACATTTGTTTTGTTGATACTAGAATGGTGACGTTTCGTTGCAGTTTACTGTTAAATAACATTCCCCACATCGACCTTTATTCTCAAATAACAAAAATAACACACTACCTAAATCTGATACACTTGGAACGTGTTTTCTTGTTGACAGAGAGAATTTCCAAAAATTTTAGTAATACTATCCATTTCTGAAACACGTTCCTCAGATTGATTTTGATCACGTACAACTCAAATCGGTTTCATATATTAAAAAGTTTATTTTAGGATTGGTACAGAATGCAGAATTTCATATTTCAACGAACAATGGTCATTACCAAGTCACAATTCGTAATAATGTAGCAGTTGGTTGAAGGGTGTGGATAACAGCTCTTCAATGCCATCGCCGCGTTTCTTCCTCAGAAACAAGGAAAAGCATAACATTATCACTAAACCTGGATATTCTATAAAATGTCTTATTTCCGGAAAAACGTTAAAAACTGAAATATATATATTATACTCACAATTTTATATTTTCTTTTCTGCTTCTTCGCATATAAACTTTTTTTCAGTCGTCAAAAATTGCAAAGTTACTGAACCTCGTTCCTTCAACATCCTTAATTTAGTAACTAGCAGTTAAGAATACTTATGATGTAAATATAGCTAAGGAGATCTGAAAACCTTTTGAAATCACAGTGATATGTATTATGCATTTCTGTCTAATTTCCCACACCCTGCTAAATATTTCTGGTATGCTGATTGTATTTAATGTCTTTTATGATCCAACTTCCCTTTACAATATAATCACCCACATACTTGGCATAGTATACTTTTTATTTAATTGTAAGTGTTAAAGAATGCTCAAAAAATAAAAAATGGTAGCTTTGAAAAGTTCAAAGATGGGACCGTATCTGGAATCTAATATCAAAAGCCTTTAGATACACCAACTTTCAAAACAGTCTTTCAGTAGCTACACATTTCTTCTAGTATTTGTAGTTAATTTAAAAAATATCTAGCAGCCACTATATGTAACCTCCTGTAACATGATCTTCAGAGCCAATGCAATTTCTGCTACATCCTTCAAGTAACAGCCCTTAATCTGTTGAAAGGGGTAAAATTGCATGGAGCAATATCAGAATAACAGGGTAGTTTCTTTAAAGCAGTGACACTGCTGTGCGGGAACATTCAATACAATCTCCGGCTGCCCACATTTCAGGACATTTTGGGCCAAAAGCCTACTGTAGACAAGCAAACAGCTCTTGTACCATTCATTCCCTGTTCAGCATGCCACCCTAAAGAACAAAATCACTGTATGCAATGCTCCGTCAGTTGAAAAAGTCTACCACTCACCTCCAAAAGCCTATGCAGCTCGGTTATATACTGTCTGACTAGTTAGATACCCTGGCAGGGAAAAAGATTTTTGTTCTGGCCTCTACATCCAGACTAACTCTGCGGCCCACCCAGCCTCCTACCCATTAGGAATAGGGGGGCCTTTCTCTGGGGGTAAGGTGTGACTGCGGCAAGAAGATGGCCACTCTCCCTCAAGCACCTCCATGGCATGTAGCAGAATACCACCCACCTTCACCAAATGCTAATGTGTGGAAATATTCCTCAGCATGTCCATTCCCCAATTTTCTCAGAGTGCAAATAAAGTATCTCTTTTGGTGAAGAAAAGCCTGGCATTAATGATGCAATTTTCATTCATCTTCCCAGGCAAGTTCTATGATAATACAGTGAAACCACGACATAAAGCGGGTTTCGAGGGACAGCTTCAGCACACGCATTATGTATGAAATTGAAATTTATCTAATTTTGGAATCCCTGATATTATGTATATTTATCCAATGACTAAAATACATTACATTTAAAGTATATTTAAAACTTATGTTTCACCAGTGCTACTGTCACAGATCACACTAAATTACTCAATAGTCATGTAATGTAGTTTGTTGGAACTAATGACTGCATTTTTTCAGAACATACTGCTTAATATTAACCACATGCAGCAAATGATGATATACGAGTCTGTCATTCTAACCATGCCATCACTTCATTAATATTCTCTAGCACATTGCTCAATTTTGGTACCAACACTTCACAGGAATCGTCACCATTGTTTTCTGAGTTCATCAGTTGTCTTCCCATTTTTCACAGACACTGTGATATCCTCTTCACTAAGATGCTGTGCAACCAGAGTTTCCTCAGCTATCTTAATCCAAGCCACCAGGTCATCTGCTTCTAAATTAAAACTGAGTGCATTACATGCAGCAAGAAATGTTGCAATACAGTCTTATAATGCAACCAAAACATTTCATAGAAATTTGTAAAACATAAAACATATGTAATTGTATTGGGGGACATGATCACAGCTGCAGTATAATGAGGCGCGGTATATCGAGGTTCCACTGTATTGTATCAAGAGGACTTCCCACTTCTCTCCAAATCATACCCACATCTATACATAATATTACATTCACCTAACTGCCTGCAATGGGATGACCCTTCATCTATGTTTTATTAATAATGAGCCAAGTCAAAATCACTGCTATGGTATGCAGATGCCACATATACCAATGTGGACAATATCATTATATTAAATATATCTTGGACAATGTCCAACACAATTACAACATAACATTCTAAAGCATTTTAACTTTTTTTAACATTTCCTTTTCTAGAAACACCTAGTTTTAACATAGATGAAAGTGAAGGTAAAGATGCTGTACATTTAATAAATTACCAAGCCATGAAGACATATTCTTCTGCTAAATTAATCACCATACTATGTTAACATTTTTCAGGATACAGCATTCTTAGTCAATATAAGGGCGTTGTCTACTTCATTCTCAGGCACTTTATCCCCGGGAAAATTGTCCTCAGATAGGATAGCCCCATAGCTGGCCTACTCACCATACTGATGGAGCTAACCTGGATCTTGCAAGCTAACCAAAACAATGGAATATATGCATGTATAAGAGCGATGAACGAAAATAAAACGTGACAGAAAACTATATGTATATGAAGAAGCAACAAAATTCGAAAGAACCAACCCTTTAACTCAGACCAGTATATGCAACATATATCATACACAGTTTCCTAATCTTATATCCATGAGCACAAAGCAACATAAAGAGTGTGTCACTGTGACATAAGGGCAGTACTCTTGAACTTAATTTCTAGGAACAGGTGAAAGTGTCAAACAGTTATTTGGCTCATTTCCACCAAATATTACATCTATTTACTATGACTGCTTCACTATGTTGTTGTTTCTTGGCTCTACAACCCAGTTGTGGGTTTTTGCCACCCATTTTTTCAGAGGTTTCTTGGTCTTGAGTATGCATTAAGGAGTAGTGAGTGACCAGCCCACTGACTCTGCACAGTTTCTACTCAATCCTGATTTGACTGCTAGAGCCATGCAGCAGTTAATCAGGAGACTTGGGTGAGAAATGGCAGCTGAATTTTACTTACAAAACATCTCGTATCATGTTCATAAGGTTCTTTTACATGCCGTAAATCTATGACATGGAACCGCCAGCTTTACTTCCCCTATCGACCTAGACCGGAATTGAACCCGCAAACCTTGGATCCAATGGCGAGCACCACTAGTCCACTGAGGCAGACATTTTACAATGTATATAATTCAATTTAATTTAACTTTTGTACAGAATATCCATAAATACGAATATATAATATGGTTTGTACTCTTCACCAAATATAAATGAAATGACGCTGATTTTTTGAATATTGGCTAGGTTTAGCTGGCTCAGGATAAAGAGCTCTTGTAAATGGTACTGAACCTCTGGATTCCATAAAAGGCAGGAAATTTGACTGGCCAAGTATAATTTTCACTTTTCAAGGACTCTGCTTCATGGAGTTACTTTAGTTATGGTAGAATGAATCTACAGCTTAATATGGGCTAAAGAGCCCTGGTATTACATTCATAAAGTTTTACTTTCATCAGGAAAAAGGGAACAGAAAGCCATGATGAAATCCATACTTTTGGAAGAAGAAATCAACTGAAACTGTTGGGCAAACTATTCAGACATATAAGACAGGAAACGATCAACAGATGAACCAGCTTCTTAACTGTTTGATGATGACCTAGTAAAGTGAGGATGCATCAAGAAACCACAATTTAAAGAGTAACTGCAAGAGGAAAAAATATTAAAGAAAAAAGGATGCTGAAAACATTTTCACATCACCGACCTGAAATGTTCCTCAATTTTAATTTTTAAGTCAGCAGACAACCAAAATTGTTCTGTTTCAGCATTCATAAATTTGAAGATTTAAATGTGCATCAGCTCACTTCATTTGCCAATGCCTACTGGGTCGAGGACCCACCCATGATTTCCTTTCCTTTCCTTTCATTCATTCCCATCATTTTAGGGATTTAGAAATGCAAAAATAATTGAAATAAACAGCAATTATAAGCAGTTAGTCCTTTTTCAACTTTAAAGTCAAAGGTCAGAAAAGCATATAACAGCAGAAAATTAGGACGACAGCACCAAGAGGAACTGAAACAACTATCAAAGCAGTTGCTATTGGCCAAACAAAACGCGCAGGAAACATTTTTAAGGTCAATATTAAGAAATGAAGGTAAATGCTGGTCTGATTTCTACAAGTATGTAAAATGACGTAAAGGAAACGGAAAATATGCCGGCGATCAAGAATGGTAATGGACGGCTCATTACTGATTCGATAGAAAGAGCCAACTCCTTTAATTTCTATTATTCTTCGGTATTTAGCTGCGAGCGTAGCATCCCGCAGATACAATGCACTAACTCAGGCAAACCCTTCGCCATTAGTACTAAAATCATTACGAAAAGGCTAGCAGGGATAGGAAAAAGCAAATCAGTAGGGCCAGACACTGTTTCTGGTGAAATTCTAAAACTGGGTGGAGAAGCCAGGTGTTTGAGGTACCAGAGTGGAGTCAAACAATAATTCCTACCTCCCTCCCCTTCCGAAGCTCCACTAATTTTTGCATAATCATAACAGATTCACCAAAGGAACTAAACCTAACACTTTTCTACAAAACCTGTCACTGAATTCTGATTTTACATGGCATACCTTGCGCGATTATTGGACGTAACAATTAATAATGCCACTATACCAAGGGACTGGAAAAAAGGCATAGTGGTTCCAATTTACAAAGGAGGTGATCAATCATTGGTCACAAATTACAGACAGGTCAGTTTAACATCGGTGGTCTGCAAACAAATGGAACACGTTATAGTATCGTACCTGAGGAAAATCTGGGAGGAAAAAGATTGGTTATTCGAGGGTCAACATGGGTTCAGGCCGGGATATTCATGTGAAAGTCAAGTAATCATGGTTTGCCAGGACATTGCAGACACACGGGATAACGGAGGAAGGTTAGGCACGATTATAATACATTTTTCGAAGGCCTTCGATTTAGTTCCTCACGATCGGCTGCTTACGAAAATTAAGGCGTTGGGCGTGGATTCGAGGGTAGTCGCATGGGTAAGGGAATTCCTTTTGGGCCAAATGCAGAGAGTTAGAGTAGGAGGGCAATTATCAGAGGAAGTCAGAGTAATGTCAGGTGTACCGCAAGGGAGTGTATTGGGTCCACTTCTGTTCCTTGCATACGTAAATGATATTCGGAGGAACATTGAATCGACTATTAGACTTTTCACAGATGACTGCATAATATATAGGAAAATTATAAATAGTAAAGATATAGAAAAGATGCAGATGGATCTCAACAGTCTGGGGGAGTGGGGCGGTTGAAAGTGCCATGAAAATTAATCCAAGTAAAAGTAAGGCAGTTAGTTTCACGAGAAGTCGGGTGAAGGAACCACTGAACTATTCATTACGGGACCAAGTAATTCCGGAAGTGAGCAGTTGTAAATACTTGGGAATACTCTTAAGCAGCGATTTAAGCTGGGCTGATCAAGTATATTATATGGTGAAGAAAGCCTGGAAGGCACTTCATTTTACAATGCGTGTTCTCAAAAAGGGAAATAGTAACACTAAAAGTCTAGCCTACACATCACTAGTGCGTCCGATTCTGGAATATGGGGCAGCGTGCTGGGATCCTTACAGGGAGGGACAGATGAATGAGTTAGAACAGGTGCAAAAGAAAGCATGTAAATTTGCATATCATAGGAGCTATTCGAACTGGGAAACCCTGGCACAGCGTAGAAAGATAGCATGTATATGTGCTCTCTTCAAAGCGTATACAGGAGAATGGGCATGGAAAGCTATAGGTGACAGATTGCAAAGGCCATACTATCTGAGCAGGGTCGATCACATTCGGAAAATTAGGTGCAGAAAGCAAAGGACAGATATCAGAAAATATTCCTTTGTAAACAGGACCATTCAACTCTGGAACCAGCTACCTGCGGATGTTTTAGGGACTCTCTCCTGTAAACCAAGTGCTTTTAGGAAGAAGATTATAAAAGTGATAAATGAGGTGCAGTGAAGGGAATACATGGGTGGGTGAAGTGAAGTGAGGTGAAGGGAGGTAAATCGGGGTGAGGATGGGAAGGCTTCAAAAGTGTAGTGAAGTGAAGAGGTCCTGATGAAATGTGAGTGCATCAGTTCATGACGTATGTAATTCATTACTGTTACTGTCTTATGTCTAGTTGGTATTATTTTTTAAGTTATCTACTTTAGGTTATCTGTTGTATTTAAATACTTGTGCCTTATGGTTTTGTAATCTTATGAGTTGTTTTATTTTGAGTGTGGTGTGTTGTTTTGTTGTGTCTCATTGTTTTGTTGTATCTTATTGTTTTGTTGTGTCTTATTGTAGCCCCAGCCTCCTATCCAATGGGTACCGGGGTCCTTTCCCGGGGGTAAAGCCGGCCGGGGCATGATGCTGACCACTCATCCCCATCTAGTGCCGAGGTCAAGAATGAGGGGCTATACCTCCACTCCCCCCAGGCGCCTACATGGCATATAGTGGGACAGCTTATTGTAGCACCACTGCCACCAGGTATAAACCCATTTGCAGTTAATAATAAATAAATAAATGCTAATGCATCAGTGTTCACACACTTTACATGGTGCATCTATAAATAAGATCTATTTCATCAAACACATTTTATTCAGCATATTAAATAACTTCTTCCTGATATCAAGTAGCTCACCAGCATTCTACCTGAGCTCCATTCGTAATAGTCACATGCTGATAAAACCTGCACCAATTCTAAATGTCATTTATATTTGCAAACAAAACCTCATAATATCATTCTTGGTACTTATATTTGCACAATTTTTGTCAATGTTCTCCTAATATATTCATTATTAATGCACTTCTACCACAATATCACACAGGACAACTGTGTTTAACATTTTGGTGGCAGAGCCACCTACAGGCAGAATTATGTACCACAACTATTGTTGGCAGATACACCTACCAGCAGTTACTTTGTATAACCACATTCTCACTCAGCATAATGTTTTTATTGTACAGAGAAAGGAAATATGACACTACTGAAGTCTACAAATATTTTATTTGTATCACTAACCAGTAATAAATTAAAGAGTATCACTATTATAATAATCAACTTAAGAAAATTAAGTGAAACATATAATCTTTGTAGGAAATTGTCAAAAGTGTATAAAGGCATTACTGAATAAAGTTCAATGAGGCTACATCTTTTTTTCACAAGAGATAAATAAAACAAGGGGGAGGAAAAAGAAATTCCATTTAACACATTTAGTATTCAAAGTTTAACAGTATATTGGCAGTTATTTTAATATAATAAGGTATAGTTCAACTGAAAAATATTGGAATAAAAACTTAGTGAGACAACTACATGTATATGAGGAATGATCAGTTAAAAACTCAAAAGAAATACAGATGAGATTACAGACCAGAACCACATCAAGTGTCTGCCACTCTATCTTCCATCTTAACACTGTTTGTGGTGAAGTCTTTTCTCACTTATTTACACACAGTTTTTACCTCTAAGCTGCATCATTCACTTGAACACAGAAGAAAAGTTGGCTCATCATTCATCAGACTAAAGAAACATCATCTGCCAAGATCAACACATCAGTCATGTATGGCAGTTTGAAAATCCAATACTCTGAATTGCATGCTGTAAAAACAGTACCATACAGTCCAAACCACTAAAATTAAATTGGAAAGTTATGACATATTTGTAATATATCATAAAGCAGAACTGTAGTTCAGAGGCAGAAGGCAACTAAACTGTCAGTTACCCAGACAGTGGAAATATAAAGGGTGAAAATTAAAATACTGCATGTTGTGTTATGACTTGTGGCTTTCATGTCACTCAACACTTGGTATCTCAGTATTTTGTTTTCACAAATTCTCCCCATCACCTCCCACTGTTGGATCTGCAGATATGAGATGTTTTGACACACTGCTGTCACTGACATCCTCTGACACCTGCTTCTTGGTAGCTTCACGCCTGTCCCCACACTCAGATCTCTCTTCAGCACGGCGCCATGTCTTATCTTTTTGAAATGCAAACACCAAGTACAGAGCTGAAAAATAAAACTGATATATCACAACTAGCTGAGTGAACAACCTTGCACAAAACAGGTCTGTATCCAACATAAACAAGCAAGTCCTCTTTCTAGACCTGTTGGGGGGGCATCTATACAAGAAGATGTATGCTGTGTCCCCTATGACAAGTTTTGAACCATCCATCCAAAGGCACTACATCCCATCGGGCCTTGGCCTCCTCCCATGTGGGAGGTTTCCTAGTCTTTGAAGTGTGCATTTGTGAGTAGTAGTGAATGACAAGCTTACTGCCTCTGCAGAATTTATACTCAATCCTGATTAGTCTGCTAGAGCATCTAGTAGAGAATCAGGAGAGACTTGGGTGAGAAATGGCTGCTGTATTTTGCTTGCAAAACATCTCGTTCATGCTCATAAGGTTCTTTTATGTGCTGTAAACCTATGACATGGGACTGCAGGCTTTCCTTTTTGAACCATGAAGCTCATTATGAACATTATTTCACAGAAAGTAAAACATGGTCACTATACAAACATCAGAAATGGAAGCAACACTATGGCTTCAGTCTTGTATGTGTGTGTATAAACAACAACTTAACCCATTGCTGGGCATGGTGCTGTAGAATATTCACTCAAATTGCCATGCTGGCCTGAACACTCTCCATGACAAAATGCACTTTGATGCCATCCAGTGACAAGAAGATTTGAGTTCACTTGAATGTGGTTGCCGCTGTTACCTTTCAATACATTGTTCCTGCTTAGGATGCAGCAGTGAGGCAATAATTAATTAACAAACAATAACACTGACATCAATGTAAACTCATAGCATCTTTATTCTTGGTTTTGCTTAGCTCATCTCAGCTGTAATCTAAGTGTTGAGATCAAGGTCATGGCTTCAAGTTCTGAATCCTATTCTGGCACTTACAGTGAAAGAGAGGAAGAAGTTGAAACAGTGCAAGATAGGAAAATTATTCTGTCTTACACACACAACAAAAAAGTGACCTGCAATGGGACATGACTTTGAATATGAAGACCCAGATCCTTTCAAGAATGTACAAGGTCCATCTCATAATCTACCTGCTTGATATGATAAAAAAGACTGATCCTTTTTTGAGATGGCAGCATATGAAACAAACAGATCTGCTGCTTTCACATGAAGAAATTTGTATGTAAATGATTTCAAACGGGAAGAAACCATGTAGAAGAGATTGATGCTTATATTGGAATTTTGATATATATATATATCAGAATCCTTGATCTTCTACGTAACATAGGAGGAGTGGACCTCAGTGATCAGTTACATGAATACTATGAAGTGAGGTGTTCATCTAAAAAGTGGTGGAAATATGTGTTTCATTCTGTGAATAGTTTCATCTTATATTACATGACAAGCAAACCATCCCATGCTGCTCATAGCAATAGGCAGCTGACCTACCAGAAAAATTTAGTGCAGCAACTGATCAGAACTTACACATTGTGTAAGCGTACAGATAGGAAGAGAAGTTTGCAGATAGGAACAGTATCACTGCTTAGAAAAATTATGGGGCAGGCAAAGATTTGTGGATTGTGTATGCAAAGAAAAACATGGGCACCTTCAGGATGTGGCAAACAAACATAATACAAGTGCAAACAATATGACCTTCCACTGTGCAGCTTAGGATGATTTTTGGATTATCATAAGGAAATAGGTGATGAGGTTCAAACATAATGCACAACTTGGGGGTAAATGCCAAAACATAATCCTCAGAGTCTTGTAAGCAAGCTGACAAAGTTTTATGTTGATATAAATTGTTAATTCCAAAATATGTAAGATTTTCGAAATGTGTGTGCATTTTACACAGCGATAATATAAGAGTTAAAAGGCCACTTAAAAATGCGGTCCTACAGGCTCAGGAAAGAGCATGATGAATGGGGACAAAATAAGGTTAAATTCTGTAAAACTGCAGACCTAATATAAAAAACACAGGCAGCAGATGAGATTTCAGGCACCATGAAGTCTGGTTGAAGTTTCAAATGATGGCAGCCCAACAATAGTATCTGAACGGCAAGCAGTTACAAAGAATCACTCAATCTAAAATGGAATATAGATATCTATTTGAATTAATATTTTTATTATTGCAAAATAATGCAGAACAAGAATACGTGTATGTTCAAATTTGACTGGGTTCAGCAAAAGACTTATTTTGCCACCATTTCATCACCAATTGCAAGCATATGGAGCACTAACCCTTTACACAAAAATACAACATATATGTTCTTACATTGGCACACTCTTTGAAATTCAAGCTTTTTCCTCTTCATAAGTGTTTTATGACTTTTTATGAAGTTGTTCAATTAGGAATCATCTTCATCTTTCACAACTTGTCCACACAAGCAGTCATGTGCAGGGTTTTTGCAAAACTATACAAACCAAGTAACAATGTGACAACTGTCATCAGAATTTGTTGGCTTTCATTTACCGTTTATGTGCATCATTGTTCAATAAAGTATGGATTGGTGAAGTGGTGCCTGATTTTCAGATGGTGTGATAGTACCCCACTTCATTTAAAACAGATGCAGTAAATGACCCAAAAACAAACTGGAAGCTGCTATTTATCCACTGAACATGCTAAATAAAGCAATAAAAAGCTAGAAAAAGCCTTCTCTGTTACTACATGAATAAACAATCTGAGAAAATATGCATGCACTAAATACAGCAACAGAACTACTGGTACTTACATGCTGCCTCCCACTCAGATTTAGACAAAGTTCCAACTTTCCGATGTCCTGTGGATTTCTGCATGTACTGCTGCACATGTTCATAATCATCTGGAACATGTCCTAGCAATGGTGCTTCATGGAAGGGAGGGTATGTCTGCAAAACAAGAGGAAAAAAGCCTTATACAAAAAGTGCTTATAATAGCATAAATGTAAACAGAAAAGCAATGATGATGAGGTCTTCTCATCTCCCTTAAGTTACTTATGGAAGATTCAAGCTGTAGACACTGTGACAGCATTTAAAAATACCTTGTAGAAGTATATTTAAAAATAATATTTCACTTTTACATATTTTAGAAACTACTAAACAGAATTCATAAAACTTACAAATGATGTTGGGAATAATCAGAAATGTAATTCATTATAATTATGTTTGTTGTTATATAACAAGCAAAACTATCATCAGATTCAGAATTTACAGGATCTATCTCACTACCAATGTTACTTTCACACATTACTTCATTACTAGATTGTTTCAAAACATCCAATCTAACACATTTCTGGACAGTGTGATGTACGAGGCAGTGCCATATTGAATTCCACCAAGAAGCTGATTTGAAGGTCATAAAAGATCCTGTATACCTCTTATATGAGACTTCATACTTGACCAGTGGAAGCTACAATATTTTGAGGGCTAATGCTAGCCAGTTCAATTTTACTACAACAGCACAGCAATTACAATTTTTCTGAGGCTGCATTTAGCAAGTGAGTACTCAAGGTATTACCAACTGAAACATTCAAACACTGCAAGATCATATATGGGCTCACAGCTTGAACAGTTAAAATATGTGATTAAATTATTATTATGTTGCCCTTGGTGGTCTAGTGGTAGTGTGCTTGACACGGGACCTAAGGTTTGCAGGTTCAAACCCTGCCGAGGTCAATGAATTTTTAAGGGCGATAAAAATGTGTAACACAACTTCCTTCAGAGGGAAAATAAAGCTACCGGTCCCATGCCATATTTTTACAGCAAGTAAAAGAACCTTATGAGCATGATCGATACGTTTCGTAAGCAAAATTCAGCTGCCATTTCTCACCCATATATTTCGTAGAGGCCTTGCAGTGGGCTGATCACTCATCCAAGAAGTCCCTACCAAATGTCTAAAAATAAATCACAAACCTCCACAAGGAGGCCCCTATGCTCCATGTAGTACAGAAAAGGATACAAGAAGTTATTACCTTATAACACGGGTATGCTCATGAAACACAGTGAACTCACACCAAGTTGTTAAATCTTCTGAACTATAAAAAAGGATGTGTGTAGCTGGAGCCCAAGATCTCATTGGCATTTGTTTGGCTGACGAAGTGATGGAATCCATTTCTGAGACTGAAGCACCCATTAAGCAGATTCTATGTCCAGTGATCCTGTTTCTTAAACTGAGTACCAGTCCCCAGGACAAACTCTTTTGTATTAGTATACCCATGTAAAGTGCACAAAAGTAAACTTTGTAACTTGTACCCAAACAAGACATAATTAAAACGTTTTTAATGCATCAAGTAATGGTCCTTTCTTCTTCCCTTTTCTCACCCAGCAATAGAAAATGAATCACTTCTGAGCAGAGGGCAGCCACAAAATAGGACCTTGTCTACCTCCAATATCAAAGCGGTTATGAAGATTATGGTCAGTAAAGAGCACATTCTTCAGCTAAATGTGGACTCAGAACCATGGTTTTGCAAATATGACTTCATGGTTTTATGCGAGGTTACACATGGGAAAAGCAAGCACAAAAGTCCACACTTGTTCCAAACAATTGCAAATTCCTACAATATTTAGCATGGAACCTCACCATAGAAAGCTAGGGGCATGAGATAGGATACCAATTAACTCCAAGAGTAGTCCTTGGGAAGTAACAGTCATTCACCTGGCCAAGAAAACTGCCACTTTCTATGACCTCAAAGCTTCATTGCCATATTGTATGTTACTGGTACCAATCCTGTGCCACATGAATACTGTTAGGGCGGTATCGCACTAGGATGCCATGGCAGCGACACCAACAGCAATGCCATGGTGCCCAGCTGCCAGAAAAATACGCCAGACAAGCTGCCAGCTTTTCGACGCCAGTCGAGCGAACAGCAGTTTCAAGATGGATGTTGAAGAGGTAATAGCAGTAATTGCGTAGTGCGGCGTAGGAAACAAAAGTTAAAAAAGAAACAGAAAACCTTTGGCAATAAAAATTGTGAAGACTTGCTGTGTCCTGCACAATTTTGTACTTTCAAGAGAGGGTTATAAGTATGATGATACTCTACAAGTAACAGGCTTTCAAAGTGACATGGAAATGGGCAGAGATTTGTCTAGAGGGGGAAAGTCAGCACTTACTATTCGTGACGAATTTGCAAATTATTTTGTCAATGATAATCCTTTGCCATGGCAGGATAGGATGATAAATTGACATGGCAAAATATAATTTTAAATCACTATGTAACTCTTTTTCATATATTATGTTTATGCAGTGTAACAACAAATAATGCTGTACTTTCCAATTTGGTAACCCGACTTTCTAGTTTTTGAACAACATTGAGCATATTAGCTTTATATCATGGTAAGAGACAAGATCGCGAACCACAACACTTTTTTTAAATTTGCATTAAAGGCGCGTCTCCCTGAACAAATAGCAATTAAGAAGTGGAACAGCGATCATTACTTAATAATAAACTTATTAATGCACTTCAGATTGAAAATGCAGATAGGAGTTATTTCTGTACATACAACTTTTGCAATCGTGAACAGAATTACATTCTTATTATATTATTATTTTTCATTATTACATACACTGTTAAAGTGGTGACATATAGATTGTTAAACAAAAAGAACAAAAAAACTTACAAATCAAGTTGCCATATTGGAAAGCAGCCCCACAAATAAAGCCATAGAAACACTTCTTACCTATTTTTTTCTTTTCTATTGTAGATAAATCTCCTCCTCCAAATATTCCCACAAGTTCTTCCCAGTTTCTTTTTTTCAAGTCCCGGTTTGCGTATTCAATAGCAGATGAATCCCATACTGATGGTCAGGAATGAATTTCAATTATCAATCTTTCGGTGTCGAAATTGTCCATGTTTGAAAGAAATAGAAATACACACAAGCACATCGCACGGACGTCAATGGACTGGCCTCAGACTGTCGTGTGATGTTGATTTGGCCTTGGCCGTGGCAACGATGCCAGTAGCATTAGCACTTGGCATCTTGGTTGGCAGCAATGCCAAGTTGGAAGCGCTGCCAGATGGATGCCAGGTGCTATATATGACTACTAAATTAATACACTGAGTTTGGCCGAGATGCTGGCAGCTGTGCCATGGCCTCCCGTAGGCATCCTAGTGCGATACCGCCCTAAACCAAATGTACTGTTTTCTCAAGACCCGAAATTCATACTAAAAATGTGAAAATAAAGAGCAGTACCTCAAGAGCTTGCATCTTCCCCAGGAGTGACCGTCCCTCTTCCTTTACTTTCTGATAATAGTCACCAAAATGCTCCTTGGCTATTAGCTGGAGTCCATACTTCTCTGCCAACCTTAAACAAGCAGATGGGAATAAATCACATTCTGGACTAAGAGAGATAAGTTTATAAGAAATGAATATATCAGTAACAATTCTGTTGTGCTCATTCTGTTCTTTCTTCTAGATATTCAATTTATCAATGTTAACTCTTGATATACTTTTATGAGAAATGTAAAACAGATATGCAAGAACCTCAACATGTATAATTTAATAAAAATCACTCCAACAGTACTTGAGTTATGATATGACACAAGGTATGAATTACTATGGCATCTTGAAAACCATTACAATTTACAGAAAAGTGTTACTGGACACAGAATGTGCATTTTATTTTGCTATACAGCTTTTGATCAATCACTTTTCACCAATAAATACTAAGCACATTACATGCAAGATGCACATGATGAACATGAATGACAAACTGGAAAGAGATGGAAGGTAGAGAATAATCAGTTTATTCATTAAACGGCTTTAAGATAGTTTAACAAGTAGCATATACAGGGCTGTCTGTAAAAAAGAAAATTAGATTAAACAACATTTTTGTAGTGACATTTTCTTATACTTTCATGAAAAAATCTTCTGGAATTAGGTAATGACATTTATTCCACTATAGTTGTACTGTCATAACAAGGTCATCAGACCCTTATTAGTGAAAAAAGCACAATGCATGATGATGAAGTTGGTCTTAAAGTGGGGCAGACTTAAGTGAGAGTGGAACAACCACTTCCTATTTAACGACAGTATCCTCCCTATGATTACGTCAGAGATTGCTCAAAGATGAAGCAAGACAACATTCAGCAATAAGTATCCACTTACTTGACAAGCGTAGGAAAGTGCACTAGAAACTCTGGGCAATCCACCACCCCCTCCAAGTGGAAGTTGTACTTTGCTCCAAAGAGAGGCAATGGTGGTTTCATGTCACACTGGAATTCCACTTTATAAATTTCATTTCCAAAAGTACCACCTGTGTTCTGTTGCCTGTTCCTGAGGACAAAAATAAACATATAAATAAAATGATGCTAAGTATTTCAGTCTTAATATAACCAGAAATGTTAAAGATTCAGAGTCTTAATTCTTTTCAGTTCAATACTGAAATGGACTTGACAATGTATCTCATTCTACTGAGTTCAACATATGGGCAGCCCTGGCACTCAGTAATGCTTCGATTTCTGCTTCTATATGAAGACTCTTGACCTCTGCCTCTTAGCACTTGTTCATGAGCAAGTTGCATTTTAGTTGCAGTTAATTCAATTCAAACAATGCAATCCTGAGTCAAACATTTTTGCAAAACAAATTTGGAAAACACACCAAACACAATTTGGATCAGTTAACACTTTGTATGCTGAATATTTATAAGCTCTTCTAATGCCCTATGTTTAGTTTTTTTGCTACTTTAGGTATTTTTGTATTACTGTATTGCAATGTCAGTATCTTACTCTTGTCTTGGCTTATGATTGTAAATATAATTGAGACAGCTTGTAGATGTTTCTTTCACTGTCATCACTGTATTGCTATAAACATTATAGATAAACTGCTGTTAAGTTTGGACATGGCATTTGGCTTTGCATACACAGCTGCAGTATGTGACAATGTAACACACTACATTTTAAATTACTGAACACTCAAGGTCATGGGTTTTCTTACAGCAATACAGCTTTAACACTGTCACTATTTATGTCTGCCACATTTACCACTGCCAACTGACAAGTTACTTTGGTAATCTGAACAGTCTGAGCTGAATATTCACATGATTAGGAAATCTGCATGTCAAATGCTTCTATAAGAGAGCTTAGCACTGATGGCATGGAAATGGGTACATTTCTATATACGAGGTGCTACCTAAAAGTTCGGGGAATTTGAATTCCACGCGCGAACCAGTTGTGGAATGGCCTGCCGCCGCTAGATGGGGCGAACAGTTCCCTTTGTGAATTAGTGTGCCAACAGCCGTGAAGGCAAGAGGCCACATTCTTGAGTCTCGTGCATTTTTGTAACGTTGTGTTGTAGTGGTTTGACGATTTTTTAAACCTGCATAAATGGCAGAGTTTAAGGAGCAAAGAACCTGCATCAAATTTTGCTTTAAGCTTAAAAAAACTGCTGTAGAAACCCACCGCATGCTTGTGGAAGCATTTGGTGAGAATGCTATGACTCAAAGTAAAACTTTTTTGTGGTACAAATACTTTATGGGTGGATGAACGTCTGTCGACAAAGATGAGCGTTTAGGACGACCATTGACAAATACAACTCCGGAAAACATCGTAAATTTGCCCTCCCTGGTCAAACTGTCAACAAGAAGTTCTATTGTGAAGTTTTGAAGTGGCTACGGCAGAGCATTAGGTGCAAACGTCCGGAAAAGTGGGAGAACAACAACTGGGTTCTCCACCACGACAATGCGCCCGCCCACACATCGCTCGTTGTTCGGCAGTTTTTGGCTTCCAAAAACACGACAGTGATTCCCTACCCACTCTATTTGCCTGACCTCGCCCCCTGCGACCTGTTCCCCAAAATAAAATTTTGATTGACAGGCCGTCGTTTTGATACAATTGTGGAGATCCAGGTAGAATCGCAGGAGGTGCTTAAAACACTCACACTTGAAGACTTCCAGGGATGCATGGAATCATGGAAAAAATGCTGGGATCGTTGTAACCATGCCCAAGGGGACTACTTCGAAGGAGACGGTGAAAACTAGGAGTTATGATATGCAATTTTGTATGGGCGAATTCCCTGAACTTTTGGGTAGCACCCCATATATGTGTAGTATTCAGTGTTAAAGGATGAGTGACGTATTGGTTGATGAGTATAAATGCTGGATAATACAAGGATCAGTATGAAAATTCACATATTCTGAATTATAAAAAATGGTATGGTCTTAAAATTTGGGTTTATAGAGTTCTAAACATATATGAAGAAAAATTGAGCCCTCCATATAAGAATACGTCACCCTTGGTGGACTAGTGGTAGCATGCTCGCCACTGGACCCAAGGTTCGCGGGTTCAATCCCAGCCAAGGTCAACAACTTCCTTCGGGGGGGAAGTAAAGCCAGCGGTTCCATGTTGTAGATTTACGGCATGTAAAAGAACCTTGCGAGCATGACACAAGATGTTTTGTAAGCAAAAATTCAGCGACCATTTCTCACCCAAGTCTCTCCTGATTTACTGCTTCACTGCTAGATGGCTCTGGCAGTCAAATCAGGAGTGAGTAGAATTTGTGCAGAGTCAGTGGGCTAATCACTCACTACTCTTAATGCACACTTTAAAGACTATGAAACCTCCGAAAGGAGGCTCTATGCTCCACTTAGGAGTTACAGGAACTAACTATCTATCTATCTATATAAGAATACATGAGGTTGATGGTAAAATCATATAAATCTAGATGTAACTGTCTTAGAGCATGTCTCATCACTACACAAATACGAATGCAGTTCAAAATATGTTGTACAGGCATTTATCATGTTTACACCAAAACCTTAAATTGGATCAGTGATTCTCAGGTTAAAAGTCTACATTATACTTAGCAGTTCTTTCTCATTTGGGATTACTTATGGTATGAGATTTAAAGTACTTTCGTTCAATATGTACTCACATAATTTCATAGGCATCAGGAATAGTCCCAATAAAATAACCACCCGGACGCAAACACTCTGCAGCATTGCGTACCATGTTCTCTGCTTGTGGCAGGCTCTCAAAACAGTAGTGGAATGAGAATTGGCAACTCACAAGATCAAGTTCCATGGATGGATCTTTGTACCTCTCCCGAAGTCGTACCTGGGAGTAAAAAACACCATCAGTCAAGTAAGTCAATATAATATTATATACAATACAGATGTTATGAAAACTCATTTTCAACTCCTCAAATTTACATTTTCATTTTCATGAAATTTGAATTGTGCAGAACAGTATGACAAACTTCCTGCATATCACCGCCATTCACAACATTCCAGATTATTTCTATGTGATTTTAAAATTACTTCGATTCTTCTGATGTTAAAAAAAGTAGTAGATTTAGTAAACATGATTAGGCCATAAAATGTATTTTCTGTTTTGTTCAATACTCATGAGATCATTTTTAATAAAAACTTGTAGGTTTTACCTAGATTCATATTTAACGTCATATACAACTCTTCCGTAGAATTAGCTCGTTTTGGAGAAAGTTTTATTACTAGTTCATGCAAAGCAGAAAGTAATCTTTGGTGTATGGTGGAAAGACTTTAAGCAAAATGTAATATCCATTGACATAAGTCTTTCTTATTGAGCACCAACGACATGACCAATACAAACTAAAACTTTTTTTTGACAACTGTTAGTGTGAACAATACATTTAACTCACTCCGAAGTCCATTGGAATTCACTGTGACAATATTCCCTGCATTCTGACACATTGGATACATAATTGGCAGGTTACAAATAAAACTTGCATGATATACAAAAATGTACGGGAAAGGTAAGTCCCTTAACCACCTTTAGCACAAACCTCATCCAAATGACATTTAAATATTAAATTCCAACAAACCCCCTCCCCAAAAAAGTTCCATTACATATAATAATAACAACAATAGGTAAACATTGTTTAAGTAAACAATATTCTAATATTCATAGATTTTGCTGGTAAAATGCAGAGCTTTTAATGTTACAGCAGGTGGTACATTGAAACATAGTCAGGCTTTAAAGGATTAATTATTTATGATGCCCACCATAGTTGGTCAGTTTGCTAAAATGTTCAGTCAGTAAAGATGCACTTGTTATAAACAACTCTCAACATATTAATCAAATCAAACTGCCTCTCTAAATTTAACCTTAAAATGAGCTAAATTTTCATAGCAAAATTTCCTTCACATAAAATGCAGTGACTATACTGTCACGACTCAGTTCCCACAGCCTAGCCTGTTATAAAAGGGTGTACCATGTTAAGTTGTAACTGACATTAAGCAAGGGCCTTCATATTGTGCATTCAACTGCATCCACAACCACTATTTACATACATAAGTTTTCTGAGGAATAAAAATAAGAGCCATCAGTATTTCCAACAGATTAGAAAGCAACCTGAAATTCTAGAATATGAAAAGCAGCTTACTAACAAAACAAGCACCAACCTTGGTACAATCAGCAGAAATGAATTCTGCTGTGAAGACAGGAGCAAAACCTCGTTCATTCTTGCTCCTATTCTGCAAGTCATTGTAACGGACCTGACACTGCTCAACTGAAACTTCTGCGATATCAGCACACACTAAGTGGGTGATGTTTCCCCTCCGCCACTTGAGCAAATCACCTCCTTTCCCACAGCACATGTCAAGTACTCGCATTGGTGCACCACGAGGTTTGCCTTGCCATGATTTGCTAAGGTACTCATCTGCAATTTCATTTTTATAAAATTTTTAAAATTGACTTTCACGAGAAATAACAATAAGTGTGACACTAATTCAAGTTGCAGATAATTAAGATTTATACCTTCAGGATTTAGGTATATTTTCCAAGGGGTATATATTGTTTGTATGGATATTCAAATTTGTTGCAGTGATTACTGCACTTCAATGAAGGTGTTATGTATAAACAAGAATAATGATCACATAATTTATTGGAACATGAGGATAGAAATATAGCCTTGGGATATTAGGACAAGTTTCCCCACTGTAATACAACACTTGAATTCCATGGTAATTCAAATGTGGTTGTCAACTGATTTATCAGGTGTGTAGTTAAATCCTTGAAACATGTGGAACATAGGGGATCCAAGGAAGATGATATGAACAAAAATAAAATTCAGGAATAAAGCATTGGATGGGAGAGGGAGGGGAAAATTTTAAATAATTGAGTTAAATAAATCTTTGATGTACATACATAAATATTTGTTCATGTTTCATTATAATCCAAGACATGTAAAAATGTGTATTTGCTTACATTCTCTGGTTATATGTACTTCAGTTCATCTACAGTGTGAGAATGTGGACTGGATTCATCTGGTTCAGGGTAAGGTCCAGAGCCAGGCTCTTGTGAATACGGCAGTGGTCACTTGGGGAATTTCTTGACAAGCTGAGTGGTTACTAGTTTCTCAAAAAATCCTCTGCTTAATCACGTTTTTCTACTTACATTGTAACATGATTCATCAGCGTGTTTGCAACACTGCTGGAGATGTGAAGTTTGGGTAAAGCAAGGACGGTGAGGATGGTGTAGACAGAAGGTTTTGGAAAAGTGGGGTAAATAAGGGGGGGGGGGGAAGCAGAATAAAATTTCTGCAACCTTCCCACAACTCTAATAACTAACTAACTAACTAGATGGCTTACCGAATCCGAAGGTTCATCACTGAATTAACCAAAGCCCTCCACCGGACCCTGTCCTGGGCCAACACAAAATCCAGTCTCCTTCAACTCCTATCTCCTATAGATCCCGCCTGACATTATCCTCCCATCTACGTTTAGGACTCCCCAGCGGTCTCTTCCCCTCAGGCTTCCCAACCAATACCCGGTGCACACCTCTTGTCCCACCCATCTCATTCTTCTCGACTTAATCACCCTGACAATACTGGGGAAGTACGGATGTTTAAGCTCATCATTATGCAGTTTTCTCCATGCCCCATCGTCTTCTCAACACCTTATTCTCAAACACCTGCAAGCTGTGTTCCTCCCTCTGAGTGAGAGACCGTGTTTTGCACCCATATAAAACAACAGGCAAAATTATTGTTTTGTATACTTTAATTTTCAGGTTCTTAGAAATCAGATGGGAAGATAAAATATTTTGAACTGAGAAGTAGCAAGCATTTCCGGAATTTAGTCTCCGCCTAACTCCTCATGAGTATCATTTTGATTTGTTACTGTTGTTCCCAAATATTTGAACTTTGTAACACCTTCAAAGGATTAATTAACCACCCTAAGATAATTCTGCCCGCCTATCTGCTGACGATGAGATACTAACATGTACTTAGTTTTTTCTGAATTTACTTCTAGCCCCACCTGTCTACTAGCCTCTAGTAAAACTCCTACAACTCTAATATTTGTCATATGTGCTGTGTGCACTGATGAATGATAGATGGTCAAATTATAAAGTGTTACAATATGTTATACCATACTTTTAGCAAACTTCCTCCCTTACTCCCTTTTGTTGTACTTCATGACTGTGATATTGAATGTAATGACTGAGTGGTTAGTACTCCTGCTTTGTATTTGAAAAGTACTGTGTTAAAATCTCAGCCCAGAGACTGGCTACTCTGACTGATAATTTACATGGTTTTCGTCAATCCCTCCAGGAAAATAAAATGACATGACATGACAGTACCTTACATTAGGCCACAACTACTTTCCAATTCATTATTCACATTATACACCATTTGATGTTATACAGTCTAAGTAACAAAGAGTGCTGTTAAATGGATCACATATAAAATAAACAAATCATGTCCATGAGTGTGTCTGCCCCTTGCTATAAACCAAATTATAGATTTATTGGCATGGAAATCAAGCCACTGGACTACCCTACCATAAGTTTTAATTCTCTACCATCCACAACACCAGCATAGTGGTTTGCAAACTTCAGATGTGAACAGTGACATTTTTTGTACACCTGAAAACAGCATGTCAAACATGTGAAATTTGTATTTGGTTTCATATTTACTGGTAATTAACATACCTGCAAATTTTGTACACAGCATTTTTCCTGCATATTAATAAGCACAAGTAGGGACAGCACGTTAAACTCTGGGGCTATGCCTAACAAATGCGGTCAACTATTCTATGAAATAAGTTTACGTAACTGTATTGTGTTTCTAGGTACTTTATAAATATGATGTACTGTTCAGACTTGCTTACTAGGATCTATGTGTTGCATCTACACAGAACCAGACCCCTTATCTGGAAAAACTGGAACTAAGAACTTTTCAGATTATGGAATTTCGGTTCTTCACATGTAAATTATTTAGCATATTTCCACAGATCAATCACAATTTGCTTGTTGTGAGAAACACAAAAAGCTCTAAAATTTGGGATGGTACCTATCATCTTCATCATCTAAAGAATGTGTAAAAGCCAATAACTAATGCCATCCACTGACTAAACAGTGAAAACAAGCAGGCTGCCTTCTAGTACTGATAAGAAGACAGATGAGAATGTCACCAATACACATGGTGAATAAAAGAACAGTGGAGTATCAATTTTAAACATGAGAAACTGTCACTGTAATAACAACGGGGGGGGGGGGGGGGGGGGGGGGGTTTAAGTCCTTCTGGACTTTGGGATGCTTGATATGATACTGTATGTATATGCATGTTATCTGTTTACTGGACATTAAGCACAGAAATAAATAACTTAAAAACTACCTTTACTCCAAGACCAGATGGGATAACTATGGTCATTTGAACAATCATTAATGTATAATTTCTGCAATCCCTGCATACAGAGATAAGTGTTTAAAGGGAAGTAAGCTGATATGTTCTTCCCGCAAGGTACTTATTAATATAAGATTAGTCTTTAAAATACATAATGATATACTAACTAATCATCATGCTTTTGATCCAGTTGTTGAAATTTCTCAGGTAGAAAATACGACTCTTGCAGCGCTCTGCAAGCCCCCTCTCTTCTAAAGTATTATAATGTGTAGCCACCACAGAGCCATGACCTTGGGATTCCTCATGTCTTGCTCTTGTGGACAGGTCTGATGGCACAGAAGTATTATTTGGTCCTTCCCCTGTCTTACCAACTGAATCCTGAAGAAATAAAACACATCTCAAACTTCTTCCAGCCGCTATCTAATCCTGTGAATGTGATGAAATATGGTGACATTGTGAAATAATTTGCTTCTCAATGAAATACATTTTACATGTTTAAAGAGACTATAATAAAAGCAGAAATGGATAATTCAGTTTATGCAATATTATGAAAAGGGAGTTACAGTGACTGAATGCCCCATTGTGTGATAAATTCCCTTTAACTGCATTGTTTGCCAAACCAAATATCCAATGCAGCTCACCTGAATGCCAGTTAAACAAAAACTATAATCCAACACAAATACGTAAGTTCTGCAACAGCAAAACTTATTGCACTCACTGTACAGGATTAAACAACTGAACAGTATCATACTTACCTTGAATTTCTTTAAGACATACAACTTTATATAACTGTTACTATAGATCCTTTGCAGTAACAGTTCACAGTACTCTGGAGGTTAGATGACTTATGATATCCTCCCCCAACACCTACATAGCTTTGTGATAAAGGAGATTTCAGGTTCTTGCAGGAACAAGCAGGAAGATGACTATCTTCTGGCACATTGTGCTGTGTAATATCATATAAATGGAGATGATGGAGGCAATAAACCTCTGAAACATCAGCTGATTTCTACAAGTCTACATGATGCAACATCCAAAAGCAGTCTGCATTGTGCTAAAGTGCTAAGGCAAAGGGTAACTTGCATTTACACTTGTAATTCTACTGTGGAATACTGAGAAGAAAGTGAGATCTGTTCTTGACCAATGGAGGAGCAGACAAGGAAGAAAGCAGCCAGAAAGTCTAACAGAAAGTTCAGTCAGTCCAGTATATTCTGGTTCAAAACATAATGTGCTAAATCACTGACATGTCTTTAAGAAGGTGCATAAAGTTTACTTTTACATAACTGTCTGTAGTCCATTAGATATAAGAATTAACTTAGTTGACCTCTGGTATACTTGTCTTTGTGGTGGTGGTAATTAGTGATAGATGACTTACAATTATAATTATTTACACCAATCTATGTTCCTCCTTCAGAGTGAGAGACCATGTTTTGCACACATACAAAACAACAGGGAAAATTATTACGAAAAACTTCAAAAGACAGAAACCTTAAGAATTAACACAGTGATGAAGTTAAAACATGCTGACCATCACACAAGCAACATTAATAACTGTGTATGTACAATCTCACATTGCGATATTCACAAATACACTCGGACTTATCCAGATGGTAGCACACACAATCAGATAGATCATGTTTTGGTAGATAATAGAAGGCAGACAAGTATAACTGATGTGAGGTCATTCAGAGGAGCAGATTGTGACACTGACCATTATCTGGTAGTGGCAAAAGTTAAAGACAGGCTTTCAATAAGTAGATGAATTAAGCAAAATTTTGACACACAGAGATTTGATTTGAAAAAATTACATGATGGAAATGCTTGCTACTGTTCAGTTCAAAATATTCTGTCTTCCTGTCTGATTTCTAAAAACCTGAAGATTAAAATATACAAAACAATAATTTTGCCTGTTGTTTTGTATGGGTGTATAACATGGTCACTCACTGTGAGGGACAAACATAGATTGCAGGTGTTTGAGAATAGGATGTTGAGGAGGACATCTAAGCCTAGGATAGAAGACAATGGGGTATGGAGAATATTGCATAATGATGAGCTTAAAAATTTGTACTCCCCTAATATTGTCAGGATGCTTAAGTCAAGAAGAATGAGATGGTTAGTGCATGTGGCACGCATGAATGGGGAAAGAGGTGTGCACCAGGTATTGGTTAGGAAGCCTGCGGGGAAGAGACTGCTGGGCAGATCTAGACATAGATGGAAGAAAAATATCAAGCAGGATCTATGGGGAGATAGGAGTTGAAGGCGATTGGATTTTGTTGGCCCAGGACAGGGACTGGCAGAGGGTTAATTCAGTGATGACCCTTCAGGTTCCATAAGCCATCCAGTTAGCTAATTAGATAATATCTAGGATCTGATAAGTTCATCATGGATACTGAACTTATTTACAAAGCTGAAATAGCAAGTGATAACTACCAGTTAGATGAATGACAACAGTTTTAAGAAATGGGGTAAAGAAATGTTACTATCCAACTCGCCAGAGAAATCAGTGGCAATTTTTGATAATGAACCTTACCACAATAGAAAAGTGGACAAACCTCCAAATAAATAAGCCATGAGTCATGGATGATTTCATGGCTTCAAACACATGGTATCAGATTTGATGACTCCATGAGAAAATATGAACTGTATCTGTTAAAAGACATTAATAAACCCAGAGAAATGCTACAAAATTGACAAGACTCTGCACAGATATTGTCACATGGCTCTCAGACCGCCTCCATACAACTGTAATCGCAACCCAATTGAATTGGCATGGTTTAAAGTAACAATGTATATCAGAGATCACAATATATGTGGAGCCTACCTCATTTGCATGAAATGACTGAGGCTGGATATGTTCAGATACTGAACAGAATTGGAACCACACCAAAAAACTGGAAGAATACAATAATTGATTTCTGGTGTGACAGATAACATTATGACAACCAATCCTAACAATGATGATGATTCTTCTTTTGTGGATTGAGCCTATGTCATTTAAAGAGTCAAACTCTGGTTTCTCTGATTACGAGTGTATATACCCCTTTGATGAACAGCCAAACGAGTAATGTAAGTAGATCTTTTATAACAACATAAAATACTATGGATGTACTGAAAATGTGAATGGAAATTAAATCAACAAATTCTAGACTCTTATCCCTTCAACAGGAAATAGTAGTCTGACAGCAACCAGCAAGCCAGGCCTAAATTCCTTAGTAAGCATCTGTAATTTACATTTACTATTTTAAACTAATTTATTCATTGTGAAACGTTTTAACATTTTGATTATTTATGTGTACCACTGTAATGACATACCTATATAAACTTCTTAACACCCGAAAAACAGAATATTATTAGGTGAAAGTGCATAACAGGTTGTGACTGCCTACAATGTTGTAACTGATAATGTTAGGTTAGTTTACATCAGTCTAGCAACAAGTGCAGAGCTGTTACAGTAATGTGATATTCTCACATATTCTTCTGAACTATTATCTGAATCACCATCTACAGTACTACACAGCAAATGCCCCCCAAAAGTTTCGCTTCTACGAAGCTTACCTCATGCGCTCCTGTGTTATCTCCTATTGTCCCAGCCTTATCTGCAACGGGGGCATCATTCCTTACACTAAATGAATCGCATTCAACTTTCGACCCAGACATGATAGTTCTTGCACAAATGAGTTGTTCAAACCATTCGATAAATTAACACAAACAATAAGCACATATCGGAACAAAATTTGACACCCACATTACAGTTTGTTGTGCCAAAACTGCTTACTGCTATCTCTCAATACATTTACATGCTTCATGACCAGTCCAAAATAATTTTGGTTTTCAACAGTATTGTTAATTACGTGTTTAATTCTGAATCACAATAATTACATACATTAACTATAAATATTAACGGCATGCCTATAAAACACGGATAACCTACGCTATAAACGCTACTTCCAATGCTACCAATTCCCACGAATCAAATAAGACAGACAAATGAACTTTACCCCATTCATCGCGCTGTGCAACAACTGGACACTGGACGCCATTGCACATTGAATGCGGAGCGCGTTCAATATTACTTGGTAAAACCATGAGCAGTGGCTCGAAATTGCTTATACATTGGCTATTTTCATTCAGGTCCCACATTAATATCATGCATTTTCTCTTTGTATTATTACGCGTTCAAGTCGAATGCGCAGAATCTATTTCTACATAAACAAATCCACGGAGAGAATATTTTGTATGCGTGCTGTATACAATACGGGGAAATTAAATTTAGAACAGAGCCGCACAATAAAACATCAGAGAAAGGAAGCATAGGTTAAGATTGGACAAGCACAAAATAGTAGAACTGAGTGTCCTCGTTGTTGATTACAATAGACATTGTCTTTGCTGAAGAAGTTGTATTAATTTGTGTAATTGAAATTTGAATAAGCTACTTGCGATCAGGTAGAAATAAACCTGTATTTTAATATGTTTCCTGCAAGATTAATTCCAATAAGTTAGGGTCTTAATTGTGATGACTCTTATGATGTAGGCATATTTAGTATACAAAGTGAATTGCAGTTACGATGTTTAGCTCCACAGTTCAGTACCAGTGTGTTGGAACAAAGTGTATTTTGTTAATGACACGTATCAAACAACCAAGCAGCTTCAGATCATCGTTGTGTTATGCATCCCATGTAGTAAATAATAAATTACTACCGGCAGACCGGTCAACCCAAAGTAATTATACCAACAAAGGTAAATTTATGGGCATCATTTGATTATTTATGTTTATCACATTATCTTTTACTTTCATTTGACAGTAAAGCATTTTATTTCGTTACAGGTGGTTTAACAACGTATCAACAAAGACGAAAGTGTCAGCATTTAGAATGTGTAACATTGCTGATGAAGTTTATTAATTTTCCAGCAGTATCATGTCATGGGTATCAGTCATTGTCGTTGCTTAGGACTTCCATATTTACTCGAAATGTTTCCACAAAAGGGAACAAGCAGCCTGAACAAAGTAAGGTGGAAGAACCTAGTATTTCAAAACCAGAGAAGCTGTCTTTACTGCAAAGGTTTAAACAGATGTATCGTGATTACTGGTATGTGTTGGTGCCTGTACATCTGATTACATCCCTCGGATGGTTTGGAGGTTTCTACTATCTTGCAAAGAGGTATGAAACTAGGGAAGCTAAATAGATTAGGAAAGAGGAAACAATAGAAATTAAGCACAAGGTTTACACTAAAATGTACTTGTCAACACAAAATATTGTATACATGAGTGCTACAGAAGTTGAGTCAGAACTTCATTGGGAAACATGCTCCCATCACAGCTTTGCTGATTGTCATCTACCCTTTGAACATTGGCTTCTTCCAGTGATATACCAAATTGAGGAGCATTTATGTATTCCAACAATGTGCATTATGGATGCTACTTAATTTAGATCACTTCCATAAAGCCTTCTCTGATGTTTATGCCTTGTTACTAGAATCTGAAATATTGAAGTAATCAACATTAAACATTTTTTATCATTTGTGAAATTTAATATCTTTGTTTCTTTGTTATGAATGTAATTTCTCTTATGATTTAAGAAGTACAGTTTCTTTGTTTATAAACTTATTTATTAAGCTACATAATGCCCACTTGTCTTATGAAGCATGTCAGCATGCACATTACTGTTGAATTCTTATTATAATCATCTTAAAGAAATACCAGAAAGGGGGTAGTTAGGTATACAGTGAAATGACAATGTATCCATGCAGGGTTCACACATTTTTCCAGTTCAGTGAGGGGCAGCTGTAAAAGAGCTGAGAACAGAGGTTTTTTACGATGAAAGAAATGTAAAAGAGGTTTTTCCCAAAGAGTAGATTGTGCACTTGTGGTTGAGGTATATCTGATGCTGAATATGTTTCTTTACAGCGGAGTTGATGTTATTGCCCTGCTTGAGAGTATGAGTATCAGTGAGAAGGTAATCAATCCTCTCCGGGATTCAAGTGCTGGTTACATCGCCCTATCTTATGCTCTTTACAAAATTGCCACTCCAATCCGCTACACAGTCACTTTAGGTACATTATATATTTTGTTCATTATTATTTAGGAATGTCTTTACAATATGATGATCAGTTACTGTTCTTTTCACACACCATAGTCCAATGTTTTGCTTAGTTACACTAGTTACCAACAGATATTTGTAGTAGTAGTAGGAAACATAAAGCAAATATAGAACATATTTATATATTTCTCCAATAGATGTGAATTCAGTAATGGTTTGCATTGAGTTGTGTGAACTATTTGCATTATGTTACATCTAGTAAGCATAAATAAGATATGAATTTTGCAAGGCAATTGACATTGAATAATATGAGGGTGCATGTAAAGTTTCAAATATACAGTGTATTCTAAAGTTATTTTATTACACAGACTGAATTATAACAAGGAAATATGTTCTGTTAAAAGGTTTCCAGCATAATATGGAGTATAGGTTAAACTTGTTTGAAGCTGTCTTACATTCCGCTGAGTCAGCTTGAATCTTAGCAGTATATAGAATTCTGAAAGGCAGTTTTAATTGTGAGTGGATGGAAGGACCTATAGAGCACTTATTATCCATTCAAAAGCTAACATCTCCCTATAAGTTTTGAAACCAGACTTATAAAAGCTGCATTTTGGGTTACCACTGCTGTTATCACACTTTTTTTGCTATATTGTCTAAGAAAGCAAACAACCTTTTGTTTCATTGTGTTGTTTCCAGTCTGTGAATGTTGGTAATATTTAGATGTGAATATGTTAAGTTATTGTTCACTGCGGAATGTGTTTAAAGGTTTCAAGGATATCTTCTTTTCGAAAAAAGCACTTACAAGGTGCCCATATAGACTAGCTCAGTAGCATTGTGTTTAAGAGCTCTCTAATCTGACACCAACAGGACAAAGAAATTCATATTTATTTGCATGGATTACAACAGCAATATGTAAATGTAAAGCACTTCTGCCATGTTATTACTGACTAGGAAATTAAAAATTGCAAGGTTAGGGTGGCCTCATAGGTTTATAGAAGTTTTGTGAAAAGCATTCAGCTGGTTGAGAAGTTGAAAGGTGGATATATACAGACAGTATGGTGATTAAATAAGCCTAATTTATTTTCTCAAGAAATGAAAATAGGCTGAAGTGTGTATTTTCTGTAGAAGGTATGAAATGTGTAAATTGCCTTATGAAATCTATATTTATCTGTTGTAGTAATAACTGATGCAGAAATTAACGAACTGAAATGTCACTAGATTGCATAATTAATGCTTAATTTCTCATCACTTTATTGTGAAAGTTCAAACATTTAAAGGAACACAGACATTGTAAGTTTTTTCAGAATGTCTGTAATATGAAAACTGGTAGTATCTAAAGAGAATATTCCCATGATTATACTCACCTATTGTCTCAAACCATTAGCATCAGTATATTAACCATTAAATATGATTGTCTGTATAGGTGGCACCACTGTATCAATCAATTATCTAAAGAAGTGGGGCTACATCAAACCAATTCCTCCTCGTGAGAAGCTGAAGAAAATGTATCATGAGAAGAAGGCAACTCTTATGCGTGACACAACGGAAGAACTCAAACTGCAGCAGGAAAAGCTGAAAATAACACATGAAAATGTGATGAGAGGATGCAGAGAACATGCTGGAAAACCTGAAAAATTAGAATCTGAATGCAAGGCAAAAAAGCAGGCGGAATAGTATATGGCAGTGAAATGACTGTTGTTAACATATTGCTTGCAATGAAGGATTTGAGTTTTAGAGACTCTTATTGTCTGGAATGAAATGCTGAAGACTGTTCACTGATAGTGTCATATACCCTAGCTCTACTATAAAGCTCTAACTGAAACAGTGTTCTTAACATTTAAGTTGGATTAATAGATATTTAAAAGGTCCTCCGCTGTAACTTTAATATTTGGTCATTTATATTCATTTTTGGTGTTGACTTTTTCACATGCATTTTATTAGTTTTTATTAAATCACTTTTTCACATGCATTTTATTAGTTTTTATTAAATCAGTGGAATCAACAGAATAGGCATAAAATTCTTTTTTCTTTTCCACACATTTGTATTTGTGTATTTGAGAGCTTGATATTATTAGTTAAATTGCAGATAGCATTTATTTAGTACCTACTGTCCACATCTGATTAAATGGTGTCTGCACTCCTTGGTAGTGATTTTGTCTCAGCTTATTACTGTTTGGTTTATGCAGCGGGATGAGAAAACAAATATTCACTGATCAAATAACATTTGAAGCAATGGTGTTCACTCTGTTACACATGCTCACTCTCATATTGTGCATAAACAAGACTTCTTTTGAGAGAGCAATGTTGAGTAGAGCATATTCTAACAAACCCTTTCCCTCCTGGCACTTCTTCTGTCAGAAGCCAAAGAAATGACACAGTACTAACATTCAGAGTGAATGTGTGGGAATTACAGTTGTACTTCTGACTGAATACAAATTTTAGTAGATGCTGTTTTATGTACATTTACTGGTATGTGCATCACAAGAATAAGGGAGTATCTGGTGTCAATTCAGTGGAAAGTTATATTCATGCACTACCAATCTAAAATACAAGACACAGAATGTTGCAAATGAATATGACAAACCCAGCTATGAAATCCCTTTTCTTTCCATCCATTTTCGATTTTCTCCATACTGGTTCCTATAAAAATGGAGAATTCCAATGAAGCAAAACAAAAAATTTAAACAGTGAATATACTTTTACTGACATAGACTTCTGATAATTTTCATAGCTTATATATTTCAAGTACTTATCAACAGAGGGCATTAACATTTTAAATCTGTACATCTGGACAACTGCTTTGCATATTCCATGACATGCCCCCCTCCCCAAATTATAAATAAATATGATGTGAACAGATGTCAGGAAAACTGAATCACTCTGAATATAAATTGCCATTCCAGGCAAAGTAAGCAGCCATTCAAATGCAAATACAAAAAAGGGGGGGGTGAATTCAATGACTGGCATGTTTCAGTTGGCTGTGTTAGGGAGCTTGCAGTTTCAGATTTTATTTCTGAACTCTTGAATTGTAGAATGATTTTAAGTCTAAATTTTTGAGGGATTTTCACCCTATGAAAGGGAACTGATAGGTAGTAGTTCTTCCACATGTTTTAAAAATTTAATATTTTCATAATACATTAATTGTAATTTATCTCTCTGCTGTTTTCCAAATGCTGCTGCATTTTATGTTTTGGAAAGATACAAAAGATAAGTTACACAGTTATCAATCATCCATCAAAATAATATGATCTCCACATGACATTTATTACTTGGATATGCTTGAGGTGCATTTGCAAAAAAACTGTACAAATGCAGCTATTCACTGTCCACATGTAACAACTTGAGAACCGCTGATTGGATTGTCATAAAACCTGATGTTCTCTTAGGTGTCATGTTCACACTGGCTCTGGAGCCTTCCTACCACTTTTTCAGGGGTCCTTTCCCTGGAGGTAAAGCAGATGGAGTGAGAAGTTGACTTCTCACCACCATTTAGTGCTAAGGTCTAAAATGACTGGAGCTACATGCATCTTCATGACTGGTAGGTTAATAAGCTCCAGGGACTTTACTGACAATAGGTACACATTCCGGTTTTATTTAAAATTGGGCAGCAACAATGGACACTTTACATGATGACCTCGATGCATGTCTGCATGGAACATCTAGACATCACTAAATATGCTGCAGGTTTCCTTGTCAATATTCTCGGGGTTCATTCCTGTACAACTCTGATAGCCTCTATGTTCTTAGTTACATGCACACCTACAGCATGATGTTTTTTCTCCAAAACTGAACATCCCATTGAATATATTAATAAAGTCTTTGGGTAGCTTTATGAGAAGAAGCCCATTGTGACTGGAAATGAGCACAATAACATTGCTGTACTGCCACAGTACTTTTTGTTTTGGGAAAAGAATTTTTGTTCCTTGCTCAGTCAACATTATCCTTTGGTCAGTCATCTAACTGATGCTACACAACCTCCATGATTCAAGTTACATCCATAACAAACATGCTGTTTTACAGAAAAGAAATGGATCATACACTATGTATCAGTGCAGGTTGCTATACATGCAGTTTCTACACCGTTACTTGAAGAACAGAAGACATTTTGAAAACAAAACCCAGAAGATGGCAATCTTCAGACTCACTGCTGTGAAAACCTCAAATCCTACATTGATGAAACAACATTTAAAGGAATATGATATTTATTATTCATCACAATAATATAGGGCTTCTATTTGTCAAACTAAAGGTGACATAGCACATCCTCATTACACTGCAGAGTCAGATTACTGCAGGCATTATCATGTCCCTCAAGACCGAAAATTAGATAATGTTTTCACATAAAAAACAGGCGTTGAAATATAATGAGGGTTACTATACAGCTAACCAGTAAATATTATGCACAAAATGGGTCACTAAATAAAATGATTATATTGTAGTTTTTTTCGCCTTGTTATACAGACAGGAACATCTGAAGTGGACATAATTAGTTATTTCTTTAACTTCTTTTCTGTCACATCTATAAAGATACAACAGGACTTCTGGTCAAGTAGTTGGCCAGTATAATATAGATTAAAATACTGTCCGTTCATTTCAGTGTGTCTCACACCAGTTTGCTAAAACAATGTTAATAAATTGCACTTACTTCAGTTCTGTTGGGAGTTTCTATAATGTTCTGCATAGAATATACTTCCAGTCAGAATTTGATGGGAAGAGGATATTTGTAGGTAAGACTAGAAAGGTACACTTCTGGCAGCACTTTAGCTTCTCTGAAACATGATCAGGGTTTCAAATGTAGTTTGAAAGTCATTCCTCCAAAAACTTATGATGAAAAAATATATCGCTCATGAAATAAATAAAATGCATACATGTTTAACAGGGTATTTTATTTTGTTTTCAAATTACTAACCCTTATTCCTCTCCTAAACCCAAAGATAATCTGTTTAAATACAGTCACATAATTTAACACTTCAATCCTACACATATTCTGAACTCTATTATACAATGAATGGATACTTCAAAAAAATATAATTCATCAGCACATGAAAACAAACAACTTTCCTTATAACAGATGCAGAAACAATGATACCACATCCTTGATATGAATATTTCACTACAGGCTACATAATGAATGAGTCAGCAGTGAGCACTTTCTTTAAGCCGTCTTCACAACCAAAACCGTAATTTATTATGTACCTAAACAGCATCAATTGGAAGTTCTGGAAACTGTGTATCTAGAGAGATGGGATATGGTACTCTGTAGCACTCATATTCATGCCAACAAAGAAGTCAATATTAAAGTTTCCACACCAAGTAAGAATTAATAAAACAAATGTTGCAAAATTGATGGAGAATGCTAACTTACGATAGCCAGGAAACAACCCAAAGGATGAAAAAGGAGAACAATGTCACTTGTTTTAAAGGGACAATGAATAACTTGTGAAAGGCATCTTTTTGTAAGCCTTTCATGGTCAAGTTATTTGTAAACTATTCATGTCAGATCACATGCAATTTTAACACAACGTCTGCATTTATTGAGTCTCACATTGACTACAGATTCATATAAAACTTGTACCTTATGCTCTGACTCCACACTAGTTTCTGGGTATGTGACATCCCTAACAATAGCACAACCTCACAGATTCACAATTTAATTCTCATATACACAATAAGTACTACTTGCTCATGAGTGCATTAAATGGCTTTAAACACAGAGGGAAGAATCTCTTCAGAGTGACAAGGGAAATTTTTTAATCCTAACCAACTGCCAACTGGGTGATAAGAGGCTCATAACAAAGATGTGCCAGAGTCACTTATACAAATCTAAGGTTGTCTCCATAAATCCCTAGCAGGATTAAACCACATTACATTATAATGCAATAAATAGTTGACATCATTTCATGGTTCAGCTGGTTACAATGCCCTCTTCCCCTTCTTATAAATGGATACATACAAAAGCACACATTAAGCTCCCTTTTTTATTTTGGAATCAGGTTGGCGGTTACAGCATTCTCAAATTTAACAAAGTTGCGAGACTATGCATTACAGCAACACAAAAGTTAAAGACAAACAAAATAATAAAATTGTCACTTGCCACACAATACAAATCATATAAGTTTAATACTTTTAGCCTACTTAACATTCGAAGGAAATGTAGGCTTATCTTCTTTTGAGCCAATGGATTTTTATGAAATTTTCATATGGACAATATGCCATTGGAAGCTCTCTCCATTTCCTTTTATTTCATATCGTGACAATGAAAGTACTAAAGACAGCTCTTAAGGCAGAGGTTTTCTTATCTGTGACCCATTAAGTCTTTTTTGTTTTGTTTATTTAACAGAACTCTTCAACTACATAGGTCATATAGCACATGGTGGGGTGATTGTGAATGATGAGTTAGTAAAGATGTGGAAGAAGAAGTAATGGATTGTTTTAAGGCAATAAAATATTTGCCTAAAGAGATTGAGAAAACCTCAGCATAGATGATCTCTAGCCAAAGATTCAAACCCGGGATCTTCAAAATATGAAGTATGGGAACCAATCATTTGACCACAATGTTTATATGAACCAGTGTGAAACTATTTTTTTTATAGTTGGCACGGTGAGATTATATCTAAATCTGTAACTGCAGCCAGTAAGGGACCCATTGCCCATCTGTTAGATAATAGATCAATGAATATGGAGAAACAGTGGAATGATATTGATGGGGGAAATGAAAGGTCTTTAAGAAAAACATGTCCCAGTGTCTTTCTGTCTACTACAAATTCCACACAGCCTGCCCTGGCAGCAAACCCAGGTCTCCATGGTTATAACCCAGCAACTGTGCTGTGGCATGACTTCATGAAACTAGAGTTGAGTGGTGATGAGCCAATACCAGCAGGTTTCTGAAAGGATTAAAAAAGAGTTGTATGGGGGAAATAATTTTTTAGAAAAAATATCACTTTGACAAGAGGTTCATGGGGTGATACACATTTGGAAACTGCTGTCTTTTAAGAAAATAATAAATGTGGTACATAAAAACTAGTTTCAGTTCTTTATCCACACATATCTATTTGATCCATGAGGCAGATAAAGTTTAAAAGTGGTCATATTCTTTATATACCTCTGAATATCTGAATTTCAACTCACAAAGAACATGCACTTCCACTTTTCTCTCTGCCAAAGGAAAAGTGTAGATAGGAACAGAAATAGAATCTCATCAACCAGAAGTTGAAAGGACTTTAGAAGACAGCTCTCAGGTTTAATTTCTGGTAGATCTGTAATTCTGTATGGCATATCAAATGTCTAGTATTTTATTACATTTCAATAAAACAGTGTTATACAGTAAAATCTCAGCATAAGGAACACAAGTGTAACAAAAATACTCCATCCCCTACCAAAACGTTTTTTTAAATACTCCATAACAATGAATAATGGTATAATGAAATTTCAAAATAAAACATTCTCCCCATTCTCAGTTTAATGCCATTTTTAAAATGTTACTTAGAATATGTTAACCTTTTCACAGCAAACCTTATACAGACAATATATGTGGCATTTTACAATTAAAAAATATTGCTGTTCCAAACTGTCTGTTAAATGTGCACTACATATCCCAAGCATACTAATCTCTACATGCACTGTATCTAGATGTCAGATTAGTGCACTATAAACTTAAAATATTGCGATGGCATTCTTTACTGGGTGCCAAGCAAGTAGTGATGACAATGTGTCAATATGGAATTTGTGGAAGTAAAATTTAGTGAGTGATTATCAACCTGATGATGATCAAGAATCTGATTGCAAATTTAGGACACTGAACAATGAACAAAGTAACAGGAAAGCAACTCCAATTGTAAATGAGTGGTATGATGTGAAATGGAAAATGAAAATTTACTAATTTCTACTACTACTTTCTATAACTTCTTAGTCCACAAATATTCATTATACTGACATTTTACTGTACTACTCTCCTACAAAATTAATGCAAATGACACATTTAGCTTAAAAACACATCTTGTGCCAAAAATTTCTAAAACTTGGCTCATCACAGAAATATATTAAATGGATATAAAATACATCAGTAAGTCTAATAATATTTATCTGGAACATTTTTAAACTGGTGAACATGTAATAAAATTCAACTAGCCCTTCAGGTAATGAGCAACCCTGATTGACCAACAATAGTTTGGATTTATATTTTATTTCAGTTTTTTCATCATGCAGTGAGACAACCAGGGAAACAAGGTTCCACAGACCACCATGTACACAAATTCTCTGCCACAGACCACATTAACAATGCCCTACATTTGGTACTGAATGAAATATCAATACAGCCCAACCAAAAGGAGCTACAGCTTTATACACCAAGTGAATGTGTTTAATACCCCTAGTATCAAACATGAGTACATTACTTCCACTTTTCTGTTTTTAAATACGAATATGTGAGTACTAGGCTAGTTGATACTGACCACAATCTACATTTCACCTCTGCAGTTAGTTAATGCTTTAGGCCATTTGTAAGTTTACACCTGCAGAGTGTACAATAAAAACAATTCTTTACTTAACTATATTTCTTATTCAATGTGGGAACATTATTTGTGTTTTAACCACTTTCCTCATACCATATTAATTGAAGATGGCGATTTTTCTTTAAACATAGTGGCCTAAGTTAACTTAAGAGCAGTTAGAATTTTTATTCTACAAATTATTATCAACATTTCTTTCACTCCTGGCATTAATTTGAGTTTCTTCTTGCTCCATGGGACCAGTGATCAGTAGTTCACTAACAAATACTACCTCTGGCATTTGTCTTTTATATTTATCTTTTTCTTTAATGTTTAATGCTTAAATATTATACTTACATTTGGAATTTTTTTTGCAAGTAGCTGCAATCACAGACATGATATGCATTGTGTAGTAGTAGCTTGTTATTATTTTCAAGTTATTACTGCATTTATCCAAATACCAAGTTCCCTGAATAAAACACATGCCCCAATTTTCATGCCCTTTTTAGGAAAATAATTTTTCCATGAAAATGCTGCTAAAGACAAACTAATATACTGCAGTAATATGGGCTTGTCTCAATCTAGAAATATATGCAAGTGCATGTTAGCCAATAAAACTGCAGTAACATGAACTCATGAAAGTATTATAATAATAATTTCTGTGATATACACTGCTGTTATCACTGCCATATAAACTGATGTTATCAGCGCCCTAAGCTACAATACAGACGATGGAAAAAGTCCTGACAAAGAATAATTTTAAATGTAAACTACCGTCTTCAAAAGCCTTTAGAATTGAATTACAATACTCATACTTTTGAAATGCTAACTTATTTTCTTTATGCACACAGAAATCATTTCATTTAAAAAATTTCTGCAACCAACCTTGGTCTGCCTTTTGACTTCTAGAACCTTACACTGGCACATTTCATATCATATTATACAACCAATCTGCCAACTCTCATGTAAATATGAAGAGAACGTTTCTACCTTTTGTGCCTATGAAAAGCCTGCCAGTGCTGGTAACCTCTAATACTGCAGTGTAAGCAATTTGCACTCACTTTCAAACATTCTTCCTATGGCATGATTACCTATATGTTCTGCTTCTCTTAAAATCTTTAGTTTTCATGGACAATAAATCCCTGAAGTCACATACATTCATTCATTCATTTTCAGCAGCTGTATGTGTCTGATTCATTAATCTTACAGAAGTGGCACAAGGAGGTCAGTACAATTACTGAATGCACTATTCCATATTAAATACAACTTCTGTGTTGTACACAAAGTATATGTTGTGTGCATGAACAAAACACCGCTAAATACAATGCTTTTTGGCCAGCAAATATGTGCTTTGCTGTCTTGTTGCATAAACCATGCCATAATGAACTGAGTCAAGTTCAGATGTCTAGTAAACTGACAGAGAAAAAATAATTATGGCTGATCCTAACAGTAATGACTAACTTGCAGTGACTGACAATTGGCAACACCCTCCTTATCCAAACTTCCTGCTGCAAGAAAACAAAAGTTAGAAGGTCATGCCTCTTAATTTGCCCATCTGCAGACACAGCTAACACCTACAATGCTGCCAAGTCAACTGCTGCATCTTGTATATTCCCATATTCTCATGTGTACCACTTTGTGCTACCCAAATTAAATCCCTGAATATGATGCATACACGGTATTTTTATGCAAAATGTTCAAAAAAAAAGGTAAACATGGTATTTGGATAAGTATGGTACTATCATCGTCATTATTTGTTTGTGATTATTGAACATGAATGTGACTATGACATTTATGATGGTAACATGGAAGACATTTCTGTTGTTGAATCCAGAAGTAATATTTCTATGTCAGAAGAAGGAATTACACACTCAGATTCAGAGAGTTCTGTTAAATATACAAGCTCTACAATGCACAGTGGGATAGATTGCGATTCTAGCCGGAAAAAAATCATTTTTCTCACATTTAAATATGTCAGTATTTTTGCTTGGATTCTATAGGAAAATGGCAAGAATAAATGTTTTAAACAAGACTAGCGCACCCCAGTTACTCTTATCTGTTAGTGTTGAAGGAGGAAGAGATGCTTATGTCAGTAGTCACGTTCCAGACAGCTTGGAATCAAGACCCTTGTAGCAGCAGACGAAGGGAAAATCTTTTGACATTTTAAATGGAAGTTATTGAGGAAGGTATGTAGTATATTTTGTAGTAGGTTTTGTATAAATATCTGTATTATTTTTATACATATGGCACGCTAACCAAATTATGGCGCTTTTACTGATCATTTTTCATCTTTCCGAAGTTCACATAGACTTTTAGTTGCTAGAGTCATCGAGAGTCACGATCAAATTCACGTAAAAATATAGATTAGAGTATGCACTTTAAGATGAGGCCTGTTTCGTTTGCTAGTTTTTGCTAATGTGTGTCGTGAATTTTTTCCAGAATTAGGAGCACCTCCACCAATCTCGCGCCGAGACATATTTCCGTTGTTGTGCAAAAGGAATACAGCTTTTGATGAACTTTGTGTTTATATTCTTAAAAGATTACATATTGCAGAATGTTCTTCCGAAAATAGAAACCGTTTAAGAGTGATTTTGAAGAATCTGCGTAGCAATTTTAATAAAAAGTGGGTACAGTGACTCCACAATAAGAATTTCTTTTTAGATAAGAATTCTAACTGGTTAGATGTGAATCTAAATTTGCCAGAAACATTAGTAGTGCAGATAAAACAAAGTAACAGGGATGAGCCATCGACAAGTCTGGTCAGGGGTAGGCGAAGAAAACTTTTTCAAGAATGTAGTGATAGAGGAAAACAGAAAAAATTCAGCCTTTAGTGGAAAATCATGAAGAATCGGCGAATATTTCTGGAATTAATGAAGATCTTATTCTCCGATTTTCTATAATTTTGTGCACCTTGTCCTGTGGATACACAGTGAATGTTGAGGCATTTGATAAATATGCCATGGAAACAGCAAATTTATATGTTAATTTATATCCATGGTACTACATGCCTGCAAGTGTCCACAAGATACTGATTCATGGCAGAAAAATTATAGAATCTGTCATTCTGCCTATTGCATTGTTATCTGAAGATGCCCAAGAGGCCAGGCACAAAGATGTGTGAAGATACAGACTTGATCACGCCAGGAAATGTTCGCGCGAACAAAATTTAGAAGATGTCCTGCACATGTTACTAGTTTCTTCTGATCCTTTAATATAGCAGATTAAACAGGCCTCGAGAGCAAGGAAGCCACATTTACCTTCTGAAGTACTCAAATTATTGAAGGAACCGGATATTGATACTGATAAGCAACAACATGAGGACGAGGAAGGATACAGCTCTTCGGATGCTTCTTATGTCTGTTCCGATGAAGAATACTGACATGAATAATGCTCTGAGTTAAATATTTATGTATTAATGTTGTGTTTTTGAAAGTAGAGTAGCTTTTATAATTATATTTGTATTGTAGTGATATTTGTTTCTACTAACTTAACTTGCATGCATTATTTTCCCGTATTTAGAGGCGTATTTCGCCCTTTTTACACATAAAACTACTTAATATTTATTATAAACTAATGTATCACACTTTTTGCTGTCAGAATTTTCATTTTCAATATTCAGATTAAAAAATAATAATCAAATTTAGATTTTTTTCCGGCTAGAATCGCAATCTATCCCACTGTGCAATGGGTGCAAGTAAAAACTTCAGTCTACTACATAACATGACACATCTAAGCACAGCCCAAGAAAACTCAGGAAAATGATAAAGCTGTTTATATGCAGATTTGTTTGTATCTATAGCACTTTTAAAAAAATTACTCATCAACATCACTTTAAGTTCAAAGACCACAATGCTGAAATAATATGTTTTTCTTGGGTTTCCAAAAAGAAATGCAACTGGTTAAATATGAAGAGATAAGACAAACTGTTGCCTACAACTGCACATAGCATGGAGTTACACAATGTCAGCATTCAACAGACATAGGTTCAGTTCTCCTACTGTGATTAAGGCTATCACTGAACAACTGAAACAAACCCTGTCTTTTCTTCCTTAACTCTTTGATAAATATGCATATACATGTAACTGGTTTTCAAGACAGTACATTCTTTTGAACAGTGAATAAACGACTGTTCATGCAAAAACTTATATGAAGTCTGTAAAGTTTCTCTCATATTAAAGATTAAATTATTTGTCTGGAACTTCTTTACAGCTACAAAGCCACATAACACCAAATTTCAGAGAATTTAAAATTCACTACTCTGTACAAAAGCATATAAATTCTGTTTACTCTATAACAGAGGGGTGAAATGCCAATTGCTACAAGGTAGCCAGTACTTATAAGTTTTTATAATGTGCATAGTATAATGGGGGGGGGGGGGGGGGGGGCAGATAACATTACATCTACAGCCAGTGTACAGATATGCCTCTCCCTTATCACATTAACAACTAAATGCTTCTTCATTCAATGCATTTTTCTCTTTTCATTGTCAAGATTTAAATCTTGAGAATGAATCTTATCACATTCATCTGAAGTATATTTACATGGCAAACTGGTTATAGCTGCCCCTTAGCCCAGGTACTGATAGCTGGCCGGTACACCCTGTAACACAAATAGGTTTACTACTTTTAGGTTTCATGCCAAAACTAAACTCTACTTACTCAGAAAGAAAGTAACCTCTCTTACAATGAGGAAACAACACAGGAAGCACAGTGCTACAAACAAAATGTGTTCAAGAGATGAGGGGGTGAGGAATGGAATATGCTGAAAGTAAAAATAAAAAGATAAAGACTTACCTAATAATGTTCTGTAATAACTAATAAAATAAAGGAGTTTACAGTGAGCTGGATATAAGACTTAACTGGGAAAGCAAAAATATTAGTACAAAATACTGGTAGAGACACTTTTATAAAAGTTGCAACTCAAAAACTCAAAAACCCAAAGACAATGGAAAATATTATTATATGAAAACTGAGTGATGAAATTTGCTACAGATGAAAAGTGTAATAATCAGAATGTGATTGGAATGTGAAACAACAAAAGTAGTGAATAAAGTTGAAAATGTACAGAAGGCAAGAATGACTATAAATAAGATGCTGGAAATTTCAAAACGCAGAAAGATAACAGCAATAATAAATGTAATTGAATTTGAAGAGCAAGAGAGGAAAGGAAGATGCTCTGGCAGTCTGTAGCAATGCTTCTCGCCATAACCCATTCAAATGATACTGGCACTGCACAAGTGATTATAATTACATAACTCTAGAATCTAGTCAATCCACTTCAGTCACTCCCCATTCATGAAATACATATTTTTTTCTAAATGTCAAAAGTAAAGGCCTGCTTGATCCTATCAGCTGCTGCTTGTCTGGTAATGGCAAATTAATTAATGTTTGGTGTCCGAGTACCCAGACAGCATGATTCCATTCCGTCTCAATGACAGGATGGTGGTAGTACTGAAGGCCAGCAGGTTAACCATGATGGAACTTTCAACTTTGCCAGAGGTAAGGAAGAAAGAAATGTGCTCAATATTTCAAACTTATTGAGTGACAAAACACATTTTAAACACACAGAAAAATATTTAAGCATACCCATTCAAGTCTTTCAGTAAAAATAAAGTACTACTGCCTGCATCATCAGGTACTTTTATTTGGGTTACCATACTGCTATATTTAACACAGTATTAAGTAACAAACCATCAAAACATAACTCGGAATATTAAAAAATTATGTTAATTTCTTCCCAACATCTTTCAAACCAGCTGAGATAACGTACGTGTTGCTACTTAAAGCCTATGATAAAACCAATATCCAATTAAGAATTTAAAACAACTTTTTAAAAACACTGTTTACTATTATATATATTCAATTCAATTAATTTATTTACGTGTTTGCCAACAGCAAGAAGCCAATAACAGGCAAACACTGATAATATATACAATAATAGTGAAATAATAATGGATAATATTACACAAACGGATTAACTAAACTTATACATGTACAGTATTAAATATAACTGCCAAGTACAGGCAAACCCAAAATAGAAACAATATTAACACAGAGCAAAAAATGAAGAAATATAAATAAAAACAAATAATCCACCTAGGGAACACTAATATAAATGTACATCGTTAAAGAAATACAAAAAAAACAGATAACCAAGCTAGATCATTTCCCTTGTTGAGAACGTTCGCTCAAGGGAGACAATGTTTATGCTAAATACGTCCAAAGATTTACATACGTCATTTGCAGCGATGACGCACCTGGCTGAAGGACTATGTCGTAGTGCACTGCTCACACTAAAAGTAGAAAATTCTCTTATTTGCCTCGCCGGCACACGTAAACCAACAGCGTCCATAATGGGATGGCAATTTATTTTGCCCTTAAATACATTAATAAGAAATAACGCATCGAGATGTCGTCGTCTGGAATAAAGTGTTCTAAAATTTAAAGTAGATAGGATCAGTTCATATTTGCGGGGGATATTAAACTGGAAAAATCGGTAATTGCATAAACTGGCAAATTTTCTTTGAATATTTTCTAATTTATTAGAATCTGTCTGTGTAAGATTATTCCAAACGACCGAGGCATACTCAAGCTTTGACCTAATTAAAGCATTATATAAAACAACAAGGCTGTCTAAAGAGGAAAAATTATAAGTAATAAAACGAATAAGCCCTAAGGTCCTTAGTGCCTGGGAATGAACACAATTTACATGACAGTGAAAATACAGTTTACTGTCAAACAAAACACCGAGATCATTTATACAATTAGTACGCAAGATTAAAAAGTCACTAACAATGTAATTAAAATGGATACTGTTGGTTTTACGTGTGAACGATATAATTTTGGTTGTCTCAATGTTAAGTTCCATATTGTTATCATTACACCACTCATGTACGGAATCGATATCTGCTTGAAGAGCTCTGCAGTCATGCACAGATTTAATATCACAATATAGTTATATATGATTGTGTACATATATTTTGGATATCAATATTAACATAGGTTTGAAATAGCAACACATGTTTGTTCACCAGGTGGGCTGAAACATGTCAGGAAGTAATCAAATTATTTTTTTATATATTTCTAATTGTCTTGAAACGTCAAATTATATTTAATTTTCTTATGATCTGATTCCATATAGCTGAATCAATATCTATAAAACTGAGAATGAATCTGATGCATTTATTAAACCAAAAAAATATCAAAATGGAAGAATTAATATCAGGACAAAGAAATGTGATGTCAAGTATGGCCACTGAACCTGCAGCTGACGTGGATGATGGCTGAGGCGCTGGATGTGACAGGCACGACATAACAGACGTCCATCCAAGGGATAACAGCGCTTGTCTGGCTCGTCTGTCAGCTGCATCCCACAGTCCTGAAAAGGACATTGCCACTTTCTGTAAGACATCTACATAGTCATTATGCACACTTTTGCACCATGCACATGGACTGAATACATAAATTTATTGCCTGTGACCTCACACCAATACATTTTTATGAGCAATAAATAAGTATCAACTTATCTGAAGAAGTATGAGAACATTTTTCAACTAATATAAACTTACATCCACAGACAATATACAGTAACACAATAAGTATATCCTACAGGAGCTAATTAAGGCAGAACTAACAATATTTTCTGGAGACAACAGTCTTCAGGGATGCTGTTCTGTGAACACTGATAGAAGTTTACTGATGTTTCAGAATAGTCCATTCTAAATAATGATGGGTCATTAGAAACTCCTTCTGCTACTCCTTGTAACCTTCGCGGCTACCCAGATTAGGATTCTTCATAATATTTACACATTTCAGATTAGTCTTACCTCACAGATGTAGCAATCAACATGGAAATCCTTATCCATGGAAACTACACGAACAGTCTCTTCAGTTCCCTGTAAAAGATATACATGTATACTTTTGACTTCTGTGGCAGAAGTTGTGCCTTGGCACCTACCACTAGAACTAAAGTTGACTTGTGCTCATCTATTAAGATGTTAGAGAAAAATATGATGCAAAGCAATGAGTCATAAACAAATACTGTAGTAAGGAATAGTCATTTGAAAATGTCCCAAAATTCAAATATCTGGAACCAAAATAACAAGAAAAATGCAAGTTAATGTTTAAATGCATTTTCAATATATGTATGGGACATAGCAGTTACATGCTAAGTAAATAATTTTTAGACATACTATTTGACCACAATGAATTAATGCTGCCCCATTCTGTATAATGGAGAGATTACCAAAGTCTGTTGCAGGAGATGAAACAAGGGATTTAAATTGTGTAATGTCTAAGATCCTGTTTCAATGGAGAAATATCAAACATTCTTAAATTATTTTATTTCTACAGATCAATTTGCACTGTACTGAAGTTCCTCAACACAGATAAGCTTCATAATACAGCCTACACATAAATATGTTTAAGAGTATCAAATTACCTCTACTGGAGTGATTCCCTTCCCACATGCTGCACACTTTGGAGCAAACATCCTGCAACACACAAATCATATTACATCAGCCTAAAGTTAGTAAATTTCTGTTAACTCTGTAGCAAAAGACAAGCAGTCAATAATGAAGCTAATGTTACATGAAATAAAGTCTGTTAATGCCAGAAAGAAGTTGAACAAGCTGCTTCAAAATGCAAGCTAAATGCTTAACCTCTAAACTATATACCTGTTAGTACTTTAGTATATAAACACTGGTGCTGCTCCACAAACAAATTTGAAAATCTCTTTTATTACCATCTTATTTATAAACTATGCTGGGCAATCTGGTTCATGAATTTAAATGAAGTTTAACATAAATATATATACATTATTTTCTTTCTATTAACAGAAGTCATCAGGGTCATACAGCAGTCTGTAGCTCATCTCCTGATTACTGGATGATTGACACTAGACTGTGGAAGGCTCGTTCACAAACATTTTGGTGTATCCAGCATTCTCAATATTCAAAGCAAACTGACTACACAGTATAAAGTGAAGCTTACGCAGCAACTGAAGTTGATGAAAGACTCTTGGGCTACAAGCCACATCAGGTGGCTGAATGGAGAAGCGGAGAGTGTGCCACAGAGGACCAGTTTTGTTACGCAGCTGCCCTGAGGATGAGAGCAGAGATGGCTCTCAAAACGTTGGCAGAAGATATGGTTCATTCACCACTCAGTCACCTGACTTGGCTTGTAGCCTGAGAGTCTTTCATTGACTAAACAGTAGCTTGGAGCTTATATTTATAATTCTGGGCCATTAGACAGTGGTGAATTCCATGCTCTGATAGGTGGATGCATGGCCTATATGAAAGAATAACAGAACTTTGGTCACTTTTCTGCTGAAGAGAGGCAGGCAGTCAGAAGATGGATCAGAAAATGAAACAGCTTCATCCATAAACCATTTTATCCATACTGAGCAGTGCCTGATGGCTCAGTATCTTTGTAGTGCTGTATCAGTATTTGTAGGAGTATCTTGGAGGTTGGTCTGAGCTGTTTCCTGCTGAAATTATAGTATGAATTGTTAGAAAAAGCCTATTGGATTATTATGCTGGTAGTGAGTAAAACAGCAACAAATCGCCCCACCACAACATGGTGTCATAAGACAGAATGGCAACAAGTTCACTTTCTTGCTATCTGCCACAGTATCACAAGTTTATAAAATCAAAGTTACAGCCTTTGTGCACAAAACTCCCCAATTACAAACTGCAGTCCATCAGACACTCATTTTCTTCTACAGTTAGCAATATGTTCACATTAACACATTAATTTCATGCAACACTTCATTAAACAACATTTCTGTATCATCAGTGATGCCTATTTCATAAAATAAACAAGCATTCCATTCCTCATCACCAATGATATCTCGTTTTTATATCTGCTACTGCCACAATACTGACTTGGTCCAGGTGGTATATTTATCAGTGTCTTAGGATTTGTGTCAGAGAAAAACTGGCATTCCAACAGCTAAACCTTCATACTACTAATATGTGACTCAGTGAAGCATAGGTGATACATAAGGTATAAAATTTAAGTAAACAGACTGAGTATGTAATATACATGGTGAGTCATAAGTATGTTTACAAACTTTGTGTGCGTGTTTCAGGATCAAAAATAAGAAACTATGTTCCTATGAACACGGGGTCGCAAATGTTTCATTTTCGAAATAATAGCCAAAAATAAGTTTCAACGAATTGACTTTATATCAAAGTGAATTCAGCTTCCAGCAAATATTTTCAATTAACGTTTGGGTAGGAATTGTTGGCGACATGCTTACTGGTCCGCACACATAATTTCTCAATGTGACAAGACCTAGCACCAAAAGCATGTGGTGTTCACAAATTATGTGTTTCACAGATCTGTATATATACAAACAAATCTAGCACTCAGGGAGATCCAGTTTTTGTCACCCAGATGTCCCTGCACCAAATTGAGGAATCTGGTACCAAGCTCTCAGTGTTTTACTTACATAAAATCTGAGTAAACCAGAATCACACATTAAAACACACATCAAGATTCAAAAAGTAACGATACGCTCAAGGTTCCTGTAAGGACAGGAAGCCAACTTACTGCATGCCAAGTATGTTCCACTCTTAAAGGTTCCATACCACAGAACAAGTGGAATGAAATCAACAACAGAGATAATACAATAAAACTGGCTGACACTTAAAGACTGGTTTTTGAAAAGACTTACAAATTACATGAAGAGAATAGTATAATAATCATCGACGATGCAAGTTACCAATCAGTAAGTTTTGAGTGAAGTGCTGAACACTTCTTTAAAATTACAAGGTATCACTGATTGGTTGGGAACAGAAAAAAATTATTAAAGAAAAAAGAAACAAGTGTAAAGATTTTGAAACATGTGCTTCCATTCAGACATGACAGAAAAACAAATGCAGTGGATCAACTGGTTAGCAAAAGGGGACAAGTCATTTCATTGCCACCTACAGAAATGCTGTGGTCTCAAGTGAAACAGGACAGGGTGGCAGAATGAGACAGGGGTTCCCTTATAAGAATGCAAAAAATTTGCAATAGGATGATTATGCAACAGAAAAAAGACAAGATAAAATTATAGACAAGGCATACAGTGAAACAGGTGATGAGGTAAGTGATGAAAACAACATTACTTAAACTGGGGGCAGATATGAAGATAATGACAATGCCCTCTCCCCTTCATTACCTGTTTCCAAACTTGTGTGTCACACACACATACACGCATGCACACACCATTATTCTGCTAGATTTATGCAGATTTCTGACTATGTTCCCCACACATTTATATAAGTGTACAGTGATAGCTAGCAATGTCACAGTGACATGTCAGAAGCTGTGAATCTGAAAATAGCCTACCCCATACATGCATGTATGAGTTACACATCAACTCATCTTACCTATGATAATCATTAACACAATAGATTTTGTTGTCAACATCGACTGTGAAGGGAACACCATCTAAACATTCATTGCACACACAGCAACGGAAACAACCTGGGTGATAGGACTTCCCCATCGCTTGTAGGATCTGTTGAACATTCAGAAAATATGATTACATAAAACAGATAATTCTTCAAACATTTAACGCTTTATGCCAGAAATTTAAAATCCCAAAAGTCTATAGCTCTGCATTTTAGAAGTGATAAATATTTCTCATAATCTCACTGTGCCAATCTCATATCTTGATGTCAATAAACACTACTGAACACAAATTATATTACTATTTCTGTTGTGACTATCATAATTTAATTAAAACAAATTTCCCTCAATATCACAAACTGAAGAGCACAATTCTCTCCAACTAAAATTCAGAGATCAAATGTCACGGTGCTATGATCAGTGCACTTTCACATTCAAGAGGTCCTGTTTGAATTCCAGGAGACCAATTATATTAAATGAGATCTGTCTTCCGGGTTGTTTTGCCATATAGTCTTGTAGATGGTTACCAATATTTTTGGAGCAATATATTTCTTCCATTTCCAGGATTTCTGCAGATGGAGATGATATGTTCCTCCAAAATGTTGGTAACCACCTACATGACCTTACAGTGTCAACCCAGAAGACCACAAGTGACATCTTGACATTTTAGGGTGGTCTCCTCTATGTGTTTTATTAACATCTTAACTAAATTATAAATTCAGTATTTTTGATGTTTTTTATAAAAATAATTACTTTCTACAATGGACATGTTAATTTAGAAGAAATACTGGTCTGCAGTTCTGGAATAAAAAGAAAACCACCACATACACAGCCTGTACTATATTTACTTCCTCATTCAGTGCTAAATAATCTCATCAGTTGACAAAGAACCATAAACCAAATAAACTTCTAAAAACCCAGGACAAATGGAGGTGGCAGGAACAAGAATATAAGACTGTAAATAATGAACATATGACATCACCTCACAAGGGGGTTTGGCTAGGAAGTTTCTGGCTTCAGAATACTAGCAACAGTTTTCCCCCAATGTTCAATTAAACAATGAAGCTAATAATGCAGTCTAGGCTAAAATCATAGCAGGGTAGTTGTACAAAAGTCATTGCTGCACCTAATGACTCATGTTTTGGTCTTACTGGCCTTCCTGCTTTCTGTCAACATTGACATTTCTGTTATGGGAGCACATATCCAATATATGTGATAGTGGGAACATGACCAACAGCTTGAAGTACCTAGAACAACAACAGGGAGTGGTATGCCTCACATTCTAAGATACAAGGAGAGGGGAGATTGAAATTGTATCACTACACATCATGGAGGCACTGGGGTGGTGGTGGTAGTATAGCTCCTACTTGTTCTTGACCTCAACACTAGATGGGGCGACTGGTCTGTGTCTTGTCCTGGCCATGCTTTACCACCGGGGCTCATTAGACAGAAGGCTGGGTGGGCCCCAGAGCCATTCTGGATGTAGATGCTAGAGGAAAAAATGTTTGTTCCTGCAGAGGATCAAACCCTGGTCTCACCCAGTCCATAGTCAGACACTATACTGACTGAGCTACTCTGCCTTGCTAACCAAAATTAACCTTCCCCACAAGAAAGATAAAGGCATGTGGAGAAGTCAACATTGGATACAGATGGCCTTAAACCTAAAAAGCTTTCCTTAAACTACATCAGTAAATTTCAATCTTACTGTAAACCAGTCATTTTTCTGGCTGAACTATTATAACTGCCAAATATCAGTATAAAAAAAACAAATTAAGGAGTTCTAAAAGGAAATGCATGATTCATACAGCATTCAAGAGCTGTTCTAAGATCTCAATAATTACAGCAATTCAACAGCAAAGGAGAACATGACCTCATTCATTCAATATAGTATTCCAGGCATCAATCGAGACATTGTGTTAAACAAATACTCACCATTTCCATTATAAGATGGCCACAGATTGCACACTTCTCCGCAGTCTGCTGGAATCCTGAATACTGCAACACAAAATGCTACATATGTACAAAACAACTTCATACAAAGTTACAGAAACATTAAATGTCAGATCAAATGCCTAGGCTACCAAACCAGACTGGGTTTCAGATGCAACACAGAAGTTGTAAACAATGGCTAAGTCACAAACAGAAGCCAGATACTAGCACATAAATTGTAAATTGGTAGCCTGACATCAAACAGTAATTGGTTACCAGAACAGCCTAAAAGTGCATGTGCTAGTCAGTTCAATAGATAATTCTGATAATACCAGTATTCCCATGGAGAGGATCAAAAAATCTAACTGGTAAATTTTTATGATTTCATGTAAGCAGACTTCATTTTATAATCATTTATAATATTCAATTCAAGTAAGGTATTGCATCACATGCTTGAATAAAACACCAAAGTTGAGATAATAGCCTAGATTGAGAAAAAAACTTCAATTTATATTTCAGCAGTTCTAGATCATTTAATTAACATACTACATGCCTGACAAACACTTTCATAAAACATGAACTTACGAACAGACTCCCCAACCCAAATATCTTTGCCAGTGAACTGATTGTTCTGCTACAGCAGCCATGATGTAATGTGGATGGTGGTTACATGCAGGTTTTCATTTAAGAGATGAGGTACACATGCAAACTAATTAATTTTCAACACTCTCCTGTTTCTGATACTGGGCACAGTATTTCTGTGAAATGGCCTGGAAATTCTCGTTTAGGTCAGTCATACTTGGGTTGGTGCCAAATTAATTCTAAAACAACAACAACTACCATTACAAAATTTCTGGAATGAGCTTCCAGGTTCATGGTATAAGTGATTGTTTCATTTATTTTTTTTTTGTTTTTTTTACCAGGTAATCTTCCTCACAGTAGACACGTCCATGGACATTGTAGAATGCCTTTCCACGCAGCGCTCGCCCACACGAGCAGCAGATGAAACAGTTTGTGTGGTACAGGTTACCCATAGCTTGGCAAGCCTGCCCCGCTCCTGTCACCTTTTCCCCACACGTGTGGCAGATACCTGCAAAGAAAAGAACCTGTTAACACAATTTCTCTTCAAATACAGGCAACTAACAAGTTCAACCAAGTACCATTAAACTTTTAATTTGAAGCCTGTGCGAATGATGACACGATGAAATAAACTATTTTATGCAGTTTTTGTACCAAGTACATGAAATCAACGCACAAGAAGGAAGTCAAGTTCATATGCATGTTTTTTGTCCAAAATTAATTAGTGGATTTAGATAACTTGTTAATCGAGAGATTTTCTAACTGTAATTTGTTGGATTACATTAGTCTAATATAATTATAAATGAATCTCTATGGTATACTATTATCATTACATTTATAAACATATGTTTGATGCATAATACAATCAAAAATCACATACGGATCTATGCAGTGATACACATAAAATGTTTGTGTGTTGTGTAAAGAACATATTTCATCTACAATAAATATCAAAGCCAATAAGATATGAGAAATCATAAAGACAAAGGAACAACATGTACAAAACCAATCCTTAAATGACGAAAGCCAAACCACAAACATTGCAAAGAGGCAAACCACAGCATATGATACTGAACACAGTTATACTTAAGGGAATAGAGCACTCTGAAGATCTTGTTATAGATAGAAGATAATATAGAAGTGGGTTTGAAAGAAATAGGGTGGAAAGGTGTGGACTGGATTCATCTGGCTCAGGACAGGGACCATAGCAGGATCTTGTAAACACAATAATGAAGTATGTGGATCCATAAAAGAAGTGAAATTTGAATATCTGTGCAACTAATAGCTTCTCTGTAAGATCTATACTCCATGGTGTTGATTAATTTAAAAATCTAACATCTCGACTTTGCATTCCTTAGAAAACTCCACATCGGATATTTAAATGAAACCGAATAAGTCAACGACGTTTCCTTCTCAGGAAACAATAAGAAAGGCTGCGGTTTAAACATTGCTGCTGCAAACATGAGGTAGGCACGCACGCACACTGTAATAAACGGTATTCACTCGACCGTGCTACTTCTTCTCTCTGAGCACAAAACGAGGGAAACGGCTGTGATCACAAGTTCGGGCGAAGGGTCGAACTGGATGAGAATAACACATGATCCGCGCTACTGTAAAGGGCCCAATATACTCCGATACCAGGTGGCGTTATATGTAGCACAACCAGCCAATTGCAATTTCACATGGCTCTAAACAATAGGAAGTAATTGAGAGAAGAATGCCGGTAATTAATTGACTTATACCAGTTTTGGTATCAATTCGAGTTGCTTTGATTGAATACCTGAAAAAGAAAAAACTTTAAAAGAAAATGGCTGAAGAGATGGCTGACAGAAAAATTATTCTGTTGCTAACTTATTAAAACAATTACGAATATGACTATTCTGGGATGCTGCGCCGCGAAGTCTCATAAAGTCACCTCTGAAATATTGGTAAACTTCTTCCGGACTACAAGGCGCAACATCCCAGAAGTCAGCCATCTTCAATACACAGACCAGTCCACGAGAATGCATTCTTAACTAGACATATTTAACTAACTAACTAGATGGCTTAGGAAACCCGAACGTTCATCACCGAATTAACCAAAGCCCTCCACCGAACCCCGTCCTGGGCCAGCAAAATCCAGTCTCCTTCATCTCCTATCTCCCATAGATTCCGCTTGACATTATCCTCCCTTCTACGTCTAGGTCTCCCCAGCGTTCTCCTGCCTTCAGGCTCCCCGACCAATACCCAGTGCACACCTCTCGCCCCATCCATGCGTGCGACATGCAACGCTCGTCGAATTTTTATTGGGGGAGGAGTACAAATTTGTGAACTCATCATTATGCAGTTTTCTCCAGACCCCATCCTCTTCTCTCTTAGGCCCAAATATCCTCAGCACCCTATTCTCAAACACCTGCAAACTGTGTTCCTCCCTCAGAGTGCGAGACCTTGTTTCACACTCATACAAAACAACGGGCAAAATTATTGTTTTGTACACTTTAATCTTTAGGTTCTTAGAAATCAGACGGGAAGACAAAACATTTTGAACTGAAAAATAGCAAGGATTTCCAAAGTTGATTCTCCTCCTAATTTCCTTATGAATATCATTTTGATTTGTTATTGCTGTTCCCAAATATTTTAACTTTGTAACACTTTCAAAGGATTTATTAGCCACCGTAATATGGTTTTGCCCGTCTGTCTTCTGACGAGATACTAACATGTACTTAGTTTTTTCTGAATTTACTTCCAGCCCCACTTGTCTACCAGCCTCTAGCAAAACTTCTGCGTTCCTCTTTAATGTATTTATATCGCCACCCAATAAATTAACATCATCAGCATATGCCAATAGCTGATGTGTCCCATTCAATTGCAAACCCTCCTGCCTATCTTGGACCTTCCTGATAGCATATTCTAGCGCAAAGTTAAAGAGCAAGGGAGACAAAGCATCTCCTAGTTACAGGCCGTTCTTGATGGAATATAAGTCCTATACAAATTTTGCTAAAGATTTCATTTAAGCACATTTTTATTAGACTCATTAGTTCTTTGGTATACCAAATCAATGAGAATATTGAACAACACTTGTCTCTTAACAGAGTCGTAGGCTTTTTTGAAATCTATACATAATTGATGTACGGTCCCATGGAACTCCCATTTTTTCTCTAGTATCTGACGAATGTAGAAGATTCATTGGCAAGTTCAAGTTCAACTTCATGTAAATTAGGTTCTGGCACTAGCAGTTCAGTAGTATGTATTTTACTCTGTCTAACATCATCAGTCCAATGAACATTTAAGAGCTGGAAAAGAATTTTTTCCACCTATTCAAAATTTTGATTGAATCTGCCAGTAAGTTTCCAGTATCCTTTACCAAATTAGTCTGTGTTGAAGCAAACTATTTTCTGGACATTATCCATCGTCCCAGATTGAACATAAGCAATAAATACGACGTTTCGGAGATCGCAGTCAATCTCCGTCGTCAGGCAAAACCTACTCTGCTGGGCCCAATCGACATAGCAGAAGTGAAAGTCATGGTATATAAGCTAAGCGGGACAACACATATAGATAAGGTAGGTAATCATTCTCCAAAATTGCACAACGTGGATAGGAGTTGGTGCATATGACCAAGCTAACATTCTGTCCAAAGTCCAACAGACTGCAACACCAAAGAATGAAAAATTGAAGAGCAAGTAGAAAATACATAGTGTGACAGTCGAAGTACTGGGGGCTCAAGAAGAAATCTTCACACAGCATCGAGCTAAATTTTGTCGTCTGAGGTTGATATCGTTTCTAAAAATCATCTATGCCTCTGTATAGGTCTCTGATATTTTTTTCCTTATTATTTATCTCAAGTTCAGCAATTTTGCCCTTCAAGTATTCCCTTTTCTTATTCCTAAAGGTTCTACTAGCCTCACGTCTCACGTTACATAGATTATCCGCATTTGTTTTGTTTTGGTCCTGCAACCACTGAAATTTTGTTTGTTTCCTTCGATCTATTAATTCTGAACATTCTTAATCAAACCACGGGTTATTTTGCTTTCTCCTAGTTTCTCTTTGGCTGAAATTTTGATGCAGTTTCTGACATTCTCCCACTCCCTGTTGATGTCCACACTTTCATTATCTTCATCCGTTTCTAAAATTTGAAACCTATTCGAAATTTCAACTTGATATTGTTCCTTCGCCTCTCCCTCACTTATTTTTTTCAAATTAAATCTTTCTGTGTCGAAATTTTGCTTTGTTCGTCTACTTACTGAAAGCCTCTCCCTCGCTTTTGCTACCACCAGATAATGATCAGTGTCACAATCTGCTCCTCTGAATGACCTCACATCAATTACATTTATCTGCCTTCTATTATCAACTAAAACATCTACATGATTTAATTAATTAATCTTGTCCGTCTAATCACAATTTAATTTAAAATTAAGATAATTAAAATACCATGTGATGCTCCTTATCGAAACATTCGATTTACATTTGGAAAGTGATGTTCCAAATGTAAATCGAATGTTTCGATAAGGAGCATCACATGGTATTTTAATTATCTTAATTTTAAATTAAATTGTGATTAGACGGACAAGATTAATTAATTAAATATATATTTTAACAATATGACGCAACTCTATCATCTTATCTACATGATTGTGTGTGCTGCCATCTGGAGAAGTCCAAGTGTATTTATGAATATCAGGATATGGAAATTTTGTACTCTTTACAATTAGATCTTTCGACATAGCAAAGTTTGACACCACTGTCATTATTAAGTTCATGTAGACTATCGTTACCTATTGTTGGCTTGAAAATAACCTCTCTCCCAATTTTTGCATGGACATATTTAACATACAAATAAACGCTTCTTACATCTGCATTTGTATTCCACACAATGCAAATTGCTAAGCGGAATATACAAACCAAATAAACAGGATGGGTAGCAAATACGTAAATGTGTAGTCCGCCACCGTTAACCTAGAATCATACTCTGATAACAGCCAAAGTGACACCCAAGTCAACCAGCAGCGGAAAAATAAGTGGAATAGATCCTCTGGATAATTGGTATGAAGGCAGTACAAGGCACATTACGTATACTTACATGGTAAAAATAACTTTACTTTCACTGCACTAGTAAATTTATAATAATTCGGCATCATAAAATCAACACAGCAGATAATTTTTCAGAATCCAGCGGTGATCACGGCTTATCACTGCGCAGCAAGGTCTGAGGTGCGTACGGTGTTGGGCCACTCGAATACACTTAGAGTATGGATGTAACATGTTTGCGTTCTTCAGCGTTCTGTTTCGTTCTCTAACGCAGGTATAGGCCTTGCGATAAGGCAATCCCCGTTCGAGGAGTCCTACCAGACGTCTAAAGAACAAATTATTTTAGAATTCAATTCTGAACCGAAAATGGCCAGACTAAAAAGTAATACTCGAAGCAGAGGGAATCGACTATAAGATGAGTAAATATGTGGCATGCACGTGGGGGCACGAACAACATTATAATTTTTGTCGGAAAATCTCAATCTTGTAAAGTCTACACATACATGGGATGAAAATACTCAAAACGCATTTTACAAAATGGTGTAAAAGTACGGACTGAATTCAACTGACTGAGAAATGGGTTTAGAGTGTCTAATAAAAATTAAAGCTTCATAAATGGTGGTATTTTCATTATCAGATGAATAACTATGAACTACAGAACCAAAGAGTTAATTAAGCTAGCATGGTAAAAGATAAAAATCTTGTCTGTACCCAGGCATCTCATATAAGCGCTTAAGTGCGGCGAATCTTAAATCTCTATCGAATATGGAAGAAAAGTGGTTAGTTTCACTTCTCGCCGCTTCACCCCGTAGTAAAAGCCTCCAGTATCCACTGACTGCAAGACTGGCTGGAACTCAGAGATGATCTTAATGTGTTTCCAAAAACAAAAATTTACAAAATTGAATCCTCTTACAAAAATAGAATCCCGGCTGTGCAAAAATTAGGCAATACATTTATTATCCCAATATGAAATGTATCATTCCGTAAACGTAACAACAGATTCATAATACACACGTTTTAATATCTAGGCTATGTGTACAGATGGTCGTTGTTCGAATATCGGCCGGGACAGGTGATGGAGTTTTCCTCAGTTCCTCCAGCTGAACCACAACACAACCTTCACTGCATCTTATACAACAGAATGTAGTAAAATCCTAGGTCCTTTGCAGCACTTAGCGTACTAAAACGCAGTGCATACAAACATTTAAAAGAAATACTGACAGAAGCAAAAGATGGCATAACGAAAATAAGCAAAAACATTAATCATCAGCTAATATTAAAATAATGCGAATTTAAATGGCGCGACAAAGGCATAAAACAAGCCGCACGAACCCCCTCCCCCCACACCCTTTCTAGACTCCAAGCTATGAGACAACTGCAGCTGAAGCTCATCATAATATAAACAAATAAACAAAGCGGTGTTTGTGGGGGGGGGGGGGGGAAGCAGTTGGCTTACTATTTGAATTATAGTCTGGGCGAAAGAGCAAGTCTGACACATCTGCGGTGAGTCTGAAGCAACACACACACACAAAAAAGCGCTAAAGTGAAGTGTTTATTAGTCTAGTCCAGATCATTCGTTGAAAATGGCGAGCCGATTCCAACATGTGGCGACAAAGAAGGGGCACAGTGTCACAGACAGCTGGAAGGGAGTGAGTGAGTGAGTGTCCCTCAAATGAAGTCACAGTATATGTACGAGTAGCAATTTAACTGCATTGCGTGTTCTCTGCACTAACTGTGTGAAATGTCCATCCGAATCATCGATGAAATATGATATTATACGCAAACAGCTATAGGGAAATTCACTTGTGCTTCGTATCAGTCGGAAAAAACGCCCGCGTTACACAACACTCAAATACATGCACGAGGATCGTACAAATGTAATACAGGATCGAACAGAACAAAACAAAACAAAACACAAAACAACACATGAAGATCTGCAATTTTAAATTGAAGTATATTTCGATGTGGTACGTATATAATGTTATTAAAGTAAACATTTCTTATGTACTGATGCAGTGTTGACCAACTTTCCAACAGTACATTAGCTGTGATAAATAAACAACATGACCAAGGAGGAAAGCAAACTCGCAAAGAGAACATGTGGAAACTGTGTAATCCAAACTGAAGGACAAATTAGTTCTATTTTCCACTTCTTGTTAACTGTTAGTGAGCATCGCTTACGCATCTACAAAAATAAAGTCCGACTGCTAGCAACACAATGTCTCAAATCAACCACGATAAAGAATGCAAAAGGAGCTTACATTAAACGTCATTCTAGACGTGTTAATTAAGCAGCATTTCATGCACAAACGGGGTGTAGTGGCTAGAACTATTACTTCGCATCCGAAAGATTAACGGTTCGAATTTGAGGTAGGCAGTACACTCGTCTCAAAAATCGGACAATATTTACCAAACTACAAGGCGCAACATCTCAGAAGACAGCTATCAACAGATATATCTTTCTTTACCACACGAATTCAGAGATATGTAATGCTGGCATGTAGGGAACTTGAGGCAAAGCTCCTCGTATTCTATGCCTCGGCAATTGACAGAGGCGAGTGGACAGCTCTATGTTCCAGCCACTTCACTCAAGCAGGAAGCTAAATTATCCTCAATGCTGCTTGCGTCCCGGTAAGGGAAAAGTTTGTTCCCGCCATGTACTTGAACATTGGTCGTCCAGCCTAAGTAATAATTTTACTGACAGCCATTGTGGCTCACCGAACATAGGAACATCGTATTAAATTGGGCTATGACAGCTTATATTTGTAATGGAACGAAAATGTCCATCGTTGTCCTCTCGTGGTACTGCCATTGTCACTTTATTTAGAAATCTCATAAATAAAGTCAGGATTAAGATATTATGTGCATGATCCCGGCCGTGAATGTCACTCAGGATACCAACGTTTCGGAGAAATATACTTACTACCTCCATATTCAGAGCTGACTCTGAGGATCAACATCGACATTTACCGAAGTGATAACATAACATTTTAATAATTTTTAATTAAACTCGGTACAAACACAATTCCATTGAAAGCAGCCCCACCTCTGTTCTTTATTTCTTACCATCAATATCAAGGAGACCACATGAACCTCTGAGATGTGATATCAGCGCGACGTATGTACGATTTAACATTCGTGTGGCAACAGTGTTTTGAATTACATGCAACCAACTCAGTTTACGCCACATTTTTAAGAATGTTAAACAATATGGCGGCAAAGCAAAATCTAAATTTAGCATTCAAGTTCATGGGGGTAACTAATGAACCTTCGGAGCAATGCACATGAAATTCTGTGTTAAAAGACAACGTGAAAACACTACGAAGCCTGTGTATTTTTAAGTTAACGCATACAAACATGAAATGTATAATATTTTCAGGTTATATAAGGAAAATTTAATGCTATCGGGATCTGTAACGTTGTGACGGAGCATCCATATCGAACTACGCTCCACAAGTTTGTGGCCAAAATCCAACCCCCCTTTAGCTATATTTTTTGTTTGGTTTCTACCTTGGCCGACAAGTAACATTCTTCTGCTCTAAGAGATCCAACAAAACATCGACCTTTACATCCATTCTTCTTTAGGCAGAACTCCGTAACAATGTCATATCTAAACCCCATCAACCAAAGTTGGTGGACTGAGTTAATTTCAATGTGTCAGCAGCATATTTCTTCATCTGCTGTTGTTTATTAAACTTTTGAGTAACTGTCCATTACGTGTGTGAATGTACGCACGAATAGACGACCCTAGTTCGGAACCCAAGTCACAGATACCACGTTATAGCATCATATGAGTATTTATCCCTTTCCATTTGTGTGCAGTTTCCAGAAGCAGGAACCTCGGGCGTGGCAATGATACTAGTAACTGCGAATGAAATGGATACTTAAAGAATAAAAGTACTGATCTATAATTCTTGTTAACCTCATCATACGGACTGAAGCGATTGGAGAAACAGGCGTTATATGTTATTTCCAGATACTGTAGCCTGAGTTGAAACAGCGGGGTGATCACCAGTGTCACACAGAAAGGTTTCACTTCAAACTTCATGTGATACTCACAGTGGGCCGTGGGGAGGACAGCGGTGGCAAGCCCGGCCATGACAAGCGGTGGCGGGCCAACTGCGATCTGCGGCCAGCTGTGGCCCTCGGCCGTCTGCCGCTGTGGGCAGTCATCACAGTAACACAGCATCCTCATCCGCCCCCCGCCGGCATTACCCGGGATACGATCCAAAGGCCCTTCCAATCGCGATTAAAATTCAATCCACCGAGTTCAAGCTAACGAATAAGGTGTGGAGATGTTCAAACCGTCCACCATTCGTCACAACAACCTGCACCAGGACACAAACCAAAGGAACTTTACAGAGAGAATCCAAATTATCATTTAAGTTCGAGTCACTTCATGGCTGTTTAACTTTGATGCTCCAAGTGGCGATTGTTCGAGAATATGACTGACATGGGAGAAACAGAACAAAGCAGAAGAAACTACAAGTACCGAGGAATCTCCGTTTAAGAACAAAGGAACTTAAGGATTTCTCCGTTCTTTGGGAAGGTTCATAGACGTGTTCACATATTGAGCCCTACGAGTCCAGTACACATCTCAAAACTCAAAACCGACAAATATAAACTTGATAACGAATCCAGACCCAAACCGCATGCGTTCAAAGCCCTGCACTATTCCAGTACCGAAACTCCTTGGTCATCTTCTGATTTCTGTCGGACTGAATAAACTACGACTACATATTCCTGTCATTTGTTTGTCTAGAACATAAGACACGCATGTAGTGTACCCGAACACTTATCACTCATGGAAGCCACAGTTTCTTCCGGTACGAAAATCTGCAGTGTCAGGTACAGCAGCCAATAAATACAACGGAAACTGGAATGAGAGGCGCGCGAAAGGAGCGACTTGGTCCAGACGTCCGTCCGTCGAACGCTGCTCCGAGACAACTGCTGGGGCGACGTTGCCGGCACTCGTGGTAGTGCCCTAGTTCACCAATTGCTGGCACGATCTGGCCATCAACCAATTTGGCAGCGTAGTGACGAAGAGCGGGGAGGGGGCGCAAGATTTCCGAGGGGTGGAAAAATGAAAAAGAGAACAAGACTTCTGTTTCCTCCCAACAACAATAATAGCTACCAGGGAAAGAGCACAGGAAGAATCGGCGAGGGGCCTGCCCGAATGTCGCAACTTTCTGCACGGAAAAAGACAGCTTCACCTCTGTCGGGTGGTGGAAAATCATTACCTTGCCAGCAGAGGTAGACATGCCACGTCCACCCCCCCCCCCCCCACCAAGTCGCAATAAGCAAGACCGCTGGAAACGTACGAAGAAATTGAGAGAAAAATAAAATTGGTAAAAGTCTGTTGCTATCCAGATCAAAATTGCATCATCCCACTTGCATTTCAACAAACGCTTTTTTCTACTCCTTAAGTTTTGTACCTTTATATACGCCAGTATATTTCACCTCCGGTACTACCCAACGGCTTTTTATGGTCGACATTCAAAATTAAATTTGCCGGGTAAAGTTAATTTTGATCTGTACCTTGAAGCTGAAAGCGGTTTGATATACTTGTTCTCAAAATTATTCAGCATATAGAAAAAAGTAACGGGCTGTATCAATGCTCTAGTGCCATTACAGCGAAATTTTTTCGGGCACCGTCAGTTACCTGCATAAAATATTCGGAGGCCAGGCCTTGTTTTAGATAACGTACTCGTGAGATCCATTAGATAAATTTGCATGCTCTCAGTAGCCACAGAAGCAAAAGAGAATAGGCTACTACATACAATAAATTTCTGGAAATCTAAATGTGAGAAATTAACCAAGATGTCGGGATTTGTGAAAGAACAGACATAAATTTAGATCTATCGGTAAACATGACCAAGAAAAATGTGTGTGAGGAGAGAAACCCGGATTCTAACAGCATTAAACAGTCTGCTTGTCCAGCATCTTACAGACAGTGACAGAGCTATTGTTCGAAACGTCGCACATTATTTTTGCCAACAAACAAAGTCCGAAGAAAACTTTCCCACAAGAATGCACATCAGCACGATCTGTAACTTTCGATGTAACGAATCCTTAATGAAAGACACGGAAGCATTATATCAGTGTACGAATCTGTACAGCGACAAGCAGTTCTGTATCTGCAATAAATGAACGTCGAAAATAAAAAATGCTTTCAGAAAATAAGTGTACGTATTCAAAACACGGTTTGAGAGGATTATTCATCAATCAATTTAACGATATTATTTATTTTTTCTGTATTTAACAATTCTGTTACAGAACAAAACGGGAATAAAGTACGCAAGGATTTGAAAAGATGCGATCGTAACCTCCTTTAAGGTAGACGATACTATTCCGGCATACCCTTAACGAAAATGAAGTCCAGACTCGAACCAGATATCTCTCGAATAAAACTCCATGGTGTTACCTGCTCATATGAATATACGAAATAAAGTATCAGTCTCCTAATATTGCAACGTATATGCTGTGTTCATTTTAAAGCAATTCATTCAGAACAGAACAGACCTTACAAATTCGTATTTTAAAATTGTCGATTAGGCAAATGGAAAAAACCTCTCATGAAACACGCCGAAGTAAATTATGTGATACGAAAATGAGTTATGACTTACTAAGGCGCCAACCTAGGACTGTGAGAAGCTTGTATCAAGACGACACAACAATACTGGCAAATGAATACAGATTAGCGAGAAACATAACTTTCAATCTTGATTATTTATACTGATGCACTTAGCCGCGAATGGCAGACATAACTAATTTTAAAATAAACAATGTTACTTTAAATATACTTTATTTGAAGGCCATGTTAGCGAATTCTGTAGATCGTTCACAGCCAACTGTCAATAAATCGCGTAAAGCCGTCACCTATTTCAATGTGAAAAAATCTAACTTAATGCCAGGGCCAATGCAATGGGCTCTGCTGGAAAATGCCAACTGAGGATGAAACTCACGACTGACAAACTACACTAAGTGGATAAGTACCTGATTTTAGGTGCTTAGATTCCGAGACTCTCATCAATATAAAATCATACACTTTAAATTAAATGTAAAATTATTCGTAGAATCCACAACGAAATTCGTAGTTTTTCGAAGCGTCAAATTTCTTGGCCTTCGGATTTGAGACATTCGCGGCGACTACAATCAATAAAATCTTCTCGGCCAGTCAGCCGCGTTAACTGGTTACCGTAGTAAACCGACGTTTCGGGAACCAACTCTCTCCCCATCATCAGGGTTCTGATGTGACTGGCTGATTGCCCGAGAAGATTTTATTGATTCTTGGCTTTCTTTTAGAACACAGAGGCGCTATGATGCGAAAATTATTTTTAAAAAACAGTACGGCCATTCTAACGTCGAATTAAACCTCACGCTTTTTGATGTTGTTGTCCTTCTGGGTTGTGGCGCCGTGCAGACTCCCAGAAAGAAACAAACGTTTCGGAAAAAAAAAACATACTCTCTCCGTCTTCTGGGGCTCAGAACAACATCGTCATCCTCACAGCCGTGAGAACCTAAAATCCCACACTTTTTTTTGTGATCACCGGACGAAGCATCACACTTTGATAGCATGTAATAAGGCTGTGTCTGTATCCATGTTTAATTTCGAAAACCGCTGGAGGGATTTACATCAGATTTGATATGAAAGTTACACCACTGGAGGTAGAGATCTGCACAGGCTGAAGTGTTAGAATTTCACCTGGCCCGGCCCGAGAAGAATATGCCCCCGAACCCGAAATTTATCTTCAAGTATACCTGTAATCCCCGACTTCCTTTTATGCAAGCCCGAATGAATCCTGATATATTTATAATCTGCCTTGACTAACGTATCATGAATACGTGTTTTTATTAAATGCCTCTAATCCTTGAATGAGTTATATGAAGCTTTAAGAACACAAGAAGTTATTTTGGCGTTTGAGGAACGGTACAAAGACACCAGATGTCAAGTTTGTAAGATATTATCTCGAACTATTTCTGGGAGAGTGCAGCTACAAAATCCCCGAGAAAATCAAGACGATGGGATTCTTTCCGAAGTCCCACTGTGTCACAAGCATAACATTTGCGCGACTACGAATAATTTATATAACACCTGATTGCTATCAGTAGGACCAGGCCCAGACGCATGGACTTGTGAGGTGATAACGACACTGACGTCACTTAATATATGTCCTGATATAATGTATGAAAAACAGGCAACGAACGCTGACATAATTTTTCAGAATACAAAAGAACATGGCGGCTGCATGAAATTTATACCTATTTTGCTTTCGTTTTGATGACGATAACTAAGGAACATCAGCATTTGAAACTCTGCGTGGAGATAGATCAAAACACAGGTACTTACAAATTCTGTATAAAATACTGTTTGTTTATAAATCACCAGGCAAAAATGGCGTAAATGTTAACATATGACTAACATCCTGAAAATTTAATGTAGACAAATATTGTACTTAATAAGTTCTTCTTAATAAGAGAATAAATAATAACAGTCTTGAATCTGAAACTATTTTAACTCAGCAGCAACTCGATCGCACGACCATCTACGCGCGAGTCCAGCAGGCTAGCCAATGAGTTGAACTGGATGTCGTCATTTTGGTAATCTAAATATGGCATTAACAACACACGACCTAAACTGTTTCAACTCGTGTAATCAACACAAAGTTAAGCAAGACCCTCTATTCGAAACTATGCTATGCTCTCAGTAATCAGTTTCTGGCATAAATTTGAAACAGTAAAGTAGGAAGACCAACATTAACGTTCAGAAACTAAGTACCTGTTAAAAGTAATAATAATAATATAAACAGTATAACCTGCCGTCACAGTGGCCGCGTTGTCTGAGGCGTGGGCCTTGTACCGCTTGGTCACTGGGACCGTGGGTTCGAATCCCACTCCAGGCACGGATGTTTGTCCGCGTCTTTCTGTGTTGTGCTGTACAGGTAGAGGCCTTGCGACGGGCTGATTACTGGTCCAAGGAGTCCTACCAACTGTCTAATAGATCAAAGCCAACGAGAGTTGGGACCCGCAGATGCTCAAAGCACCGAAGGACGGGTCGTTCCAAATATCCTAAGTAAGTACGTAAAAGTACAGAATAACCTGAGTAACCTTGATTACAAAGCGCCCAATCTAACTGTGATTAAAACGTCATCAGAGCTACTCGGAATTGGAGCGAATATTCTCGAGCATTCTTAATGCTGAGGTTTAAAGGCGGAAGCGGTGAATTCTGGTACCGACTGCATTTTTTCAGTGTCGTTACATAAATGAATGTTTCCATTCGCGTTTAGTGTTGAGACATTTCAGCGTGTCGAGTAAGTGGCTAGAAATTGGACTATCGCGTTTCGATTCCCATCACAGGCAGGAACTTTTTTCTCTTAGCCACCGCGTTCAGACAGGTTTCGGAGAAAACCCACCCTTCCATCTAACGGATATCGGCGTTATTTCCCCAGAAGTAAAAAAATGTTTGGAAAATGAAACACAATCTTTTACCCATCGCGGGTGCTGTATTAACACACATTTCCACGAAGATAGGCTGATATTAGAGGATATGGTCCTCCCAGTCCACGTCATTCCTCTTCTCAGATATAGTTTAAATTATTCAGCGGAATGGAAGAGTCTAATGTGACAGCGACTTCCTTTGCCTAATGATTGATGAATCATTTAACCCTTTTCATGATACGAACGAGATATATCACTACCACCACCTCAAAACAGTTAAAGCATTTGTGTCTACTCAATAAAAGAAATTAATCGTTACCACGTGAATAAAACAGAATGCTTCTTTAAATAGAAACCAGCAAGGATATAGCATAAGCAATGGAACATCGACTGCAGAGAATACGTTGTATCCAATAACGGAGGAAACGAGTCGATAAATTTTACCAATACTATTATTCCTTAGAAGTTTGCGTCGTCCAAGTCCTACCAAATGTCTACTAGATAAATAAACCTCCAAGAAGAGGTCATATGCTTCACGTAGGAGCGAAAAGGATATATAAATAAAAAAATCCTTAGAAGTCATGGTAATCGTGTAAAATGGGAGGTGCGGGGCAAGAAATGTGTCTTCAAATATAAAAATTATACGGTTACATTTCAAGTGAGAAAATTACCAGCAAAGCTGTATCATGATTGGACAATTTCCTAATGTGCAGTCATTTTAAAAGAGTGCATATACAACACAGATTTTCAATCTTTAAATAACGTTTTGCGGAAAATCACGCGAAGGCATTTTAGCATATCACAAGGTCTATTAAAATGGAAACAATACAGACATTCATACAACAGAATGGACCTTAACGTGAAAGTAATACGAGAATATACTTTCGTAGGATGTTTTACTAGGATGGTGTTTAGCGAGCAGTCAGAAGTTTGCTTTAAAATTACTCAAACAATGCTTGGTGGAAAACAAATTGTTAACACTCATGGTCATGCATTTGTCCCCATTCCCTTATTACGTTTATTTATCCTGAGTCCAAACATTTCGTTCAGGTCTTTGTTCTCACACGCCTTCAATAACAAACGTTAAACACAGTATAGAAAGCCGGCGGCTAAGAAACTTGATGCATTAACAGTCGCACAATAATTCAGCCTTCGTACTGCTACTAATATAACAGATTCCTATAAATACGGGGAGAATGGCTGCACTAAAATGTAGAAACATTCTCAGCTGTCAGAAGATAGGTGAAAGTTGAGGCTGCAAATTCATCACTGGGCACGACGTTAATTTATTTCATATATATAATGTCAACAAAATTCATTAACTAATAAGTTATACGCCATTCAATGGTTCGTTATTTTCAGCAATCAAATCTAAACATATAACATGGACAGTCACAATGGTTTTCTATGCATAATAATAATACCTTAGGAACAGTCAGATATTTGTCATTATCTATAATCACACATTATAGAGCCAGTATTAACTGACGATAATGTAGCTTGAATCTCTTAAGTTCCAACGATAGCCTACTTATGCTAGAAACTGAAATATACAGATGCGGTAGTCCCTTGATACCGTGTTTCATTCCATTCCATTCCATTAATAAGTCCAAAAGTTAATATTAAGAGAAAGGCAGACACGTGACCACGAAGACACTATAAGCCTGTCATTCTCTATTAAATACAGACAAAATGAACATAAGTTACTCAAGAAACCCTGACAAAACCGCAGCTCATTTCGAATTAGTTCGCCTTGCATTATCGGCAACTTCTCCGACATCGTTGTCGCGCCGGTAATCTACCGTAAGTCAACTGGTGCACAAAGCCATGGCCACTGACTTTTTTTATAACACAGCAACTATAATACAGCGTTCCAGGTGTCACGCTCATGGAACAGATGGCCGCACACCTACATACTAAAATCGCCGGTTCGAATCTTTCTCGGGGCACTGGCATTTCTATATCTTCTTTTATGCTGGTGATACTTCGGGTTTTCAAGGCGGCAGACATAAAGATGACGATCGTCTAGGAGGTTACTCAATGTAGTCTAGAATAGTTTACCGACGTTTCAGAGGTACTTACTGCGTCCACCATTATGGTCGTTGAGTCACCGCAACCACCTCTGAAATGTCGATAAACTAATATCAGATTACACGGCGCTACAACCCAGAAGAGAGCCATCTTCATACTCGCCACCGTGACAACCCGGACTTTCACGATTTATTACAGCGGTCACCTGTAAACGACATAGGACTCTGTCCAATCCTTCAAACCTTACCTCTGAAAGATACGTTCCTGGTATTATCCTTCCTTTTCCACCTGGGGGTTTCCAGCCAAAATTTCTTAATCATTTATCACCACACCTACGCATACTATATGTCTCACCTATCTAAAAGTAATCGGTTAATAATCCTAATAATGAGATAAACAGTGGAAATTATTGAACTAGTCATTACGTAATTTTATTCGGTTTCATACCACTTCAATTCTTTTAGATCTGAATATTTTAATCAACATTTCGATCTCAAACAATATCAATCCTTATTTAAAAAAATAATAAAAAAGGAATGCAAAGCGAAAAAAAATGCGCACTGCAAACTACAAACATGAGGTCTACTCATGATTCACGACATAAGGAATGGCTGAACGCTGGATGATGACAGGATCATTAAAATGACACACACGTCTTCCCAGAGATGTAAGTGCAGGGCAAGCTTGTGTCCTAGTATCGCCGGTTCGAATCTCAGCTGAGGTTCAAATTACTGACAAAAGTATTTTCGTGGTTTTGCGAACAGTCTCCAGTATAATACAGAAATACAGCGTAGTGTCTATAAATGTCATGAGAACCACCCACTCTTACATATCATTCATAATCTTACTATTCTATTCGACGCTTTTAAACATCATCGTCAAATAACATAAACTGTATTCACAGTGAAGTTAAAAAGAGATTAAATCAAGAAAATGCTTGCTACTGTTCAGTCCAGTGACATAAATAGTAAAGAAAAATCTATAACACGGTGCTTCATAATTTGAATTCTTCACACACGCCTGAAATTAGTAAGTTCGACTGAGCTCATTCATGCTACGATGTACTAGATTTATTATAAAAGTCTTCTATTATTACTTGTTATGACGAACAGAGGTGTGATGTTACTGCAAGTGCATTGCCACGCGCCCTTATGTTACAGATACGAGACAGGCCTCAATGTAGGACAGGAAGCTGCAAATATACTAAATAAAGCAGTAGAGCAACAGCCGATCAGCGAACGTCCTCCAGTCTGGGGAATGGCGTGGAGCAGAGTGGCGTACGGCCGAAAGCCCACCACCGTACAAACTGGCTTACGAAAATTCACTATGGCCTGCGGACGAGGACGGATTCTGCCTTTTCGGGGAAAAGGCCGCTGTATTATACATTTATAACGTACGTCACTACAATGAAGATACATTCAACGCAGTAGACTGGAGGGAGAGGACTACTCAAGGGACGAGACAGAGTTAGATATTTAGACACAGACGTACGGAAATCAAAATGGATGTTTGAGGTAGAATCTGAAGGTGTAGATTGAATTTAATTGGCTAATGACAGGGTTCCATGGCAAACTTGTGTGCATTGGCAATGAATTTTCGTGTTCCTTAAAGAAAGCGTTGGCCGGCTGAGTAGCTATCAAATACCGCACAACACGAAGTTACAGATGTGTCCACTGATAAAGATGAACGCTAAGTCACTTCCCGCTGCCCGACTGGAAATGCATGACTCACCGTCACGCGCTACAAGATTTCCTCGATATGCGCCAAGCATCTTTCCATAAGAACAATAACACCAATTTACCTTTGTAAAAGAAGTTCATGCCGGGAGCCGGGAAGTGACAGTTGCGTTGAACTTTATCAGTGAACGCACTGTGGTTCTTTTAAAATGGCGCCCATCAAATGCGGTATTGAGCCACATAATTCAGGACCTTTTCCTACCTACCCTTTCGGTAAGACCCACAGTTTTACGTAAATGACTGATCTGACATTTCTGACTGCCGACCTTTTGAAGTGACTGCTGATGCCCCCCCCCCCCCCCAATCTTTATCCTAATCCCGCACTATAACCGGAGAGGATGGTTAACGGCGTCACTTCGTATCCCTCTTCCTAGTGAGGCCGGCAGGTCATACACAGGGAAAACCAGCTCCATGATATCGGTATATAAAACTGCAAACTATAGTTTCATCCTGTGTGATGCAACCGACAAGCTCGTCCACCAGCACTTTTTATTGCCACAAAACAATGCACTGACGGGATCATACACTCATAGCAATGGCATTTCCCTCCAGCCAAAATGGCCAACTATGTATAGAAAAGGTTCAACACTGCTAGCACGAAAGTCTGACGTTGGATTCACCAACCTGACTTACCCCGGGGGAGTTCTGGTCTGAACAGTTACTTGACTGACTGAGCAACTTCAGTTCCAAAACACAAATGTATGAGGTGCACTAGACCCTCATTATACCGCGGGTTTCCGGGGACAATTTCAACAGCCGCGTTACAAGTGAAAACAACAGTTATTCTACTGTATGCAGTAAAGTGTTAATATTACAGGTTTCCCCAAAAAGCGTATTCACAAAGTCATTAAGTACGTCAGCATCGTATATACATATTTTTGGTACAACCTGTATTTTGTACCTGAGCCCAAAACAATTTTCCAGTAGAGTTCTATGTGCATTTTGGGCAACTTGCATAAAATAATGATGAGCTCGTACTTGTCTGTTCGCATGTTCTACTCGAATAGGTAGGGGTTTCTAGGAAAAACAACATTCGTCCAACATGGGATATTTTTATGTTTGCGATCTTTTATGTTAAACCCTCACTCACGAGAACGTGATACAATTCCGACAGAAATCGCATTAACCAAGGAAAAAATTAGTGTCCAAAAGTCCATTTCACTTAGTCTTGTCTTGTTTGTGTAAAAGTCAACTATGCTTATGTTAAACACATGTCAACTGAAATAATGATGATGATGATGATCATCATCATGGGTTCTACAGCCTATTAAAGGCCTTGACAGCCCCAAAACTGAAATGATACAAAATAAAATCATCAAGAAATTTTTCACTGGTTATTTTATTTCCTGAAAGCGACATTTTGAACTTAGTCATTTCTCCCAGAAGCCTCTCTAATAATCTAAAGGTTTGGATGACGTTAAAATCGAGCAGTAAAGTTACCATTTTATTTTAAAACCAGGCTAATCGTACAATGTTATAAAAAGGTAAAGCTGTCCCGCCATGAAGGCGCTTGAGGGGAGAGTGGTAAGCTCCTATTCATTCTTATCCTCGGCACTCGACGGGGTCGAGTGGTCAACTTCAAGACCCGACCGCGCTTTACCCCCGGGAAATGACCTCGGTGCCCCTAGGACAGGAGGCTGGGTGGCCCCAGAGCCCGTCTGGACGCAGAGACTGAGGAAAAATCCTTTGACCGTGTCCAGTCAGTATTCAGTCTCTATACTGACTGAGCTACCCCGGCTCCCATCAAAGAATACGTAACTTTAAAAGGCAGTACCGGAGAGACTGCATTTGGAAAACATATTCCCCCATTTGTTTATGAACTGACATACGGTCCTGTTATTCTACACGGTAGCGTGAAAAGCGTGAACGATACTCCCTCATAAATCACACAGCATAGTTATAGATCGAGAGGAGTCGATCCTTCTGCCATTAATGTGAAGCCGAACACAGAAATGCACTATCCCGTGATCACATCCAATATGTCCGATTAGACAGATCTCGACCATCGTGTCTGACGTGACAATAAAGTCTGCAGAAACGGAATCTGAGGTCAAGTGTGCTCTGAGAACAAAAGGCGTCACCACCAACACCGGCATAACTATGACGCGCCATTACAGCTCAGTCAGACAAGCGATCAGCTACAAAGTGGACGACCGAGGTTCCACTCAGCCTACTACATACTCCTTACCTATAAGAACGCAGCATATGAATACAAAACATAATGCAAACAAATTGCACAAAAATATCGATGATGAACCTGGGCGCGTGTGTGTGTTAGCAATTCGAATTACAAAAGATAATATATTGTCTTTGTCAAAGACGTAAGTGGGAGAACAAATCAAAGTCTATTCCTGAAAAGTATGGTTTGGATTGAACACAATGTTAAACCCGAAATTTCAAGTTATTGTACTGAAATATTATAAACACACATTTCTTGAAAGAAAACAATGCATGAAATTGAAAATCTGTGTCCTTAAGACTGATTTGTCAAGCATTATTTTGAAGGGAAAATGCTTTGACTCTTTTGTGGTTTTAGAACAAACTTTTCATGTTTTATTTCCCTCATACGTGCTACAATCGTCACAAATTTCATCCTATTTGATTAATCGTCACAACAATATTAATAAACTAATTCAGATAAAGCAATTCACGTAATTAATAATCCATACACTCGGGTGACTTCTACATTTTAAAGATATGAAAGAATTTAAAACAGAATAAAATATTCAAAGAATTTGTTTACGTCTATCGTCACCCCGCCTTCCTACAAATCCTTCAACGACCACACCGCAAAAAATGTGGGACGTATGTACGCGTACAATAGACATGATGTTCAACCTTGGATGGTGCATCTGCACGTATTCAAGTTTCATTACCAAGCTTATTATCACGCGTTTGTGACGCATGGGGAAAAGCATAATTGCAGTCCACATTTGTACGAGTACATTCTCACTTACGACGGAAGGAGCTATATTCTGTTCAGTACATGTGTCTTGGCATTTACTGTCTCACATTCTTCAGCAGCAAAAGAAATAACGCCGCTACCAAGCACTGTTAGGGACGTAAAATCTTATATTATTATGGGCTCGACATGTGGCTCGGAAGGTGAAGACAGGAAAATCACACAGGACTTTGATGGGGAAACCGTTTGGAAAGCGTCAAGTGAGAGATCAAACAGGAGGCGGGGAACATAACAGCTGGGGGTTTAACATGAATCTCAGGGAACAGGCTGTAAAGATGAGCAGGTCGATCTCCTCGTGTCTAACGGTAAAAACGAGTTAGTGCAAGCCAGTGTTCGAGGACAGAAGTTCTTGTATGCATGCATGTTTTTTAAGAATCAAGCCGAACATGTCTTGCACTTAAAATTATTCATTATCAAGACTCTTTCCATCGTCTGTTCTTTAAAATCACGACGTTTCGGAGGCTGGGTCTGTCTCCGTCTTCAGGTGAGAGGTACCTACTCTGTTGGGTCCCTTAGATAGAGCTAGTCTCTGTCACTGTCCAGTGACAGAGACTTTAAAGAACAGACGATGGAAAAAGTCCTGACAATGAATAATTTTAAGAGTAAACTACCGCCGTCAAAACCATTTAGAATTGAATCGAACATGTCTTGGTATAACATGTAACGAAAATTAAACAAACTCTTATTTGGGAACAACAATAACAAATGAAAATGATATTCACTATAAAATTATTAGGAGAATCAATTCTGGAAATACTTGCTATATTTCAAAATATTTTGGCTTCCCGTCTGATTTCTAAGAACCTAAAGATTAAAATATACAAAACAATAATTTTGCCCGATGTACTGTATGGGTGTGAAACATGGTCTCGCACTCTGAGGGAGGAACATAGATTGCAGGTGTTTGAGAACAGGGTGTTGAGGAGGATATTTGGGCCTAGGAGAGAAGACGATGGGGTATGGAGAAAACTGCATAATGATGAGTTCACAAATTTGTACTCCTCCCCCAATAAGAATTCGACGAGCGTGGCATGTCGCGCGCATGGATGGGGCGAGAGGTGTGCACTGGGTATTGGTCGGGGAGCCTGAAGGCAGGAGAACGCTGGGGAGACCTAGACGTAGAAGGGAGGATAATGTCAAGCGGAATCTATGGGAGATAGGAGATGAAGGAGACTGGATTTTGCTGGCCCAGGACGGGGTTCGGTGGAGGGCTTTGGTTAATTCGGTGATGAACGTTCGGGTTCCCTAAGCCATCTAGTTAGTTTGTTGGTTCATCCGAATATTCAAGCCGTTTCTTACCACAATTCTAAGATCATTAGAACTTTATGATCGCAGCTACAAATATTATTTTCTTTGAGAAAAAAATAATGGCCGAGGAAGCCCGAATGTTCTACATAACGTTTGATTGTTGGGGTATCACATGAACCAGGCCCGGCCCCCGGGCCAAATAGGGTAGAGGCTCAGTGGCCTGTGCATACTGCTACTTTCCGCCTCTAATTCAAAGCGCTTAGAAGAACGACAACACAGTGAAGCAGTAAAGAAATACAAATTGGCCACAACGAAGAGTCTATAACCCACAGGGTCTATCAAAATCCACTTCATCATGTAGCACGTCTGGCTTGCGCTACCAATTGGCAGTACTGCCATCTTGATATGACGGATAGTGACCTCAGCCAAAATAAGATTCAGTCGAGATCTAAACTGGGCAACTTTCGAAAGGGAAGCAGAAGGGTTACAGCCGCGCTAACCTACTTGGTGTACCTCCATGCCCGTCGTGGCTTTTCTATCAGACCATCCTAACGAGGATTATATATCATTTTCTGGATAATTTCTACAGACGTTGCAACTGCATCTGGAGTTTGGGTTTCTGAAGGCGGTGAGTACGAATATGTCTGTCTTCTGGGTTGTAGCGTCGTGTAGAACTTATCGCCCTGATGATGGAGTAAGCAAGGACCTCTGAAACGTTGGTAAACATCTAACAGACTACACGGCGCTACAACCCAGAAGACAGCAATCTTAATAATCTAGTTTCTGATGGTAATGGATGGCAACACTAAATATATACAGGAAGAATTGTATTTTGGTCCGTATCGGTCTAATACACCACCTTAGTACGTTTCTCAAAACATGTCATAACTTTAAAAACTGCCACATTACAATAAATACAGAACAGCTAGTAGGAGAATATCAAAGTACGATTATTTCAGCGGTATGTTACCAGATTTCCCTACCTTCAATGGCCTCGACTGACTCAGGATAACTTCAGAGGACATGGATTCCTATTCGAAAGTTGTTCTCTCTGAGTCCCTCTATACGCTCCTTCAGTTTGGCTCTAACCTTTTGAATCATCCTGTACAAAACCCGGCCCAGATGTATTAATTTGGAGTCCGATTTCCGCGACTACCTTCTTTCTTAACCTCATCCATGTTACGAACAAGTTAAATTAATCTTTAAGCTGAACTTCTTTATCCTGCAAGGCGTCTGCAGGTGGTATATCAGTCAAAGAAACGTTTCCTGCCATCTACAGCACAAACTATAAATTTGCAAACTTTAAACAATGGAAGTAGTTAAGTTCCTGAGAAACGTACAAATAAAACAACTACGTTAATGATTAATCAATTAGTTTTTGAAACTAATTCATTATGGGAAAACAATAAGAACAGACCGAAATACTTGGGAAGTTGGTGCCAATGAATATATTCAGCGTTTGTGGGGTTTTATACGTGCCGAACGCGATCCCTCTTAAGAATTTATACACATGTAAACCAAATTCCATGTCGTTGATTTACGGCATGTAAAAGAACCATACGAGCACGAAACGAGATGTTTCGTAAGTAAAAATTCAGCGGCCATTCCTCACCCAAGTCTCTCCTGATTCACTGCTAGATGGCTCTAGCAGTAAAAATCAGGTTTGAGCAGAAATTGTGCAGAGGCAGTGAGATGGTCACTCACTACTCACAAATGCACACTTCAAAGACTAGGAAAACTCCGAAAAGGATGCGGCGAAGACCCACAACTGTGTTGTAGAGCAAAGAAAGAAGAAACCAAGAGAAACATGTCTAAGACGGCACATAAATATAACAGGTATCTGACTCTGTATGAATATACAGCAACTCAAGACATAAAGACTGCAAAACAATGTAAAATTACATATCATAAACTGAAACGGCTTAAGGCTGGAATGAAATACGACACGTTAAAAGGAAAATGCCAGGTATTATGTTTATATTATGAACACAATTCTGTTCCTTGCTTCCTTTACTAGATTTTATGATCCTTCAAATCAGCCCTCAGCGTCGAATGCCTCACTGTCGAATGTAGCACTGGCCAATGCACATTTGCCAGTTGCTCTGTTTTGCCGTTGAATCACCTGATGATTCTATCTGCCACTACTCGAATCGAATGTACTCTGACCTCTACGGGCTTGTGACTACACACTTCCACGTCTGGAAATCGAATGCAGAGCAGATAAGAACGCTACATTTTCCTTCAGAACTATGATTTACTACATCACATGCAGACAGAGCTAGAGACAACCGCGACATTGCAACAAAATTCACTTACGAAGGAACATTTAATCCTACCACAAACACGAAATAATCAAAACCGATCGTTGAAAATATACGCATATAATACTTAATCGAGTCCTGAAAAAAGTAATGAGAAAGAAACAATCTACACTTTCGAGTAACAGAGTTTTGTAATTACACATTACGAATATTTTCATTGTTACCTAAATGGGATATAGTGTGCATTGTTTTATCTAGAACTACCTAAGTTTAATGGAAACCTCTGTGGGACACACAAACCCCAATGTCCCTTTGTATTCCATCGCAAGTACATTTTACTGTATCGAATGAGAAGCAGAGTTAATGACACGTGAAATTACTCACAGTGTAGCATGGAACAAGTCGACGTTCCTGGAGCCCAATTCCGAAAAAGTAGTTCCCAGTAAGAAAGCAGCGAAGCACTGAGTGTGCAATACATTATGCCCACGCTTCATAAGCGCGTAGGTTTGTCACAGCAACACGCCCGGGCCCCAAGTTCAAATCCCACGCAATTTCAAAGCCCCCGCTGCCAAGAAATGAAAACACAGAATGTGACCATTATGACAGACTGGATAACTCATCGCCCACAACGCCGTAGTGGTCACCCTTGAGTGTTAACAGTAAACAGAACGACCAAAAAAATCTACACGCACAGGCGTGCAAGAACTCCAAGTAACCAAGGATCAAACAGATCGGCCAAGTTTCCCAAAATTAGGAAACGAAACTGACTTTGAATCATCTGCCACCAGTATTATTTGGGGGGGGGGGGGGAGAGAGAGAAAGGTGTAGATACAAAAATTTGACAGAGAGGAGACACGCCAACGATTTCAGGAACAAATAAGGTCTAAATCATACAAAAATTCCGCTATTCTATACCCAACGAACAGCCGAAACATCGTTACAAACATAAGTCAACGACGTTCAGAAAAAGTATCGCTGTTTATTCTGAGAAACCAAATGCCAGGCCATTTCACAACCGGTTCGCGCGTGGAATTCAACTTCCCCGAACTTTTGGGTAGCACCTCGTACATGGTATAGTGACCTGAGGTAATTGTGTATTAGTTTTGGCTTTGTGCGTAATCTGGGACGTATTTCTTCAGTTCTATGTGCAACGCTACGATGGCAGCAAACGGGGATTCCCTTCCCACTGTCCAGTTAAGACGGGTGTCAGCAACACAGAATTTCACCTGGCCACGCATGGGTGTGCAGACTTTCAAAACTATACGCTCCATCAATGATTCTCCAATCCTCTTCTACACAATAAAAGGTGGTGTAATGCAATACCGATGAGATATTCTACAAAACCACAGCAGCCAACACAGCATAGAAGACAAAGAGGAACCTCAGAGTGTATCCAGAACATACTGAGATGAAACAGGATTGCATGACAGGAGAACAAAATAAAAGTCGATACAAAGAAGAGAGCAACGATACATTTATGATGAAACTATGAGCCTAATACGTTCTGGAAATACTTCTTACTATTCAGCTAGAAAATTTCCAACACCACGCTTAGTTTACAAAACTTTAAAGATCAGTTTATACAAAATAATAATTTATCCAACTGTTTTGCATAGGAAGAAATTTAGTCTTTCTTGCATAGGAAGAAAATAAACCGTGTTTGGAAACAAAGTGCTCAGGAAGCATCGGCCTAAGACGGACTGCGTTTCTGGCTGTTGGGAAGAGAATAAATGCATTTCGAATATATATGGGAAAACCTCTTGGAAAACGGCCATTTGGACGACCGAGGAGGAGGTGGGAGCATAATATTAAATGCATTTTTGAGGAAGCAGGTTGTGAAGATGAGAGTGAAGTAAAATAATAATAAGATGGCTATCTTCCGGGTCATAGCGCCGTGTAGTCTGGTAGAAATTTACCAACATTTCAAAAGTCGTTGTCTCCATAATCCTAATCGCCCTGATGATGGAGGCAGTAGGGACTTCTGAAACGTCGGTAAACTTCTACCAGACTACACGGCGCAATAACAACCCAGAAGAAAACCAGCCATCTTCGTACTCACCGCCTTGAGAACCTCGAATCCTAGCACAGAAATGAGATAGCTCTGTATCAGATGGTACAAACTATGTTCGGTATTTCGAGTTCTGCTACCAGAGGTCTAACTCCAGCTGCATGCAGACCAAGATGTATCATGAACGTTAGTAGCGGAAAAGAGGCCGCGACTTATCCTATCAATGGTTCATAACTTTAGCAGTTGATGCAATGCGTTAAATAATCAACGATCGACCAAACGTCCTGCAGGTACGTTGACCTTGGATATCAGGAAAATGAACCAACAGTACTACGTGATTTAATGCTGACGTCCTACTTGAAAGGTGATTCACACATTTGGTTCCACAACTTAACGTCACGCCCTTTTTTGCATCGATGACGGTGACAAGTAATGATGAGCTTGGTGGAAACTGCCATTTGTTTTATTGAATGACGCTCTGTTAATAACGTGGGATATACGTCAGGATGAGATTTCTGTCCTGGTTCTCACGGCTACCAGCATGAAGACGCCTTTCTGGGATGTCGTGCCGTGTAGTCTCGTAGAAACTGACCGACGTTTCAGAGGTACTTACTGTCTCCCCGCCCAAATGACGGATGCAGCAAGCACCTCTGAACGTCGGTCAATTTCCACAAGACTACAGTCGCAGAAGACAAATGACAGGATATGAGGTATTGACGGTGGCGAGCATGTAGATGGCTGGCTGTCTTTGGATTGTAGCGCCGAGTAGTCTGGTAGACGTTTACCGACGCTGCAGATTTATTTTCTTCCCCAAATATCAGGGCTATGACTCATAATCATAAACTTATACCGGAATACAAAGTGTTACAATCCAGACGACAGCTATCTTGAAATTACAGGATGTTTGTATGGAAAAACAGGAATTATTAAGCAGTCGTGTTATACAGACGTCCGGGATGAGGACCCCACAGCAGCCGGTCTCCGGGGACAAGATTCAAACCGTGATCTTCCAATTACGAAACAAATTCTTAGGTTCCTAAAATTCTGTTTCAAGTGCAGAGGTTTTCAGAGTGTGGGGAAAATTACAAATAACAACGTAAACGGGTAGAAAACCCAAAAACAAACAGAAAATGTTCAAGGACGAATTCTCTAGAAGGAATCGTCAAATTAGAGAAGAGTCCCACGATCAAAGAAATTAGTGATGAAGCTGAAATACAGAGGCAGATACGCGGAGGGTTGAATAACGACAAAAAAACTGCAGGTGACACTCGTGAGCAAGTAAATTAATACAAAAGAATAGCATATGTTCACCGATGTCAGGAAAAACACTTGAGAAGCGTACAACGCTTGTGGACACAGAACAGAGTAGGTACGTAACTAAGAGGGCTGTAGTTATAGTAGATGTATAAAGTGTCCTCATGCAACCGCACGTCGTAGAATGTTGGCGTTCATACGACGTAACATCACTGGTCGCCACACCAACACGAAACTCTGCTGTCAAGTCTTCCATGTCAGTTCGAGGGTCCATGTAAACAATTTCAAAGGACGAAGTCCAGAGGGTTCAGGCCCGATGATCTCGCAGACCACGATACAGAACCGCCACATCCTAGTCACCTGTCACGAAACTATGTGTTGAGGAGATGTTGGGTCAATTCTAAATGCGTTCGCGCCCCATCTTGTTAAAATCACATGTGTCACGTCGAACGTCCAGTGGCACATCATCAAGCAGCAGCAGTAGCACGTCTTGCACGAACACACAATAAGCGGACAGGGTGATGCTTGACACCAAACTCTCGGGAAATTCCTCGTGTACTACAACACGAATACTGTGCCACCATATCCTGAACCATCTCTTCGAGTGCTGAGGTCCGGTGACCGCGCGGATGACCCATATCCAATGGTGGTGTTGGCAGGACGATACCAGTCTCCCTCATCCTCATCTAGTCGCGAAACACAGCGAGGTTAATTCACCTGCCCCATTTGACGGTTAGGTAAACGTTCCTTCCAGAGAACTGTTATATTTTCGTTTGGTTCTGAGGTTCTCTACCCGTTTCGGTTGTTATTATACGACATTTTTACCACATTCTGTATAGCGTCAAATGAAAACGTGTATGGTGAAATACGTCAGCATTACGAAAACGACGGCCGTGACACAGTGGAAGCAAAAGGGCGGACTGACTCCCACTGATTCCCATTCCCTATGCTAACGGTTCTAGACTACCTGGCTGTGGAACCGGTTATGTAGTCAAGTCTTTCATATGCAGGCCCTCCACATAAACAGGTCACACAGGTGTAAATTAGGACTACTTTTAAACCTCTTCCCACTCATAAATTATCATCCTCATGTCTCCTCTGACGCCACATAAACACTCAAGCAGCGCTTAATTTTAGTTCTCAGATTACGTAACGATGCAGTTTCAAATGCACAGGTTCTACAGAACCGAATGAGATGGATTACATGAATACAGACGCCTGTCGGAATGGGCCAGCCTTAGCATTCGCATGCAAAGGCGGCGGGAAACCTCATTCAAGATACCACTAGACCTAGATGTTTGATAAAGTGAATAAAAAAACACTCTATCAGATACCAAAAGCCGCATGTCAGTCAATATTTTGAGTCTGCTGAGAACTCAATATTTACACCATAAATGTTTTAAGTAATTTTCCTTCAAAACAATTCAATGCCAACCCTTATTGTTCTGGAGACCAAAATCCTCAAAATCAAATGACATTAAAATCCGTTCAGTGGTTCTCTAGTTGTTACACGCCGACAAACAAATGGTCGGACAAACATGGCGAAGTTAACAGGATCTTTTTTTTTAACTTTTCGTTGCAAGCACGCTAAACAAATATAGTTGGGATATAAATGAAAACAACCATCAGGAAACACGAAAGTGAGATTACCAACAAACGTCATTCAATTAATCTTTTCAACACTGTTAAAAAAACTTTCACTCCTACACACCATTCTTTCATTCATTCTTCAATAAAAGCCTCAATGAAAATAACTGGTCTCAGTGTTGGGTTATGCCAAATGCTTGCCGCTGAAAAGACCTACATGGGAGAATAATATTAAAATGGATTTGAAGAAAGAGTGTGAAGGTGTTGACCACATTCCACTCACTGGAAGACAACAGTGTTGAACAGAAAATTTTAAATGAACACTGCAATTAACTTTCAATTTCAATAAAATCAAGGCATTTCAACTTGTCAAGGAAGCAACCAGTTTAAATTTTTGTCAGCTGAGTATTTTGAGTTTCCTGTGAAGGAAGTTGATATCTTCTGACATTTCAGAAATGTATACTGTAGCTTCAGGGATTACTGCAACACTTGATGCGTTTAACAATATCTTACTGTTAACAAATGCAAATGGTATTTTACTGCATGTGCTACCTGTTTTGAAAAAGAAGTTGCCTACAATTTACACAAGTCAACTTTGGACACTTGGCATTTCACCTTAACATCACTCCTGTATTTCCAGATGGTCAATTTAAATAAATGTGGATTTAGTGACCACCTTTTGGTTACCTACCACTGACAATCCAGTGACCATACAAAGTTCTTACAAACAAAATATACAAATTTAAAACCAAATTATGAACAAAATTACACACATCAACTGTGGTCAGCAAGACCACAAGGTGTCACAACCACCTAGAAGACCACACAGCATCAAAACCAATACAGTCAACATCTTCACTGCCAAGAGAACCTCAAATCTTAAACATATACATCCACAGAAGTTAAATTAGTATCAGTAGGAATTAGCCCCTTCTCAGAAGCTCAATATGACCTTGGCAGATAATTCCAACAGTATCCAAAGACTGTGTCCCAAACTTTTTGAAAGCTTTCTTGTGTGTTCTACTGATGCAATGGTTTTGACTGACATTGCAGTCATATACAAAAATACACCAGAAGTGAGATTCCAAGATCTAGGGAGCAATGGTTCTGAGCTTTATGGTCAATCAATCTTTCAGAAACCACTTATAAACCTTCTTGAACTAATGCATTTGCCAACTCAGGAAAAAACGTTCTGAAATGTATCAAATCTGGAGCTAATTTAAATTCAAGAAGACAATACTGCTAGTGCACCATGAGAAGTCTGCTGGGAGTGAGGTGGACATAAGTGGTTATGCTATACTCTTTAATAAAATATGTGTCCACACATGCGACACAATTATAAAACACAATATACTACACGAAAGCAGAAATATGCAGAGAGCATATGCAAGTAAGATCACCCATTCTACCACTCCTGTTTCCCAGCAGACTTTTTGCAGAGCATTTACAGTAATTTGTTTACAAAATTATTTTAAAAGCGTACTCTTTCTTCGGAAAAACCCAAGCACCTAACAATTTTTAACACTACTAATCTGCAAATACTATAAACTCAAACTTACTTTGTGCTATGTAACGTAGACCCATGACCTGCATTAGCAACTGCTTCACTCATTCCACTCTGCTACATCACACCACCACTTTAACACCTGCTAGGCATGTTTGTGTTAGACTAGAGAAGATAAATACTTTCACACTCATACCAAGCCACTCTCAATTATTCACAGAATTATTCATGATGTTACTTGTGCGTGAGCAATGTCAGTAACAACTACTGGGATGCAAATAAGTGTGCTACATAAGCAAGTACAGCAAAGTATTTTACTGAAAATAATCAGGGTATTTTACACATTGCACTGATTTGCATATTAGCTCATTTGAGAAGGAATAAGTCAGCAGGATCACTTGGGTATGATTCCCAGAAAAGGCAGGGCTATATTTCTACATCACCACATCCAGATTAACTGCAAGGCCAACTCAGCCTCCTATTCAATCAGTATGTTGGGGTAAAGCACCTGAAGTGCCAAGCTCAGAATGCAAAAAATTAGTACATGATGCAAAATATAGATCTCATTAAGATCTACATTTTCTACACAAGAAGTATGTTAATTCGGTAAATATTTTATAAAATACAGACACAATATTTCTCAATGGGTGCAGCGTGATGTTTGTGTAGTGCAATTAGCTTTGCAAAAATACATTTCTATCTGCAATAAAGTAAAATCAAGACAAGTAGGCATATAAAATAGTAAATAATATAGTGGAAATGCATGTATAGTACCATTTCACACATGTTTTAAGCTAAGTCACTTATCTCATACACAATAGCAGGATGAAACATTTGTAAATACTCAGCTAATGCATGTGAACCAAAATACTGTGCTATAAAACGTTAACTTTTATAGTAAACAAAATTTAATGGCAGAAGCTTACCAAAGTATTCTCCTTCCTCTTCCTGTTTCTCCATCTCCTCTTCCAGCTGACGAGTCAACTCCTCGATTTTTCGTTCAGCTTCTGTTGGTCCCTGAAAACAAATTACAACCACTGATAAATATTGTATCATGTCCTTAATATGCTCCTTTGTAAAATAAACACAAGACTACATTCCAACTTCTTGAGACCAAATCAACAGGATAGCAATGTATTAACTGTCTGATGTGTATTCAGGAGAGATCTAATTTAAATCATAGCTGGCGTAACAGCTAACTACTTGAAATTCAAATGGTGATAAATATGATGGTAGTCATCTCATAAAATGCAGCATAAAGTAGTCTGGTAGCCATTGACCACACTCATATTGGAGGCAGCAAGATCCTCTAAAAAGTCAATCAATATTCACCAGACTACATGATGCCACTTCCCTGAAGACAGCCATCTGTTACAGCTACACTAACTGAGGTTTCTGTAACTTTTTCATTCTCTTAAGGAGAATGCTGGAATAGTACTTTAACATTTCTTGTTGACATTTAAATGGCCTGCTGCTCTGCTTTCACTCACAATTTCAACTTGCAATTGTTGTTTTCAACAATAATTTTCATTCATTTAGGTCACCAGAAACAATATGATATACAAGAAATTAAATTTCAGACACAAAGTTCCTTACAAAATTTGTTGTTAACAACTTAAAATTTAAAGGCTAAGCAGTGACAAGTTTATCTCCATGTTGACCACAACCGAAATCTTATCTCAAAAATAAGATCTCATATTCCAAAAGACAAGACAAGACATGAAAACTAAATGACAGGATTGGTGCACTAGTGAGTGTGGTCACTTTCAAAATATTTGCCTCTACCTTCACACACACATTCAGCCCCTGGTATGCAAAAAAGCACTGCTAGAAATCAACTTCTAAATGTCTTTACATCTTATAATAATTTCAAATGATACCCTTTCAATATGTTTAATTTTAGAAATATAAACATTAAAAGGTCACCAGGGTCAAATACGATGACTCACCAAAAATCAGTTTTCTCAAGTGCTCTATCTGAATACACTGTTATTAATTCAAAATCCCCCTATCCAGCTATAGGTTTAGTTTTTTTCATTGAATACACTGCCATATACTTTTCAAAACTTGGAGGTACACTGGCTGACTGTTCTGAAGGAACTAATCCAAAACTAAAAATTACTCTGATATTAAAAAAGCAAATGATGACTTTAAACTCTGATTTTGAGCACTGAGCCCTTCTTCTGGTCTTCCAGACCAGGGCTGTGTAGTCAGAGTTGGAAGCAATTTTAGGTTGAGTTGGAGTCGGTAAAAATGTACCGACTCCGACCTCGATATAAAATCTTAAGAAAATATTATTTTAACACTTTTGCTACCGTGTGAGCCGCCGGTGGCCTCACGCTTAAGGAGATTCAATGACGCGTTGAGTCACATGGTGTGGGAATAATGCTTTGTAACTTTGGCCCCGGTACCTTAATAATACAAACTGTCTACAAATCAACCGATTTCTGCAATAACCATTAGACTTATGTTTAAATATAGGTTATAAGTCTAAAAAGTAGCCTGATGATTCACGTGGTGGTGATGAAATCTCTTATGGTAGAAATTTACCATTTTAGTAGGTTTACCATTATTAATACATACTGAGCGTTTATGAAGCAGTCAGAGGTTTTAGTACTGACTCCACAGCCCTGTTCCAGACTGTGTATTTTTCCTCTGAAAACTTTGGTATTTTATTTCAAGTCATACAGAAAGATCAAGCCTCATCAAAAGTCTGTAATTTGATGGTTGGGCTTTCCCAATAAACTTAATGAAAGTCTGTGGAACTTTCAGTACAGATCCTCAGTTAAAGTCAATTTCACAGTGCTTCTATCCATGTTCGGTTGTTCTGTTACCTTCCAAACAGTCTAGTAACAAACATTTCTCAGTATTTGTTACTTTCTTCCAAATTTAAGTAAGTTTTCTTTTTCTAATATGGCCACCACACCTTTCATCATCTGTAACATCATCCCTTTTGCCTTGAAATAACCCATCCCACACAAAAACCAGTATTCTTGCAACTGCTTTTAATAAATTTGCTGTTAACACTTTGTAAAACTCAAACATATTTGAAGATTTCTGTCTTCTGGGTTGTTGCGCTGTGTAGTCTGGTCGACCAGACTACACAGAAATCTTCATACTCACCGCTGTGAAAACCTCAAATCAAACATATTTATTTCAAGTTTGACAAAATTTTAGAACTGATACTAATCTAACAATCATTAGAGGCACAGCCTAATAGTACAAAGGAGGTGGTGACATAAACCTCACAAATAATAGACGTGACCCTTAGAAACTTACTAAATTATGCTCAAACATAAAATTCAAATAAGAGGCAACACAGAATTTAAAATTGCTTTTTCTAGTATCAAAATTAACCATTTATTAGAAACGAAATTACATGACGTTTAGGACAATAATGAAAATGCAGAGTATACATACAGATGAGCATACAGACAATGCGAGCATTTAGTGAATACAAAGATACATTCCCTAATTTCCAGAATATTGTGAGCTCAACAAATCTCAGTCTTTTAAGATGTTCTGATATACTATAATACATCAACTAAAGTGTTTATGTTAATCACGCATTTACCTCAGTGCTTATACTTTGCTCAACTGAAACTGCAGAATGGAATTAATGAGTACAACTTGTGATATTACAATGAGATTCCACTAGACACTTACCACACTCAAAATTGTCATAATTTCCTATAAAACCATAAACTTAAACATTTTGGTATTATGACATTCAGTCAAGTACCCTCTTCAATCAGATAGTTCTGCCACATGTTAATAATTTAATGTCCCTGTTAGAATACCAAGAACTGTTTGGTATATGACTGTTGAATCATACTTTCATGGACATGCATTCAAACACACATACACATTTTTTTAAAGATATTGGCAATACCAATGAGTTTCTTCATGCTGGATCATGTGGTTATATTAATTGATAACTCCTCATCTCAAGTGCCTCTGTTAAATGGGAGGGTATGTTATGCCTTAAAAACAAAGTTATAATTCTTTAAATATGAAAAGGAAGATACTAAACATATACATAATTTACTTCCATACTCAACAATGACCAAAAAATAAATGATAATTCACTGAAAAATCCAACTAATAACCTCAGATTATCTGCTCTGCATATACTTCTGTTTTGGACTAAAATCAGAACTGCAACAACTTTTATTTCAACAAAGATTAATGCAAAAATTAAAAGTTTAACATTTCTTTTACCTTCCCTTGATATGTAATTGCATTACATAGTTTTTTAGCAGAGAAAACAAAAATGGTAAATGTGAACAAACAACATGCAGAATAAGTGGTGAAGGCAATAAACAAAACTATAACCTTGTGTTTGGCAGCAAATTTGTTATAATTGGTCACAAATGTTTTCCTTAACCTCCCACATTAAACAGAATTAATAATCATTCTACAATAAAAAGTAAATAAAGTAAAACTATCCCACTACATGCCATACACGTGCTTAAGGGGAGAGTAAGTATACCTCCTACTCATTCTTTCTCAACATCAGCACTAGATGGGGTGAATGGTCAGCATCACGCCCCGGCCGAGCTTTACCCCTAGGAAATGACCATGATACCCACTGAATAAAAGGCTCGGTGGGCCCCAGAGCCAGTCTGGACATAGAGGCCAGAAAAAAAAAACCTATGCCCCAGTCAGGGATCAAACCCCGATCATCCAGTCTGTAGCTACTCACTATTCTGACTGAGCTACCCTGGCTCCCAATCATTCTACAATCCTTAATTTAAGCCACCTAATGTCAGCAGCTGTTCTTAGATGTTGTTATAATAAAATCATTGGCTTTTATTACACTATAAATCATTTTACATAAGGTGGTAGTAATTATTATAATTGTTTCGTTAACATGGATCAAAATATGTTTCATATTGCAGTTTTTGCGCAAAATTCAAATACGGCCTTGAAATTTTTTCATCACATACCATTTTTGTGTTATTTTGTATTAACTTCTACCAAATGAGTGAATTTCTTGATTCCATAGGGATATTTTTTGCAGGTTGGCTATACTGGCAGTCTCCCATAACCTCACTTTAAGTGTGAGTTTTGACGTTTAAGCACATGGTATCATTGTTCTGTAATATCAAGTTCAAGCCTTTGGTTGACCCATAAAATGTTCTCTTACTACCACTTCATATTAAACTAGGACATCAAAAATTTTGGTAAGCAATGGACAAGGAAGGAGAAGGATTCAAATATCTGAGGAGAATTTTTCCGAATCTTAGTGATGCTAAGTTGAAAGAAGGAATTTCTGTCGGGCCTCAGATCAGAAAACTGTTGGACGATGGAAATTTTGAAGCCAGACTTTCTGCTAAAGAACTCGCAGCGTGGAAATCTTTTGTATCTGTGGGGAAAGGTTTCCTTGGAAAGTGAAAGGAAGAAAACTACCAGCTTTTAGTGGAGAATCTTTTGCAAAATTACAAGAATTTGGGGTGTAGAATGTCACTGAAGATCCATTTTCTTCATTCACACCTGGACTTCTTCCCAAGGAACTTGGGCGACGTAAGTGATGAGCAAGGGAAGAGATTCCACGAAGATATTCGAACTATGGAAGAACAATACCAGGGGAGGTGGGATCCAGCTATGATGGGAGACTATTGCTGGTTTTTGCAGAAGGAAGACACTACACCGCACAAAAGAAAGAAAAAATAGACTCGCAGCAGACTTTTTGTCATTTGCTCTCATTTTTGTGTAAAATTTCACTTAATTTTTTTTAATAATTTCTTATTTGTTTTCAACTATGTGGTTATTGTCTCACTACTCAACCCAGATGAATAGATTAAGGATTAAACTTTGTAAATAAACCCATAAAAATGACATTAGTAGTAAGCTAAACTTTGTACTGTATATGGAAATGAGAAAGTAAAAGTTATCATATCAAAAAATCTCACGTGTTAGGTGTTTTTCAAGGTCATATCTGAAATCAGCGCCCCAAAATTAGTAAAGAACACTGAAAATTGTCCATGTTACCAGAAAAAAGTGAAAAATTGTTGCCCTGTGTAATTTTGAATGGTATATTACTTGTTAGCTCATCTTCTTATAAACCTGAGATCCATAGTTTTATGAGTCCTTTTCATCAGCAAGGAGAAAAATAATTAAAAGAATGAGATCAAAACCCTACAGTAATGAATCAGGATCAGAGATTTATGAACTCAGTGTCCCTCTGTGTGTACTAATATAAGTGACTGGCAAGAAGGTTAGTTAATAAATACCAATTTCAATACAATTTAGGCACATATATGAGAAGCATAAAAATGAGATTGCAACCAAAAATACCAATATTTTAATTTGACCAAACCTAGCTTTCATTTTCAATCTAAAAGCATTTGACCTATAATAATATACTTTTGTATCAAGTTAAACATTACAGAGAAATAGTTTTACTGATACATCAATTGCTTAAACATTACAAGATTATCACATATGTGTACTATCTCTGCATTCCAGGATAACACTGTGATATCTTGTTCAAACACATGTCAATCTTATGCACCCCATGGTACTGCATTCCATCAAGTTCCCTGAACAATTCACATTAACAGAATATCACACCTAAAATATTACCTGTGATACATGTGAAACAAGATTAAAAATATTTAAAAAGGTTGCTGCACACAAAATGTTGGAGTTAAAAAAATATTATGCACCAATATCAATTGGGGAGAAGAGAGAGTTACAGAGAGAGGCAGGCAGACAGACACAGACAGACACACACACACACACACACACACAGAGAGCGAGACTATTTAAGAGCACTAACTAGAATAGCAACTGCCTGAACTACAAATTAAAATTATCAGCAAACTTGGTCAGTATAAACATCAACATTTTGGCAGTTAATATTATGAATGTGAATGGTTTGCAATGTTTGTATAGTTTGACTTTATGGAGTCATTAGTAGCAAACGTAACTTCGACCATGGGGATGCAGATAAAGCATTCCTTCAAAATCTGAGTAATAACCTACAAAAAAAACTATGCAGTGTCACAACCCATGAGACTCAATCGACACCTACAGGAAAACCTCAAATCCCAACAATGTGCAAAATCTGGTACAAAATTGTGATAAACTAAATATTCTGCATCAAAACACACCGTTACAATTTAATAAATGTTACAAAATTCATAACTGCTGACAAACAACTGATTATTGGAAAAACAATACTAATTCACACACACTGCAAAGAATTCAGAAAAGTATGCAGAAATGGCAGGTAAATTTTTTATTCCTAATACTGTCTCTTTATGTCACTTACATAACTCAATTACTGTAAAAGATAGCCAGATATTATACCAATTATTAATTGTCAATAACTCTCTAAGTCAGGGGTTCTTAATAGGTAGCTAATAAGCTGCATGCAGCCCACTGATATGTTTTGTGCAATCCAAATACATGTTTTGTAATTCCGTTTAATTGTATCTAAATATCTGACAGTATGTGTAATAGTTCAGATTAAAAAAGACTGTCAAATCAAGAACTAAAATGTGTCTCACAGATGAACACTTGGAGGAATGCATGCAAACCACAAAAACAGATATTAAACATGATATTGAAAAATTACTCAAGCACAAGGAAAGACAAACATGTCACTAATGACTAATTTTGTTAAAGAAACTGTTGGGCAGTAATGAGTAAGTTGGTTACCTTTTAATAAATCATTATAAAGTTTCAACAAATTGTCCTTTATAACCTTGCAACCAGTGAGTCCATAAGAAAGGATAAATGTGGCCCCATGTTTGGAAAGGTTTGATAACTCTTACCTTTAGCGAAGGTAACACAACTTAACAAAATAAGTTCATGTCCTTAGCTACCTGCTTTCCAAACAGAAAACACTGCAGATGTCATATTCAAGAAAGTTAATTCCATGCATTCAAATACTTATATTTTATTTATTTATAATGTAAGGCCAGAGAGCTACCACACAGTAAGACAGTATTCCTAACATTGTAGATAGATTATACCTAAGAAATGCAGGTTACAATACAATTCAGAACATTTTGTCTTCCCATCTGCTATATTAAAACAATGGAGTCCACAGTGGCCACCTGGTCTGAGGCATGGGCCTTGTGCCGCTTGGTCGCTGGGACTCAAGCCATGGTAGTTTGTCCGTGTATTTCTGTGTTGTGCTGTCCTGTGTACAGGTGGAGGCCTTGCGACGGGCCGATCCCTCGTCCAAGGAGTCCTACCGAATGTCTATAGAACAAGCCAATGAAAAGTTGGGACCCACAGTGCTCAGGCACTTGAAGAACGGGTCATTCCCAGTATATTAAAAAATAAAGACTCAATTAGAGAAAACTATATTATGTATGTGGGTGTGAAACTTGGTCTTGGAATAAGGGAAGAGCACATGCTGATATTGTTATAGCATTAAAAATGTCAATTGTCATTTTCTAGGTTGTGATTCCATTGGTCTTGTGGTTACCAACATTTTGGAGAAATGTACTGCGTCCATTTTCACAGTAGCACTTCTAAACTGACAGAGGCAATATAACCTGTACTAACTGAAATTATGCACTGAAACATAACATTTAATTGTAAAACTATTAACATTTTTTGACAACATAACTGAAAGGCAGTGTGTGCCAGTCTGCACGTTCCATCTCAAAAATTAGCTGACACATTTTAATTATAGGTGTAAATTAAGAGATGTTCTGCTAATTAATTCAATTCTGCTTCATATCAGTCCGATATCACCCTCTATATAAAGCTCCAATCAATCTTTTCATGATTTTCTAAAAAAAATTACGTATTATACAAAATCTCTGTACATAATATAGATCAAGTGCTATTTTTTGCCAGACATTTTTTCAATATGGAGAATATTTAATGAATGCATGAAATTTGTATAGCTGTCATTGAAAAAATTTACAGCAGATTGGGATAAATTTTTTATTCTTGTTATTTTATGCTTAGCCTCATCATGCAAACAGAAGCATTTGAAAGAAAGTTCTTCCTTGAACTTCTTGCTAAATCATAAAGTAATATTTGATGGCATTTGCAGGGCATGTAATTTTACACCCTGTTCTACACGTTTACCACCTAACAAAACCTAAAGAGGGGGCACCTATAACTGCAATGGAATGTGAACTGTTCGGCAACCAATCTGTACTTACCATAGGTCGAGGTGGTGTCACATTGTAGGGAAGAAGTGTCTTGCCGCTCACATTCTTCACTTTTGTGCTGTTATTAGCTGCTACAGCAGGACTTGAACTTGGACACGGGCCGCGAGCTGTTTCTGCACTCACATACACTGCATTGGCAACACCAGATGAAGTACCTCGCTGATAGCTCGTTGCAAGTTGCACTTGTGTGTTGTTACCACCAGTCATAACAACATAGTCTCCTCCACCAACTGGTGTTGCATGATAGCAGTTGCCAACAGGCTTTTGTGAGGTTGGCTTGCTGGCTGATCCTGTCACTGTATACGAGCTTATAGCAGCATGCATGGCACTGTGTATACGAGTTACTGGGAATGGTTCCACCACTGATGGCTGACCTGTGGGAACACTGTCTGCCACACTGTTTAGAATGTTCTGGCTGGAACCACCACTGTTTGGAAAAGGAGGACCTTGAACATTTGATGGAATGTTCCCATCAAAGTGCTGATTGTGGGAAATATTTGGAATGTTCTGACTGAGCCCACTACCTGGGTAGGGGGGCGGTGGGAGGTTATTTCCACGAGGAGAAAGAGTCTGTGGTGATGCTGGACTGGAAGCCCCTGAATGTGAGGTGGCAGATGTAGGACAGTAGTTTGACAATGCTGATTGCCTGTGTTCACCATATACTGCTACCTGGGGTCCAGGTTTTGCAGGTTCATAGTTCTGCATAGGCTTCCCACCAAACTGATGCAATTCTTGAATGTTCTCATATACGGGAGGGGCCTCATATGGAGGGGAGTCCTTGGGGGCAGAAGAAATAAACTTGGTACCTGCTGGAACCTGGGGTTGGGCCTTACGATAACCAGACTCATAGTGCACACCATCACTCATTGCTGCCAAGCTTGCACGAGGGCTGGAATGTTTCGAATCCTGCGAACCAAGGCTAGAATGAGGACTGCCTGTATGCTGTGGCAGTGGGTGATAGTACGGAGGTTGGGGTATATGATTACATCCACAGTAGTCAATATTCTCATACAGTGGAGAGTTGTAGTTCTGTGCACCAGCTACTAAGCTACTGCGCGGGCTATTGGAATGTTGTGAATCCCTGCTTGAACCACTCAAGCTATGAGTAGGACTTGCAGCACCATGTTTACTTGTATATGAACAGTAGTATTTGCCACCAGAATCTGTCGAAGTTTGTGCCAATCCATTTTGATGACCTCTGTTCACTGGACACTGGCCCTCAGCTGGCAATTTGTTAGTTAGAGAAACAATAGTTTCTACTTGTTTTGGTGTCGCAAACTTGGAGGCAGCAATGATGTTACCTCTCTCATATATCTTGTAGTCAACTGGCTGATTTTTCCCTGGTACTGTTCCTGATCCTTCCACAATAAAACTTTCAATGGCACCAACTGCATGATGTTTGCCATTGTCTTGCTGACGGTAAGTAGCACTCCTGTCTTGTACATTCCGTGCAGGAGATGTTATTGTACTAGCTGGTAGTGATTTTGATCCACTAGTTGTAACTTCATAAGCTGGAGAAGTGCTACTTCCTCCGACACCAGATACTGCTATGCTTGACAGTGATCTTCCCTGGCTGTCAATTGACTTCGGTATTATACGTCCATAACCCGATTCAGAGACAATTACACGATGGCTGCTTCTATCATTCACGACTTGCGAATCGACTTTCGGGTCCTCACTGATACGCAGGTAACTCAATTTTTGCAAGTATGGGTCCATTTTATTAATATTACAGTTCCTGGCTCCTACTGTATGCCTGTAACTGTTACTACTTTCTGGCAGATGCGCCTCAAACAAGCTCAGGTCTTTAACGATCCTCGATGTATCTTTTGAAATGTCTTCATGGAAAGAACTCTCCATTGTCTACCCATCAAATGCAAATTCATTAGTCACTGTCGGTTACAAAAATGTATTTCAAATGTTCAAAACATAAATGAATAAACAAATTAAAGATATTTTACAGCATTTGCATATCCAATTCACCGCTGACAGCACATCATTCACAACTAACTACAAAAATTAGGGCACAAAAATCACCACCTGAACTTGCACCGCACCTGCGAAGTAAATAGGTCTCAAACAACTGAAATATAGTGCGGCGCAACAAGCGGATTAACACATTGTAATCATTTGACAGTAAGTTCTGAGAAAGTAACTCCTTAAATATTCAAAACTATAAAATAATCGTTGTTCGCAACACATACGTCTCGAAAAGAAACGTAAACACACGTATATATATTTCAACCCGCAAAAACATACAGAAATTCACAAACGATATTAAAAATGAAATCTTCAACTGTTTCATTGGCGGTGAATTCAACTTCAAATTAGCAACATTTTTATATTAATGTCGGCTACTGTTCTCCACTGATTTTAATACATGAACTTTAATTACCCATAAACGAGCTGAAAGTGGTGTGGGGAAAGATCGTAATAGCCCTAGCAGGGGGCTCAAAATCGAAGCACAAAACTGAAGATGACAGTCTCTGGGATGTTACACCAGCTAGTCCCTCAGAAACTGGCCATTTCAGAGAAGCGTACTGCCTCCATCATCACTTCCCTGATAATGAAGGCATAAAGCACCCTTGAAATGTTGATCAATTTCTGTGAGACTGCATGATGCAACAGCTCAGACATCATACTTCCCACACTTAGAACTTGAAATTTCACTAAGCACAGTTATTTTAACTTCAAATCTTAAAGCACAGGAATCATCATTGAAATCCACAAGCATAATTACATTTACATAGTTTAGAAATATTTAAAATACTTGTATTCACTTTATTTTTATGTTGAAGTGACATAACTCTAACGGACAAAAGTTTGGGACACTTTATAAATATCCAAAATAACAGACATAATTTATTTCTTTGACTTTTAATGATGCAACAGGAACAGTACAAATGATTCAATTTACTGACATGTTCTGATAAATGTGACATAAGTCACTTTTAATTTCAAATATTGCATTATTAAGGCAAATTGTCTGTAACTAGAGTATTAATTATAATTAGCCAATCTCAAATCATACAGCATGTGTTGTCTGATTCCAGACTCGCATTAGACATCTGTCTAGAGTGGAAATATTAAGATTCTTGTTTTGTAACAATGAAAGCAAGGCAGTCATAAGTTAGTTAAAGACAGCTAGACCTGATATACCTACTGCTATTACTAACTATTCAACATAAAATTGGATACTGTAAGTCCTCATTAATGCAAATCATTGTTGCTATGAATACTGTTAGACAAAACAACCAGTGACAATATGCTCAGTTTCACAAAACCATTCCAAACTACTTTCAGAGTATATGAAGGCAACACACTATCACAAATTATTATGAACTTCCAACCAGAAAGTAGTATTCCTGGAATAGCATGGCCATTCTCTGATCATATCCAATAGGACTTAAAACTGTAGAAAGTAGATAGAGGAAACCATCTCAATAGTACTTCATAACAATCAACAGACTATGCTGTTCTGTCACATTAGTAGCAGAAGCCATTATATATTATTGTTCATAGATTGAAACAGATGCCATTGTATTTATTTTATGAATTAATATCAGTCTGACACCTAGAATGGAGCATTTATAACTGCCTCATAAATTTATTTCCATGGTTCTCCTTCCTTCTGTGCTACAGCTATCCTAACCTGTTGTTTGGACCCTTAGTTTAGTCTAAATCTTGGGCATTTTCATTTAACCTTCATGTTTAAACCCTTCTTTGGAATTTTATCTGTTTATTATTAAAACATATCCAAATCATTTCATTATTTGTTACTTTGTCTTCCATAATGTAGTTCCTGTTGCATGACTTTTTAAACAACTCCGGAAATATAATTTGTAGGTGTTACTTCTACAAACACAATTTTATACAGCTATTTAAAAAAATTCTGCAAACAGATTATATTTTGTACATATTTTGTAAAATATAGCTTACATATTTGAAAACATTCAAACATAGCTCCAATACTTCAACAATTAACTTAAACAACTAAATCCTCTTACAGCCTAAGTTCAACAATTAATCCAATGACTACCTTTCACAGGCATCATCATCATGTAAAAACTAGATATACTATTTTAAAGTACCATTAGATTATTATATTACTGCAACAATATAAGAGGCGACTTCCACAACATTAAGGCAACACATCATCATCATCACAAAATCCTGCAAACTGGGCTTGTAGTCACTCAAAATTTGCATTAATATGGAATCACCAACAGGCAATGAGTTAGTACCTGAAATTCTAGAAACTATCCAGAACAAAATCATTGTTATTCACAAATAAAGCTCCTTAAATAAAAATTAACCCATGAAAAGCAATATAACTGCACTATTGTGATACATCACCAGTATTAAGTGTAACTAACCAATTTGACCAATTTAGTGTATTCGATTAAATTTATTTTACCTGTGAAAGTGTAACACTACTTCAGATAATTCATCTGATGGCTATGTGATCAGCAGAGCACAATAAACAACTTCTGAACATTATTGCACTTTATTATCCTCTGCATCACCATTCCCTCAGTCACTACAGAATCCTTGTCAGAGAACTAATCCTGTTCCTCAGACAGACGCCATGTTTGCCAAAATCTGAACTATAAGTATATGTACAAGAAGGGAGGCAGCAAGATACCATGAAACTTCTGTAATCTTCAGCATTTTTATATTGTGTAATACCCAGGACACAGTACATTGAAAGTAATTTGACTTTTATGAATGGAGCTAGTTTGTTACAATATGTCGTGTGTATTGTACTTCGTTTGTTTTGAGAGTCCAGATATTTATATATACTTAGAATTTATTTTTATGAGTTAATTTCTATATCTACAGAACAGCAACACAGGCATTTGACCTCTTTGTCTTAATGTGAAATCAAGCAGACCACAATTTTCGGTCATTGCTCTTTATGCAGAGGCTATGGCTTATATTAGGCCAAGCCATAGCACAGGCAGTTAGTTGGCAACATCTCACCACAGAGGCTCAGGTTTGATCCCAGGGTTTCCACATGGAACTTGTAATAGACATAGTGCCACTGGTGTAGGTTTTTCTTCTAATCCTTTGGCTTTTTCCTGTTAGTTGCCACAGTTCTTCAGAGACATGGCGTCACCCCTTCGTAACAACTTATGCTGATGTTCTGCATTCTACTGTCTTGTCAAAAACCAAAGTTCTCTGCGTAATATGGTGATCTGTGTTACAGAGAGGTTCATGTATAGAGAGATTTGATTGCATATTTTGACAAATCTAAAAGTTCATGAAGATGGTGAGTTATTTGAATAAAGATTTCCTTGGATAGCTCTATCTATTGGGCCCAACAGAGTAGGTACTTGAAGACAGAGCTAGAGCCCCATCTCCGAAACGTAGTTTTCAATTTTATTATTTTACTAGACGATGGAAAATATTGAAGTAAATTTTTACACATATTTTAATATAATTGTTCATTATTACTTGATCTACCTTAATATAAACTGTTTATCTTCTTAATGAAAAATTCAGTATATGTTCTTATTGATTAGTGAATGTTTTATTCTTCAATATATTTATAGAAAATAAGTACTTCCTTTTTATCCTTTCCAGTCCAATGTTTAGGCAGCTTTAGCACTTAGTTCTGCTACTACAGTATTCTCATGTGGGTGGACTACTTGTCTGATAGTTGTCACAATTTGTCCATGGGTAACTCACATTTGTCAGTGGAAATCTTTGTATTCTAATTGATATAAATTACTTCAAAACAAATCAGTTAAGTCAGTCCCATTGCAAAAGGTATTTTCACATTATTAACCTTTATTATGTAGGGAAAAGTGATTTAAATCCACATACTATTTGGCTGCAAGACAACCTTTCTGTCTGTGGTTGACAGTTTAGCAGTATGTGTAGAGCTGGACTGCACATAAGATGTGATACAGGGATGATGAAGGTTAATTTGAACTAGACTAATACAACATACCAAAAGAAATTTGGACCGAGAAGTTTTATTGACTGTTTTGCTGGTAAGCAGTCAAGGATCTTAGTTCTATTATAGTCCAAATACAAGGTAGATGAAATCAGGATATCCTGAAGTAAAGTTTCACTGTGTAGATGGACTGATTTAAAAAGTGTACTTTGATGTTTTCTTAATATGGTGTAGTGATGGGCATCAAAGGATGACGTGTTCATATGATTGAGGAGCTGAGCAAGACCATCATTTCATTTCAGCGAGGTAAAACCCCAACGTACGCTCGCTTTATGTCTGACCAGAGTTATATAACAATTTGCATTGTGTTTTCTGTGGCATGGACTAATATAAATTGATTGTTGTTGAATGAGTTGGCTACTAGCATATGTTGAACTAACATGACATCTATTGTGACTACTGTTTATTTTATTTAGTATTCTGTCTGACGACAGGTCCATATGAACAGGATCCTTCCATCCTTTTCTCGGACTGGGACCTGATGATCCAGAAGTGGTTTACCATTGCCTTCTTCTGTGTGTGAATGGAGTAATTGTTGGGATGCCACGGAGAAACCGGGGAAGCCCCCGAAGGAAAACTCCGTGTTGCCTAGACCACGGCCTTACCCAACACAAGTTATAAATTTGGGCACCGCCGGGAATCGAACCCGAGACCCCAGGATTACAAGGCCAGCGTAATCCTAGGGTCTCACAGTCAGAGTAGAATAATATTATGGCTTAAGTTAATTACCTAACTTTCGTATTACAAATCAGTCCCCCAGTATTATGTTTATCTTACAACAGTTTGATATTCTGCTAGAAGCAATCAATTGATTACATTTCTTGGAACTTTTTCTGAAAGATTTGTTTAAATAATATAATTACTAATGTCAGTGCCTGAGATTGCTTCCTTCTAACATCAACATTTATTTCTCTTTTGACTGATCATGGTGTCTGCAATGCAGACATCTTCATAAGAAACAAATTATTTCTTTTCCTCACAGATATGGAACTAAATTGGCCAAGTTATTTTTAGGTGTATGGATGTGAGAAGTCTTTGAAATGTCTCCCTTTCTTAACTACTGCTGTGAACTTTGTTTTATTGTTACTTGAGTGAATTAGTAGCTTGTTGATATGACCTATAATTGGGTACCTATGGCAAGGAATTAAAGTTATTTTCAATAATGGTAGAATATATGTGCTGAAATCTCAATTTAACACTTTGTTGAGGTACACTGGATTTGAATACTAAGTATAAAACAAGTGTTGGAAATAAGCATGGAGACATTAGGACAGGGCAGTCAAAATAAAATTCTGAATGAGGGAAATGCTTAAATTGAGGAACACTGACTAGGTACGAATTTCTCTGTTTTATGAATTACAAGTAACAGTGTGGTAAGTAGCTTATTATTTGAAGGTTTCCATCAGACTATAATGTAAATTTTGTTATGGTGACAGCTAAATGTTAATGATTTGCCCTTAACCATAAAAATCCTCAGAGGCAGGCATTGTGAGATTACTTGAATGCAGAGTTAATCTCTTTATTAATTTTACTTTTTAATGTAATAAATATTAAATGTAACTGCCTGCTAATATATTTTGTATGTTTGTGTCTTAGATCAATTCAGCAAATGTAGAACTTGGTTAGTAAAGGTAAAATTGTCCATTTGTAAGCCCTATATGATTATGATATTCAGAGAGTGGTGAGGTAAAGGTTCACACATTCCAGACCTTGTTATTGGATGAAGTTTCCATTACAGGTCAATCCAGAAAATTTTAGTCTTGTTCGAAAGGTAAATTTGTTTCTGTTACCAAACAGAATATCATGAAGTCACATTTGGTGTTGCATTTTCAACTTCATCTGAGTGATTAAATCAAAAGGGATAAATAATATGTAGAATTTATGTATGACAAGCACCTGTGACTTCCAGAGGTCAAGAATACTGTTTTGATTAGGTGTCATGTACAATCATTATCCACTGACTTGTGATTGTCCTGTTTATTTCTGTGTGGATTTGTTTAAAAACATTTTAACTACATGTCTCACTTTCTTCTATAAAACTGTAATGATCAAAGAATTAACTTTACTTACTCAGCAGTAAGCTTATACTTTATTTCTTGTAACAGTATGAAACTCATCATGCAATCTGTTAATGTATTTTGTTGTTATAAGAAAGAATCTCATCTCGCACATGTACATATTCAACACTTATTTTCTGTCTGCATACAGTGACTTGACATGCATAAGCTAATGGCTTAAAGTATTTGGGTCACCTTGCAGAATTCACTCTGTAGTTAACTGGAAGTAGTTCTTCAAATCACTGTAACATTGTGTTCAGTTTTGTACTTTTTTGTGTATGTAAGTTGTCAGTGACAGATCTTATGGTCCAAACAAAGGTGTGTTGTTGATTTAATTTACCAGAAGTTATTTATTGTAGTTCTTTAAAGCATAAAGCATTTCATAATTTGTCATCATCCTACCATCTATTATGGCCTTTATAACCTTACCGCAAAACCTGGATAAAAGTTTCTTATTTTAGGCACCTCATTCTTGTTGTAGGAAAATTACATTCATCAAATTGTTTATCATTTGCAAATCTGCCAACTCTCTTTGCATTTGCAAACTGTGTAGTAGCTTGGCACAGAGTAACACCTGGTTTAAATCCTCATTAGGGTCTGGCTGTGCTGAATAAATTAAATTACTGCCATTTCTTCCTACTACATGCCATCTGATTTGTCAGTCACAATCTTTTTACTGTATTAAGTTTGACACTGCATAACTTCAACAGCAAATACAGTCATTAAGTAATTTTCATATTTTCAATACATCTCAAGGTTTTTATTACTGTTGTATACATGGTATGATAATATTAAAATGGATCTTAGAAAAGTAGTGTAGGTTGGACTCAGGAGAGGGACTTACAGCAGGGGTGCCCAACCCGCGGCCCGCGGGCCGCATGTGGCCCGCCTTGAACATTTTTCCGGCCCGCGAGATTCATCACACTTTTACAAAATATATTTATTTTATAATGGCCAAAGTAGTGAAAACCAATGTATTAAAAAAATACATTATTTGTGCATCCATATATTCAAAAATTATCTGTCGAAATTATGAGAAAAATTAACTTTGATTTTAAAATAATATTCTTGCGAATATATGACAGATATTGCCTGTTTTATTCATGAGTTTACAGTTATGAGTTCGCAGAATAATTAAACTATATTCTGCGAACTCATGATGCGCGTGCATCTTGGAACATCTAATATAAAAGGTTCTATGTTTCACTCTTAAGTGCCCTCAGTGACGCAGTGACCATACCTAGATACGCACAGTTGATTGTTGATAGCAGAGCAGAGCAGACTCTCAGTTTCAAGTGAAAATTTGCTTTTTGGTTTCGTTTTGTGTGCTGTGACTGCAGGATAATTATTTTAATATGCCTGTACTTCAACAACATATTTATATATTTTTTATATTTAATTTTTAGTGCTATATATTTCTTTACAATGTACGCTTAGTATCATTATTATTATATTATCTATGTTTACATGTAAGAATAATAGTAAACACAATAATAATAACTCATTATGTTTCAATTTTTCACTCCAAAAAAATGTCTATAGTGTATCTAAATCTAATATGGGGATATATAATTTTATATGTGGCCCGCGGAGTTATGATGCATTTCCAAAGTGGCCCGAAAGATCATTTGGGTCGGCCACCCCTGACTTACAGCATGCTGTTGTGAACACAGTAATGAACCTCAGGTTCCATGAAAGACAGACTTAGCAATTCATAAAATATTATCGTATTTACGCATGTATAACTTATTTGTTTTATAATTTATTTCCTGAAATTAGGGTCACGAAGCATTTGGGGGAGAAAGCGAAAGAAGTGGGCGATGTTTTGCTCATCATAGAATGCAGTGTATGTGTCCATTGTTTCAAAATATGTGTGCGCACAGTTCGCGAATTTCTCATCCCCGTAATACAAACTGCGATGAGAAAAATCAGGGGTGGTTTTCTATGTTAGGCTATGTTCACACAGTACGGAATTTCTACCCTATCGGCAATTTCATCGAAACGGTGCAAACCTTTACTAGTGTTCACACGTTTCGGTTTTGTTATCGTATTGCGACACACTCGCTCCCGGGCCAGCTCCCGAGATGGACGTGAATAAGTTTCTCCTTATGTGCTGGTATTGTCGTCGTCATAGTATCGATAGGAGATATTGGTCACACCCTATTGTGAGAGATAGGCCTCGTTGGGGATCCTATCACACACTGATGTGCCAACTGAGGAGAGATGAATTGAAATTTTTCAATTATTTTCGAATGTCGATGTCTACTTTTGATTACCTGTTAAGAAGAGTGGGAGGTGATTTGACAAAACAAAACACAACTATGAGAAGAAGCAGTCCTGAAGAAAAATTAGCCATATGCCATATACAAATGCACTGTACCGACTGGTTCGCAGCCTCGGGATGCTTTCCTCTACGGTAGGAATTGTCTGAACACACTCAATTACAATACATGCGCTACTGGCGACCTATTCGCTTTTTTTTTTTTACCGTATCCCATCTTTCGGTTTCCAGTGACAAAACCGAATGTCATCACCGACCGATTCGGTGATTTTATCGTACACGGTCGACAGCCGTTTCACGTGAACATTCACATATAACGTGCATTGCCACTGTGGTGTACGGTAAAATAATCGATTCGGTAAAACGGCCGATTCGGTGCTCAGCACATGGTCAATGTCACACTATGTTTTAAACCCAAAGTGGTTAACCAACCCAGCGTATTGAAAATATAAACCCACTAACCTGATTAATGAAAAGTAAATGCGCAGAATATGAATTTCTATCCAGTTTTCTTTCAAGGACCGTGAAGAACTATGAAACCAAATAAATTATTTTATGTTATTGCTTTAATACCGGTTTATATTTCCATTACGTTATGTTGGCACTCGTTAACAGAGAGCGACAAATCGTTGTTGGTGCCAATGCTCTATGCACGCAGCTACTATTCTACAGATTGATCAGTTGGGTCAGATCGCCATTTTTGAGAGTGGGGAGAGATGTTCGATTATTACAATTTTATATTATTGCTTGTTACACTGGATTAATAGTTTGTTATAAATGCTTTCATGTACTTCTTTCACAATGGCAGTTTGAACCACAGTTATGTCTTGTGTACTTCTTAATGGTTCCTTAAGAATGACCACCCAGCTTCAAGCCTTGGTGAGGAAGAAGGAGCTTATTGAGTTGTTGGCTTCCCTTCCAGTTTTTGTCCTGTTGACTTACCTGACTCTGTCACCAACCATCAAGCTACTGCCCAATCATGCACCCAGGAATTGTAGCTATACAATGTTTGTGTTGCAGGTGTGCTTTGGAACATCTAATGGTAGGTATATAGCAGATAGAAAAGCAATACCAGTAAACAAAGATTTGGACATTTAGTGAATAGGTGGAAAAATTTCTTTAGCGAGCTCTTAAATGTTCATGAGACTGGTGATATTAGACAGATTAAAATGCATACAGGTGAACTGTTGTTGCCAGAACCTAGCTTAGATGAAGTGGAACTAGCCATTGGGACGTTGAAAAGTTATAAATCTCCAGGAATTGATCAGATTCCAGCCAAATTAATTAAAGCAGGTGGCAAAGGGTTGCATATGAGGATCCATAAGCTTATTCAGTTAATTTGGGATAAGGAAGAGATGCCACAACAATGGAAGGAATCCATAATCATTCCTATTCATAAGAAGGGGAACAAGACTAAGTGTGGTAATTACCGAGGAATTTCGCTGCTATCAACTTCATACAAAATTCTATCCAACATTCTTTTGGCAAGATTAACCCCATATGTGAATGAAATTATTGGGGATCATCAGTGTGGGTTCAGACGAAACAAATCAATGATTGATCAGATCTTTTGCATTCGTCAGATACTAGAGAAAAACGGGAGTTCAGTGGGGAGACCTAGACGTAGGAGGATAATCTCAGGCGGGATCTATGGGAGGTAGGAGTTGAAGGAGACTGGATTTTGTTGGCCCAGGACGGTCCGGTGGAGGGCTTTGGTTAATTCGGTGATGAACCTTCGGGTTCGGTAACCCATCTAGTTAGTTATTTAGTTAGTATTGTAACTAACCTCATTCTACAGATTTGGGTTGCCATCCTTTGGCATTTGAATCCAGCTGACATCTTTATGATGTGTCTGTAAGATGCTTTTTAATGTCGTTATTCTATTTATACTAATTTCTTGAAAGTAGCATCCTCCCCTGAGGTTATGTAACTAAAAGTATGCATGCTTTTATGCATTTCTAGTTTTCTCTTACATGTTGGATGTCTCACCATCTCACTTGTCTTGATTGTCACCTGAACAGCATTAAGTGAACAGAAATTATGAAGCTTGCTGTAACATCCTTTCTACTCCCTTATGATTCTCTTAGTTACCAGATATTCTCAGCACTTTGTTATAATTATTTATTTGTAGTTCACAGTATATTATTAGAAAGTAAGTAGCTTTGGAAATATTACCAGTTTTGAAAACTAAGTTGATCACTTGATCTAGTATTGTAAAGGTAATTATAACATATTAAGATTGAAGATACATTTAGTTTATATTTGCAACCTTGAGGGTCCCTGGAATATACTGTATTCCCTGTGAATGCGGCAGAGTGTGTGTTGGACAAACTGACAAATTAGGGCTTAACACCAATGGAGAGCAGGACCAAAATGCACAAACTTCTGACTCTGCCCTCCAGCTGTGATTGGCCAGGGTCCGACCATGAGCACTGGCAGGGCAAGTGTATACGAGGTGCGATCGTAAAGTTTCAAGACTGTGTCAATAGAGGGCGAACCGGATGTAGTACGACCTTCTTCCGCTAGGGGATGCGGCCTATATTCATAGTGAATCAGTGTGCCAGCCGGCATCATCGAATTAGCATTTGTTTCTTAGTTACGGGTGTTTTGGTAGTGCATTACACCGACCCTCCTGCGATTTCGGAATGGCGTGTGCATCAAATTTTGCCAAAGACTCGCCAAAACGGCTACGGAAACCTATGAAATGCTAAAGCAAGCATTTGGGGAGTCCGCAATGGGTCGTGCACAAACATTTGTGTGGCATTCACGTTTTAAAAATGGCCGAACCTCTGTCGATGATGACGAGCGTTCTGGACGACCATCTTCGAGCACAACGCCCGAAAATGTTACGAAGATTCGGCAGGCCATTCACGAAGATCGACGTCGTACCATCAACGACTTGTGCGACATTGTTGGGATAGGCTATGGGACCTGTCAGCTGATTCTAAAGGAAGAACTCCACATGCGACGCATCATGACAACGCGCCAGCGCACACCGCCCTCAAAGTTCGGCAGTTTTTGGCCTCAAACACCATGGCCGTCATCCCGCACCCTCCTTATTCGCCGGATTTAGCTCCGTGTGACTTCTTCCTCTTCCCAAAGATGAAAATTCAGCTAAAGGGAAGGAGATTTGAGACGACGACAGGCAGAATCGCAGATGGTGCTTGACAGGCTGACAAAGAAATATTTCCAGGGATGCTTCCAGGCTTGGCAGCGGCGCTGGGATCGTTGTGTTCACTCCCAGGGGAACTACTTCGAGGGTGATGGATGAATTTAATACCTGAGATAAGTGTACGGGTTTTTATAGGCGCAGTCTTGAAACTTTCCGATCGCACCTCGTATATGAGAGAGAACCACAAACCACATAATCTGGTTACATCAGAATACTCATGATGGGAACAGAGATGGTCCCTGAAACATCAGTTTTGTTTAACCACCTGATGTGGCAGATCATCTGAAATTTTTTTATTGAATTTTCATTGTATTCCCAAAAGCATAATTCCATCGTGGCAGGCTGTATTCATCAACTGACCTAAGACAAAGTTCACAGCTGCTTGGTTCACGCCAGAGCTCGTGGTTAGTAACTGAATTCTCAATGTGGGAGCCTGGGTTGAAACTCAAGGCAGTCCATGTGGGATTTATGGTGGACAAAATGACACTGGGACATACTCATCTCAGAGATATTTGGTTCACTCAGACACTAGGTTATTATCCGTTGCTCTGCATTATTTGTGGGCTGTAATATCAGGTTTCTATCAGATGCATTTCGAGACAGGCAGTTTTTTCCCTCCACAATAATAGTAATGCAGAATGTTGCAATATTAAAATCAAAACATTACGCAATTAAAATCAATAATTTAAAATATAGAATGGCCTGTGGGTTCTATAAAATCTATTATTGCCATGTGTAATGTAGCTCTGATGTTTCTACTTTATCAATCCTAAAGAAAACTTGGGACCAGCTTTACATGGATTCTTATCAGATGACCATTTATTATTATCATAAATTATTTTTCGTGTCTGTTTGTATACAGTTGTTCCGTTGGCCCAGTGTGTGTTATTATCAGCGGTGTACCGATGTTCTAGTTCTGTGTTAGCTGCAGTGATATACTGCGATAATGGGCTATTTCCTGGTGTCCTGACTCGTTTTCTACCTTAATCATTTAAATTATTGGAATAATAATTTGACAGTGCCCATAACAGATATACTAACCAGCCATGTGGACAGTCACACTCATTGTCATTCTGCAAACCCTATCTCACTGGGAGAGCGTGCAGTTCAAATGCAGCCGGGAAGAAGTCAAGCAGTTTACCCAAAGTCTTACTAAGTATTGTCTCAAACTACAGTGAACAACTAATTGAGTGAATAAAAGACCAGGGAACAGCTAAATTGCCATGTATATTTTGCTTTATTCTTGTGCTCCATTTTCTTACTTGAAAGTCACTTGTGTTTGGTGTTTAGTATTTAGGGATGCAATTGAAACGCAGCCAAAACAGGTCACACCAGACTTGAAATTTCCTGGTAGTCTTACTGAACCAACTCTGGTTGCTGAGTTCATCATTAAATTATATTCCAGATAGACTATTCCTACTGAAGCAGGTGAAATGTCCACAGGTAAACAAGCAACTGTCAACTGAGGTCAAGGTGTGACTAGCAGTGAGTTGAAAAAGATTAGTTACAGGACTTAACAGCAGGTGGCATCTAAGTCAACCGGAATGGACTGGATATTTCTGTTGAATGTGAAATGCAGATTGCAAGAACAGTTGCTTGAAACTTGAGTTGTCATTATAGTGTGAACACTCCATAAGAAGTGTGAAGTGTTTTTTGAGCAAACAACTGCAAGGAACTGACTGCTGTTTTTTTCTTTTGTGAACAGAATGTGAACTCAATGGTGTAAAAATCAAGTGACCCGCTTAATGTGAACCTCTTGCTGCACCATTCAAAGACAAGGTGAGATATCTTATTTAGTTTTAGAAGCAATCTACAGTGTAAGACTAATCTTGAGACTTGTGGTGTGAGGAAGTGGGGTGAAGGAGGAAGGAGGAAAGATAGCGTCTGCCTTTAACGCTTCAGACTTCCTGCATTCCTTGCAAGTCTCAAGATTACAGTTGCATACTATACTTACATCATCCGTTAACCAACATTTCTATAATTTCATATGTGACCAGTCAGTGGAACTCAGTGTTGATATTCTAGATTGTCACATCATGTAAATGTGCAAGTAAATGCTTACATTTGAGAGTTACATACTGCCTACATCATAAGCTGTGTTGATGGAGTAAATGCTTCTTAGAAGCTTGTATCTCCCTACAAGTTTGCACAGCATTTTCTCCAAAAAGATTGGCTTCGTCCTCAAAATGCTGAGACCCCCTCAAATTTCTCATAGTGAAAGTTCCTCTATTTTCTGTACATCATTTGAAACTAATGCACCTTTAAGGTGTTGCATAAAAGTGTACTGCAGTCTGGAATCTCACATTTACAAATATGAAATGTCATTCCAGTCTCTTCCTGTGTCAGATGTCCTTCCAAGGACATCTTGGCTGTTTCAGTGGCCTTTCATTTGTTTCAGTTCCAGTAGTTATCTTAAAAATTTCTGTGGCTTTTTATTAGTTTTGTTAAAACCATCAGTTCTTAATATTTTTCATTCTCTGTTAATTTCAACTGCCTGTATCACTACTTACAGTTACCTCAACAAACACAGTTGCAATATTTATGGTTACAGCAGTCTGAAATCACATTTATCTTCTCTTAGTTTCAGTTGGTGAATATAGTGACTCAAATCACAACGTTCAGATAGTTGTATGTCATGCGCCGGAATGACAGAGAAGAGTGGGCTATTTATTTCATAGTGCTCTGAGTTTTTACCCAGTAATGTTATTTTGTGTTACATTGCTTAATCTGTTGGTTTCCTGCATTCAGTGTTATGGTTTATTTACAACAATATCAATAACTCGGGATTATGTGGCTTCTTGTGATAAACTGATCAGTGAATGATGCACTGTAAATGGTGTACAAGGAAGAACATTTTACATCACTTAGGACAATATCCAATATTTTCACTGACTGAGGAAAACCAGGAACAATCCATATGAGTATAGCTGTTGTCTGGACTGAGATTGCTTCAGTGTAGTATTCAGACACATTTAGTATAAATGAGATTTTAATATTGACATTCCATGCAATGTTATGATGCAGCTATGAGGTGGGCTATGAACTATATAACAAAATTGGTGTGAAGGACACATATCTAATGTGAGTACCTGCACTAATAAATGTATTAACTCCCCAGAAAGATGCTCACTGAGCAGGTTTACTTTAACATTTTGGCACTCAATGTTTTCTCACTCTCATGCCTTTGCCCTTAAAATTTTACTTATAGAATTGGTTTATCTGTTCACAGAAGTTATTGTTTCAGGTTACGTAATTAAGTAGGATTTGAGGTTTACACAGCAATCTAGGTTTTGTGAATTAAGGTACAATTTGACATAAATGTAGTTTATTTATTCATAAATAATGAGAAATGTATTTCTTTTCACTGTAAAGATTTGCGTTCAGATATTTTGTCCACACTGAATTTCTTAATGCAAGTTTGAGTATTCTCATTTATAAAACTGCATGAAATATCTGGTGCTGTCTTCCATCACTAGTGCCATAACTTGTCCAGGTATTTACGAATGCCACATACACTTTTAGCTTATTGTATACAAAATTCTTATGTATTGAAATTCATTTCATTTATTTAAGTGCTTGACAACAGCCAAAAAGGCCATTAACAGTCAAGCACTAACAACAATACAGAATAATAATTAAAGTAAACATTACAATACAAAAACAAACAATCAATGAACTAAAATGTACAATATTAATAATGATAATAATTCATTAATTTATGCTGTTAAAAAGTTTACAGTCCAGTAGAACACCGAGATCTTTAACACACTGGAAGTGTGCAACCAGGTTGTTACACAATTTGTAATTAAAGTAAATACTGTTTGTCTTTCGGGTGCATGATATAACAGTTGTTTTACATAAATTAAGTTGCATACCATTAACAAGACACCAGTTTTGTATGGACAAGATGTCTTGCTGTAACAGTTTGCAGTCATCAACATCACTTATACTATGAAATATCTTTAATAAGTCATCAGCAAGTAAAAGGCAGTGAGAATTATGTATGGAGTCGCAAATATCATTGATAAATATATTAACAGGAAAGGGGCCTAGGGTGGAACCCTGAGGCACTCCACACTTAAAACGATATGGAAACGAAGGAGTTCCAGAAACACAAACAAGGGATTGTCTGTCAGAAAGATAACTATGGAACCAATAAACGTAGCTAGGGGATAGTCCCAAAGTTACTAAGTTTCCCAAGAAGAATATTGTGAGGAACTAAGTACTGTACCACAGATCCACAAAGCGAAATCTGCCGGTTGGCAGCACTGATCACCGCATTCTGAATACCGACTCAGTCTCCACCTATTCACTAATGCCCGCTACATAACCTCACTTCAACGCTAAGTACGAATTCACTCAAATTACTCCAAATAACTCGTCACGAGCACTCCAACATGGATCAGCCGTAAAAACAGCACTCAACATTCGTAGATACGATTGGTGTCGTAATCCGGTCATGAAAACTCTCAGCCTGGAGACTAGCTGCTCTAAGTGAGGTTTTCTGTGCATTTCTGTATTCTCCTGAGAAAAGTAATGGGGCAGAAACTTAAAAATGGTGATGGCCGTTTCTATCCAGATTCTTACCTATTAATTGATGAACCATCTACCATTTGATATAGGTGCATAATATTTTTTTTTAACTCCAACATTTTCTGTGCAGCAATCTTTTTAATATTTTTTCACCCTGTTTCACATGTATCACAGGTAATATTTTAGGTGTGATATTCTGTTAATGTGACTTGTTCAGGGAACTTGATGGAATGCGGTACCATGGGGTGCATAAGGTTGACATGTGTTTGAACAAGATATCAAAGTGTTATCCTGGAATGCAGAGATAGTACATATGTGATAATCTTGTAATGTTTAAGCAATTGATATATCAATAAAACTGTTTATCTGTGATGTGATATATTATTATAGGTCAAATACTTTGATTGAAAATAAGGGCTAGGTTTGGTCAAATTAAAATATTGGTATTTCAGGTCGCAGTCTCATTTTTATGCTTCTCATATGTGTGCCTAAATTGTATTGAAATTGGTTTATATTAACCTTCTTGCCAGTCACTTATATTAGTACACAGAGGGACACTGAGTTCATAAATCTGTGTTCCTGATTCATTACTGTAAGGTTTTGATCTAATTCTTTTAATTATTTTTCTCCTTGCTGATGAAAAGGACTCATAAAACTATGGTTCACAGGTGTATAAGAAGATAAGCTAACAAGTAATATACCAGCCAAAATTATTAGAATTTTATGTAAAATGATTTATAATGTAATAAAGCCAATGCTTTTATTATAACAACATACAAGAACAGCAGCTGACATTAGGTGGTTTAAATTAAGGATTGTAGAATGATTGGGTGGCAGGGTAGCTCAGTCAGAATAGTGAGTAGCTACAGACTGGATGATCAGGGTTTGATCTCTAACTGGGGCACAGGGTTCTTTTTCTAGTCTCTATGTCCAGACTGGCTCTGGGGCCCACCCAGCCTTTTATTCAGTGGGTATCGTGGTCATTTCCTAGGGGTAAAGCTCGGCCGGGCCGTGATGCTGACCATTCACCACATCTAGTGCTGATGTTGAGAAAGAATGAGTAGGAGGTTTACTTACTCTCCCCTAAAGCACGTGTATGGCGTGTAGTGGGATAGTTTTACTTTATTTACTTTTTATTGTAGAATGATTATTAATTGTGTTTAATGAGGGAGGGTAAGGAAAACAATTGTGACCAATTATAACAAATTTTCTGCCAAACACAAGTTTACAGTTTTGTTTATTGCCTTCACCAACTATTCTACATTTTGTTTGTTCACATTAACCATTTTTATTTTCTCTGCTAGAAAACTATGTAATGCAATTACATATCAAGGGAAGGTGAAAGAAATGTTGAACTTTTAATTTTTGCATTAATCTTTGTTGAAATAAAAGTTGTTGCAGTTCTGCTTTTAGTCCAAAACAGAAGTATATGCAGAGAAGATAATCTGAGGTTATTAGTTGGATTTTTCAGTGCATTATCATTTGTTTTTGGTCATTGATGGACATGGAAGTAAATTAATTATATATATGTTTAGTATCTTCCTTGTTATATTTAAAGAAGTGTAACTTTGTTTTTAAGGCATAATACACCCTCCCATTTAACAGAGGCACTTGAGATGAGGAGTTCTCAATTAATATTGTATGGCAGGAAATCTGAGTTTTCACAGTTATGTACATAGCCACATGATCCAGCATGAACAAACTCATTAGTATTGCCAATTTCTTAAAAAAATGTGTATGTGTGTTTGAATGCATGGCCATGAAAGTATGATTCAACAGTCATATACCAAACATTTCTTGGGATTCTAACAGGGACAATAAATTGGTAACATGTGGCAAAACTATCTGATTGAATAGGGTGCATGACTGAATGTCATAATACTAAAAATGTATAAGTTTTTGGTTTTAGAGGCACTATGAATTTTCCTTTAAAAGGAAATTTTGACAATTTTAAGTGTAGTAAGTGTCTAGTGGAATCTCGTTGTAATATTACAAGTTCTACTCATTAATTCCATTCTGCAGTTTCAGTTGTGCAAAGTATAAGCACTGAGGTAAATGCCTGATTGACATAAACACTTTAGTTGATGTTTTATAGTATATCAGAACATCTTAAAACACTGAGATTTGTTGAGCCCACAATATTCTGGAAATTAGGGAATGTATCTTTGTATTCACTAAATGCTGGCATCTGCTGTCATGTCTGTATGCTCATCTGTACTTATACTCTGCATTTTCTTTATTGTCTTCAGCTTCATGTAATTTCATTTCTAATAAATAGTTAATTTTGATACTAGAAAAATCAATTTTGAATTCTGTGTTGCCTCTTATTAGAATTTTATATTTGAGCGTAATTTAGTAAGTTTCTAAGGGTCACGTCTAATATTTGTGGGGTTCATGTCACCACCTCCTTTGTGCTGTTAGGCTGTGTCTCTAGTGATTGTTTGAATAGTATCAGTTCTAAAATTTTGTCAAACTTGAAAAAAATATGCTTGAATTTTACAAAGTGTTAACAGCAAATTTATTAAAAGCAGTTGTGAGAATACTGGCTTTTGTGTGGGTTGAGTTATTTCAAGGCAAAAGAGATGATGTTGCAGATGATGAAAGGTGTTGTGGCCATAAAAAAACTTTCTTAAATTTGGAAGAATGTAACAAATACTGAGAAATGATTGTCACTAGACTGTTTGGAAAGTAACAGAAGAACCGAACATGGATAGAAGAAATGTGAGATTGACTTTAACTGAGGGTCTGTACTGGAAGTTCCACAGACTTTCATTAAGTTTATTGGGAAAGCCCAACCATCAAATTACAGACTTTTGATGAGGCATCTTTTTGTATGGCTTGAAATAAAATGCCAAAGTTTCAGTGGAAAAATACACAGTCTGGAACAGGGCTGTAGAGTGGGTACTAAAACCTCTGAATCCTTCATAAAAGCTCCATGTGTATTAATAATCATAAACCTACTGAAATGGTAAATTTGTACCATAAGAGATTTCATCACCACCACGTGAATCATCAGGCTACTTGTTAGACTTATAACCTATATTTAAATATAAGTCTAATGGTTATTGCAGAAATCGGTTGATTTGTAGACAGTTTGTATTATTAAGGTACCGGAGCCAAAGTTACAAAGCATTATTCCCACACCATGTGACTCAACTCGTCATTGAATCTCCTTAAGCGTGAGGCCACCAGGGGGTCACACGGTAGCAAAAGCGTTAAAATAATATTTTCTTAAGATTTTATATTGAGCAAATACCTTGAAAGTAAGAGAAAGGAGTTTAAATCCTCTACCGACTTAATAATATACTCAAATTAATACACTAAAACAAAGAGTACAAAAATAACTTAACACCTAACACAAAAAATAAATAATTTAAAGAAACAGGCAAAATCTCCTTCAAGCTATATATATTAACCTATCATAACGAAAACGAGGTAAAGTTACACAAACCCAAATAAATAAAAAATAAATAAAAGAAACTTTAAAAAAAAGAATACAAATCACAACCCAAAAACATAACACAAAACAAAACACTCATAAATAAAATTCTAGCATACTCAGCAAAAAAAGTTAAAGCAAAACCCCCAGATCTATACTCAACATTAAAACCAGAAACCAACTCAGACTCACCCTCAGCAAAATCAAAAGGAGTACGATTAGTCTCCGCCAAACAAGAAATAAATCAAACTAAAACTAAAGGAATAGAAAAAAAATTAATCGATTAATTAATTACCTAAAAACCAAATTCAATAAATCAAAAAGAGACAGATTATATCTCGTCAAACCATTTATTCCAGCCCACAATTAAAAGACTAATGATTATGCTACCTTTGCACGGTCATACCTCAAAGTTGTCTGCTTCACTGTCTTGCATGTATGAGAAGACAAATTCATTTACTACATAATCCAAACACTTATTGACCCAGGAGGTGAGTCAGCGAGCTACAAAGTACTGTTGCCAGGAAATAATTTTTATAGTATGGGCAGTATATACTTTCTTATCTGCTACCCTTTCCCACTCGTCTGTTTATTCAATGCTGTGTAATCTGACTTATTAGAAGTATAATTTAATAAACCCTAAATAAATAATTTATTCTCTAATTTTATTAATGAATGATGTTTGTATTACTCTGATCCTGAAATATGTTATGTGGGGTTGCTTGTGCAGATGTGCCACACACAGTGGGGAACATAAAGCTGGTGGTGTCCGCAGTTGGAGGGGCTGTTCCAACAGCAGTCACAGAGACCATTGAATGTGAAATGGTCTTACATAGTATCAGACATCGCAGCACACAAGCTGACTCTGCTGTACCATTTGACACGAGTAGAGGATATGTACCCAACATTTCTGGAGTTCAGACTGGTAAGTACACATTACAAATTACACCAGTCCGTGGCCATCTGGGAACATAACGTAACATTCATGGCAGTTTATAACTAATGAACTACTGCAGAAAGTAATCCTTGAGCTTTATAACGTACCATTTGTATTATGATGAAATTAGTTTTATGTCTATATTAGCAACTGACACTTTGGTACCAGAACCAAAGGACTCAATATTGCAAATTCCAAAGGCTACCATTGGACATGATTTTGAACGAATTCAATCAACCTCAAATTTTTACTACTGCTTACCTGAGATCCAGTTTAACATCCTACCTCCAGTTCTTCATCATACAAGTTATAATTTTCCATCACATATCTCCACCAGTATTCTTTATGCATTTTTGTCACCCCATCCTAACTTATTCTTCTTCTTCTTCCTCCTATGATGTGACTGCTTGCTGTATTGGTCATTATACAAAGCATCCTCCCGAGGCTTTGCTATGTGTTGAAACCAGTTTCAATCCACTACTGGTTTGCTGGACCTATCACAGCTTCGCGAGAACACCATTTGCCATCCTTCTGGGCTTTCATATCTACATTAGATGTGTCAGGGACTAATTCCCAACTTTGCATCACCCCAGTTGGCACTTCCCTACTTGATGAAAATAAAACTGTAATGGGCCAACAGTAAACAGACAATTTTGTTGTAACCATTTTATTAACATAATTTATGTTGGCATTCAATATATTCAAAAGTAATTAATATAAAATTTGCAGTAGTTAATTTGGTGATGTACCTTAAGGTCTCCTAAGCCATGTACTTGGAAGTAATTTAGACAGCCAAATAGACTGTATTTTAAGTTTACAGCAGTTACTTTTATAACCAACTGTTTTTGAGAAAATTATGAATATGATAATGCTAATTAAGTACAGAAAATTATATGGTGATTCATCCAAAAAAAATTTTAGTTTGACATCAGCCTCATGCACATTGGGGTACTAATTCTGACAAAAATTAAAATCGCTCAGAAGTTTTAGAAAAACCTCAAATACGAAATCATTGAAATTTTGCAAAGTATAGCCAGCTTTTGGAGAACAAACATGAACAGATGGATAGTCACAAACTCAGAATTTTATACATTGTGTAAGGAATGCATATAAAAGTGATGTGCAACCTTTACAGATTTGACAGAATTTAGTTATTGTAAGGATTGTATGAATGTCAGATATGTGGTAATTGTGACAATGTGGCAAGTAGAAGGGACTGACTGAAATCTTCCAGTGAGTTGTGAGGAATTTTAAATCAAATCAGAAACTGAGAAGGGTGTTTTAGAAGCTGTGGTCTTCCAAGATTTTTAAACTTACACATGTTTGGATACCAGTTATTAAACAGAGCAGATGTCTCTTCATAAATCAATCATATTTATAACTATAAAAGAATTTTGGAACCATCTTTAAGAAATTAAATTATATGAATAGTTCATAAATAAACTGAGGCAAGCAGTTTAAAAATTGGGTCAGGTTAATATGAGGTGTTTGAGGATGCAGTACATTAAGCTTTATGAACATTTACTTGTATTTGATAAATTATGAGTGAGTGTGTTGTATGGTGAAATGTATGAATTCAAGTTGTGATAGTTAACAAGCAAGTGTATCCAGTTTTAAGAGGCATTCTGTTTATAATAGAAAAGGGACCAGTCATGATGATACCTCTACTTCTCATCAAAACCACATTCAACCCTGATTTAGCACATCCATCATTGACATTAACCTATTCCTGTAATATTAAAGGTGAGGAAGTCTATACAAGGTTGGATATCATTTGTATGAGGTTCAAATTGGCAACAACCACCAAGAAAATATGGGTCCAATTGTTTTTTATTCGTAAGAAAATAGTAAAAAAGTACTTTTGTATATTTAACATGTAAAATACTCCATAGGGCACAGCCATTGAGATGCTGCTAATAGGCTCGGCTAGTCAAGGTACTGTATTCTCTTTATGAAAATTATTTAGTTTGCTGTAGCTCATAGCCAGTCCCTACCCTGCACCAGATCAGTCCAATCCACGTTTTACTTCCCTAAAATATTTTTTAATATTGGCCTATACAAAGCAACAGTTAAGATTGTAGTGTTTCATATTTTAATCTTTGTGTCTAGATGGAAAAATGAGTCCATGGGGTAGGACTGTCTGAAAAATACACGAGCACTTACGGCATATCACCATCTTACGTTTGTATTATACAGCCAGGTTCACCAACTTCCAGTTTGGTGCACCACTTTTGTTACCCGAGCGTCACTCGTGTGTGAAGGCATACAATCCATGAAATTAGTAGAGTGAAGATCGTTTTTAAGAATTATTTCACGATTCATTTACAATGTACTGTTCTGAAAAAATAAGAAGTAATCGACTGAGTACAGAGAGTAAACTAATTTATGGCAGATATTTTAAATATGTACTTTTGGTTCTCTTTGGTTGGCACGATGCTCTTTGTTCCTAGTGTGTGCAAAGTTACATCCGTTAATACTCCTGACTTGGTAGCGTGGCGTTGGAAGATTGTTATGTTGTAATAAAATATAGATTGTATTTAGTGTGGATGATTTTCATTGTAATAGAGTGTGGCAACTGTGATACAGATTACTATTTAAGTGACTGTGTGTATTTATTGTGTTGGCTTCTATTTTACGAACGCTTAAAAATGTCGGTTGAGAATTGAGTAAATATGAATTGTGTTTGCACAATCGCGTGCTGCATAAAATTCTCCATGTCTTGTGGAGTAGAAGATTCCAGAGTCTTGCAGTGTGCATTATGTTTAAACAATATGAAACGTGTTATTATGAAGGGTTATTTCTGCTGTTAAACATTGAGTCACAGATTAGAATATAAAGATGCACACAACATTCATGAATAGAAGATAAAGAAAGTGAAAACATGGAGACGAATAATACCGTTCTGCACTGGTGTCGACATGATGGAATTTAGTTACATTGATGTGTACTTCCTTTTTATGGGAGGAAAGATTAAGGTGATTTTGAATCCAGATTCACAATTTTTCTGTTTATTTTGTGACAGGCTTATGTTGAGGTGAAGGATGCTGCTATATGTAGGCCTACACGAAATCGCGTTTCGTGTTTGAAATTTACAGGAGGATTATGTGCACAGAATTATCTCTGTTCCATCATAATCTGTATTTGGTCTTGAGATGTGAATTCAAGTACCACACTTAAAAATGTTTAATATAAGATTTGTATAAATTATTGAAATGAGAGAAGAGAGTAGTAGGTTATACATCAATTCTCTCTCAATTGATAATTTTTTTAGAAAACTGTGAATAAGATACTGCAGGCAGTGTAAATCATTCTGTGTAATAATTTTAAGTTGAGACAAGCATAAGTTTTGTTAAACTTATAAAGACAATGCAAATTTATCTGTGATGCTTAACTAAGCACCATGCTCTGAAGACATGGAGGAATTGAGGTATAGTTTCATTCCGTAATTGGCTAATGCAACACGGGTTTTTGTCAATACTAGGACTCAATCGTGACTTTAGTGTAACATCTTAGTAAACTGATATTTGAGATCCTCAAGGAGAAGTTAGGGATTAAGTTGTACTTACATTATGCTGGAAGCTTTTCTCCTTATGACGAAACACAATTCAGTTTTCAAGAGCACATGAAAATCATCAGAAAACATCAGCAATCTAACGTCTTTGCATAAGTTTGTTTTTGCGTACTGAATGGTGTTGCTTCCACCTAGCAATTCCCGAAAGAATCCATAACTAACTGACTAGATGTCTCACAGTACTCAAAGGTTCATCAGTGAATTAACCATAGCCCACCACTGAACCATATCCTGGGCAATTTTCTCCATACCCCATCATCATCTCTCCTAGGCCCAAATATCCTCAACACCCTTTCTGATACACCTGCAATCTATGTTCTTTCCTCAGAGTGAGAGACCATGTTTTGCACCCATACAAAACAAGGCAAAATTATTGTTTTGTATACTTTAATCTTCAGGTTCCTAGAAATCAGACGGGAAGACAAATTATTTTGAACTGAAAAGTAGCAAGCATTTCCAAAATTTAGTTTCCTACTAACTTCCTCATGAGTATCATTTTGATTTGTGATTGTTTCCAAATATTTTAGCTTTGTCACACTTTCAAAGGATTAATTAACCACCCTAAGACAATTCTACCTGCTTGTCTGCTGATGAGATACAATCACACACTTGGTTTTTTTTAATTGACTTCTAGCCCGACCTGTCTACTAGCCTTTAGTAAAACTTCTCTGTTCCTCTTTATTGTTTTTATATTATCTCCCAATAAATTAACATCAACATATGCCAGTAGCTGATGTGTCCCATTCAACTGCAAACCCTCATGCCTATCTTGGACTTTCCTGATGGTGTATTCTAGTGAAAAGTTAAAGAGAGCAAGGGAGACAAAGCATCTCCCTGTTTTTGACAGTTCTTGATGGAAAATTACGCTGATAAATATTTACCTATAGGAATTTTGCTACTGGTTTCATTGAAGCTCTTTTTTATCGGACTTACTGGCTTGTTTTGGTATACCAAATTTAATGAGAATATTGTGTAACACTTCTCTCTTACCAGAGTCATAGGCTTTTTGAAATCTATAAGCAACTGTACTCCCATTTTTTTTCTCTAGTATCCATAAGATCTGATCATTTGTTGATCTGTTACATCTGACCCACACTGATGATCCCCAATAATTTCTTCCATATATGCAGTTAATGTCACCAGAAAAATGTTTGATAGAATTTTGTATGGGGTTGATAGAGAAATTCCTCGGAAATTACCACACTCATTTTTGTCCCCCTTCGTATGAATAGGAATAATAATGGATTCCTTCCATTCTTGTGGCATCTCGTGCATATCATAAATTACCTGAATAAGCATATGCAACTTTCTGCCACCTGCTTTAATTAATTCTGCTGGAATTTAATCAATGCCTGGAGATTTATAACTTTCAACTTCATCTAAACTAGGTTCTGGCACTAAGAGTTCAGCTGTATGTATTTTAATCTGTCTAACATCATCAGTCTTATGAACATTTAAGAGCTGGTTAAAGAAATTTTTCCATCTATTCAAAATTTTGATTGGATTTGCAAGTGAATTGCCATTATCCTTTACCAAATTAGTCTGAGGTTGATATCCTTTCTTAAAATCATTTATGCCTCTGTACAGATCTCTGATATTTTTGTCCTTTCTATTTGTCTCCAGCTCAATAACTTTACCTTTGAGATATTCCCTTTTTTATTCCTAAAAGTTGTTCTGGCTTCACGTCTCACATTACAAAGATTGTCCATATTAATTTGGGTCCTGCAATCATTGAAATTTTGTTTGCCTCCTTTGATTTATTAATTTTGAACATTCTTCATCGAGCCATGGTTAATTTTGCTTTCTCCTGTAGGATCCTAGTTTCTCTTTGGATGAAATTTTGATATAGTCTCAGACATTTTCCCATTCCCTGTTGATATTCACACTTTCATCATTTTATTTGTTTCTAATATTTGAAACCTATACTCTAGGAAAAAGTATATCCACCAAAACCTTAAAGTGCGGTTGTACACTACTATAATACGACCTATAGTGTTGTACGGATCTGAATGCTGGACTTTAACATCTCTAGCTGAAAGAATGCTTATGTCCTGGGAAAGTAAAATTTTAAGGCAGATTTTTGGTCCAATATGTGACAATGGCCTATGGAGAATTAGAATGAATATCGAGCTGGAGAGGCAGTTCAAAAGCTCAGATATTGTAGCTGTAATAAAGGCAAGAAGGATAGAATGGTTTGGACATATACTCCGAGTGAGTGATGATACAGGATGTAAGATGATCATCAATAGTAAACCTCCTGGCAAATTAAAGAAAGGAAGACCAAAACTCCGGTGCATCAAAGACATGGTGTCTGATCTTAAACAGATGGGTGTAAGAGGCTGGAGAAGAAAAGCACAGAATAGGGAAGCCTGGGCATCGATCGCAAGAGAAGCCAAGGCTACACTGAAAGGGCTGTAGTGCTAAAGAAGAAGAAGAAGAAGAAATATTTGAAACATATTCGAAATTTCTACTTCACATTGTTTCTTTACCTCTCCCTAATTTAATTTTTTTTAAATCATATCTTTCTGTGTTGAAATTTTGGTTAGTTTGTAAATCTACTGAAAGCCTCTCCCATACTTTTGCCACTATCAGATAATGGTCAGTGTCACAATCTGTCCTTTAAATGACCTCATATAAATTATATTTGTCTGCCTTCTATTATCTGCTAAAGCATATTCTATCTGATTGTGTGTACTACCATATAGAGATGTTCAAGTATATTTATGAATATCATGATGTGAACATTTTTGACTGTTTACAATTAGATGTTTTGATTTAGCAAAGTTTGCTGCTCTAACGCCATTGTCATTACTAATTTCATATGGACTCTTGTTGCCTATTGTTGGTTTGATAATATCCTCTCAATTTTTGTACTGAAATCTCCAAGCAGAATTTTTATGTGACAGGATAGCAAAATGTTGTTGGCCTCACACCCAGCTCCCAATCTGGAGTACCACCACTTGTCGGCTGTCTGCGACTGCTAATTCAATATATTTGTGGCTAACCACCAGAACTGGATGCTGTTCCTCCATCCGCAACCTGAGGACGGGCCATGCTGTGGTGACAGGGACCTACCATACGAGGTATAGTCTGCAAAATAAAAACGAGTTTGATTATAGTTTGTAAAGAGCTTTGTTTTTACCATTTTGAAATGTGTTTGTTTTTTACTCCCGTTATTATTTATTCAGATCAGTTTTCCGTAGTCTGTGGTCCCAGTATTTCACATGCTCTGAATCATTGCCTATTTTGGATAATACGAGGTGCGATCGGAAAGTTTCAAGATTGTGTCAATAGAGGGCGAACCGGATGTAGTACGAGCTTCTGCCGCTAGGGGGTGCCGCCTACATTCATAATGAATAAGTGTGCCAGCCGGCATTATCGAATTAGCATTTGTTTCTTAGTTACGGGCGTTTTGGTAGTGCATTACACCAACTCTCCTGCGATTTCGGAATGGCGGATTTTCATGAACAAATCAAATTTTGCCAAAGACTCACCAAAACAGCTACGGAAACCTATGAAATGCTAAAGCAAGCATTTGGGGGAGTCCGCAATGGGTCATGCACAAACTTTTGTGTGGCATTCACGTTTTAAAAATGGCCGAACCTCTGTCGATGGTGACGTGCTTTCTGGACGACCATCTTTGAGCACAACGCCCGAAAATGTTACGAAGATTCGGCAGGCCATTCACGAAGATCGACGTCGTACCATCAACGACTTGTGCGACATTGTTGGGATAGGCTATGGGACCTGTCAGCTGATTCTAAAGGAAGAACTCCACATGCGACGCATCATGACAACGCGCCAGCGCACACCGCCCTCAAAGTTTGGCTGTTTTTGGCCTCAAACACCATGACCGTCATCCTGCACCCTCCTTATTCGCCGGATTTAGCTCCGTGTGACTTCTTCCTCTTCCCAAAGATGAAAATTCAGCTAAAGGGAAGGAGATTTGAGACGATAGAAGAGATTCAGGCAGAATCGCAGATGGTGCTTGACAGGCTGACAAAGAAATATTTCCAGGGATGCTTCCAGGCTTGGCAGCGGCGCTGGGATCGTTGTGTTCACTCCCAGGGGAACTACTTCGAGGGTGATGGATGAATTTAATACCTGAGATAAGTGTACGGGTTTTTATAGGCGCAGTCTTGAAACTTTCCGATCGCACCTCGTATACAAGCAAGCAATTTGAACTTCCATTTTGTTGTTCTGCTGAAGCTGGTCAGTTACATTTTTAGGCTCTTATGCAAGAGACCTTCATATCTGATGATGTCAAGGACTATAGAGCTACAGAGTAAGTATGCAAGCCCCTTGAAATATATACGAATTCCTACTGCAGGACATAAATTAGTAGAAGTGAGTTAATAAACTAAAATGCCTTTCTGCGTCTAAGGCAAAAGCACGCAAAGTTTGGTGTGAATTGGCTTATCCACTCACGAGGTAACAGACATATCTAACCACAAAGGGTCCAGTGATGGCATTCACCTTATATGAAATCTTGTGTTGGAGATGATGCGACGCGTTGCGTCGCTTGGCGTCAGATTTCTAGCTGTATATTATATGGCGAAAATTAGGTTATGTAAGGATAGGCAGATTTGGGTTCTGTCTCTTTAATTCGGTTTGTTTCTGCTTTGTTCCCTTAGGTTCAGTTTATTTCAATGTAGTTACATACTAAGTACTTGTTAGTATCTCGTCAGCAGACTAGCAATCGAAATGATATTAGGGTGGCTAATAAGTTCTTTGAAAGTGTGACAGAGTTCAGATATTTGGGAACGAGTAAAAAATGATAATGATATTCCCAAGGATATTAGGAGAAGACTAAATTCTGGAAAAGCTTGCTACTTTTCAGTTCAAAATATTAAAATGTACAGAAGAGTAATTTTGCCTGTTTTGTGTGGGTTCCAATCATGATCTCTCACTCTCGGGGAGGAACATAGATAGCAAGTGTTTGAGAATAGGGTGCTAAGGAGGTTATTTGGGCCTAGGACAGAAGAGGATGGGGTGTGGAAAAAGCTGCATAATGATGAGCTTAAAAATTTGTTCTCTTCTCCCAGTATTGTCAGGGTGATGAAGACAAGAAGAATGAGATAGGTGGGGCATGTGGCACGCATGGATGGGGCAAGAGGTGTCCACCAGGTATTGGTTGGGAAGCCTGAGCGGGAGAGACTGCCAGGGAGATGTAGATGGAAGGATAATCTCGGGGCGGGATCTATGGGAGATGGGAGTTGAAGGATCCTGGATTTTGTTGGCCCAAGACAGGGTCTGGTGGAGGGCTTCTGTTCTAATTTGGTGATGAACCTTCGTGGTCTCTGAGCCATCTAGTAGGTTAGTTCTGAATAGTTTGGTGCTGCTTTATGTTATGCGGGGTTTTGATGGTGTTTGTAACTATAAGTATGAAGATATTTTACTTGAATTGAATCTCTCAACACTGCTTTTTAGACCCAAGTTTATGCCATTTTTATTGTTAACTGTGTTTAAGGTTGCTGATCCACTTTGGATTGTCATAATGCTCATACCCAGTGGGATCAATCAGACTTCTCTGCTTGAACTGCACTTTGTTATTTCAAGATCACTCTTGCTTTCAACACCAATTTAATTGAATTGTTCTTCTTTTATTATTGCTTTTAGACAATTTAGCATTATGATGTGATTTTGGGGGGGAGACAATTTTATAAAGACCTGACTTCCATATGGGAATTTGCCATGAGATGTTCATTATTTTTATATTAATTAAATTGTTTACATTCAGTTGAAAATTTTGCAGTTTTTCGTTTGCTAGAAATTATTACGTCTAATACTTGTACAACTACAGAGTAAAATGTTGGTTCCAGGGGAACAGTGGTCATCGGAGTGTGACCAAAGGTATGAAAACAGCTGATAACTACTGGTGTCCTGCGCATTGTGGTGTGACTGCTGTAGCAGCTCCAGGTACAGTGTCACCATCTGCTGGTCGCTGTAAGAACAAGGAACAAACACCAGTCCCACCGAAAGGTAGGGAAGCGAGAACATTTTGTTGTACCACAGAACCATGGCTGCTTAGCCAACAGTGTCATATACAGATGGAGAAATCTGCAGAACATGTAACAGTCTACCTCAGATTATTGCTGCTAATGCTCAGGACACTGAAGAGGGCTCCAGTTACATCAGAATTCAGGCTGAGACAGATTTTAAAGCATTTAAAAACTGCGTAATGTGTACTGAATTTGAAAATTGGTTCCGTTAAGAAATTTTTGCGATGTGAATAGTTTGCCAGGTGTCAAAATATTAAATTCGTGGTTTTTGTGACTGCGTAATTTTTCCTTGTTGATTTTTTTTAACATTCAATGAACCGAAACAAACTGGAATGTTTGGAGTGGTCATTTAAAAAGGAGTTTTGAAACAACCCGTTGATTGGTTGGTCTGTTATGTTATGGGTTCAGATATGCAGATCAGTTTTGTGGTACAAAACCAAGTGATATTCATGCCCAGCAATGGAATAATCCATGGTTGACCAACTGGCCAATCCCCATCCTTATCTGGGACACTGGTTGCTTATTTGAGAACCACATCAGCAAAATAGGGCTTCAGAAATATTGAAGTAATTCATTTTTCTGCAGAGTGCAGTGATGCAATTTTCATGTAGGTTCAGTATCTTTTAAGAATGGTGTACAAATAGCAACAAACATTTTTATTAGGAGACTTCTTTATATATATATATATATATATATAAGAAAGTTATGTAGTGAAAAATATAAAAAGGAACCAGGGTCTATCCAGGTTTAAGGCTGTAGATTTAACAGTTTTTAAAATATTTTATACACTGTTACATTTATGTTAGAATTAAGTGCAGTATAACTGTTAAGGTGAATGTTCAGGCCTTCGAATTTTTTGTTATGCAGTCGAGCAAAATATATTGAACTCTTTTGTGCCGCTTTCCTTTCAGACGCTTCTTATGGAAATATAGAACAATCAAAACATATGCCACTTGCTGGTTTTGTGTGTATGGCATTTATAGAAGCATTGTATTGCAGTAGTCAACTTTAAAAACGATATCATGGAATGACAGAATGATGAAACAAAAAAAAAATAAAGGAAGGAGTGAAGTCTTGCTGTAGTTAAAAGAGTTTGGAAATTGTATTCCGTACAGGAATACACAAAATATCCTCATGCGTTCTTTTCAGCTTACATTTAGAAAGAGGTATTAAATCCCAATTGTTCAATAGTTCTCACTTAGGCCACCAGATTGCAGTATCTCAGTGTCTGCCTAACGACTTTCCTTGCCTGTCATTTTATCATCACCGCCCGTAGGATATTCAAAGTACGTTTCTTACGTCGTGTAGAATGCCACATCAACTTTCATCCAGATACATCCAGTGGTTCTGGAGTTGAATTGATTGGACTGACGGACAGATATAACCAACTGATAATTCATTCTGGCTATGCACTCTGAGCAAAGAATGCGTAATAAACAAACACTGATTAACAAGTGTGTGGGACTGTATAACATAAGGTATTCGAAGTCACTTGACATTCACTCTGTATAATTCAACAAAACATTTCTTCACAAAATGTGCCCAAAGATGGCTGTCTTCTTGGTTGTTGCACTGTGTAGTCTGGTAGAAGGTAAGCGATGTTTCAGAGGTCCCTGCCTTCCTCCATCAGGGCGATCGCCTTGATGATGGAGGCGGCAAACACACCCGAAATGTCGATTAACCTCTACAGGGCTACACGGTGCAACAACCCAGAAGACGGACATCTTCAGAATCACTGCCATGAAAACCTCAGCTCCTACAAAGTTATGCCTAAAAGTTAAAAAAAAAAATATAGGAAGTAAAACTCAAACGATTAAAAAGAAAAAAGTTGGGAGTAATTACACATACAATAAGTAAGGACATCAGATTCATTCACATCAAGGAACAAACATATTTTATTACATGCTCAGACTACAAGTACAGATTGCGAAAGATGGAACCATTATGAACAATTATCATGCCTTCCATACAGGGCCACTTTAAGGCAGTGGTGAGGCTATGGAAAAACATGATATTGGGTTCCACTGTCCCATTTCTTAAAAATAGGGGGGATTAACAGCAAATTTACACTACTGAGAGATTTAAAAATCTTATTGTAAAAACTACCTTGGTTTTTCACAAAATGTATATTAAAAACTGAATGGATAGGAAAGGATAATCTTAAAATTTTATACATTCAAGCTAAAGTGATATGCCAAGTTACCCATGCATAAAGAAACGTTTTGAATGTCCTGTGTGTTTCAACTGCCCAAATAGGTGAATACAAAGTACAAGTGAACGAACTGTTTAAAAGTCTGCTATTCTGATGGCGCTATTCACAGCAAACAGCAATCAGACTATTTTAAATCGGTGATCATCATCAACAACAAGTATAAGGCCAAGTGGCCTGTTACGGTTTCATTCCATCTTTTTAACAGTCTTTCCAGGCTTCTCGTCCTATTCGGTCTGTAGTTCAAAAGTTGGTTTGGGTTTCTATTAGAGTCTATTCTGTCAATGTGATCTTTCCAATTGGCATGATAATTCTGAATAAATTTAGAGACTGGTTCGACTTCTAATTTTTCTAGATTTTCTTCATTACTTTTGTGGTCCAAAAGTGTAAAGTCAGCAGTTTTCCTCATAAATTTCATCTCTGCTGCTTGCAATCTTTTCTCATCCACCTTTCTAAGTGTCCAGACTTCACTTCCATACAATAGTACTGGTCTTGCTAGAGTCCTGTAAATGTTTAATCTTGTATGTTGTTGTACTAAGGAGGGTTTGAAGACTTGGTTTCTGAAACTGGTTGTTTGTTTAAATTTTGATATTTTTGAGGGCATATCTTTCTCACCTTCATAAGTTTGTGTGCAGCCTAAATAATTGTTCTTGAGTTTCATAGAATAGTCAAGAAGGGAATGGATGCTTCTTCTGTTTCAAATTAACAGGTGAACATAAGGTATGCTCTTCTCCTACCTTGACTTTTCGTATGTCATGGCCTGATTCTATGATGTTCCTTGTTTTTGTTCAGATTTGCCATAAATCAGTAGCTTCAAATAAGATCATTACAGGTTATTGGTTGCTTCATAAACTACATCTATCATCCTATGTATTAAAATGAAGCCATTACATTTGAGGGGCTCTCTAGTGGACCCAACAAAGTTGTTCTTTCATCACCTGAAGATGGGGCCAGAGCCAGCCCTTGAAATATTGTGGCTTCATTTTAACACACAGAATAACATATTTAGTCCAGTAAAAGCAATATTTAATTATAATACACCATCATCAGAACCTATTAGAATTAATTTGTAAATATCTGAATCACCCCCAAACATCTATAAACACACTCAAATTCAAGCAATACAGTGAAACCTCTATCCATCGTTCCCGGAACTATCGTTTTCCCAGATGCATCGTCCGTTTTGTTCGGTCCCCGATACATCCCATATAAAATAATGTTACATTTTCCCGCTTCTATCATTCCTCGAATGATCGTTTCTGAGAAATTATAACTAAATTTACACGATATTTTTAGAATTTAATTCTGAAAGACGCACAATGTTTTTGGAATACACAGTAGCAGTAACCTGTTATGTCGCCCAACCAGCACAGATTCGTGTGGAATAAGGGGTGATAGTTGGAGTTAATGGCTGTGCTCATTGTCAGAAATTTTATGAGTTTAATTAGGGTGCACTCATATTTCGTTCCAGCGATGCCAGATGGCATGTGTGTGAATTCCTTCACAAATGCTTTTATTATACATACAAAGGAAAGGCAGGCTACACTTTTCATTCTTCTGGTTCATCTCGTGCCTTCTACAGCTATGTTTCGTTGAGTTCGGCAGTAATAGTATTTCCATTCTTCCTGTTATTGTTCGCGAAGGTGGTGGGAATGGTGAGGAAGAGGAAGACCATGAATGCGAGCCCGAAACTGTGCCGAGTTTTGCCGAAGCACGCCCTGCATTGGCAAACGTGAAGTCATTCTTTTATGCGCATAATATTAGTGAACGTGACGAGGAAAACATTTTGAACATGGAAAGGGCTCTGTTTGGCCTAAAACGCAAAGTTTTGACAAACCAGTTGTCCATTAAAGACTTTTTTGGTAAAAAGAAGTAACTTTGAAAGAGAAACATTGTATCGTTTTCCCGTATTCATCGTTTTTATTTCCCACCCCCCCTGAAAACGATGCATCGAGGTTTCACTGTATTTCACAGTAACATTGCATGAACAGAATATACTTCCCCAGTCTGTTTAACATATTTTGTGTTCAGTCAATCAAACTGTATACAATTCCAAATTAAAGTTTATGGCATTACTGCAAATGAAAATGTACAACATAAATCAAATAAGACACACATACGCCTGCTGCCACTTCTTACTGACCCAAAAAACACAAGATAAAACTGGTAAGATTAAAAACAATCAATCACTGAGTGTGGGATCATTTCTTTGAGGAGTAGGCGTTTGTGGCATGTTTACCCTTGATGGTGGCATTGGGAGTGGTGACTTTGGCCCAAGCCTCTTTTGTGGTGGTGTTTTCTTGCCTATGTTTACTGTTGTTTCGGTGGAGTCCCTTGTCTGCTGGTTCTGGTAAGGACGCTTCTCCGCGCCCTTAGTGGTGTGGTGTTCGGAGTTCGAATCCAGTTCTGTCACCGCTACCGTTGTGCGTACAGTTGATGCGTCTCGTAATTACTGCATGTCCGGCCCTTCGTGCCCCGAGTTAGTCTGCGCCATTTGTAACCGTTCCTCTTCTTCTCTTCGGGTTTATTTGTTAGCCTTGATTCTGCTCTTGGGTAAACGAGACACGAGACTCTTATGCTGGGTTTAATTTAAGATCGCCTCAGCTGTGTATTTAGGTCTTTATTGCAGGTGATTGTTAATTTAATTTTTCTGCATGATACTGGCGGATGATGCAAATTTGTTTGTGAACAGAGTAAAGTGAATACACGTATGCGTCCGTGATAACCGAATAATATTTCATAATGGAACGATTCGAGGATGAACTTGCACCAACTGATAATTGACAACTCAACAACAACTCTTAATGTAATGTTAGAAAATTATGTTTCCTTGGCATGACATATTGTGTACTCTTTATTAGATAACACACTTACTGAAATGTGACCATTTACTGCAAATTTTGATATAAACACAAGTCTACATTAAATGAAATTTGCAGTCAGTAACGTATGCGAAATAGCCAAGATTGCAATTGGAACATAAATGTTCTCCAGTATGTTATGCAGTATTGTTGGCTTTGCTACACATTCTGGCGTATTTACATTGCAAAGTAGAAAGTTTGTGCAGTCTGTCATGGAGAAGGTTTATCACATTAATCTCTTTTCAGCCCCAGGAGCAGGAAAGACCTACTTAGCGGAGGCAATTCCTACAGACGCTGTTCCTACATTCTCGACGTAACTCAGCTTTGTCGATGTATATAGGTATCTTTGCCCTAACAGATTAGCATTATCTGAACTTTCAAAAATGGCGGTCTGACCCAACTGGCCAATCAGTAAAATAGAAGCTGCGTGCACAGAGCATTGGCACCAGCCACGATTTGTCGCTCTCTGTTATTTATCTTATGGCTATATTACAACACATGAAATACAAGAATACGATAGAAATTTCTTCGTATAATCCCCTGCAAAACCCTGGGACGGCTTTAGAATAATATGCTCTGCGAAAGGTCCTTTCGAATCATAATCAGGGTTGACAATCCAAGGTCGCAAACCCGACCCACGTTACATTTTTTATCTCATTTTTTTTTTATTACGCCTTCTTAACCCTTCTTGGCATCTGCAGCTCTTTATTGTTGCTGTGCTTGATCGAAGCACTCTTTGGCTTTCTGGAGGAGATATATAGCCATATCATAACTGTTGTTCTCTGTGGCTGTGAATGCTTCGTTCAACAGTCTTTCTCCTTTCTGCCCTGGATCTTCTGCCATTTCATGATGTTCATTCACTGCTGTTTCTAGTAGCTCTATAGCGTTGAGGCAACATTGTGCCTTATTAAAAAAATTATCAGCCCTGACGCCATTCCTTATTTGCGTGAGTGCGTACTTCACTGCATCTTCTGCCATTCTGCAAATATCTCTCGACCTACTGCTGAACGCCCTGCATTATTGTGTCTGTTACAACAGAACAACAATGACGGTCTTGTGCTTCAGACCCTGTTCTAGTCCAGAGAGAAGAGCGCTATTACGATAACTAAGGGACAGCGCTGACATATCGTTTAAGTTGGGGTGAATGGAACTAATCCTGTGCCTACCTTCCGACGCCGAAACATGCAAAATGTCCGCGCATGCATTGATCATTATATGTTACAAAGAAACGTCGATTTCGTGTTGGTTTCTTTATGTAATCAGTCGTGTAGATTTACCAAGATGTTCAGTGGAATTTTGTGCTCTGCTGTGGACGGTTCCTGTGTCTGTTCTAACTGCAGACAGAGCTTCTTCATATTATCCGTTAGAAGATGCTTAAGGGCAAAGCCGCTACTATTGTCGAAAGACGGTAATTTATTAAGATTTCCGTCTCCTGGGTTGTTGCGCTGTGTAGTCTGGTTGATGTTAACCAACGTTTCAGAGGTCATACTACCTTCGTCATCAGGGCGATGAATATGCCAATAGGGTGTGAGGTGCTAGGTTTATAGGCCGGAAAGTGAAAGGTGTAGCCTGCCCCGAGCCAATGGGAGCAGGCATGGGAGTGGACCAATGGTAGCACGTGGGAGAGGGAGAGAAAGGTTGAGTTTGGTTGGATGGATCTGGGCCCTGAAAAGGGGCCATTTTAGTGGTCTGGTTGGTTCTGGCGGCGCACTCTTGCTCACTCTCGGAGTCCTCGAAGTGTGTGAATAAGAGGCTTCCAGGACCGGCTCAGGTGAAGTCCATCTTCCCTGTTAAAGTTATCGGGATGTAGTTCGATTTCGATGGCATCCCTTATTATCCGATCCATGTAGCCGGTTTTTGAGGAGAGAATAGAAGTGTCCTCGAGCTGTATGCGGTGTTCCATGTTGAAGCGGTGTTCAGCAACCGCAGATTTCTCGGGCTGCCCGAGCCGAATGTGGCGTTCGTGCTCCTTGATCCTGGCCTCAACGGAACGGCCTGTCTGGCCGATGTAGACTTTACCGCACTCGCAGGGAACGCTGTATACGCCAGGCGTCTTCAGTCCTAGGTCGTCCTTTACCGGCCGGAGAAAACTGGGAATTTTCTTTGGTGGAAGACCAACAGACTTGATGTCGTGCTTGGCCAGCAACCTGCTTATGCGGTTGAAGGTCGTCCTGACGTAGGGCAGGAAGGCAACCGCGGCTGGTTTACCAGTAGGCTGTGACATCCTCGCAGGCGGATTGAGAGCTTTCTGGATCTGACGGTTGTTGTATCCGTTTTTCCTGAAGGTGGTGGTGAGTGTCTCCAGTTCACTCTGTAGGCTCTCGTGGTCGCAAAGAGCTCTAGCCTTGTGTACCAGGGTGGAAAGCACGGCCTGTTTGTTGGACGGGTGGTGATGGGAATTGTAATTGAGGTAAAGGTCGGTATGAGTAGGTTTCCGGTACACCCTGTGGCCTAATGAGCCATCAGGTTTCCGGTGGATATCTATGTCGAGGAATGGGAGATGGCCGTCCTTTTCAGTCTCCATGGTGAACTGGATGCTCTCGTGAATACTGTTGAGGTGATTGAGGAACTCATCGAGCTTGCCAGGGCCGTGGGGCCAGATAACAAACGTGTCGTCCACGTAACGGAACCAGCAAAGGGGCTTGAAGGTCGCCCCGTCCACCGCCATTTCTTCAAAATTCTCCATGTAGAAATTGGCGATGACAGGTGATAGTGGGGAACCTATAGCCACCCCGTCGGTCTGTTCGTAGAACCGGCCGCCGAACTTGAAGTATGAAGAAGTTAATACAAGGTGGAACAGCCTCAAGACGTCGCCATCGAAGTGCCGTTCCAGGAGACGTAGGGCTTCACCAAGAAGAGAGACACGACATCGAAACTGACCATGATGTCCCCAGGGCCCACGCGGAGCGACTTGATGGTATTGATGAATTAGGTGGAGTTCTTCACGTGACGTGGAGAGTGCCCCACCAATCCACCGAGTAGTCCCGCGAGATATTGGGCAAGCCGGTAGGTTGGAGCGCCGATGGTGCTTACAATGGGCCTGAGGGGAGCTCCTTCCTTATGGATCTTGGGTAGCCCGTACAGTCTAGGGGGCCTCGAACCCTGGGGCCGTAGCTTTTGGATGACCTCCTCTGGGAATGATGACTTCTTGAGAAGGAGGTTGGTCTTCCTTTCAACGGCTTCCGTAGGGTCCTTGGGCAGTAACCTGTACGTCCAGGGCAAAACACTGATTTGAAAACTATGAAAGTTGTAAAATGAACTTTTCTGGTTACAGAGAATTACTTGGCTGCTAAATAATCAGACATGACAGAACTAACCAAAGTCCTTGCTTACTAAACCGGGGAGCATTCTTCTGAAGAAACAACCTAAAATTCAGGAATTACCATTTGTTGTGAATTTAGATATTTCTCACATAAATTACAAATGATTTGACGTACTGTGAAAAAATAAAGGGAATTTGAAGAGAACTCTATAGCCCTGAAATCAGCAAGCCAGTTACTTTTCATGTCTTGTGCCCTGCCCTCTTTATTATGCTGTTCAGCGGGAGTGCTGGTTGCCTATCTCGTGCAGGTGCTGGAGGGCCAGGATGGATGATTTCGGCAGAGAAGAATCTTGTTTCATTCTCCGTAAGCCCCCCTCGCTGCTACAGAAGTTCAATAAAGTTCTTTCCTGCTACGTAGTCTGCAACAATAAAGACGAGATCGCGTTGTTGTGAGGACTCTTATGTTACCAGGGGCCACTGAATGCTGATGTATTGTATGTTTCATTCGGCAACAGTCTAATTACAAATCGAAGCTTTGCAGAAGACTATAAAGTGAAATAGTTTAACGGAAGCGAAGTATTATTCCACAAACGGGGTTCGTATGAGGACCTTACACATTTAGTTACGGTGATGTTTCGTTTGATGTACTCACCCATTACGAGATGTAGGTGTTCATTTGTCTTAAAAGCATAATGGAGCTGCAGGAAGAAAATAGTGCCGCGTGTTTTCTCAAATACGCGACGCTCCGTCCACGCGTGGTCGATGTCCTTTCTCTTCAGTGATGTCCTCTTCATTATCTTTATGGCGTAAAATTTGCCATCGTCACTTCCATCCTTCTTCCTCGCCAGGTAAACTTCGCCAAACCTTGTAACAGAATCTCAGTTATGTTTCATCTTGATATCTGTACAGGTACGGGCTGTCGTGTCAGCAAAGTCTCCTTTCAGATAATTATGATACTCTACCCCTTTTTTTCAATACCAATACTTCGCGATGAGTATAAAATTCATAAATACGTGGTTCGTCTTCTCTTTAACAAGCTCTAAATCACTCTCCGATAGGCCAAGCCCTTGTGCTCAGGATATTACTAGATTTTATTGTGTCCTGCATGGTGACAGAAACAAGGTGAAATACCGTTTAGGTGTGTGAGTTTTCATGACTGCAACTTTTATCGTTAAAGTGCTTACGTGTTGAATCTCCACGCTCTTCTGCAACTTTATTTAGTTTTGCCATGTATGCATCATCCACTCTTGGTTTTGAAGTGCTGTCTGCATAATTTGATTAATTCTAAATTGTTTGAAACCCTGCGTTTCTAAATGTCTCCGCAAATAAATGTTGGCATTTCGTAAATGAGCCACCTTTTAACATTTTTTAGCATTCATGAGTAGAAGCAGAATATGGCCTACACAATTCTTAAGATCCCTAATTCTGATTTCTTTAAAGTAAAAAGAAATTTACATTGTGCATAGAAGATCTACCTCTCGTGTTTATCAATTCCGATGTTATGGTATTTCGATACATTGTTAACCAGAATGTCGTTAACATTAGGAAGAGAAAATAGGCCACATACACGTCTTTCTTGTTATTTCACTGCCGATTAAGTTGCATTGCACTTGATCATGGGCTAGGAAGGACGTACTAAAATGCTGAACTTCTTCTCTGCCTACTTAATAGATGCATTAGAGAAAATGTCTTTAAAAGCATCCGTGATGTTAAACAGTGTCAATGTGGTTCCACACATTTCGTGCTCGGGAAAATAATTTGCCGATCTTGATCTACGCTCCCGTACTCAATCATAAATCATTCATGACGTAATGCAGCTGATATGAAAGAAAATATCAGGGTAACGATTAAGCACTGGTAACACTTCGCCGTTGTCAATCTGCTATTCTGAAAAGTCAATCACGAACGTGGTCAGCCACCGGGGAAAGATCGATAATGTTGGCAAAGCATTTCGATTGCCTTAGTTCAGGGATGACAAAATCTGTACCTTTTATAATTTTCAAACATTTATTAAAATTATTTAAATAAGAAAATATATCCTATAATTCTGATGCGAGAATTTTACGGGAACATCAATGAAGATTTGACTTGAGTTTATGAATTTTGTAGTTAGATGCCAGTTGTTTGTACACAGTAACACTTGAAACTGTGTAATAGCTCTGAATTTCCTGCAGTAATTCGAGTTCTACATTCAACTCAGTGACTGTTACAGAAGTGGGGTTGAGCTGCAGTTTTCTTGCTTACATAAACGCCACTGATGCTGTCCTACTTCTGCTTCCATTTTTCCCATTGCTTCCTAAGTACTCAGAAATCAGGTCCGTGTTTTGTAAGCAGAGAAATGCACGGGCAAGTTGTACTTACCTCCTGCTCCTAGAAGTCTGATGGTCTTGAAGTCTTCTTTGCTGACATGTCGAGGTCCTGTAACAAATATCATAATTAGTGGCATGTGCTAATAGACAATAAAAATGTAAAGTTATCCTGCTGCACGCCATGTTGGCGCTTGGGTGGGGTGAGACGAGGTGTAGCTCCTACTCATTCTTAACCTGAGCAACAGATGGGGGTGAGTGCTTAGCCTCACACCCCAACCGCGCTTTACCCCCGAGAAAGTACCCCGGTATCTATTGGGCAGGAGGCTGGGTGGTGGGTGGGCCCAAGAGCCAGTCTTGACGCAGGGGCTAGAGGAAAAATCCTCTGGCCCTGTCAGGGATCGAATCCCGGTTGTCCAGTCCGCAGTAAGTCACTGTACTGACTGAGCTAGCTCGGTTCCCATCTTTAATCTACAGGCTTAATTAAATTAATTTACACTTGTTTTTTACTCTACAATCCTGCGGATTGTTCGCCACCCCCATTACAGAGTTAGTCTTACGAAGATACCACGGTGGTTTCGCCTTGCCCTCCGTGGCCAGTCTTTGTCCACCAGACTGGTAGAGAAAGGACGCGGATAAACTTCCATGCCTTGAGTGGGACTCGAACCCACCATCGCAGCAGTCAGGCGCACGAGAATCATGCCTCAGACCGTGTGGCATAGAATCGTAATTATCATCGTTTATAAACTAGAAACTAATAAATACATTTAAATGAAAACTACATACCGGTACTTGAATAACATCCAACATCAGGTTCCATGATATCCATTGCCGTTCTAATTAACTATTCACTAAAATATATAATAAAATTTCAGGTCAATACACAAACTTTATTTAGATGTTAAAATTTAAAATTTAAATTTGCGCCATTCATCACTATAACGATTTTATTATATATTTTAATCATAAAACACAAACATGACGCATGTAAACCTTAAACTATTCACTAATTTTTACACTAAACACTGTCCTAACAAACTAAAGATTAAAACACTTATTTTAAAACTTACTAAATAACTTAAACGCACTATTATTTAATTTTTAATCTGAAATTGACTTGTGAAAAATCCTAACGGTTCTCACAGCTTCCAATCAAAAATATGACTGACATATCACAAAGAATATCCGGTCAAAGAAGTTTGAAGCACGCAGAGTGACTCAATTGTTTTAAACGGCTGAAAGAAGAGTAGGCCATGTTTGCTCTTTGGAGTCCCAAAGAATGTTTATTCTCTGACTTCCTGTACGTATTTAACTAGAATTTTTCTAGCTCCTTTCCAAGACGACCTGGAATTATCGTAGGTTAAGTATGCTTTCCAGGTTGTCTCAACCCCGTTCGTATGTCCTTGTTGCCAGCTTCAATGTATTTTTCAACAATCCAATCCGACTTGTGTGATCGGGGATTCTTAGCACCCGTGCCCAATTTAATGGGCACCGGGACTTGGTGCCGTTTTGAATTATCACACTGTTCATCGGGATTTTCTTGCTAGAATACCACTGTGGTTTCACCTTGCCTCTCGTGCTATATACCTACACGAAAAATATCCCATTCATTCCCAGTTATGTTTATTCTATAATTCAATACTCTTGAATGAAAATATAATCTGCTAACACTCTACTGCTGTTTGTAGCAAATCATCCCACTTCATTAAAGAAAATGACACTTGGTCTATGCTGTCTTGCATCTTCAAATAACCCTGTGACAAGTGTATCTGAGTGTGCAACTGAGTTGGACGTCAGGTCTGACGATCTAATACAGAAAAATTTGGAATCTTCTGCCTCTGCAGCAATAGCCTCGGCCAAGAAGGTCTTTCCGGTTCTTGGGGGCTGAAAAAAGATTAAGAGAAAATAGGCCACAGACACGTCTTTCTTGTTATTTCACTGCCGATTAAGTTGTATTGCACTTGATCATGGGCTAGGAAGGACGTACTAAAATGCTGAACTTCTTCTCTGCCTACTTAATAGATGCATTAGAGAAAATGTCTCTAAAAGCATCCGTGATGTTAAACCGTTTCAATGTGGTTCCACGCATTTCGTGCTCGGGAAAATAATTTGCAGATCTTGATCTGTACTCAATCATGAATCATTCATGACGTAATGCAGTGGATTTGAGAGGAAATATCAGGGTTTGTCTGTGGGTAAGGATCTTTGTATGTGAACTCTTGTTGCTGTCACTTAATGATGGTTCTTAACATAAAAACCATTAATATTAGTTGTTCTTGAGAATGCAATGTCAACATCTCTTTCTTGTTCTTATGCTTATGATGGGAAATTCAAATTCTTTATAAACTATTTTTGTTTTTCCGCTGTGGGCGCCAGTATAAGTAAACCTCTTGCGTGTCCAACGTTTACGTGGTGCTGTGCTGCATGTTCGGCATCAACAGGTCACATGATCGCGGAGGAGCTAGCAAATGGAATAATGTAGTCCTCGTTGTGGGAGCAATAACCACCATAGACATGCGGTCCCGTAAATTCATCTGTTCCATATATTTCACTCTCGTGCCGACGTACAGTAATTCAGAATCTGAAACGTCGTCCGTGTCTACTCTTGCGTCCTCACAAACAACGTTCTTGCCCCTCAGCTGCCTCCCTGCCCTTGTTCTTCACTGACTGACCTGCTTTTTCTTGATACTCAGCCGGATGTCCTTGGTTCAGTAGACCTCGCTGTTCACGCTCACTTTAACTCCGTGTGAGTGCTGCTGATTTTGCTAGCCGCCTCCTGAGGAGTCGCTGTGCTCGGTTGTGGCCTCCGTTGATTTTGAGGTTTATGGGGTTTATTCCGGAACTTAGCTAAGGTGAACATGGGCTTGTTCATCAGGGAATATTGCGTGGAGGAGTATAAGTTGAACGCCAGCGAGGGGGTTCGGATAGTGGCTTCAGGGAAATGTCCCACGTTGCATTGCATAAATGTTTTTCTTTTTGTTCAGACAATTACACAGTATATATGTAGTTGTCAGGTACTGAGTTCGAAGGAAAAAAAAGAATTGCATGATTTTGCAAACTAATTGAACACTTGCAAAGAAACGTAACTTAAATCTGCGTGGAAATTACACCAGAAGGCTGAGAAAACCGTCAGACGGAGAAAGCAAACGGTTTACAGAATTTAATCATTTACTTGCTGACCACAATTTCGAAATTGAAAATGTAAATTTACCGACAAGAGCTCACTCGCAGTTAGGCTGGTTTCTTGTTAGGCCTATAAGCTACGAGATGTCTCAAAATTAAGGTGCTGTTATTTTGTTGTTATAATAGACCATGTTTTATATTTATTCATAGTTTATTTGACGACGCATTTTCAGTAGCACAGGAGCATTCAATCCATTGATAAATCCTTGTACGTAAATAATTTTATTGTTTGGAAAAACAAAACTAGCTTCATTTTGCATTCCTGTTGATTTACACGTATTATAACCGTCCTTGGTTAATTGTTTGCCTGCGAACAAACGGTGAAGCCTGCGGATCCATTTGAGGTCTCTGATTTGGTCCTGAGTTGCTTCTTCCATAGGTTCTGGATCCCGAGGGCTACAATCACGGAAGGCTTCCCGATCATATTGTCTATAAGGTTGTCATCTACGTTGATAATCACGTTCGTGGTACCGAACTTGTTGTACGCGTGGCGGACTCCTCATTCGTCCATTATCTAGACCCTGATAAGAACGGTGGTTTCTGTCGTTGAAACGATATCCTGGGTTTGTTGGGGGTTGAAGCGTAGTTTGACGACGACTGATCATAATCCAACGCCTCTACTTCATTGAGAAACGTTACCGCATCTGGTATACTTTTTGGTTGCGCAATGACCCATTATCTTTGTTCTACTTCTTCAGAAGTTTTACGTAATGATGTTAACATTTCTGTCCTAACATTCATCATTTCCTCCTTAGTTTCTTTTAGTTTATTTTCTAATTTCTCATTTATCTTAGCCAAATCCGCCTTAATTTCTTTCTTAAATTCCTGTAATTCTTTCCTACTTTCTTGATTTTCTTTCTTAAATTCCTGGAATTCTTTCTTCATTTCTTGATTTTCTTTCTTAAATTCCTTGAATTCTTTCTTCATTTCGGTCAACATATTGAGGATCGTGGTTAACTGATCATTATCCGTGTTCACCACACTATTATCTACCTGGTTTTCTTTTGTGTCTATAAGCTGACTACATGGCACGTCTAAATCTAATCCAATTGTTTCTACGTCTATATCGCTATCTCTCTTACCACTTCGGAGAGCCCTCTTCGCAGCCATGTTCTCGTTCCGGGTGAAATGCTGTATAAATGATGCTACTCCCCGCTCCGTCCGTCTTGTTCTGGGTTTATTCCGATCAGTAGCGTGCCCCAGGTTGATGCGCCAATTTCTATAACCGTCCTTGGTTAGTTGTTTGCCCCAGCTAGCCAGGGACTCAGGGTCGTTCACGGGGATCGAGTGAATAACGAAGAGATAATAATTAACTGTTGATCTAATTATACTTTTATTATGTATTTTCTTCGTTACACAACTTTATAAAAATCTTAACCTCTACCGTCAAGAAACTTTCCACGACTGCCCACAATGCCCCTTTTGTGTTGAAAATGCCGTTTTAGGCTGGTCGTCTGGATTAAGAGGAATTTGATAATACCCCATTGCGCAGTCCAGCGTCGAGAAGAATTTTGCCTGTCCTAAAGAATCTAGCAAATCAGTTATCAATGGCAGTGGAAACCTATCCCCTATTGTGACCTCATTCAGATTTCACCAGTCCACGACCATCCGCCATTTTTGTTTTCCTGAAACATCTATCTTTTTGGGTACCATAATTATAGGTGAATTCCATGGTGACATGCTGTGAGTGATAATCCCTTCGGACAGCATCCTATCGGTCTGTTTGTCTACCTCATCCTTCAAAACTTCAGGTATCCTGTACTGTCTGACATTTATTCCCCTAGTCTTATCAGTTGTGGGTGTCGGGATCGAATGCTGAATGGTCTGAGTACAAGACAGCTTGTCTCCCGGCAGGTAGAAGATGTCATTGTACCTAATGCATAAATTTAGAATTTCCTGCCGTTCCTCCCCATTTAAATGATTCAATCGCAGATGTTGACCCAATAATTTGTCTCTTTCTGATTCATAATTCTTACTGACAGTATACATTATCCTCATGTTATCCGATTCGCATTCGTATGGTTCTAACTGTACTTCGGGTGCTTGCATGATGACTTCCGTATCTAGTGTGTTGGCAATACAAATTACGCAACGACCGTTCACTGATTTCGTCAATGATTCTGACATGTAGACTCCTGGTACTAGTTTTTCCTTGGCCGCAATTCCCGTCAGACTCCCCTCATGTAATGTAGGTACTTCGACTATGGTCTCTGATCGTGGTGCTAACTTAATATACATTTGTGCGTTCCCAGCACTGTTTTCTAGCCTGTCGTCAAAGTTCACCTTTAACATGCCCATATCTATAGTTCTAGTCTCAAAATCTATCTTAGCTCTCTTGGATTCCCAAAAATCTCGTCCCAAGACGGCGTCACACGGAATGGAAATACAATCGCTGACCACCTGGAATTTGTGTGTTGTGTACATATCTTTCATCTCTAACTGTAACTCAACCGAACCCAGTGTCTGAAGGACAACTGTTGAAATCCCTTGAATCCTCACCTTGTTCTTACTGTCATACCGCAGTCCTTGCTGTAGACTGGACTCCTTGATTATTGATATGTGCGCCCCTGTATCAATAAGGAACACTAACCTAAGTTTCCTTCCATCTCTTACTTCAAATGACACGGTGTCTAATGCACTTATGCTACTCTTACTACATATGCTGCAACCCCTTAAACTCTCCGAGGCTCCGACTGGCTGCTTGCCTGACCTCTCGGCCCGTTTCCCTGCACCTGGCTCGATACTCCACATTTCGGTTTCCAACCGCTATTACAATCACGTGCAATGTGACCCATACTCCCGCAAGCGTAACACCTTACTACATTTCTTTTCTCAGGTTCTACAATCACATGCGCCTTGTACCTGGGTCTCTGGTACCTCGGTCCTGAGTTACCGCTACTAAATCTCTGTTCATTCTCCGACCTATAAGCTCCTAGGCCTCTTTCTCTGGCGGACAACAATGCACTCTCTTCTTCTAATGCTAACTCCACTGCACTAGACAATAAAAGCTGTTCACCCCTGCTCCTAACGATCGTCTGAATTCTATCATTCGACAGTCCTTGGATGAAACAAGCTCGCGCCAAATAGTTGATCAGACTAATGGCTCCCGCCAATTCACGTTCGTTGCACACCTTGCTGGTAGCTAATCTCAATTCACTTTGCATCTGGTCTACTCTTGACCCCCAACTTGAAATTCTTTCGTGTTTTTCTTGCCTGCTACTGAACATTTTACACGCATAAAAATCTATCGTCCTCCGGGTTGCATAATTTTCTTCTAATATTGCTTTAACTTGACCCCAAGTGCCGGTTAAATCTCTCACGAGTAGCTTCGATTTCGCTTCTCCCGTAATCTTAGCCTTAATGAACTTCAACAATAACCCATGGTTTACTGGATCTACCAACTCAAAGGCGGCGTCAACATTATCAATAAATTCCTTCAGCTTACTTTTGTCTCCTGAAAATGGTGCACCTGTCAGCTTCATTGCCTCTGAAATGCTACAGTAATTTTGAGATGCCATTTCCCCCGTTCCTCCTACAGGCTCCTCTGACTCAGACATTATGCTATACTCTTATTCACCCTTACCCAACAATATACAACAGATCACTCGGGTTTACACCCTTACGTTAATGAAGGGAACGTAAACTGTTTTATTGTTTATTTGCAAATTTGCTTTTCTATTAAAGTTACTTCCCCCAGCTAACATATATTGCAATTCACTGAAATTTTTAATAACTCCCCCTTAATTCAACAAACAGTTTGCGTTGGAAGAGGATTTGAGCTCAGCTTACCCTTTTCTGGAAGTGCTTGGCTGTGAATAAATTCACAGGGGACCCCGAACTCTTCCTGGAAGAATGAAGATGGTGAAATGTGCGGTATCCTGGACCCTCTGGGGTGGTGATGAACGGTATTCGGCACCCTCTGGCTTCTGACGAAGAGCAGAGACGGAACTCTGAAGTAACCTCGATCGTCTTGCGCCGGGTTTCGTAGTGGAGGCGGCGTCTCTCAGCGGCGGTTGTTGGCAGCCCTCAGTTAAGCACGGTTCTCGGTCCGTTCCATCTGATGAGTGGAGGTCTCCCTGAGCAACAAGGTCGCAAGAGAGGCGATCTTGCACTGTAGCAGCGTAGCAATTCACGCCAGCTATCAATGTCTTCTTGTTCAAGCGTCGTCGGCAGTGTCTATCAGATTCTATCAGGACCGGTAGCTCGTCAGCTGAAGTCTTGTAGAATACTGTAGTCTCAGCAGTTCGTCAACTGTTGCCTCTGCTTTTAATTACTTGCTTGAAGTCTTCCGTCGACTGTGTGTATCCCACAATTCTGACACCAAAAATATACCTCCTCTGTTGTATCCCGGGGGATCGGCCAGTCCCGCAGGATTCCAATATTCCCGAGCGGCTAGGAATGATGGTCGGCGATGGTAGGTTTGAATACACAGCTTAAAAGGTGACTGCCTAGTCTGACGAGAAGACGTTCGAAAGTTGATGATTTATTTAATAATTCAGATGAGTACAGTCGTATGACAAAGAATGTTGGCTATGTATAAATGCGTAGACCAGCAGAGTTTCCTCCTGACGAGTAAAATGATATGTCCAATGTGTCTTCGAAATGCACGGGTTATAAGGATATCTCGTTATCGCTCTTGTGACGTCAGTGACAGTGTTTTACATGCCAGCTGATGCAACAAGCTGTAACGTGTCTTCCGAAGGCGTGGTTCTGGATCCAATTAGAGGACACGATAACCCCCGGGGACCGCGACCCTTTGCCCTGTCAAAGTTCAGGCGTCTTGACCTCGGCAGGCCTCCTCTATCTGTGACTAATTGGAACCCTTTTCAATAAACTTATCTGGAGCAGACACCATAATGGCTTCCTGTCGCCCCTGCTTACAACAGCTGGAAATGGAAAGTCTGGCTGTCTACAATATAACTATTACACTTTATCTAGTAACCTACTGATTCTACCTTATAATTAATCATATATGTGCTATATGTGATTATCATGATTTCCGTAATTACCTTATAGGTATACAACAGTGTATCAAGGAATTGTTTTAAAATACTGTACCGTCCATCTGAACCAGAAACTCAGTTTTTATTTTTCTGGCTGATTCTGGTTCATTGTCGGAGCGTGCAGAAAAGAGCGATTCCAATTCATCGATGAAGATTGTACTTGGTTTATGATCTCTTGCAGCTTGAAACAGGCTACTGACTCGTAGTACTGATTATGCAGCTGAGTCCTTCCATCCCATGTAGATTGAATAAGTCACCGAAATAGGTTTTGCATGTTCATCTATAATAACATCTTGAGATGTTTATCTTTGTTTTCAGTTTCCTTCCCTGTCCCTCACATTTAATTTATTCCCTGTATAATCTTTTGTTTCGGGTATATTTCTGCCTGAATTTTGGTTTCTTCCATGAAGTTGATTCTCCACGAACTTCACTGGCATTAAAACGGATATCAACTGGTCCTCTGTTAGGGTCATACTAGGGTCATGGAGTATGACAACATCTCATATATCAGAACTCCCATGCTCCACCAATCAGCTGCCTGCAACAATTCAAATTAGGACAAGAGCTTTAATCAGTCACTTTCATTTCTTTGTCCCCTCCAGAAACAGAAAAAATGGATTCTGCTTCCTGTAATGTATGCTCAGTAACTGATGCATATATTATGTAATTATAAGCAGCTGATATATGCAAAATGTGTTACTCTTTAATGTTACTTTTTGGGTGGGAGATATGAGAAATATTTGCCCCATTATTGAATTTATATTCGTTGTAACAGACCTTCAGATTATTCCACTGCGATGTTGTGTTTGTCTCTGTTGCACGAAAGTACGAAATAAGTATTTTCACTTCTGCATTGAAGAAAACACTTACCATGTCGTGTCCTATCCCCCGGATTACTTCGGGGGCCATGTATTCTGGAGTACCGCAGCAGGAGTACGTTCTTTTATCCTGTTGATAAAAACAAGATTTTAAATAAGTTACTTGTGACAGGAAATGTTACACAGAAACAATTCCCTAACTGAGGTACTAGAAAGAAAACTTTGAGGATTGCTAACACCCAAGAATGCAATTCAGACCCAGTTCTGTTTATCTTCTGACGTCATAACATGTTTCTCCAACGTAATGCGTGTTCATGGTCTTCCATGTTCTTACTTTCCAAAAACTTTCAATGTCAAATATATGTTTGCGATGCTTCTCGCCCTACTTAACTGGCACAATGTAATTCCGAAAATTTATCCCTTAGGAATACTCTGTGAGCTGAATGTTTCACGTGTTTTCTAGGTCCCAGGATTTGTGATTTAAGTTCCTTGCCCAAAGTAAGACACGCGTTTCACAGCCATACAAAACACCTGGTAAAACCGTGCATCTTGATGTTTAATGTTTTGCAAGTGGATAAGATACTTAATGGTGGAAGTATTTGTGGAATTCTAAACAGCAAATTACAGACAACAGGCAATGCTGTAGGTAATAAATTCTGCGCTTGTTAGTTGACACCCTCAGAATCTGAGAACTTGCGATGTCCCTGTTAAATGTAAGTACAGGAGAAATGCTCTCTGAATATGGGTGCCCACATTTCGGACATTTCAGATATTTATATTTTTATAGTTCTGATAGTCTGAGTTCCCTCAAATAAAGAGAGTTACTCCCTGATGGAGAGAGATCCCCTCATCCTCTACATTCCAGGCTACTCGGCGAATTAAAGAGACTGAATAAAGTAGTTAGCACTAAACTTACCTTCTGTTCAGACGAAAAGTCCTTCGAGAGGCCGAAATCTGACAGCACAATATGGCCCACGGAGTCCAGGATAATGTTCTCTGGCTGCAAGTCTCTTTGTACGATTCCCAACTCAAAGAACGAATGAACACGTGTCATGTTTCAGCAGGTCACTATGTATGAATCCCGCTCTTATATTGTCACTTACGTCCCCATTTCTTCGTAAGTACTCAGAAATCAGGTCCGTGTTTTGTAAGCAGAGAAATGCTCGGGTAATCGGCCGATTGTTAACAGAAAGTTGTACTTACCTCCTGCTCCTAGAAGTCTGATAGTCTTGAAGTCTTCTTTGCTGACATGTCGAGGTCCTTTAACAAATATCATAATTAGTGGCATGTGCTAATAGACAATAAAAATGTAAAGTTATCCTGCTGCACGCCATGTAGGCGCTTGGGTGGGGTGAGACAAGGTATAGCTCCTACTCATTCTTAACCTCAGCAACAGATGGGGGTGAGTGCTTAGCCTCACACCCCAACCGCGCTTTACCCCCGAGAAAGTACCCCGGTTTCTATTGGGCAGGAGGCTGGGTGGTGGGTGGGCCCAAGAGCCAGTCTGGACGCAGGGGCTAGAGGAAAAATCCTCTGCCCGTCAGGGATCGAATCCCGGTTGTCCAGTCCGCAGTAAGTCACTGTACTGACTGAGCTAGCTCGGTTCCCATCTTTAATCTACAGGCTTAATTAAATTAATTTACACTTGTTTTTTACTCTACAATCCTGCGGATTGTTCGCCACCCCCATTACAGAGTTAGTCTTACGAAGATACCACGGTGGTTTCGCCTTGCCCTCCGTGGCCAGTCTTTGTCCACCAGACTGGAAGAGAAAGGACGCGGATAAACTTCCATGCCTTGAGTGGGACTCGAACCCACCATCGCAGCAGTCAGGCGCACGAGAATCATGCCTCAGACCGTGTGGCATAGAATCGTAATTATCATCGTTTATAAACTAGAAACTAATAAATACATTTAAATGAAAACTACATACCGGTACTTGAATAACATCCAACATCAGGTTCCATGATATCCATTGCCGTTCTAATTAACTATTCACTAAAATATATAATAAAATTTCAGGTCAATACACAAACTTTATTTAGATGTTAAAATTTAAAATTTAAATTTGCGCCATTCATCACTATAACGATTTTATTATATATTTTAATCATAAAACACAAACATGACGCATGTAAACCTTAAACTATTCACTAATTTTTACACTAAACACTGTCCTAACAAAACTAAAGATTAAAACACTTATTTTAAAACTTACTAAATAACTTAAACGCACTATTATTTAATTTTTAATCTGAAATTGACTGTGAAAAATCCTAACGGTTCTCACAGCTTCCAATCAAAAATATGACTGACATATCACAAAGAATATCCGGTCAAAGAAGTTTGAAGCACGCAGAGTGACTCAATTGTTTTAAACGGCTGAAAGAAGAGTAGGCCATGTTTGCTCTTTGGAGTCCCAAAGAATGTTTATTCTCTGACTTCCTGTACGTATTTAACTAGAATTTTTCTAGCTCCTTTCCAAGACGACCTGGAATTATCGTAGGTTAAGTATGCTTTCCAGGTTGTCTCAACCCCCTTCGTATGTCCTTGTTGCCAGCTTCAATGTATTTTTCAACAATCCAATCCGACTTGTGTGATCGGGGATTCTTAGCACCCGTGCCCAATTTAAGGGGCACCGGGACTCACACTGTTCATCGGGATTTTCTTGCTAGAATACCACTGTGGTTTCACCTTGCCTCTCGTGCTATATACCTACACGAAAAATATCCCATTCATTCCCAGTTATGTTTATTCTATAATTCAATACTCTTGAATGAAAACATAATCTGCTAACACTCTACTGCTGTTTGTAGCAAATCAACCCACTTCATTAAAGAAAATGACACTTGGTCTATGCTGTCTTGCATCTTCAAATAACCCTGTGACAAGTGTATCTGAGTGTGCAACTGAGTTGGACGTCAGGTCTGACGATCTAATACAGAAAAATTTGGAATCTTCTGCCTCTGCAGCAATAGCCTCGGCCAAGAAGGTCTTTCCGGTTCTTGGGGGCTGAAAAAAGATTAAGAGAAAATAGGCCACAGACACGTCTTTCTTGTTATTTCACTGCCGATTAAGTTGTATTGCACTTGATCATGGGCTAGGAAGGACGTACTAAAATGCTGAACTTCTTCTCTGCCTACTTAATAGATGCATTAGAGAAAATGTCTCTAAAAGCATCCGGTCAGTGTAACCTCAGTGGTTTACAATCAAATGGAGCACGTTATAGCAGGTTATCTAAGGCAAGTCTGGGAAAGGATTGAGTGGTTATGTGAGGGTCAACGTGGGTTTAGACCAGGGTACTCATGCGAAAGTCAAGTAGTCACGATTTGTCAAGATGTCGCTGATTCATTGGACGAGGGAATCAGGACTGATGCGGTTATAATAGATTTCTCAAAGGCATTCGATTTAGTCCCACACGATAGGCTGATTACAAAAATCGCTGCAACCGGTGTGGACTTGAGGGTAGTGGTATGGGTAAAGGAATTTCTCTTAGGACGTTCGCAAAGAGTGAGAGTGGACGGACAACTGTCTCATGAAGTCAGGGTAACGTCAGGAGTGCCGCAAGGGAGCGTATTAGGTCCCTTACTATTCCTCGCTTATGTTAATGATATATGGAAAAACATTGATCCAAATATACGGCTTTTCGCTGATGATTGTATAATATACAGGAAAATAATGGATAGTAGTGACATTGATAAGTTACAGACAGATTTGAATAGATTATGGGAATGGGCGGTAGAAAATGAAATGAAGATAAATCCAGGTAAAAGTAAAGCAGTCAGCTTCAATAAAGCTAGGGTGAAGGATAGGCTAAGGTATTTTTTTGGGGATCAATTAATTCCAGAGGCAAATAGCATTTGCAGCGATCTGAGCCGGGCAGATCATGTAATTTCTGTTTATGGTATTTGTATTTCTTTATGGTAAAAAAACCGAAGGAATTGCAAACAGATGTGCTACATTTAAAATGGTTCTGTGCTTCTGAGTTCAGCTCCTCAATTTCGGAGTGCATCCGATGCATGTTAGTTGCACTTTCCATTAAATATTGGTACAAGACACACAATCTGATCATGGATGAAGCAATTTTAACAACTGAAATCCGTGCAACCTTTATGATTCTTGTATTATGACGTCCGTCAGACAAAGCATACTGACAGTCGGAGAGTCAGACAGTGGTGCACGCAGCTCCTACATTGTTGTGTTCCTATAGCTGGACTAAGCAACAAATGGGCCTATGGTGGAAATTAAATTTACCTTCTGACGAGGGTGGATTTTTTTTACAGAGGCCGTAGTCAGTAATCCTCAAGTGGCCACTGGAGTCTACGAGGACTTTCGCGGGTTTGAGGTCGCGGTAGATGAAGCCCATCTGGGGGGAGGGGGGAGATAACAAATTGCTTCTGTTCTGTTTCTGTACTTATTGTGGCTGTGAGATGCACACCGAGCAGTTTGCTTTTCTGCTACACTGTAGCTGCTCTGACTAATTTTCCACAATTATTGTTATTTATTAAGTTATGACTATGCTCATGAGTCAGAAAGTTTCGTGTCACTGAGTCTGAAAGCGGCGGAGGGGGGAGGATTAGGGACAGGAACCGTGTGATCTTAACAAATGACCCTTTCTAACACAACTCATAAAAAATAATTATTTTTTTACTTAATGAAAACAATCGTGATTTCCCAAACTGTTGGCTGTCATTTTCAACCCGACACAGAAATGAGCTATCTGAATGTGCAAACAAACAAACAAATTCTGTATTTGTTAGGCAGTTCATTGGCGAGGGCTGCAGTGCGCCTACTTTGTGCAGGTGTTCGATACCGAGGACGATCTTCGATGTGTAGAATTTAACATCGTCCTCTGGAAGTTCCTGTTCATGGTCCAGAAGGTCATGTAAGTCTCCACCATTCAGAAAGTCTGTGAACACATTAAAAACAACAATAATTTCCAGACCTCGTTATTTTAACGATCATTATGCTTACTAGACGTCAGCAAATAGTAGTGTATTGCATATTAAATTCGACAAAATGTAATTGTAAAGTGTAGCTCTGCAGAAGTTGAAGGGTAACATAGTTTAACTAGAAGCAAGGAATTCTTCCGTAATTCGGCTGCGAATTCTGAATCTACTAAACGTAGTTACAGACTTCAGTTCGTTGCCATTCAGGACCCAAACACCCAGTCGCGGTTCTGTCCCGAACATGAGAGCAGTTCTTTATGTACTCACCCATCACAAGGTGCAGATCAGATTCCGTCTGGAAGGTGTAGTGCGACTTAACCAAGAACGGGCTGTCGCCTACCTCCGCTGACACGCGGCACTCCGTCATCGTCTGCCACAAAGATTCTCTGTCGGCAGTGATTTTCTTCATTTTCATTGTCTTCATTGCGTAGAATTTTCCCTCATTGAATCCTCTACTCTGCTGAACCAAGTGAACCTTCCCGAAACCTGTAAAATTTCATCTGTGTTACTAATTGATGCCCTTTCAACAAACGGTTCTCACGTAAGAAAACAATCTCCTCATACAGATTAGGAGTCAGTACAATTTTTATGCAGCGTCTAAACTTCTTGAGTGAAAAAGAATTTTTCAGTATATTCTGTAGTCAGTTTAGAAAAACACTAGAATCACTTGCAGTAAGTGCGAAAGTTTTTGTGGTTTCTAATTATTGGAGCACATAATTTCAAGTAAGGGATATGAATAGCCCTACTAATTGAGAGTAACATAATAAAACTTTATTTAATATTATTACAGGTATTCCATAATTAAACTTTTCCTGTTATAATACTTCTGTGCTAAATCTCTTCGAAGGGTTGATTGACTTAGTCACACGAGCTCAATGCCCGAATTCGTTACTTGCCATCTTGTTTTGAATCTACCCACAAATAAACTTTTATAGGCCATAGGTTGAAAATTATCCATGTCATAACAGGCTCTACATAATTCTCAGTTTGTTAAAGCAGATAAAAGTAGGCCTAGTTTGAAAATAACTAGATATATCACTCATGCATTAAAATGGTGGTGGCGGGACAGTCAGCAGTGTTAAACTCAGCAAGAGCACGTAACAAACACTAAAAGAAAACAAGACACATCATGCTGTTACCGTTAATTTAATTCTGTTCGTGGACAAAACAGTGTAATTATGGTAAGACTTGTTTACACCGAGTAGGTGCAATGGCTGATGTACCACACGTGAACCTGATGATGACCATATAATGTCGAAACAATACGAACACTCGCAAAACAGTGTAAATTGGCGCGTGTAAAGAGCATCATACCGAGAAACTACACTTCAGAATGTTGGTCGGCGTGACACAATGGAAAATTAAAATCTCATTGACGTCAGGAACAAGGACCGCGCCACAGAAATGTCCTGTCACCCTCTACCCGCATATTTCACTCTCGATTGAGTTGCAGTAAACATGAACTAGTGACCGGAGGTAGCGGTGAGATGCTGGTCTCCTCATTGTCTGCTGCTTAAGAATTACGTTAGTAAAAGTCCTTGGAGATGGCAAAAGATTCAGTGCGGTTCCGTGCATTTGGTGCAGATGTCTTCTACCCTATTATGAACTAGACCTAGCGTCACATAGAGGATCAGTAAGGAGATGTGACGACAATGAGGAAGCATTAGTAACAGCTCAGATTTGCTAATGTACTTTGCTAGGAAGGTGTTCAATAACATGTCAGCCATCAGAGAAAAAGGTAAAAAAATCAGTATTGCTGCTGACACATTTCCATTATCTTACATAAGGGATAAATAAATTCTGCGTTATTTTAACTTATCTTCCACGACTTATTCTGACTTCTAGAAACAAGGAAATATCGGAGATGATTACGATGCGTTAATTCCATGGTCCTCGGAACTTTGATAGCAACAGGGATCTGAGTGGGGAAAGAAGGTTTCTGTAGTCACGTATCTATAAAAGTTGTAACTCATTCAAAACTGAGGATGGGCTCCACTTCCCTTGCTTCTGCTGCAGCTACTACTACTACTACTACTAATAATAATAATAACAACAATAACAACTTACTAGTACTACTGCTGCCAATCTGTCCATGAAGGTTCGGGTAATCAGGTTCGCGTTCTATAAGCAGTAAAATTGGTTCAGAATTAACAGAAACCTGCACTTACCTCCTTTTCGTAGCACCATCAGGCGTTCAAAATCGTCTATGCTGATATTGCCGGTCCGTCGTTGTTTCTCTGTAACAGAGCATCAGAATTACAGGTTTAACCGGGAAGCAACTTTTATTTGCGCTAATCATTATATTAATCTTACGAGTAAAATAAACCATGATACTGAAATGTACAAGGTTTCTGTGGGCTGGACACGATGTAAGGTATATGTACAGAATTTAGGAATCCTTTGGAAAGCGATCACTGAGCAGACCAAGAAGGAGATGGAAGGATGGAATGAAGATTGATCTTAGGGAGGTGGAGGCTGTGAGGAAGGCAAATGAATGGAGTTGGCTCAGGATTGTGTCTGGTGGCAGGCTTTGGTGTTGATGGTGTTGGACCTGCAGCTTCTCATACAAGGAGTTAGTTAGTAAAATAAACCATGAAATTCCCCATCGTGCTTAGTATTTGTTATAGTTATGGAGGAACCAGTCAGTGCCAGTTCGCATGGCGGTCTGTTTCCTGATATGCAAAGTTATTGTCTTTAAAAGAAACATGTCACCTGTTTCAAATATTGCCAACAAACATAGCACATTGTCTAATGTTATTGTTGTCTCTTAAATGACGCTAGCAGCTAGCTAAATGAAACTGGCTAAGATTAATGTGGCTCTGTATGCTTCCGGATGAAACACAAATTCCAGATAATGTGCTGAGTTCAAGGAACCCCGGCTAGCATAAGCAAACTCCCGTTTTAGTTACAAGGCTCTGTTTACCATTTCCAGCAATACGTTTCGTACGCAGGAATGGTGTTACCTTGCGCTTGCGCAGGACTCCACCTTTACTCAGCTTCTTGGTCAGTTGTCTGATCGCCTATAACCTAACACGTAAATAGAATAAAATGATACATACTCTATACATTTATATTTCTGATCTCTCGTGACTGTTTGGATGTCTGTAGGTTTGATTTCTTATTGACTTCCATCTGAGCACGAAGAGCGTCTTCATGCTTCTTTGCAACAAACTTTTGAGATCTGATTTCATTCTCCATATCTGTCACTGCAACATTTCATGACTGTGTTAGTTCATCTTGTTAGGATTTTGTAGCTGGAGTTAAGATCATAAACTTGGCTTCCAGGAATGAGTCATGTCATATATTTAGGATTATCCCACATTACAGCTGACTTTGAAATGGCTTCATTGAGGGTGACAATGGCAACTGAAATATTTGCCAAAATGTTGGATAACATTCATTCCTGTTCTTTAGAAGCAAAACTTCATCTCTAACTCAGGTTTTCGAAAACATTTTGTGGGTAAATGGAACAAAATGCCAAGAAAGATACTGCAGTTCTGAAGAGACTTGCAGTAACGTGGTATATATGTAGGATTTGAGGTTTTCATGGCAGTGAATCTGAAGGTGGCTGCCTTCTGGTTTGTTGTGCCGTGTAGTCAGATAGAAGTTTGCCGACGTTTCAGAGGCCGCCCTAATGATGTAGGCACCAAAGACCTCTGAAATGTCGGTAAACTTCTACTAGACTACATGGCACAACCCAGAAGACAGCCATTTTCAGTAACATGGTAATTGATAAAATTTCATAATTTGTATATCTGTACACTTAACTTTGTACAATAATAGAATAAAAACCTACATACACTGTGTCTGCAGTTTGCTTATTTCTCTTCCGTGCCCTGAGAGCTTTTCTTGTAATTCTTTATTCTCCTGTGTCTGAGCATCTTCATGCTTTTTTGCAACAAATTTATGAGATCTGACTTCATTCTGCAGTTCTGTTTCTGTAAGATTTTAAGAAGATATGAAATGGTCTGTCAAATTCCTCTTGGTAGAGTGTTTCAGGAAACAAGAAATTAAGCATTCAAATTGACAGCACAATTTATACATAGTTACAAGTTTAACAAAGTTTTGAAGTTTTATTTGGACACAATTTAAATGCACTAGTGGATCTTAGCAATTTTTGAATCATTGTGTGGCAAACAAGCAGTGGCTGTTCCGATTACAGTTTGCCATGTCATACTAGAAACATTTCTCCAAGAGTGATGTGGGTGGAGCAGGTAGCAGGCATTAGAGAGATGGTAAATTCATAAATTATTTTGGAATAATGTAAGGGAATATTACTTTGACAGGCTGAGAATGAATGCCGGGTTATTATTAAAAGGGACATAAACACAAAGTGTCAAAGGGAACACTCGATTCATCTGCCTCATGAGTAATTGTGGAATCAAATGAACACAAAAATGAACCTTCGGGTTCCACAAAATGTGGGAAATTTCAGGACTAGCACAGCAACTGTTGACTTCTCAGGAGTATTTTGCACCTTGAAATTACATAAACAATGGTGGACACATATCAGAGGACATCGCTATCACAAAACTCTGTAATGAAGACAGGATCTCATTTGTTTTATGTTTTCAGAGCAGTGATTGTTATTGGACATGGCATAAGTCACGGTAATTTTAAATAGGCAAAACAGTGACACTTCATCTTATTAAGCTTTTGCAGCCAGGAATGAGCTGCATTGAATGTTGAAAGTTATCCCATGTTTGCCGTTACTTTAGATAGTTTTCAGCATTTGACTTGGTTCATCCCCCAGAAGCCAAAATTGTTCCAAATTTGGTCATGGCATTTCTCCTTGTTCGCAAGCAAAACATCGTCTCTGTTAGAGAGAGAAGAAAAACTGTTGAAGGTAAGTGGAACAGAATGGTAAGCAGAATTTGTTAATTAATATCCATTGTATTACTTGAAATTGAGACTTGTCTGAGGAATAATAGAATGAAAGGAAGCAACTAAGGATTGGGAAGTACCGGGTCTACAATTTATGCTGTAACGGCCTTGCTTGCATTGCGTGCTCGGCCGAGTGCACTGTTGGTGTGGGATAGAGATAGCGTGTTCTTCCCGTGAGTCACAGGCGAATCAGTTTCAGTGCCGCTAGTAACAGCGAACTACGAATATTTCTCGTCACTAACACATGTTATTACATTAATTTTCTTACCTTAAATCACAAAAGATGTTCAAAGTGACTTCCTTGTGCTTGCAGGCAAGCTTCACATCTCGTTAACATGTTTCGAAATACTTGACGAAGCTCTTCTTGGGAAATTGCCGAAATGAATTGTGGTTTCCTGTTCTTCTTTTTATCCAAAACTGATCCCGTACTACAAATTTTTTTTATTAATCTCTCTATCGTGGGCCTGCTAGGAACACTTTCACCGGGAAAATGTCTGCGATATTTACGGCGGCATCTTCCGTAGGATGAATATTTGGCATATGTTTCTACTAAGAACACACGTTGCTTAATACTGTACACCATATTATCAACGTCAATCCGCGACGAGAGACGCAATGAAACTGATTCGCCTGCGACTCACGGGAATAACACGCTATCTCTATCCCACACCAACAGTGCACTCGGCCGAACACGCAATGCAAGCAAGGCCGTTACAGCATAAATTGTAGACCCGGTAGATTTCAAGTTATAATATATGGCTTCCAGGATTTACCTAATTCATCTAATAATAATATAGAAGTGTATGGACTCTTCACCGAATAATATAAGGAAGTTGTGAGCAGGACAAGAGGCATGCATAACGACATGAGAAATTTGCACAAAAATGTGATTGGAAGGCCCAGTGGGAGGAGACCATTCAGAAGATCCAGGCACAGATGGGAGAGTAATATATTACAATGGATGTTAAGGAAACTGTTGGAGAGTCTGAATTATATTCATCTTAGTATAGGGACTTGGTAAGCCCTTGAAAGCATGGTAGTGAACGTTTGGCTTCCATAACAGGCAGGGAACATCCCAAGTAATTCAGCATACTATCAGCTTCTCAAGAACTGACTGTGTTCCATGGAGTTAGTTGCTTTCAATTAACTGCATGCCCTCACATTAGCAAGAATTACAGGTAAACCTCGATTTACGCCGTGGATGCGTTCCTGGACGAACCGGCGTAAATGGAAACTCTTTATTATGTAAATCAGTGGGAAGTCAATGACATGCGTTCCCAGCACCTAAACATTGACGAGTAATATAAATGGCATTACATTTAAAGTTCTGAAATAACGTAAATAAGATAAAAGGAATTTAAAAAATATATTTTATACACTTACAATCGGCAATTCGTTGGTCCCCGCGATTGACTCTAATTCTTTCATGTGATTGATGTGTACAGTCATCTCTGCTGTTATGCGATAGTTGCATTCATGTAAGACGCCGACCTATAGAAAATCTCGTAGTAAAAATAACCCCGGTACCTCCGCAGAGATTAAATTCGCCCTTTGAAAGTTTAAAGCGCCAGGAATTAAACTGCATAGGCGATTATGTGTAGGAGTATGCATATATGTAACCAGAGCATCAAAAATATAATTAGTTCACCTAAGATTTTAAATAATTTCCTTTTTCATAACTTATTCAGCTTCTTGTTTTATTATTATTTAAGCAAGTTGAAATCTGTTGTCTGAGGATTCCACAGCTGTGAAGACGTCAACGATAATCTTCTGGTTGCGATCCCGTGGTTACCGACGTTTCAGGGAAACTAACACCATCATCTTGCGGGTAAAAGTAATGAGATATGGAGGCGATACGTTTCTATAAAAAGTTGTTCATTACCTACGCTAACCACAGAGCCTGACGTTCCAGAAGTCTAGAATAATGATTTTTAATTTAACTTCCTCGTTTGAATCGTTAAATATATTCATGCAAAACATGCATGCTGAAATTCAAGCATTTGGTAAAAATGTTTTAATAAAAATATACCCAAGAAAACGGGAGCCATGGACTTAAACTAGTATGTGGAAAAATTAAACGCTGGCGTCCATTCACTTATTAAAGCACCCAAAAATAACATTTTAGAGACCGATTTGGATTTCTGAATAAAACAATGAAAATAATGTTTAAGGGCGCATATAGTGAAGATTAGCACACTACTAAACAGCATCAAGATGCGGTAAAATGTCGGATTCTCCAGCGATGTTGACAAAGAAACGTATTCCGTAACAAAGAATTTCTTAAATGTCTGAAGATCTATTAATTTTACGTGAAATACGCCCATCTTGTACTGGAAAGTTCGTTTATAGCAGAGTTATATTAACTCTGATAAAATACCATAATTTCTCTTCTTAACTTTGCCTAAAATTTATTTAAAATATAATTTCTTTACTCCCCTTTTAAACTATATAGAATTTTTTTATCCTTCCCCAAGTAACTTTCCTTCCGCGTGTGAAAGTATAGTAATTCAACTGTTTTTTTTTTGCCTGAGTGTAAGGACGTTCAAACAAGGCCTCAGGCCACTCAGCGCAAACAAGTATTTTGACAAGTTTTCACACAGGTTACATCTGTAATTTAAGTTATATTCCGAAACCGTAAAATACAACACATCAGTGGTTTTTAATACATGTTTTATAACTGCTTTCATAATCTGCTTTACAGAAAACAACTTTCTGCAGCAAATTATTTTCTTCCGCTGCCTGAAACTGATTTCAGGTACTAAGAGAAAATAGTAGTTGTATCGAAGTTATCCCCGCTGACCAAAATATTCTGCAAATTTTCTTAGTTTTGTAATGTAATCAGAATTCCCTCTGGGTTTTGAATTGCGAATCGCCTGCAGTATGTGATCCTGTTAACAAAGAAAAGCTATGTTAGGGAAGCACTATAGTAATAGGACTTTGAATACGTACCACAGGAGATGGTAGGGTAATTAGAAGGGAAGAGAATTTGGGAGACATGCAGATAGATGGGAGGACAATATTAAGAAGGCTCTTCATGAAACGTACTCAGAGTCCAGTGGCAACCTCCTATGAACATTGTAATAAATTTGTGGGTTCCATATGCCAGCATGTAACTAGTTAACAGACTATTTATTACCTTCTCAAGAAGGCCTGTGCTACAAGGACGATCAATGGATCATGCCATGCACCACTTGAATCCAATGCGTACCCTCACACACTAATTCTCTTATTCCCCTCATGTGCATTATATGTGACAACCACCTTGCACTTCTTAATTTAATAACCTTAACAACAGTACATGAAGAGAATGAATTATGAATCTCTCATTATGTACTTTTTCCAATCCTTTGTCACTTCATCCCCCCTAGCTCAAAATAACATCCTCAGGAGTTCGTTCTCAAACACTCTCAATCCGCATTCCTAATATAAGGTAACACCAAATTTCACACATAAAGAACAGGCTAAATAATGCTTTTAGGTACATCTTTATAAGGAAAATGGGAAGATAACAGAATCTATACCGAACAGTAGCAGGCATTTCTGTAAATTATTCTGCCTTTTGTAGCATCATGAATATTACTTCGGTTTGTTAGCAGGATTTCCAGTTTCATCAGGTCTTGTATTTATGAAGATGGCTGTGTTCTGGGTTCCTGCTTTACAGAGTCTGGTAGAAGTTTACCAACTGAAATGTCAGTAACCTTCTACCAGGCTATATGTCGCAGCAACCCAGAAGACAGCCATCTTCAGACTCACTGCTGTGAAAACCTCAAATCCTACTTTGTATTCATGTTTGACTTCATGATTATTTTTAGCTCAGGTAATTTCCCTGCCATTCCAATTGTTTTATATCACACAAAATATATAATTCCATTTCAATTTCCAAGGTTTTGAACCACTTCTATTCTCGACCACTGCCTCCTGTGATGAGTTAGTCGCCATCTTGTATCATTTTTGTTTCCAATGTGGATATTTGCAAGTTGGCCATTATTCAAGCTGTACCTGCTACTTGAACTGCAGTTATATTTAAATTTTCTGTTAAAAATATATTAAAAATTTACCGTCAATCACAATTATAATAATGTTAAAAGATTAAAACATCATTTAATGTTCCTCATCGAGTATTCGATTACATAGGAACTTACACGACTAGTTTCGGCTACAATTTAGCCATCAACGGGTGTTATGTAGTATAAACCTATCACTAATTACTGATTTTTATTGTTCTCTATGTTTCACAGTCTTCATTTTCTGATGGTGTTCTTGTCCTCTATTATTTCTTGGTTCGTTGCACTATCACTGGTCACTATTAGGTTTGTATTTTGTACTTCGCGTTGACGTCAATATTTTGTGTAGGACTGTGAAGTAAAGTTTTAATCCCATCAATTACAATTGAAAATAGAATATAGAAAACAAAATAAATAGTAAAAATAAATTATGTGAACTTACCCAAGAAGCAATATCACACTCGTATGTATTTATTTTTACTATTTATTTTGTTTTCTATATTCTATTTTCAATTGTCATTGATGGGATTAAAACTTTACTTCACAGTCCTACACAAAATATTGACGTCAACGCGAAGTACAAAATACAAACCTAATAGTGACCAGTGATAGTGCAACGAACCAAGAAATAATAGAGGACAAGAACACCATCAGAAAATGAAGACTGTGAAACATAGAGAACAATAAAAATCAGTAATTAGTGATAGGTTTATACTACATAACACCCGTTGATGGCTAAATTGTAGCCGAAACTAGTCGTGTAAGTTCCTATGTAATCGAATACTCGATGAGGAACATTAAATGATGTTTTAATCTTTTAACATTATTATAATTGTGATTGACGGTAAATTTTTAATATATTTTTAATATGATGAATCACAATATGACGCATTTACAATATCTTAAATTTTCTGGTTGAATAAGAAATTATGGCAACACAAAAAGATAGAAAAACAATTTCCATAGAAGAAAAACTCTACTACAGCATACTGATAGACACATGCAGACTTTTTTTCCTTGGTGAAAAACTTGGGTTATCAATATCAACTCTGAATACAATAGGGGGAAAAAGACATTCATGAAGTAAATATATTCCTCCTGTTTGTGGGAATTATATATGTTGTAAAAATGGCCCTACATTGCCTAATAATTTACCTACATTATTTGTTGGGTATTGAGTTTAAGTACAAAGCTTGATTTTTTTGTTTTCCTACAATTTCCCACACTTACAGCACTTTTTATTATTCTCCAGAAAAGTGTAAATGTGGGGTTCCATTGAATTCGATCTTCACCACACTTTCGAAGCTATTCTTTATTATGATTTTGTTCTATTTTCTGGTGGTCTCTAGCTTGCTTCTTTACAAGATTCTAATAATATTTTCATTTCTTTTATTAAATTAGAATCAAAACAGATCAGTAACTGATGTGATTATTTAGTTTCAATCCCCCTCCCCTCCTGATATCTGCTATGTCGTTTACCAGTACTCCAACACTGAAGCTGTCAACACCAGATACTCTCACCATTGTGACTGGTGGGTCAAACAGCTTTCCATATTCCACATCTTTCCAAGTCATTTCAATAGCCCCACTGTCATTTGATGAACAAGGTGTAAAGAGGTCCTTCACAGTGACACTAGGATCTGTACAGGATGGCCCACTGACATGCCGAAAGTGAGTAGCAGTTGTAATTTCTCTTATAGTCAGCATCAATGCATCTTTTACTGCATTCCTAATGTCAGCACCAGAAAACCTGTGACAAAAAGATACAAGTGTGTACAGTGGATTTCTAACAGGTACAAATACCTGGTTCTGAAATCATGTGACAATGGGCCAAACAATACTTAGTGAGTGAGTTTGTTTGTTTGTTTGTTTGTTTTTTGTTTTTGTTTTCTCTCTCTCTCTCCTTCTTCTTCATGAATTGCCTACTGTTAGAAGCACATACAACCACAAGCAGGGAACATATTGGTGTACTGATGCATTTAACCTTGACCATTCAGTTGAGCTCATAAACCTCCAAACATTTTAGACCCTGACATTAGTAGAAGATGAAACAGAGTGGTCAGTTGGCATGGCAACCAATGGACCACAAATCAAATTTTCAGTTATCCATTTCACAGCAGCATTGATTTTGAAGCACTAAATACCAAGTTATTTTGTTATCAATTTGTTTTAAAAACTGCTTGTCACAAGGAATTTCTTGCACATTCTTTTGAAATTATCAGCAAGACCTTGAAGTGGTTGTAGGATTGCACTGCCATGCATGCTGGGAAGTTAATTTAATTAAAAATGTTATATTTCTTCCAGACTTACATCCTTTTCAAGACAATCTATTAGGTGGCTGAACCCAATATACCAATTGTAATTGCTAAAATATTCTTTCATACCCTAATATTTATGTTACTTGTCTGTACTGAAATAAGTGAGAATTATTACATCTAACAAAAAAGTGGCAAAGCAGAAAAGCAAATTCCATGCCTCATGGTCATAAAATTCTTTAAAATTAAAAACTAAATTAAATAAACATTGTATTCCCATAGCTGACATAGCTCAGTCAGTATAGTGACTGGCTACAGACTGGACGACCTGGGTTTGATCCCTGACGGGGGCAGAGGAATTTTTCTCTAGCCTTTGCGTCCAGACTGGCTATGGGGCCCAACCAGCCTCTTCTACAATGTTTCCTTTCCTTTCCTTTCCTTTCCTTTCCTTTGCACAGCCTCAATACACAGCCTGTGCCTAGGAGTGCCACACAAGACAGGAGCTTAGTATCAAAACTGAGTAAGAAATGTTCAGTCAACTGTGGTCTGGAATTGCTTCTACAGAAAGTTACAAAGAGAAGTATGTCTGTCCATCTCCTTGTTTCATTTTCTGAGTTTTTATTAAACATGATATGGTGGTTTATAGCTGATTGGCGAACTACATTATGGTCCATTACTGAACATACATTACACTGCCAAGAGGCATAAACAATTTTTCTTAAATTTCATCAAATTTACAAATTCAAAAATTGTTTCAAATTAAGGTAACTTTATAACTAGAGGTATATATTTTAAAGTACCATTTCTTTGTATGATGATTTATTTTTGAGAAATCTCAAGTTCCTTTTGAGCTTCAAGTAGGAGTTATGGAAGATCAATACAGACCGACTATCTCTGATGCGCCTTTGGTACTTGTACCAATTATGCCACTTTATTCTAGAGTAATATACATACAATTCTGCGCTCCCGGCCGCCCATTCGAGATCCGTATTTGTGAGAGTGTGTGGTGTATCTCTCAAATGCAACTTGAACATCTCGATTCTGGCATTCTTTCCATGAAGACGAATATAAATTCTCTTCTCAAAGATTCTTCGAATATTAGCGTCTAATACCCAAGGGATATTAGTTGCCCCTAATACTAGTATTCCATCATTATTTTTGTCAACACCTAAGAAGAAAGGAAAAGAAATTGTTTCTTCATAAATCAATAAAAGTCCCACAAGGATATGAGTCCTACAGCAGGCATGACCAAACCACATGCTTCAACGTCTTGGAAGGGCTTCATCGCCTCCACTGTGTGGCTCTAAGTCACCAGTACAGTGTTGTTAGCTTCACTATGCCGCAAGTTCTAAGCTCTTTTATTGGCTTAGGCTCCGCTGTTTGGGTTGAAACATTGTATGACTGCTGTGACTTTGAAGCATGAAATTTGGCGACATCTACTACAGTTCACTTCTCTGAATTACTTACTGATGCAATCATCTGTTATTTACAAAGTAAAGAAACGCCTTCTGATGTCTACACTTTTATCAAAAGCACTCACAATCTAGTCACTCAGTGTGTGCCTCAGCCAGCCACTTTGCTGTATTACACGCATACTATTCAAACTAACATCACGTGCTATCTATCTAGAAGATTTTGTTCAAAATGTTAATGCTCATTTGCCATGTGTCTAGCACCAATACAACACGTCACTTTCCTTTGAGTAAAGACACCTACTCTCCTAATCATAATGCTGTTCCGAAAAGTGAAGCAGTTTTTGTCTGTCTTAAATTTTCCATTCTATTGATGCTGCTGAAGTTTAAATTAATTTTTGTTTGTCATGTCAGCTTTCTATACAGCCATCAGCTACTGACATCTAACAAAGAAATAAATTGAGTAAAACCTTTTAAATGTCACAATACAGAATATATTACATTAAGGTAACATAATTACAGGTGGCTCAGAGGTTACTGGACATGGGCATTGAATGTGCACTATTTGTGTATCAAGCAATTGTTTTAAAATACTGTACCGTTCATCTGAACCAGAAACTCAGTTTTGATTCTTCTAGCAGATTCATTGTCAGAGCGTGAAGAACAAAGTGAATCAACTTCATCAATGAAAATTATACTTGGTTTATGCTCTCTTGCCAGTTCAAACAGATTTCTTATAAGTTTCTCAGATTCTCCAACCGACTTGGTTACCAGGTCTGAGGCTGAGACTGAGAAAAATGTGGAATTGTTTGCCTCTGTTGCAACTGCCTTTGCTAAGTGTGTCTTTCCTGTTCCTGGGGGCTGAAAAAAGATTAATGTGATCAAAGTTCGCCATGGCAGACTGCACAAACTTTCTAGTATTTGTAAATTATACAAAGAATACCACCACGTATTTTGCAATGTAAATACTCCAGAATGTGTAGCAAAACTAACAAACTATAATACAGAAAATACTGTTTACCATACTGGAGAACATTATGTTCCAATTGCATTCCTTATATTTTGCATACGTAACTGGCTGTAAAGTTTATTTATAGTAGACTCATGTTTGTATCATAATTTTCAGTAGATGGTCACATTTCATTATGTGTGTTATCTAATAAAGTGTACACAATATGTCATGCCATGGAAAAACTGCCAACATGACATTAAGAAAAAATACTCTACTGCTTTTTGTAGCAAATGAACCCGATGATAGAATTACATAAATGTACCTCCTGCATACGAGTCTGCGTATTCATTCAGGGGCTGGTTTGTTGTGAAAAAAGTGACAACAAAGTCCTTATGCCATGACAGCATATTTAAAGTCTTACCCCAAAAAGTAATACTCCTTTGATAGGTTTTCGTGCTTTAATAAACAAGTATGGACACTTTATTGGGAAAATGACACAATCTATCAAATCATTCTTAGCTTCTTCCAGGCCAACCACATCTGACCACTTCACACAAGGCTTTTCTACCATTATGGCTTTTTCCAGCTCGGTCTGTAACTCCTTTTCGTAATTATTCCTGGAGAGAAAAAAATCAATAAGTTATAAGAGAGAAAGAACAATTTTTCTGTGACAAACAGTTGTACGGAGGATCTTGTGTTCTGCTGACCAGGTTAGACTGGCTGTTCCAGAATCAAAATACCCGCACAACTGCAAAACTTAAACATAAATATTACAGTCTTGCATCCAGAAATATTAATACATTGATACTTAAAACAGAAGGTTTCACCTACATTGAATCACTTTCTCCAGTCTTCAAACGCTTGATGTCTTCTGTCCTTAAGACCGCCTTTTTTTTCGTCCCTCGAGCTTCACCTGCAACATTTACATTGGACTCCTGCATATTTTTGTTTGCATCAGTTGTGAGTTTTGCCATAAAATCCTCCTAAGCCCTAATCGATATGGCACAGTACAGTTAAAGTTGCCTCTGTGCATAAGGATCATGTCGTGCAAGCATACAGGGCCTTGGAGGTCAAGCTCCTTACATTCTAGACCTGAACAGTAAACAGTGGTTAGTAGTCAGCTTCATGGCGCAGCCACTTTACTTCCAGGATCCAATGGAAAGGGTACTTTGTGGGCAGATTTAGAGAGAGAAGAGAAAATTCCAGCCCCTGCCAACGCTCTGGCTGCAATGTTATCAACCTGCACAATAGTCTCTAGGTAACCATTGTTATCGGATCTTACACATTTTCCTGTCACTTTTTCGTAACACTTTTTTGCGGAATGACACTGACCCTTCCATATAGACGTATTTACGTCAAAAAATGTTATGTCATTTGTTTACTCTGTATTGTTGTTTTGGTATATTGCCTTCAACAATCCCCTTCCGTTATTACTCATAGTATTTTAACAGACAATAAGTCTTTATCGAATAATATATCGAAGATTGGCAAGGGTGGAGTTGGACGTAGAAGGTTCACTGACGGTTGGCCTCTGAACAGCGTCATAAAGAAATAGAATATCAGATAGAGACAGCGCTCCGGAAGGAGCGCGTTGCTCTAGTATATTATATTAAAAAAAATTGTGATTTGTCGTCGTCAAAGAAATTTGTAGCCAACAAATGTCATCAAACAATGTCACCTTATATTTGTTTACTCGGCATTGTTGTGTTGGTATACCAACACAACAATGCCGAGTAAACAAATGACGCTTCACAACGACGAGATCAACAACTACTAAGACAGTCGCATTATTTGAAGTACCAACACCAACAATAATAATAGTTTAGTGTCTTACTCAAGATTTTAAAACGCAACCAACCTCCCCGAAGGGGGTCAAGTGTTTTAACCCCCTTCCTTTCATTGTATGTCGATTAAACAGATGAGGAGCTCCGAACAAAAACTGTTAGACGAAAGGAGCGTTCTGCTCTAGTCTTATTAAAAATTACTCAGTATTTACAATGTGACATGAAGTAACCCAAAGTTCAAATTCAAACCGTGCTTAAAAGGAAAATAAGAAAGCCATTGAGTAGAAGTGAGAGGAAGAGGCAATGAGGCATTTACAAACCATATCCACCAATAATACTATTATAACAAAATAAAACTGAACGTAGCATAATGGAAACTGAGAGTAAGAACTGTGATTACAAGGTTCACAAACAATTACATTATAGAATCTAGGAGAACCATAGTGAACAGCCGAATTTAAAACATCCATTAATCACGACATTCTTTTCTACCTATCTTTCTGGATGTTATAACCATCACTATGGCCAAAAATTATGAGTAATCAGTTCAGCTGGCTATAAAATACGCAGAACTTAAAAAGGATGGGGGAGGACGACTTTGATACGTACAGCATTTATTCTATTTATGCTATTCCTACAGTATGCCACCATTAATCCCATCCAATGGACAATATGAAGCCTCGTAAAGTGCAAGACACTTTTCCACTCACACATCTGACTGCTGATCAATCCCCGAATTCTGATCTACATCGAGTCCCATAAATTTCTTTTGGGTCTTAAAAATACTTGAACATTTTAAGACTGTCTCAAAACTTTATATTAATAAACTGTAAATTTGTCTCAACATACATTTTGCTATGGCAGACTCAAAGCTTTTTACAGCTTCATCATACTTACTTATCTTTTCATTGCGGGTTCTGCTTTTGGCACCCCGCCTTACGTATTTTACACACTTCCGTGCTCTCTGCGGGAAAAAAGATAAAAGAAAGAACCTCTGGTAAACATTTTCCAAACTTGACAGTGATGAATAATAACCACTCGCAGAAATTAACATATAAGAGAGAGAATCTTTTTACGTAAACAAGAGTTACACATACAATGCCCCTTAATAACAGCGTTAGTGCAACATATCAGATATACAGGTGGCTTTGTAGCTCAGTTAAAATATTATACGGCTGAAACTCTTGTTCTTTCACTATTAAAATTTCAACACTGGCACACCCAACCAAGTTGGGTTGTAGTTAAAAGAGCAGTAATGAACCTTTGCTTTCCACAAAGCGTAGAGAATGTTTTACCAGCTAAGTAGGCATCAGTTCCTCATGAAAACCCCTGCAGTACAGAATGAAACAGTTCCACATTAATGTGAAATGAAAGTCACATTCAAAGTACATTCACTCCATTCATAAACGTGTAACTGAATTTTATTTAACCTTTACTTAAAAATCAAACAAAATCTTACCTCATATTCAGTGTTGTTTGCCATTCCACAAGTCAGTAAGTTCTAAAAATAATCAAGAAAGCAAAAATTAATTTATATTAGCATGTAAAATTACCTGTTATATTGCATAATATTTTTTAATAAAATAAACCTTGGTAGTTATCAAACATGGCAGGACAGCAATACGAAATTAAAGGACATATTAAGATTGACTCTTGCGATGGAAAACCATGACTGATATATGGTGCATAAATTCTAAATCTCAAATACTACATGAAGACAAGTGGTCAGTTTGATATTTCATATCACTTGCTGTTAATCTTTACCCCAAGACATAATTATGAAATCTTCTGGAGATCCCCATCAGGAGAAATACAGGATCCTGAAAAATGTCCATGTTGCATGTTAAAATGTAAAAATCCACACAGTGAACTCGTGTTTATCTTCAGACACTGGAAAAGTTTTCAATATCCATGTGAACAATAGCAGTATTACCATTATAACCATGAGTGTCATCGATCACAAGCAACTGCCATGAATCTGCTCAAGGTAAAGATAACGCCTGTACTCCAATACTGACACAGACCACTTTAGAGAAAGTAACTTGGAAGTGTGGGAAGGCACAAAAGCATAATTATGAAAAACTGCACTCCTCATGGAGGAATCTGACACAGGCTTATGGTGCCATCTATCTAACTAACTAACTAGATGGCTTACCGAACCCGAAGTTCATCACCGAATTAACCAAAGCCCTCCACCAGACCCTGTCCTGGGCTAACAAAATCCAGTTTCCTTCAACTCCTATCTCCCATAGATCTCGCCTGAGATTATCCTCCCATCTACGTCTAAGTCTCCCCAGTGGTCTCTTCCCCTCAGGCTTCCCAACCAGTACCCGGTGCACACCTCTTGTCCCATCCAAGCGCGCTACATGCCCCGCCCATCTCATTCTCGACTTAATCACCCTGACAATACTGGGGGAGGAGTACAGATTTTTAAGCTCATCATTATGCAGTTTTCTCCACGCCCCATCGTCTTCTCTCGTAGGCCCAAATATCCTCCTCAACACCCTGTTCTCGAACACCTGCAATGTGTGTTCCTTCCTCTGAATGAGAGACCATGTTTCGCACCCATATAAAACAACAGGCAAGATTATTGTTTTGTATACTTTAATTTTCAGGTTCTTGGTTCATCTTAATGATATCCTCCCATATATACAGAGGTCTTCTTAGAGGTCTCCTCCCTTGAGGCCTCCCAACCAATTACTACCCACCTCACCCCAACAACATCGGGTGAGAGAACAGGCCGTGGAGCTCGTCATGCACTTTTCTCAATTATCTGTCTCACTCCAGTTTTAGGTCCAAATAACTTCCTCAAAAATCTGTTCTCAGTCTATGTTTCTCCCTCAATGTGAAAGACCACGTTTTGCACCCATACAGCACAACTGGCAAAATTACGCTTTGGTTCATTTTAATCTTAATTTTCTTTTGGTATGAGACTGGAGGACAAAAGATTTTGCACTCAATAATAGCAAGTATTCTCCGGATTTAATGTGCTGTTGTAGGGAGATAATAAGAGAGATTCGTCGATAATTAGACTTGTAAAACAGAAATAATAATTCTTCACAGTTCCCTAAAACGCTTTAATAATGTCGATGTATGAAGAGATGAAAAGTGTTAGAATTATTATTCAGAATATGTACTCCACTTCTTAACATCCATATATTTTTAGTACGATGCTGGGCTACGAAAATCGTTTTATTCCTTTAAAACAATAAAATATTAATCGCCTAATGGAATATTGTTTTACTATCAATGGTGCCGTGAACAAACAGGAGTCAATCTAATATTACTTGAAATTGCGTTAAAAAGAAAGCAAGCCTAATTTTCTTACACGAGTGCAGAAGATAACACGTAAATGTGATTAATAACAATAATAATAAATAGGAATTACTTACGTCAAACTTCTTTCAATAGTAGGAGACCACGATGTCCACTGGAAATGATCAGTTCAATAAAAAATAAAATGGAGAGGGTGGAGGGCAGTATCACAGATTTCTTAATAATTCTTATATAAGAAAATTGATATTCTAAAAGGCTTTCAACATCACAAAATTATCTAGTATACGACGCACTTCTTCTACAAGCGATTAACAGCTCAGCTCTTTCCGCATTAAAGAAAGCGGATTGTTAAAGGCAGTAATATAACACAACAATGCCGAGTAAACAGATGACGTAACAATTAGTTTCATAGGTAAAGGAATGGAGTGCAAAACGGTTCATTCAGGCAATTATACTGCATGCCTTACGGCATGCTCAGCCAATATTGTTGCAGATGTGGGTATGAAATTTTAAAACTTTTTCTTTCATTGTTATACACGCAGGAGTTCATAGTATAAAAGCTGACCATTGTCGGCCCGCCACCCTTCCCCCCGATCATGGAGGCCATCAGCTGAAGTGATCTTCCCCCCATGCCGCAGAGGCCTTCAGCCGAAACGGCCCCTCCCTCTCTGGGTTCATACCCCAGAGACCCAACCAACCAAATTCCTTCGACAACTTGCCTGACAGGATAACCTCCCATCAGCAGCAACAAATCCCAGTTTGAATGGTCGAGGCTCCCGCCACGACGAAACCCCGTTAGCGTTAGCAAAATTTCCGTTCTTATATTACGACCGTTTACCATTTCCAGCAATGCGTCTTGTGCGCAGGAATGGTTTCACCTAGGTAGGGACGATGCTTGCGCTTGCGCAGGCCTCTGCCCTCAGTTAGCTTCTTTGGTTGGTTTGGTCCATATTTACACATTGTTGGTAGTTGAAGAAACACAAAGAGAATTACTCTAACTTATAATTTGGTTACATTCAGTCATAAAAGTAAATACTTTCCCTATAAGAAGAGAACACATTTAAAAATAATCGGAAGAGACGTGAGGAAAACTACAATTCCAATTGCCCTTATTTACAAATAACGCCCGGTTTCAGTATAATTGATTAATTTTAAATATGATTTTTGAGGGGCCCGGGCGCTGGGCCATTGAAAATATTTCCTTCCTTCGAATCCCGGGAAAGATATTTTATGTTGTTCGGACAGCAAGCACTAGGGACGAAAGGCGCCAAGGCAAATTCTCTTTTCTTCCTGGGAAATGATTTAACTGACTAGGGTCACAAGCCCGAAAACTGTCTGAGACCCAGAAGATGAATATGTAAGAAACTGTCTTATTTCCTCTTAGTAAATACCTCAGAGTCTGCTGGTCACGTGTAAATTCGAAATTGAGGGTTGACATTTCTTTACTCCTTCGCTTGCGGCTTGTGAAGAAGAAACATGGCGTAATTTTTCCTTAAGAAAAATGAGAGAACACAGGAAGGTCAGAACTCTGGGAGAGGTGTCCTGGGTTCGATTTCCTTCAAGGGCGGTTCCTTTAACTCCGAAACTAAGAACAATAGCGCCAGGATCAGAGTTTTGTTGACGTAAATACGTCTATAAGGAAGGGTCATTCGGCAAAAAAGTGTAACAATGGTTACCTAGGGAACGTCGTCTGTTTACTCGGTATTATTGTTACCTACGAAACGTCATCTGTTTACTTGGCATTGTTGTGTTATCTAGGAAACGTTACTTGGCATTGTGTTACATTACTTTCGTTGTTGCGGCAAGAGCTGAGCTGTGATTCGCTTGTAAAAACGTTTTACAATAACGTTTGGCTTAATGTTGATGTTAAATCCTAAATGTAGTACCACTAGATCAAAATCTTGTATAGATATGGTGTTTGCACGAAATGTTGATACTCTAAAATGCACAAATTTTATAATATATTTCAGCTACCACAGACCCATCTTAAGCGTAACTAATTCAAGTTAAATAAGCAAAGTCTTAACCAAACTTTAATCAATTTTAAAGCATGTATAAAGGAAATATTTAGAATAAAGCCAATATATAAACTTCCTTTCCGTATAGACGTATTTACGTCAAATTCTCCGGAACCGTGGTTCCACTGTCACTTTTTTTTTTGCCTCGAATAGGAGATTACGGAATCAAAGGCTTCAACACTGGGTTCGACTCCTGACAATAATAATGGTTTCTGTTGACAGGAACGCAACCGCTATAAGAGAGCGACGCCAAGGCAAAATGCGTTGTTTTCAGAGAGGACATTTCAGGATCTAAGGTCACAGACCCGAAAACTTTCCAGGGTTGAGTCTCTCTTTCTTAAGAGAAGCAAACTATTTTTTGGACTTAATGCATAATTCAAGACCAAAATCGAAATAAATTGGCGTTTTGAAGACTGGAGTCTTTCTCCGTCTCCACGTAAAGAACTGACTCTGTTGGGCCTAATCCATAGAGCTAGTCCCTGTCTCTTTACCTAGCAGCACCAAGAACCTAACTAAGGGCAGAGACCTGCGCAAGCGCAAAACATCGTCCCTTGCTAGAAAACAACATTCCTGCGTAAGGAACGCTTTGCTGGAAATGGAGACAGAGCCTTATAACTAAAACGATGGTTTTGTCGCGACGGAAACATTGACGGTCTGTTGCTGCTGATGAGGGGTATCGCGTTAGGCAACTTGTCCTTCATGATAAGGATTTTGGTTCGAGAGTTGTCTGGAATTTGAACCCAGAGGTCGCTCTGCGAATTGGGGGGGGGGGGGGGGGTTCACGTCAGCTGAAGGCCTCAATGATTTGGGGTTGACGGGCCATCCTCCTTTTGAATTATACCCTTGTATTTTCCTTACAACTGAGGAAAATCTCGGAAAACCTCACCCATCCCTAACTTTCTACTGGCGTCAAGTAAAACTTGTGTGTTCTTCTTTATCAAAATAGTCGTTACCAAATTAAATTTCAAATGTGTCTAGTCTAAATATATCATGTCTCGGATCTATCAAAAAGTTTTCCGGCGCTATTTATGAAAGTAGGATCACGTACATTGACCTTCTGCGATTTTAATTAACAGAAACAGAACTTACTCCAATGCCAGCAGTTAATATGAAGATTTAATACTTGTCAATTGGTTCATCACCGTTTAAATCTGAAAAGCAACAAGCGACTGTGGCTACTGTTACGCTCTGAACTCTAGGAAAACTTCATAGTTTTCACGACACTTCGAACAGAGTGGTAGTCCGTGCATGTACCATCAGCTTTGGCAACTTTTAACGCTACATTCTGTGTTTATGGGTTGCACTGTAAGCAGTGATTATTAGGAGTTCTTAAATTCTTTTAGACCATCTTCGGATTAAAAGAGTTACGAAATTAATTCGCGAGATTTCTTCGTATTGCTGTATAAGTTGAAATATTTACCATAGGTGCAGAAGGTATTTGAAGTACAACAACCTCGTGCTGTAGAAAACGGTTCAACGCAATTCTACCTCAAATTGTTTAGTATTCGTGACAGCACAAATAAAATCAGACAATCGGGCGTTACCAATAACATAACATAAATACAACCAGCTGCTATCCTCCCTTAAGGACGAAGGTGTCTACAGGATTCCTCCGGTAGCCAACATTACAGAAGTAGAGTCCTCTAGATTCAATGACACAAGAAAGTGTTCCAAAGTTTTTAAATTAAACTGAATAATTGTAACCAGTGTAACATTTTATGCTGCTGATAAATAATTCAGTAACTTAAAATGGATCTGGATCTCTGGGTTCCAGCGCACAGACGTGGAGACATGACGGGCCGACGGATCTCCGCGTTGTCACTGGTAATAATCTGCATGTGTAGCAGCCTCGCCTCGGCGGAGCAGACTTCAAGAAGACTAATAGTTAGAGTGCAACAATGTTTGCTGAAAGGAAAAGTTTTAGCATTATCCAAAACAAGAAAAAGTACGTGGCGTTTCTTGGAATTCCGTACGCCAAAACTCGTGTCGGTGACCTCAAGTTCAAAGCAATGGGAAGATGATAAGTAACAATGTAAGTTTTACATTGCGGTCTGTGTTTTGTGAAAAATACATAATTTTTCGGTTAGTCGTATTCACAAAATATCGCGGTTTCCAGAGGAAAAGTGCCACCAAAATTACGAAAAAACCTTAGAACCTAAAATGTCACATCATACATAAAATAGCTAATATTGCGTGGGAGATGAATTGAGCGATAAATATTGACGTCTTGCTTTTTTACAAAACTTTGAATAGACTTGTTAAAGCCGGTCAAAACGGGAAATGTACTAGCGGTAAATTATGTAAATTGACCCAAATAGTGTGAGGATGGGGATTCAATTTGTACGGGTTCAGATGACCACTGGCAAGTTACTTTAAGCAGGATAGAATTCAAATACAGACTTTTATTAAGCGAAAGTACGCTCTTATTTCTGATACTCTTTTAATAACAATTTCATGAATTCGAACGAGGTTATTAATTGGGAAATAGGTGTCGCATGAAATGCAGAAGACTAATACACACGCGGTAATCTTAAAAGTCGTATCTTCAGCCCCTACGGTACCAAACCCCAATAGATCATCATAAAACTAGACAATGTTACGCCGTTGCGACTCTGTCACTTACGGTCTTAACTTCGATTGTTGTATTAACTGCTTGTTTATCGACGATGTTTGTAATTTAAAGTGCATTACGTCTAATGATGGGACGAGTAATAAATAATAAATTGTGAAATATGTTGAAAGAAAGGACTACGGCCTAGTTTCCGGTACTGTCGCAGAAAGTATCTTAAAGAAATAAAGAAAACCACGAAAAATTTCAGTCAGGACAACCGGTCTCGGACCTACATCGAATAGATTGTAGGAATGAGATTATTTAATTCCCTAGGCACGTTAGAAGTGTAAACGCGAATTTTGCACGAGCTTTTCTTATGCGTAAAAATTTTCTATTTCGAGTCTAACAACCTGAAATTGTTTACCAGCCACAACTATTCACATATGCAAACACATCACTAAATTTTATGCTGATTTATTATTCCTGGTAATGAAGATGTCCAACAGCATGAAAAATTTAAAGAAGCGTTCGCTGAAAGTTCTGCTCCGTTTCTCTGCCACTCGAAGCAATGTCCGTGATGGCAAATAATTTTTATTCAGTTTTAATTTGAAATTTGCTCGCTGCAGGCGCCTCAAGCGCCGAAATTATGGTCAGGAACTCGTGATGCGACTTCGGAATGGTACACGTGCACTCAGAGGAGCGACTTGACGAGTTTACTGTCAGGAGAGGACGACTGTCTCTTTCTCAACGTCTTCACGCCAAAGGTGAGCCGTGCTTCGAAATTCTACAGCGTCTGCGCTACTTACAAAGGTTACAGAAAACTGAAAATGCTTTTAAAAGGCACAGTAACCATCTTTCATGGATTTTCCTCTTCTCCGGTTTTTCCGATGCGCGTCGTCTGACCTGTTCCAATTCACAAGCAAGTGCTTATCCTTGAAGTCACTCGGCAGGACTCCTTTGACAAGGGAAAGATGTCCACTTACACAAAACAGCAGTGAAAAACGCGAGTGGGATGCGAACCCACAATCCCAGTGCTCAAGATGCCCAAAACCGGCTGTGGTCGTCATCTTCTATAAACTTGATTCTAATTTATTCTCACAAAACTACGCAGAATGATTGAACAAAATTGAATCGATTATTCGAAATATCAAACTAAATCACGTACAACACAACTTTCTCCTTTAAAGTTTATTAGACAGAAATTATTGCGTTAATATGAAGAAACGCGCCATCACAGTGGCCACGCGGTCTGAGGCCTGGGCCTTGTGTCGCTTGGTCGCTGGGACCGTGGGTTCGAATCCCACTCAAGGCATAGATGTTTGTCCGCGTCTTTCTGTGTCGTGCTGTCCTGTGTACGGGTAGAGGCCATGCGACGGGCCGATCACTCGTCCAAGGAGTCCTACCAAATGTTCTGTAGATCAGAGCCAACGAAAGTTGGGACCCGCAGTGCTCAAGCACTTGAAGAACGGGTCGTCCAAGTATCCTAAGTAAGTAGTATCGTCTTTTTTTAACTCTTTTTAACAACTTCCTGTAATTGTCCCATGTTATTCCGCTTCTGTATGTAGTAGCCATATTTTTTGGATGCGAAAAAAACAGAGTTTAATATGTGATTTAACAAACTATAAGTTTCTCATCATTCATCTTGAATTTTATGGAGTTCACCATATGAATGCTGAAAATACACTGGAATCGTTGGAATCATTGACATTGAAACCTAGTCATACATCCTGTAGGATATCAGTTAAGTGAAGTATGGTCAAATACTGTTGCCAGTGATGCCAGGCAACACTAATGGTAACTGGACACCACTGTGCTGGATACGTGTGAATGGTTCCATTTAAAATACATCTGACAATGATTCTATGTCAGAAACTGCACAGACAGAACTGACATGTCACAGATAATTGTGAATCAACCTTAATCCTTCTTCGTACACATCTCTTATTTATATTCTCAGTAATCCATTGTTACACCCTGCTAGTTGCCTGGCACAGTAGAATAAACAAAGTTCTATTAGCACAGCATTAGATATCTCACCTAATCATTTCTCCCTCCATAGCGCCCTCCTTGTGAACTTTCAACATAAAAGGAAAATTCCACATAATACTAAAATGAATAATAACATGCTGGCTGCAGTTTTCATATACATCCAAGTTCCCAAGGAAGCAAACAAGTACAACCTTATGTTTCTGCTTCATGAGAATATTCAGTGCGCATGTCCAGAACCTCACTGCAGTTTCACCTCAGCTCTGTCACCCTATTGTGCCAGTCCAGGTCCGTGGTTCAATTCCCGAACGGACTGAAACTTGAGATGAGGGGTAAACCAGACTTTGGCATATTAATCTGGTTTATATGAACGAAGGAGGTGTGATTAGATGATACTTGGTACACCTCACTTCATCAAAATTTGAGTGATTTTATTAAGTTTTGGCTTTGTCCAATGTATCACATTGGGAAAGAGAGTGGCGCCATCCTGGCGTGTGAAAGTCTCTTCCCGCAACATTCGGTTTAGTGACCGTTGGTTTGGGGCGCCCTAGTAGGTGTGAAGTGACGATTGCCAGATGACCGCTTCTCCACTACGACTCGGACCAATGAAATTTGAATGTGGCTGTTCGGCACGTTTCCGACGTCATAAGTGACTTTTTGGGGACGAATCGGATTGTCATATTCAATTCAAAATTCAAAAACTGTTACGATCAGGGAATATAAAAAGCGAGGTTGCGTTGGGGCTCGCTCTCTAAAAAGTTCGGTTCTTAAAGGCAAGCAGACAGTTTCTCCTCGATTCATTAAACTTCAAGATCAAAAATACAACAGCCGAATCATCGCGCTGCCCAAAAATAAGAATAACTTGTTAAAAGGAATTAAAAGGTGAAATATTTCCAAGGTGACTTCGGTGTGGTCTGCAGTTAATCATCCCCTCAGATTTCACGTCCTTGGCGCACGGCCGCTCCAACTATCACAGTCCCCGTATAATCCCCGAGAGTCGGACAATCTTGCTCGCCGACAAACCCTACACCACTTATTAGTCCTTATATCCCTCCGCATTATCCGAAGTTATATGAAGCTGTAACCGCAAGCAAACCGGGCACGCTACTGGGTTTGATCCCGGGGCAACCAGAGTGAGAAGAAAAACAGTCAGCGGAAGGGCGGTTGCAGCAAATGGCGCATAAACGTGGGGCTTCAATGGAGAAGCCGATGTCGTCATACCTTCGAGGTTAAAGTGAATCACTTGAAGTAATACATCGCCAGAGGCACGTGGAGGTGTAGGCAACCCGCAACGCAGATCTTCGAGGAGACGAGATCTTCGATCCGGTGAACGAGGCCCGAACTGCGGACGTCGAGAAGCGTGGCGACGCCGCATTGACCATCCACTCGGACGTGCTCACAGACGGGACACCTAGGCTACTGCAAGGTTTGAGACCTGCTATATCTGAGTGCTGCTGAAAAAGGTTAGTAACAAATTCCTTTAAAATGGCGAGCCGTTCCCTCCGAAGCAAAAGACAGGCTGATTGCGGCGAAGTGAGTGAAATTGAAAGTGTAGACTTGCAGTGCGCCCAACCGTTTCTTTACACAAATTTGTCTGAGAATTTCGGAGAGGAGGACGAGATGACGCCAGGCGCGCAAAAGGAAGGCGAAAAACCTTCAGAAGTGACTGTAATTCCTAGTACAGCCGGTCCTAGTAGGAACAGGGAACAAACGATCAGTCAGGTCCCACCGGCAGAATTATTGAGCATGATTTGGCAGGCCATACAGAAAAACGAGGAAAGTAGGTTAGAAAGTGAAAGACGGATAGACGAACGTTTTAAAAACCTGCGAGAGGAGTTGTCGAAAGAGTTCAGGTCTGAAATAGATAGGTCGAGCAAGCAGCTTCTTACAAAGATGAGAGATGAAATCAGTGAGTTCAAGGAGTCTGTGGCTACCCTGCGGCAAGATACTCGGCAACAAATTGAGAGAGTGAACGAGAGATTAACAAATGTAACAGAGAGCATGAATGAGAATGTGAGTGAGAGGTTAACATCACACATGTCGGAGGTAGAAAGTAACACTAGGGACATAGTGGTTAGAGAACTTTCAAATTTTAAAGAAAGAGTTACTGAGGAGAACCTAAATTTCATGCAGGGGAGAGTGGACATACTTACTAGAAACAACGATTCAAAATTAAGTGAAATGTCGTCCCGACTTGAGAAGCTTCAAGAAAGATTAGATACAGCTAGTTGTAATCAAAATATTGGTCAGTCAGCTGTTAGAGAACCTATGGAACAAGATGATTCGAGCAGGAGTTCGGTTCAGAGATCGTCTTCTATCCCTGTGGTGAATTTTGAAACCCGACGAGAGAGTGAGAGAATGATGGATGAGTGCGATAATAGGTTAAGCAATCATTGTAGCGGTAGTGACCATGTACCTATAGTGTCAGTCAATATTCGCAACACTGACGGTGAGGCGCACAGACCGCGTGAACTAGCCGAGCTTACTCATCCTCAGTGCCCCAGCCACGTCTTGAACGACATTGTTTTACCAAAATTTTTCGATTGTCATAAGCAGAACGTAGTGCAATTCTTGCAGGAGCTGGACGATTACTATCGTTTAAAGTCCGTCCCGGAACAATTGAAGTTACCAATCGCGGTAAAGGCGATTAGTGATCCATATTCTAAGCAGTGGTTCACCGCGGTGTACAAGGACTTGACGGGCTATGACAACTTTAAGAGAGCTTTTACGGAGTTGCTGTGGAGCCCTCAGATCCAATCACAGGCCCGTAGTCAGTTGTATCAAGACCGTTTTGACAAAAGCTTGAAGGAAAGTATGTCATTTCATTTCTTGAAATACTCTGTGCTAGCGGCAAATCTATCACCGAGGTTATCAGAATTGGATTTAGTTGATGCAATAGCAGGGCATTTCCAGCCATATGTTCAGAGAGCACTTTTGTCGGCAGGGGTGCGAACAGTGCAAGACGCCTTGGCTTTTCTAAAAAAACTGGAGACAATGGAGCAAGCGGATACAGACAAGGGGAGGTCAAACATGGGCTTATCGCCGCACGCGACTAACCAGAACCAGTCACCCAACCACCGCCAAAACAATAACAAATTCCAACGCAACAACCATTACGTTAGGAACGTGCGTTACCAAGGGAACCCACATCGCGAAAGGAATGGGACGTACCAGCCTAATTATGCTCCTCAGGGACCGTATATGTCAAACGGAGACGCTGGCCCGAGTTCGCGCACAACCAGTCGGGATGAATCAACCCCAAATCAACTAAACCCACGAGCGCCCACTTTCGACCACGGGGCAGGCCAGAGGCATGACCACGAACAGAACAACGGCAGAAATCATTCGGAAAACGATCGCAGGATGATGTAGAGGGCCGGACATTATCCAATTATGAGGGTAGGAACCCAGGTCCGAAACTGAGTCCGAGGCTAGGAGATGAAAATTTGGGAGTGCGTGACGTGAATCACGCAAGTGAGAAATTCAATGTGGAATTCGTAGGAGACGCCGATAACGTCACTGTATATTACATTAATGAGGGAAATCTTCAAGGTTGTCCTCACGTAAAGATACAGATAGGAAGTAGAGAAATAGTTGTTCTGATTGACAGCGGAGCTGAAGTTAGCGTGATGTCTGAAGACCTGTTTAACTCTTTGACGGAGAGTGGCTTAAAGTTCCTATTTATTCCGGTAGCAAATTGTATGTTGTCATCCGCATGGCAATCAAAATCAAAACGAATCAGAAAACAAGCTTGGATTGAATTCGGATTAGGGCGTGACATATTTGAGCTGAACTTCATGATAGCGCCACAGTTGATGACAGATGCAATATTGGGGGCTAATTTTTTGGTTGAGTACCAGGTCATAATGGATTTTGCTAATAGGAGTTTTTCAACGAAGAAAGGAGCTATTGTAACCAGACACAATTTCTTTTTCAATGCGATGGCAGGGGGAGGACGAGAAAGTAGGTCGGTATCGAACCCGGATAGCTTAGCAGATTTTCCGCAGCCGCTGCAAACGTTAGATCAAGACCGATCTCGACTAGGCTTGAATGTTGTAGGCACTGACCTTCGAGATCCTGATATTCCTGAGAGCCGAGGCATACAAAGGCGACGTTGTAGTGGAGTTTTTGAAAAATCGTATGATGCACATGGTGAGGTAAACCCTTTGTTGCTTGGAGTTCGTCGTGAAGACGTGAATGTTGAAGATAGTGGGGCGCGGTTCCCCGGCACTTTAAATATTAGTAGAGTTTACGAGAATCCTGAGGAAGGATCAGATGCTGTAGTCCAGCATTATAATTGTTATAAGACTTCGAAGGATGGCTCGGCGCTTCAGGAATACGACCACGATTCGGATATAGAGCAGGGCGATGCTAGATCTGTTTCAGTCCAAGAACTGCGCGCAAAGGTGAGAGAAGCTGTAGGTCTGTGTGAGAACGAAAGGGAGAGGTTGTTTAGGATGCTCCTAAAGTACAAGAATTCTTTTTCTACACGGCCGGGAAAGTGTTCACTGATGAAGTATCGTTTCGACGTCACGAGCCCGGAACCAATAGCGGGGAGTAGTAGACCCATTCCGTTTTCAGTAAGAGCGGAAGTACGAGCTCAGATAAATCAAATGTTACAGGATGGGATCATAGAATTGTCGAATTCCGCTTATATAAATCCTTTGACCATAGTGTTGCGTGAGGGAAAGTCCCCGCGAATTTGCATTGACGCCAGGCGCGTGAATAAGTGGATGGTACCCGACCGGACGAAAGTACAGCCTATTGCAGAGTTGTTGCAACGATTCCACGGGTCACGCTATATCAGCTCTATCGATCTTTCTTCAGCATTCTTGCAAGTGGAGTTAGAGCCGGAGTCTCGTAAATACACGGCGTTCCAGTTCGAATCCCAGGTCTTCCACTTCTGCAGAACTCCCTACGGGTTCAAGAACTCGCTCGCTGCGTTTGTTCGCGCTTTGAATTTAGCACTCGGCTCAGGGACCTGTACCTACGCCCTCTGTTACGTTGATGATATAACTGTCCATTCTCCAACAATCGGATCTCATATCGAGCACCTCAACACTGTGATTGGTAGACTGACCGCAGCCGGTTTTACTATAAACGCGGGGAAGTGCAATTTCTGTAGGACAGAAATCGCCTTTCTCGGCCACGTGATTAGTAACGGCGGAGTTTCTCCTGATCGTCGGCGGATAGAAGCTATCTTAAGCTATCCAGCACCTAGAAACCAGAAGCAGTTGCGCCAGTTCTTAGGTGTCTGCAACTACCATCACAGGTTTATAATAAATTATGCAAGTTATGTGGCGCCGTTGCTCCATCTCTTGAGAAAGGGAAACAGATGGAAATGGTCGGGAGACCTACAGAAGGCGTTTGAGGTCCTTCGAGCTAAATTCGCGCACAGCATACAGTTAGTGCACCCAGACGAGACTTTGCCGTATTCGATAAACACGGACGCGAGCATTAAGGCCATTGGTGCAGTGTTGATGCAGACCAACAGGCAGGGGGAGACGCACATTGTTTCCACGGCATCGCGCGTGTTGAGCCCGACCGAGCAACGCTTTTCGGTGGCGGAACAGGAGCTATTGGCAATAGTCTACGCACTGGAAAAATTCAGAATCTACATATATGGTCACGAGGTCCACCTGAATACCGACAACAAGGCGTTGACGTTCTTAGGCAAATGTGCTTTAACCTCTAGCAGGATCGCTAGGTGGGTAATGCAATTGCAAGAATATGATTTGAACATTAAGCACATTAGTGGGGCGGCCAACTTCCTCGCAGACACGATTAGCAGAAACCCCGCTGGTTTGAGTGAAAGCGAGATAAAGGAGTTGTCAAAACCACGTGGCGTGATGATAGCCGCCATCGACTTTTGTATCGACGCATCAGTTGGTCGAAAGCTTAGGGACTTAGCTGCTTTTCAAGCACGAGACCCTAAGATACAGAAGACAGTAGAGAAGGTGAAACAGCTACCCGAGCGGTCAGACGGGAGGTATCTGATTCGACAAAATGTGCTGTACAGTAAAGACAGTGAGAACTACCCTTATTGGAGACCGGTCTTACCAACCGAACTAGAAACCCAAGTGATAAGTTTCGTGCATATGTCCTTGGGGCATTTGGGAACAGAAAAGTGTATGGCCCAAATTGCCAACACTTTCCATGTAAGAAGTTTAGGCAGGAAGGTCCGGAGGCTGATATCCCGCTGCGATGTCTGTCAGAGGGTTAAACACCCTAACCGCAGCTACGCAACTGAGTGTCGGAGCCATCTACCGGCTGCGCCCGGTGACCTCTGTGCGACCGATTTGTTCGGGCCGTTACCAGTGGGTAGGGGTGGTGTTCGATATATCTTGGTCATTTTAGATGTGTTTTCAAAATTTGTAAAATTGTATCCATTGCGTGCGGCTACCACGAGAGCCTGTTTAAACAGAGTCACAGGGCATTATGTAACTCAAGTGATTCAGCCTAAGTGCATATTGAGTGACAATGGAACCCAATTTTCAAGCCCGACTTGGCGCAAGAAATTGGCAGAGCTGGGCATTGATGTCAAATTTTCCCCCGTGCGGCACCCGCAGGCTAATCCTAGCGAGCGCTGTATGAAGGAAATAGGGAAGTTCTGTAGAATCTACTGTCATCAGAACCATAAAAAATGGCCGGAGCTTCTGGTTAAGATCGAGGAAGTGCTAAATGGCTCAGTATCAGACTCGACTGGTTACAGCCCTGTGGAACTGATGTACGATGAGCCGAGACCGGACTTGTTCAAGAAATTCATAACAAAGGAGGCCGACCAAATGCCGCCAACCGAGAGTCACCAGGAAAAAAGCTTGGAAGGCTTACATAAAGATGAGGGAGAAAGCCACCAAAAGAAACAGAAGACGAAAAGTGGGCAGGACACAGTGGAACCCACAGGTCGGAGACCTTGTGCTTGTAAAACGCCAGACTGTTTCAGATACAGTTGCTGGGATAACTGGCAAATTCATGAGACCTTACCAGGGGCCCGTAAAGATTTCAAAGGTGATACCTCCAGCGATGTATGAGATTTCAGAAATGAACGGAAAGGTGCGGGGAGTTTTTAACAAGAATGCTCTTAAGCCTTACCTGCAGGCGGAGTGAATTGGTTAAGAGGGGTTAGGGAAGGAAGGAAGATTCTTATCAAATTACACCGTAATTTGTTGCAAAATTAAAGATGACATACGTTGTTGTAAGAGAAACCATAAACGGGAGCTATGCTTACGAATGACAATTGAAGACGGTGACGAGCTTAAGGTGATGGTACTCTTTCAGTTGAGTTATGTTGTTGTTTTTTTGTTTTGTTTTTTTGGCAAGGTAGATAGTCGCCGTCGCGCGAAACCATTTTCGCTGTCCCTGTTATGAGTGGCTTGTCTAGTTCAAGCGGCAAATCTTTGTAAATCACGGTCACATAGCATAGTACGTAAGTTGTAGATATAGTGCGAATGGTTTTATCAATGAATGAGTCTGCACGAATTCGATGATGTAATTGCCGAGGGTCTAGCATAAGACAGGGAAGCAAGGTGAATGTTGGAGGAGGTCAATCAGGTAGATAAACCCATTTTGTGACGTGTGAGGGTGAGCCGACCCTACGAAAAAGTGACAATGAGTGGAACTGGACTGAGAGACGAATAAGTGATCGTTATCATTTGACGAAGATCATACAAAATGTGAGTGCTCGTGTGCAGCAGTAGGAGTGGTTACCATGCCAATATCCTGAACAACCCGCGAGGTGAAATTGGTGAACCTAATAAAAAAAACCCAAACATGGAGAAGTCGATTGAAGGTGACCATGTTGGTGGTTGTCATAATATATCATGCGTATTCTTAGATGTTGTATACCTATAGTTAGTTTAAGTACATCTTGACGCCAACCTTCTAGAATAACTATGGATGGTATGTAGATTTAAAAGTGTATCAGAATTATGTCCATTATGTTTTTGTTTTAGTATACACATTAGTGTTTAGCTATTTTGTGTTAAATGTACTCTGTGTCATTTGTGTCAGGTCTGAGTTGCATGAATGTGGCAGCCTAGTCTGTCAAGCTGACCGCCGCCCGGAACGTGGCGAAAGGTGGCAGTGAACAGCTGATCGTGTGGAGTGTTATCTTTGTTACGGTAGGAGGAGGATGGGAGTTGTATGATGTTATATGATAAAATGATGTAATAGACTGTCACGGGCAGTTGAGATGAGGCTGGCTGTTTCTATGTCGAAAGCGCAACTCATCTCAAGGGGGAGTGTTGTGCCAGTCCAGGTCCGTGGTTCAATTCCCGAACGGACTGAAACTTGAGATGAGGGGTAAACCAGACTTTGGCATATTAATCTGGTTTATATGAACGAAGGAGGTGTGATTAGATGATACTTGGTACACCTCACTTCATCAAAATTTGAGTGATTTTATTAAGTTTTGGCTTTGTCCAATGTATCACATTGGGAAAGAGAGTGGCGCCATCCTGGCGTGTGAAAGTCTCTTCCCGCAACATTCGGTTTAGTGACCGTTGGTTTGGGGCGCCCTAGTAGGTGTGAAGTGACGATTGCCAGATGACCGCTTCTCCACTACGACTCGGACCAATGAAATTTGAATGTGGCTGTTCGGCACGTTTCCGACGTCATAAGTGACTTTTTGGGGACGAATCGGATTGTCATATTCAATTCAAAATTCAAAAACTGTTACGATCAGGGAATATAAAAAGCGAGGTTGCGTTGGGGCTCGCTCTCTAAAAAGTTCGGTTCTTAAAGGCAAGCAGACAGTTTCTCCTCGATTCATTAAACTTCAAGATCAAAAATACAACAGCCGAATCATCGCGCTGCCCAAAAATAAGAATAACTTGTTAAAAGGAATTAAAAGGTGAAATATTTCCAAGGTGACTTCGGTGTGGTCTGCAGTTAATCATCCCCTCAGATTTCACGTCCTTGGCGCACGGCCGCTCCAACTATCACAGTCCCCGTATAATCCCCGAGAGTCGGACAATCTTGCTCGCCGACAAACCCTACACCACTTATTAGTCCTTATATCCCTCCGCATTATCCGAAGTTATATGAAGCTGTAACCGCAAGCAAACCGGGCACGCTACTGGGTTTGATCCCGGGGCAACCAGAGTGAGAAGAAAAACAGTCAGCGGAAGGGCGGTTGCACTATCCATCTATTTTTTGAGAGTATGGATCGCAAAGTTTAAGTTTTTTCCTTTCTCTGTATTGGGGTTTCAAAACGAAATGAATGTGGCTTGTTGCAAGAGTTGAGAAATTCTCATGTAGATAAGCAGTGAAGTGGAAATTTTGGATGTTTTTTGGAATATCTTAGTTTGATATTTGGTTATGATGTTAATATTGGCTCAGAATCCATGATAAAGATAACTTTGATGTAATTAAAATTTAATATTTTGAAGCATCTAGGAATCTGATATTTCTTGATATTGAGAATATTTATTGTTTTGGAAAGGATTACTCAAAGCAGTTGTTTTATGCACAAAAAGAACTATTCCACTGACAAAATGTTTACTTCCATAATGGATATTGTCTATCTGGACACCAGAGTTCAATACAAGAATGGATGTATAGTTCATATAAAAAAGTATCTTCATGACAAAGTTCAATATAATAATATACAATATTTTGATACCTAAAAGGAAATGTGGGAGCAAGGTAAGACACGGTCTGTTAAAATATGGTTTTTAACACAAGCAGGAGATTAAAGCCATTATATAATAATTTCACTATTATAGTAAATATTAAACAAAAACAAAGAATAAACAAACACATGCAAAGAAATGTAACATCATAGAGGCTTGTATCTTGCTCCTGAGTCATGAGGCAATATTTAGATGTCTTTGAATTGGTGACATCCGTTGCGTCTGTCAGTTCAGTAACTGATTTGCTTTGCTTCACACGTGGCTGCATAAAAGTTCACCTAAATTCGTTGGTCTGTGGCCTCACCACATTTCATCTCCAGTTGACTGCTGGCCCCTGAACAAAATAGAAGTAGCACTACATTTTAATGCAAATTATTCTGTCTCAATGATCAGTTTTCCAGAAATTGATAGACAAGGGTTGCCTGTAAAGATATTTTACATTTCTAAGCATACTTTGTTCCCTCCACCGTTCTGCTAAAATGCAAAGGAAGATCCTGGTACTGAATAAAAGCAGGTTCCATGTTAGAAGACAGAACTGCTGCTATTCCATTTATACCTGACACATAAAATTTTTCTTTATAATTATAAATAAAAACTTAGGTTGAATCATGTAGAGTGATGTTTTCTGAATAGTATTTTTCTCTTAATGTTTAAAAATTCAATACAAATAGTATTATTACACGTGTATAACACAGTTTTTCAAAATCATTTATTCTTGAAATTAGGGTTTGTGTAATGCATTAAACATGTATTTAAAGGAGAGAATGACTTTTTTGTGCTCTGTAGAACTGTAACCATGGCAATGTGTTGGCAGTGAGCTGGCCGACTCAGAATACTGATGACAACTAAGCAATGCCATGCATCATTTGATGTGATTAGGAAAAGCGGTCGACTTGTTTTGTGAAAATGAAATTGTGATGCCACGCTGACAGATGTATAATTACATGACTGCTGAAAGCGATCAAGAGTTCTTGTTATGTTGTATTGAAAACAATGGCATGATGCCATCATTACAACAAAAAATTCCTATATTTAACAATATTTCACTAATTTTTCATAAAAACATTCATATAGATGGACTTGTGGGAAGTGGCAGGTTATCGCAATACCTGTGCTGGATGCAGACGGCAATATTTATAAAGTAAAGTATCAGTTAAAGGATCTTGCAGCAGGATACTTCTTGGTGACTCTTCGAGCAAGGAACTTTTATGGCTGGACAAATCAGGCAAAGGCACATTCATTTACCATAAGTACGTATTAACCAATGTACTCTGTTTTCTAGACTGGGCAGATATGGTACCTCTTTAAAATGCTAATTTTTGCTGATTCATATGTGCTTTATGAACGTTTTGTAATAAAGAATTACCACATTGTATCTATAATCATATGTTATTTTTCTTCATATTGCAGTAAATTGTAAATAAAGATTTTTGCCACATGATGACTTATTCAAAAGCAATCTGTCCCTTGGTCTAATCTGGCTCTGTATAAGAAGTTTATTATATAGAAAAATCTTTTCTTTCTAGTATGATTTGTGACAAATTAAATTAAAACCAATCCACAAGTTTTGGAAGAAGTAAAATTCTTTTCGTCTTCTTCCTCCTAAGATTTGAAGTTAATGGCTGAATCATTTCAGTGTCTGGGGAAAGGCTGTAAAGAAAATCATTGTTGATTGCAAGTTGTCTATGCCAATGATGATGATAATGTTAATAATATGTCACAGTCATCTGTCATTGTGTAGAACACATCTCCCAGTTGAAAAGTGACTACTCTCCCGTTTTGTTCGTGTGTATCCACAGCAAGCACGAAACAGATAAAAAATTTGCCATTTCTGACAAATTATGTTGAAGGCAAAGAGATAAATTGTATTACTTTTAAAATGTTTTCAGGCTTAGGAACTAAAGCAATGTTTTCTTTTATTATAAACTAATGGAAATTAGTCATTAGTGGTACCTAGAATATGGGGAGGTTTTCCCCACACTCAGTGATTGATTGTTTTTAACCTTACCAGTTTTATCTTGTGTTTCTTGAGTCGGTCAGAAGTGGCAGCAGGCGTATGTGCATCTTATTTGATTTATATTGTACATTTTCATTTGCAGTAATGTCATAAACTTTAATTTGGAATTGTGTACAGTTTGATTGACTGAACACAAAATATGTTAAACAGACTGGGGAAGTATGTTCTGTTCATGCACTGTTACTGTGAAATATTGCGTTGATTGTCATTGTTAAAAGAGGCTTGTAGATGTTTGGGAGTGATTCAGATATTTACAAATTAATTCTAATAGGTTCTGATGATGGTGTATTATAAATAATTATAGTTTTTACTGGACTAAATATGTTGTTCTGTGTGTTAAAATGAAGCCACAATATTTCAAGGGCTGGCTCTGGCCCCATCTTCAGGTGATGAAAGAACTACTTTCTTGGGTCCTCTAGACAGCCCCTGAAATGTAATGGCTTTATTTTAATACATAGGATGGTAGATGTAGTTCAGAAGAAAAACAATGTTGAATACAGAGTTCTTTGCTGCAAAATAACTGCATTACTTTATAATTCAAGTAAGTCATATTATTTCTGCTACCTTTTTCAGTACATATCTTCCCATGATGACATTGTCAGAAAATATGTTCTTTCTGTTGCAAAGCTGATTTTGTAGCTCTAATATGTGCATCTTTGTTCATCCTCATACCAGCCATACCCATATGCATGAGTTGTAGAAGATAGACACAGGAAAAATTTGTGTGCCAAAGTAAAATTGTGTTTTTATTAGAATTATCCTTATATAAATACATTTATTTGTTTCCCAACTATTTTATTAAAGTATTAGTCCAACACCACATACATTTTCTTATAGTTTATATTCTGAATTTGACTGTAGCTGTTACTGGTAAGAAACATCTTATAATTAGAAAAAAAGATGTTTTTACACAGCACACTAAATATGCCTCATATGTTTTTTAGATGACAATAAATACTAAAGGCACTTGGCAGTTGTTTGGTAAAATTTTGAATGTTAAAGGATTTTGTTTCTCTATGTTTTTGTGTCACACTTACTGCCAGTTTCTGTGTTATAACAACGTTATCAGGATATATTTTTGTAAGTTAACAATGATGTCAATTACTGTTGTCACTGCGAACAATTTTCAGGGTCACCATATTCATATTTGCATTTTCCTAAAAAATATCTTATTGAAAGACACATTTCAAAGGTCTTGTTGGTTCAAAGACTGCGATGAATAGTTCTAGTTTTTCCATGCCACAGGGTACGTGGATTCCATGTTGGTATTATTCTTGAAAGGGAGATAAATGTGTAAAGATTAGGATGTTTATACAGAATTCATCAAAAATGGTAAATTTCTGTCTGAAGTTTTTCTTTCGCACTCTAATGAAAACAAGTGATTTTTATGATGTCAGATATATTGTGTGGTGCATTTCTGGTCCTTATTGTAATAAATTAGAGGCAATATTTGTTTCATTATCCTCCAGTACTTTTTAATATGTACTTACATTATTTTGTTTCTAGAATGCCATTATGCTTTGTTATTATTGCTTTAGAGAATGAAAGCCATGAGGTGACTGCTGAAACTAGTAAATTGGAAGGTATGTTGTCCAGATTGCAGTTTGTATACAAAGTAAGATGTTAAGACTTCACTGACTTTGTGATCCAGCTGGCCAAGCTTACTGTACCATACTGCTAAATTTTTAATCCTGTAGTAAGTTCAGTTGGGGGTTTAAATTTCCTTTACCTTATTGATGTAGAATAAAAATAATGTGCTATGTGGAAGATTGCCAGGTTGATGCATGTTCTTTGATTTGTTTCAGACTCTGTCACCTTAAACAGTATTTGCTTAAATTAATTTTATGTCTTCACTTGCACCTTCTAAATCTGAAATACTGATATTATTAGTATTTAATTTTTGTATACAGGGAATAAATACTTGTGTCTGGTTTCAATACTCATTTCTTAATACTCATATCTGTATAAAACTTTTCAACACTTTTAAAAATGTCCAACCACATTTTCAAAACTTTCCCCTGGTTAGAGACAGATCATTACTTTATATTGTTTGCTCCAAAAGAGGAACTTGTATGCTTTCCGGTTGTACTACCACTTCCACCGCAACCGTTTGCTTTACTTCTTCTGTGTTTGAGCCAACTTTGAGCCAGTGCCTCCTCTCATGTAGAGGTTTGTTAAATCCTTAAGACATAATATGATTTCATGGCATCAGTATTTACTGAGTCCCACATAAGTCAGAACCAATCTACTATCATGTGAAGGCTATGTTCTGGATTGTGACTAACTCATTTCTTGGTAGTTTAGTAACTGCTGCTATGACATGCTATCATGGTGGGTTTCATGTTAAGTGGGACATTGTGATTTGGTATCTGAAGAGAATTCTTCTCCTTTTTTTAAATGTTTATAATTTATGGGGGTTGTTGAAGAGTCAAGTTAGATTATCACTATGTATGTCCAGCACTACACCCTGAAAAGTGTATGTTGTAGACAAGCAATTCTCAACCCACAGACTGCATACAGCCCTCTAATGTGTTTTGTGTGGCCTCTGTGCATTTTACATAAAACACTTCCTGTGCCAACCTCTGTGGTGAAAATATTTCTGCAGTATGGGAAAATATTTTGTTGATGTCATCATAATTTGGCAGTACCTATTGCTGTAGGCTCCAGCTTAATGAATAATATAAAATAAAGAACTAGGATGCATTTTACTAGTGAACACTTTGAGGGATATGTGAATCACAACAACTGAAATTATACCTGATAATGAAAAATTGTTTAAGCACAAGCTGTGTCTAGTATGTACATAATGTTCTGATTTTGTTGAGGAAAATGATTGATTCATATAGGAACCTGTTTATAATAGAATTTTAGTAACATTTTGAATAAATTGTCATGAAGTTTGAACAAATCATTCTCATACAGGTTGGTGATACATGATTTGAAGCTTTCGCGGCAACGTAACTCAGGGTTCACCCTGATGATGGGAACAGAGATGGTCCCTGAAACGTCGGTCTTGTCTTTTAACTATTTTACGTGGCTGATCGCCGAAGAAGATTTTATTGAAACCATTCTAATTTATAACATTGTGGCCTGAAAGTTGTTTAGTAAGGGTGAATATGTCCCTTGGTCTGGAGAAGGTTGGGAAGCCCTGGTGTAAGCCTGTGTCATCTGTAATAGTGAAAATTCTGTTCCATATGTGCAGAAGCCTCTGTGATATTTTGGTTGGCATGGGGACACTCATTTCTTAGTATGTGGCTTGTCTTTGTGCTGCCATTGTCTGCTTCCAACACAAATTTTTTTAAACAACTTGTTTTGGTTCTTTGCAATTATTCATTTTTATGAAGTCAACTTTGGAGGAAATTCAGAATGGCATAAATGAAGGGAAAAATAAAGTTTTTACATTGCTAGAGCAGGTATGTGACATCTGCATAAGGAGTTGTATATATTTTAGGTGATTAATATAAGAAATACGTTGAGGGATAGCTTTTCATACAACTCACAAAGCATTTTCTTAGCAGCCCTTATTTCTCTGATATGGGTAATTGAGGTTAGCTTTGGCTGTAACAGAATCTGTAAGTCAGCCTTCAGAGTTTCTTTTTTCATCAGTTACAAAACAATATATTTCTGGCTCTTCTCACTATCAAAATAAGCATGTTAATATAATATCTCCCAAAGGTTAAAGTGATTATAATTATTTGACCTTTTTTGTCCACAGATTGCAAGGAAATTATTGCTATTCCCTCAGACTGAGAAAGCACTGGTGCTTGTGAGAGAATTTTTTAAACTAAGAAGGGACAGTAAGTGAGCCAAAGTCGTCTTCCAGTCAAATGTGATACCTGGGATGTATGTGATGGAATCTTGTAGTTCCTGGATGTGAGTGTGGATAGAATTTCAGCATTGAATCATCAATGTGAATTTAATTGTGTTTAAAATGCAGAGGGAAAATGCAACATCAGGGAAATGTATGATTTCAGTCAAACAGGAAAAAGAAGAATATTTGTAATAACAACTTTCATCTGCATTATATATATGACATTGCTTTTATGTTGCCTTTCTGTCCTCGGTGCCTAAGTCCATAAATAAAGTTACATGTTTAACTTGAGATACCATTTACTGTGCTTGGAATTAAATTTAAAAGAAGCATGCTATCATTAGTGTGTGAATCAGACCAACTTTTAATTATGGCGATAAAATCAGCGATCTGGAAATGTGTTAGCAAATATACCAAGAGGCCAACAAAGTGGGAGAGAATAAGATTGCATTCAAAATATTTTGTTCCCCAATTAAGTACACATGTCTTATTATGGGCTCATTTGATGTTGTATTATCACAAATATATATATATATATATATGTTATTTCTTTCTCTGAATCATTTCTTACAAGGACAATACTTTTTGTTTACATCTTACAAAATGTCAGAGATAAAACTGCTTTTACAGATAAGACGAAATCATTTATTAGGTGCCAATTGGCTTTTATTAATCACTGTATATTAGATGCAGTTTCTAATGATTGAAATATTTTATAGAGAACATGGATGTATGGACTCCATTTTAAATTCAGGTCTTCTATTTGTTTGCGTCTTGGTAAAGTATTGCAGATGAATAATTTAATATAAATTTTACTTGTGTTCCATCTAAATGTAAATTGAATCTATAGTATTTCATTCAGTATGATGATCAAAGTGTGACTTCAGAGTACTAAATGAATATATCCCCCCTTGGTATCTGTGTTGTTTCTATTACAACCAAATAATTTACATTTTTGTTTTGTAATGATATTTACCAGTTGTAGTTGAACCAAATGCACATGTTAATTTATTTATGCGTACACAGATATAAATAAGCATGCCGTCGCAATTGTTGGTCTGACAGTGATTTTCTGATTCTTGTTAAAAAGTAAATTCCTTATATGGCTGTTTAATCATATTGTTCCTACCTTTCAGTGCTTGTAAAACAGGTGTTCATGGTCCATACAATATCTTCTGTGCAGTTAAATAATCATGTTCTGGTTACAAAATTTTGCCCCAAAATCAGCTGGTCTGACTTCCTGAAGGGAATATTTGAGTCTCTGGTTTCATATTTTCGCATTTTGTGAAAGCTAATGTCCTTCATTTAAATACAATTTTCTGTTTTGTGTGTAATTAATTGGTTGTCAGATGCAACGATAATGTGGTTCTCATTGTGTGGAGGTTTACAAGATATTTTATTCTTATCCTCATCCATTGTTATGTACAGGAAAGTCTTATATCAGTGCATGTGTGTTGGTTCATTATATTTCCTCTACACACCAGATATATTGTGTATGAAATTCTAACCTTGTCTGACTATTATTCATGAAGTAAGTACAGATATTACTGTAAGTACTGTTTAACATTATCTTCAGATGTGCTATACCAAGTTAAACCTTTGAAGCTGTAGTTTGTTTAAGTAATATTTAAAAATTCATTTCTTACTACAGAGCAAAAATAACACTTTCTGTTTACAAAGATGAATGGTGATTACTGTTTAGGGAAATAATCACTTTTTATGCTGAAAATCATATGTATCACTTTAATACAGTCTGTGGGAAAAATACAGAGTTATAGATTGTTAAAGCAGAAGGTACATATAGTTACCAGTGAGTTTTAGAAAGTTATGTATTCACTGGGAACAAAATGGTTTCAGTGACAAGTTCTTTAATCCTTGAGATAAATATTTTTGTCCTTTAATTATTGAAATACTGCAAAGTTTTGTTTACAATAAATTGGGACAATTAAAAATTCCAACTGTAAAAGAAACAAAAAAAAAAAGATTTAACATACAGCAAAATTCCAGCCAGACAAATTTGACTTTTCATAGGAAAAGTTTGTGGCACAGAGATGTGGTAACATTCCAAATTATGAATGTCCAAAATTAATTCACCCATCACAGCCTCTTGTGGTGCAGCTAACATCATTTTCAGAATAGGGAAAGATGCTCGGTGACAAACAAATCTCCAGAACTATCTTACAGCCAAATGGTATGAAGGGAAATTAAATTCATGTTTAAGATTCTGTAAATTTTAATTATAATGGAAAGAAACATTTTATGTAAAGTACAAGTCTAATATAAGCCTTAAGTTGGTAATTAATTGTAACTTTGGAGCTAGTAAGATAGTTTCTGGACTGATAAACAGTGACATGGTGAACTTTTTTGAACAGTAGTTTGCAGAACAAAGTAGAGAGCAGTTACATTGCGTTCTTAATTAAGGATAACATGAAACATACTAGCATCTGGATGAGACATTATTTTGAGTAATGGATTCGTGAAAAACTTAATGTTTAAGAAGTTTGTATTAACTGACTGAACATCAAAGAATTTCACAATTGAAATTTTGTACTCAACAAACATCTGGTAGTTGCACATATAACCAAAGCAGTGCCTTACCAAAGAGTTTTGATATATTGATATGTGTTGCATGTAGAACAACAAAATCCAAATCCCTTGTGTTAGGATACTGGAATCTAAATGAAGTATTAGAATAAAAATAATAACATATGGCTATCACTTGGATAAAATGGAATGAATTCTGAATATAAAGAAATTTAATTTTTGTTCTATAATGCAGGAGTTAGGGATTCTAAATTTTTCCATGCCCTTCCTTTTCTTCTTTAGCCTTCTTGGCGTCTGCAGCTTGTTGCTCTGAAAACAAAAAGTTCTGATAATATTTCCTGGTTGGCAGCTCATATCTTAAAGTGAAATGCTATATGCAAAAATAAAAACCACAAAGCAGATAAAAATGCTCCTCCCCCGCGCATTTAATCATGTGGGGAATAAAAGTACATAGTAAAAAGAAGCCAACTAAGAAATGAGGCCTATGCAGCATTCATTAGTTTTTTTGCTATTTGCACTACAAACAAGTATTGCATTTGTACTTATTACTTTCCTGTTCACCTGGAAGCAAAGTTATCGAAGCTAAAATATTGAAAACCAGATGTTATAACTTACGATCCTACAACCACTAACAGAAGGTCAGTAACAACAGAGAACCCAGGAAATTGTGAAGCGTCTTGTCTGCGCAAGGCATGAATTGCCTGGAATCGAATCAGAAATGGTCATTGGTCTGTTTTATGAATCATCAACTGCAGGCATTGCTTATGTAGTGCCAAATGACATGTGTGCATAGAAAGATACATGGAAGTTGTTGCCTATTTTAAATTTGAATTCTGCTGGAAATAATAACAAAAATGTATTGATAAAAGCTGTCTCCAAACATGGCTTGTACCGAATAACTTCAAAATGTGAGCGTTACTTGATGTAATAACCAGATATTCATTGGGGATTAACTAGAGTACTCCAAACAGGAGATTTATAAGTTTAGAGTAGGGAAGGAATGTGACCACTTGTTTATTCAGATAGATTTTACTGACACAGAATAAACTGCAAATTTGTCTCAACATACCTTCCTCTGCTTTTTGGAAGCATTTTCCCGCTTCCAAGCAGTGTGTCTTCGCTGCTTGGTATTCCTCATTGTCTATTGCTAAATGCGCAGCTTTTGGCAAACTCTTTTCTTCCTGCAGAAAAAAGAAAAAGAAAGAATGTGGTAAACATTTCCAAACTGGACAATGTGAATAATAACGAATCACAGAATTTAACATGTAAGAGAGACAATTGTTTTAGTTATACACACAATGCCCCTTAATAACAGCGTTAGTTCAACAAATCACATTAATGTGAAACGAAGGTCACATTCAAAGTACATTCATAAACGTGTGAATTTTATTTAACCTTTACTTAAAAATCAAACAAAATCTTACCTCAAATGGAGTTTCCTTTTCCATTCTGGAAAGCTCTAAAAATAAGCAAGAAAGCAAAAATTAATTTATATTAGCATATAATATTACCTGTTATATAGCATAATATTTCTTACTAAAAAGTGATAGTGGAACCACGGTTCCGGATAATTAGACGTAAATACATCTATACGGAAAGGAAGTTTATATATTGGCTTTATTCTAAATATTTCCTTTAAACATGCTTTACAATTGAGTAAAGTTTGATTAAGACTTTGCTTATTTAACTTGAATTATTTACGCTTAAGTTGGGTCTGTGGTAGCTGAATGTAATGTATTTATTTTATTTATTTATCTAGTGTTCTGTCTGACGACAGGTCCATATGAACAGGATCCTTCCATCCTTTTCCCGGACTGGGACCTGTTCATATACGTTCTTGGCAGATGATCCAGAAGTGGTTTGCCATTGCCTTCTTCTGTGTAATTGTTGGGATGCCACGGAGAAACCGGGGAAGCCCCCGGAGGAAAACTCCGTGTTGCGTAGACCACGGCCTTGCCCAACACAAGTTATAAATTCGGGGACCGCCGGGAATCGAACCCGAGACCCCAGGATTACAAGGCCAGCTATCCTCCCTTAAGGACGAAGGTGTCTACAGAATTCCCCTGGTAGCCAACAATACAGAAGTAGAGTCCTCTAGATTCAATGACATCTTCCACATGGAGGTGCTGGCATATGAATGTTTGACGATTACACACCAACACTCACGATACCACAGGCAATTACAAATACAACTGCATATAACAATAATAATAACTAGGAATTCCTTACCTGAAACTTTGTTCAATTGTAAGAGACCACGATGTCCACTGGCAATGACCGATTTAATCAAAACTAACGGCAGTATCTCAGATTTCTTAATAATTCTTATATAAGATAAGTACCTGTGATATTCTAAGAGGTTTTTAAGAGCACAAAATTATCTTCTCTACGACGCACTTCTTCTACAAGCGATTCACAGCAGAGCTCTTTCCGCAATAACGAAAGCGGATTGTTGATGGCAGTAATGAAACACAACAATGCCGAGTAAACAAATGACGTAACAATTAGTTTCTTAGGTAAAGTAGTGGAGTGCAATACGGTTCATTCGGTTAATTATACTGCATGCATAAGAAAGGAGAAAAGAGCCTTACGGCATGCTCAGCTAATATTGTTGCAGGTGTGGGTTAGAAATTCGAATACTGTACCTTGCATTGTTATGCACGCAGGAGTTCGTAGTATAAAAGCTGACCATTGTCGGTCCATATTTACACATTGTTGGTGGTTGAAAAAAAACAAAGAAAATTACTCTAACTTATAATTTGGTTGCAAGTAATTGTAAATGTAAGAAGTTAATATAATAATAATAATCTTCTTTTTTGATGTAAATACGTCAATACGGAAGGGTCATTCGGCAAACAAATGGAAGGAAAATGTGAAAGGAAATCGTGTAAGATCCATATCAACAATGTGTTAATATGGATCGACAACAATGGTCAGCTTGCGTGCATTGTTATGTTACCTAGAAAACGACATCTGTTTACTCGGCATTGTTGTTAATATTGTTGTAATTAAAGCTAATATATAAACTTTCTTTCCGTATAGACGTCTCCGGAACCGTGGTTCCACTGTCAACTTTTTTTGACGTAAATACGTCTATATGGAAGGGTCAGTGTCATTCCGCAAAAAGTGTAACAACAATTTGTTACCTAGGAAACGTTACATTACATTTCATTACTTTACATTACATTCAGCTACCACAGACCCATCTTAAGCGTGACTAATTCAAGTTAAATAAGCGAAGTCTTAATCAAACTTTACGCAATTGTAAAGCAGGTATAAAGGAAATATTTAGAATAAAGCCAATATATAAACTTCCTTTCCGTATAGATATATTTACGTCAAATTCTCCGGAACCGTGGTTCCACTATCAATTTTTTACTATAAAAATTTGTGTTTTTTCGTCGTCGTCATACAATTTGTAGCCAAATAATTACGTCATCAAACAATGTTACGTTATATTTGTTTACTCGGCATTGTTGTACCAACACAACAATGCCGAGTAAACAAATGACTTGAGTAAACTAAAAACACTAAACTAACCCCCCCCCCCCCCCCCCCCCCGAAGGGGGGTTAGTTTAGTTTCTTACTCAAGATTTTAAAACGCAACCAATTCGGGAAGGTTGGTTTAGTTTCTTACTCAAGATTTTAAAGTGTTTTTCACCCCCCATTCAAGTGTTTTAACCCCCTATTCGGGGGGTTGATTTAGTATCTTACTCAAGATTTTAAAACGCAACCAATTCGGGAAGGTTGGTTTAGTTTCTTACTCAAGATTTTAAAGTGTTTTCACGCCGAAATGGGGGTGGTTGCGTTTTAAAAACTTGACCAGCCGCCCCGAAGAGCTTAGTTGCATAATTTCTGTTAGTACAGGTTATATTGCCTCTGTTAGTTTAGAAGTGCTGCTCTGAAAATGGACGCAGTACATTTTTCCAAAATGTTGGTAACCACAAGACCAGTGGAATCACAACATAGGAAAGGACAATTGATATTTTTACTGCTGTAACAACCTCAACATGTGCTCTTTCCTTATTGGGAGACCAAGTTTTACACCAACATACATAATATAGTTTTCTCTAATTGAGTCTTTATTTTTTAATGTAGCAGATGGGAAGACAAAATGTTCTGAATTGTTTTGTAACCTGCATTTCTTATGTTTAATCTATTTGTAATGTTAGGGATACTGTCTTACTGTGTGGTAGCTCTCTGGCCTTGCATTATAAATAAATAAAATATAAGTATTTGAATGCATGGAACAAACTTTCTTGAAGATGACATCTGCAGTATTTGTTGTTTGGAAACCAGGATTTATTTTGTTAAGTTACGTTAACTTAGCTAAGGGTAAGAGTTGTCAAACATCTTCCTCAACACTCTGTTCTCAGAGACCCTCAGTCTATGTTCCTCCCTCAAAGTGAAAGACCACGTTTTGCACCCATACGGCACAACTGACACAATTACGCTTTGGTTCATTTTAATCTTAATTTTCTTTTGGTATGATATCGGAGGACGAAAGATTTTACAAGCACTGCCCGGATTTAATTTGCTGTTGTAGGAAGAAAATAAGAGGGAGATTCGTCGATAATTAGGCTTATAAAACAAAAATAAAATTCTTCACAGTTCCCTTAAACTCTTCAATAATGCAGATGTATCAAGAGATGAAAAGTGTTAGAATTATTATTCAGAATATATACCCACTTCTTAACATCCATTTATTTTTATTACGATTCTAGGCTACTAAACAAGTTTTATTCCTTTAAAATTGTAAAATGATAATTGCCTACTTGAATATTATTTTACTATCAATGAGGCCGTGAACAAACAAAAGTCAATCTAATATTACTTGAAATTCTGTTAGAAAGAATACAAGCCTAATTCTCTTACGCGAGTTCACAAATGCAGATGAAAACATTAAATGTGATGAAAAATAATAATAAATAGGAATCCCTTACCTCAATCTTTGTTCAATTGTAAGAGACCACGATGTCCACTGTCAATGACCGATTTAATAAAAACTAAAATGGAGATAGTGGAGGGCAGTATCACAGATTTCTTAATAATTCTTATATAAGATAAGTACCTGTGATATTCTAAGAGGTTTTTAAGAGCACAAAATTATCTTCTCTACGACGCACTTCTTCTACAAGCGATTCACAGCAGAGCTCTTTCCGCAATAACGAAAGCGGATTGTTGATGGCAGTAATGAAACACAACAATGCCGAGTAAACAAATGACGTAACAATTAGTTTCTTAGGTAAAGTAGTGGAGTGCAATACGGTTCATTCAGTTAATTATACTGCATGCATAAGAAAGGAGAAAAGAGCCTTACGGCATGCTCAGCTAATATTGTTGCAGGTCTGGGTTAGAAATTCGAATACTTTACCTTGCATTGTTATGCACGCAGGAGTTCATAGTATAAAAGCTGACCATTGTCGGTCCATATTTACACATTGTTGGTGGTTGAAAAAATTACTCTAACTTATAATTTGGTTGCAAGTAATTGTAAATGTAAGAAGTTAATATAATAATAATAATAATAAGGGGCACAAATCGGATCAGCAGCCTTCTTGGGTGTCACGCCACCAGTGATCCTTCGCGGAGAGGTTACATGGCACGGATGCATTCCCTTTGGTGCGAGATGCATCGGATCAGCAGCCTCCTCGTGGCGTGCCCTGGACAGTCTTTGTACTGACAGATGCTGCCGTCTGTGTGTCGAGCCAACCACCCGGCACGCAGTCTAAACTGGTTCCCAAAAAGAATCATAGTAAAGCCACTTCCAGCCGGCCTGTTTCGGATGTGGGCCCTAGAGGCGCTGGGAGTAGCACAAACCGTGGGGCCGTTCGCATGGTGTGGACGGACGATCTACGGCGTAGCCTTCTTGCGTGTCACGCCACCAGTGAACCTTCACGGAGAGGATACATGTCACGGATGCATTCCCTTTGGTGCGAGATGCATCCTGAGCACTCCAGTCTCTCGCAACAAAACCTGCGAGACTATGTGAACCATCTGCGAAGGAAAGGCTTTGACTTCAAGCCGCAAGATCCAGTTGCAGCTACGCCGCATAAAGCGGAAGAAATTAAAAATATCGCACCGTGTCCCCCAGCTGCGACTGTTGATATCGACATTAAAACGCGGTTCTACCAATTGTTGAACTCCTGTGAATATCTGAAGGACAGGCAGCGAACAGTTCACCACAAGATATCGCTGCGGGCCAAACATCTGGCCGAAATGAACGAAATCTTAGATGAATTCCTAAAAGATGATTCCGATCTGCTTATTATCAATCGCGCCGTTTACGCTGCAGCCAGGTTATTAGTAACCCCAGCCCCGTTTAGGGTGGCAGAAAAAGCTGAGCAGCAAACAAAACGTCTGGACGCGAAGTTAAAGTTGGAAAGGCAACTGGTATCCAGAATTCACTGCGTGATTGAGTATGTAAACTCTGGTCGGAGATTTACCACCAAGCTGAGGCTTATCGCCCGCTCTCTCAAGGCCAAGTATCACACACTGAACAAGAATACGCTGCTGACCATCAAGCAGCACTCTCTGGACAAAATACGGGCACTAACCGCGGACAGGAAGAAGTTAGTGAAACGTTACAGGGCCGTAAAGGAGAACACCATCTTTCGTGTATGCCCTTCCCGTCTCTTCAGCAAGAACACTCCAGTCGTTCATACCCCACCAACAGCAACGCAGGTCGAGTCATTCTGGAAGAAACTCTACGAGACTAGATTTCCGTTGAACATAGATTCTCCGGCCATTGGCCTCTTTAGGCAGTTCTGCGATCGCCATTTAGAGGATGATGATGTACCCCTAGTGATCACCGAACAAGATGTGAAACGTGCCTTTACTGGCAAAAAGAATTTTTCTGCTCCTGGAATAGATGCCATCAATAATTTTTGGTGGAAAACTTTCACGAGCACACACAAACATTTATCTCGTATCTTTACATCTTTTTTGTGTGGTACAGAGCCCATTCCACCTTGGTTAACAGAAGGGCGCACCGTTCTTATTCCGAAGAAAGGCGATTTGTCTAATCCGGAAAACTACCGACCTATTACCTGTCTTAATACTGTATACAAGGCGTTCACCTCCATCTTGAACGAACGCATACTGCACCATATTGACCCTATCTGGAAAGAGGTATATGAGCAGCGGGGTTCGAAACGTGGCATTGCAGGTTGCAAGGACAATCTGTTGATTGACAGATGCATCTGTCAAGATGCGGTCCATTATAAGCGCAACCTGTCAATGGCCTGGGTGGACTACAAAAAAGCTTTTGACACAACTTCTCATGAGCTAATTGTCATCTTGCTCAAAGTGCTGAAAGTCCAACCTGACATAGTGAAATGCATTGAAAATCTACTACCGCTCTGGAAAACGCGCTTCATTCTAACATCTGGGAAGCGTGTAGTGTCAACCGAGTTGGTATGCTACCATCGCGGAGTGTTTCAAGGTGACAGCTTGAGCCCTCTTCTTTTCTGCATCACGCTACTTCCTCTTTCCGTTGTGCTAAGACGTGAACGTGGCTACATGTGCGGTGCACCGTCCATCCGTAGCCACAAAGTCACACACCTTTTTTATATGGATGACTTAAAACTTTATGCTGCCAGCGACAGTGGCATTCAAAGTGCACTGAACACCGTGCAAGTATACACTCAGGATATCGGCATGGAATTTGGATTGGACAAGTGTGCAGTTCTGCATTTGAAAAGGGGAAGAAATAGGGATTTCGGCGAAGACGTGCAACTCGTGGACGGAAGCATCATACACCATCTTGATGCCGAAGAGTCCTATACATATCTTGGTGTGAGTGAGAGTCACGTCCAAGATGTCTCCAAGGTCAAAGAGGCTCTGTGCAGCAAGTATAGACACACCCTACGACAGATTTGGAGTTCCGAGCTCTCTGGTAGAAACAAAGTCACTGCTACCAACATGCTTGCTGTTCCGATCCTGCTCTATACTTTTGGAGCAATGAAGTGGACAGTTAATGAGTTGAAAAACCTGGACAGGGCCACCAGAAAAATGATGACCATGCACCGAAGTCTTCACCCTAAATCTTCTGTCCAACGCATATACCTCCCGCGTCATCTTGGAGGTAGAGGTCTCTTGGGTCTGGAGAATCTTCACAACAGGATAGTTCTGGGCACAGCTCATTCCATCATTATTAGCTCTGACCCCCTTTTGACATTCGTATGTTCGCATGAGTCTGCGGGTGTAGGGGCGTTATATTTCAGGCGGCAAAGAGAGCAGCAAATGACCTCGGACTTGACTTTGATACCAGCTCAGTTGTACAGCGAAGACAGTTGCCCCTCTTGACACTGACGTCAGATCAATTCAAGGGCACTGTTAAGAAGGCTGAGCAAACTTTGTTGCTCAAACAACATGCAGATAAACCCATGCATGGGGCCTTCTTCAAAAATGTAGAAAAAATGGGCTTGTCAAAAGACCTGACGTTCGCCTTTCTACGGTCGGCTGGACTAAAGTCTGAAACCGAGGGTTTCATCTTAGCGTGCCAAGATGGTGTGGTAAACACACTTGTGTACCGCCGAATGGTGATGGGTGTGGGGGTAGTGGATACTGTCTGCAGGGCATGCCGAATGCAACCAGAGACGTTGATGCATCTTTTGTCGGCATGTAAACATTATGCCAGCTGCGCCTACATTCATCGACATAACGCTGCTTTACGTATACTCTACTACCACCTGAGACACTTTTACGGCATAGATAAGACACCCGTTTTGCCGTACGCTCCTGGGGACATTGAGTCCGTCGTTGAGAACGACAAATGTAAAATTTATTGGAACTATTCGTTCCCCACTACCAGGCAGTTAACAGCCACTAAACCTGACATCGTTCTCATCGATACCTCTGGATGCACCATGTATGTCATCGAGTTTTCGGCCCCGGCTGAAACCAACATAGTTGTGAAGGAGGCTGAAAAACGGACCAAGTATCAAGACCTTGTGTTTGAGCTAAGACAGCTGTACCCAGGATTCACTGTCAAATTAATCGTCCTCATAATCGGAGTTCTTGGAGGAGTCAAGTCGTCACTGCTGGCTAACATCAAGCTCATTCCGGCATGCCAGCGTAACGCTGAAGCACTACTCAGCCGGATGCAAAAGGCCGTGCTTCTTGGGTCGCTCCGACTACTACGTGCGCACGACCCCAACTCACTGTAGCCGCCCATCTCGTGGTTCGAGCCGTGACTACAGTTTCATCTGGGCTGCAAGCATCGGAGTTATGACGGCAACACGCCTGAAGTTTTTGGCTGCTTGTGGACCAATTAAACAATTCATAATAATAATAAGGGGCACAAATCGGATCAGCAGCCTTCTTGGGTGTCACGCCACAAGTGATCCTTCGCGGAGAGGTTACATGGCACGGATGCATTCCCTTTGGTGCGAGATGCATCCTGAGCACTCCGGTCTCTCACAACAAAACCTGCGAGACTATGTTAACCATCTGCGAAGGAAAGGCTTTGACTTCAAGCCGCAAGATCCAGTTGCAGCTACGCCGCATAAAGCGGAAGAAATTAAAAATATCGCACCATGTCCCCCAGCTGCGACTGTTGATATCGACATTAAAACGCGGCTCTACCGATTGTTGAACTCCTGTGAATATCTGAAGGACAGGCAGCGAACAGTTCACCACAAGATATCGCTGCGGGCCAAACATCTGGCCGAAATAAACGAAATCTTAGATGAATTCCTAAAAGATGATTCTGATCTGCTTACTATCAATCGCGCCGGTTACGCTGCAGCCAGGTTATTAGTAACCCCAGCCCCGTTTAGGGTGGCAGAAAAAGCTGAGCAGCAGACAAAACGTCTGGACGCGAAGTTAAAGTTGGAAAGGCAACTGGTATCCAGAATTCACTGCGTGATTGAGTATGTAAACTCTGGTCGGAGATTTACCACCAAGCTGAGGCTTATCGTCCGCTCTCTCAAGGCTAAGTATCACACACTGAACAAGAATACGCTGCTGACCATCAAGCAGCACTCTCTGGACAAAATACGGGCACTAACCGCGGACAGGAAGAAGTTAGTGAAACGTTATAGGGCCGTAAAGGAGAACACCATCTTTCGTGTATGCCCTTCCCGTCTCTTCAGCAAGAACACTCCAGTCGTTCATACCCCACCAACAGCAACGCAGGTCGAGTCATTCTGGCAGAAACTCTACGAGACTAGATTTCCGTTGAACATAGCTTCTCCGGCCATTGGCCTCTTTAGGCAGTTCTGCGATCGTCATTTAGAGGATGATGATGTGCCCCTAGTGATCACCGAACAAGATGTGAAACGTGCCTTTACTGGCAAAAAGAATTTTTCTGCTCCTGGAATAGATGCCATCAATAATTTTTGGTGGAAAAGTTTCACGAGCACACACAAACATCTATCTCGTATCTTTACATCTTTTTTGTGTGGTACAGAGCCCATTCCACCTTGGTTGACAGAAGGGCGCACCGTTCTTATTCCGAAGAAAGGAGATTTGTCTAATCCGGAAAACTACCGACCTATTACCTGTCTTAATACTGTATACAAGGCGTTCACCTCCATCTTGAACGAACGCATAGTGCACCATATTGACCCTATCTGGAAAGAGGTATATGAGCAGCGGGGTTCGAAACGTGGCATTGCAGGTTGCAAGGACAATCTGTTAATTGACAGATGCATCTGTCAAGATGCGGTCCATTATAAGCGCAACCTGTCAATGGCCTGGGTGGACTACAAAAAAGCTTTTGACACAACTTCTCATGAGCTAATTGTCATCTTGCTCAAAGTGCTGAAAGTCCAACCTGACATAGTGAGATGCTTTGAAAATCTACTACCGCTCTGGAAAACGCGCTTCATTCTAACATCTGGGAAGCGTGTAGTGTCAACCGAGTTGGTATGCTACCACCGCGGAGTGTTTCAAGGTGACAGCTTGAGCCCTCTTCTTTTCTGCATCTCGCTACTTCCTCTTTCCGTTGTGCTAAGACGTGAACGTGGCTACATGTGCGGTTCACCGTCCATTCGTAGCCACAAAGTCACACACCTTTTTTATATGGATGACTTAAAACTTTATGCTGCCAGCGACAGTGGCATTCAAAGTGCACTGAACACCGTGCAAGTATACACTCAGGATATCGGCATGGAATTTGGATTGGACAAGTGTGCAGTTCTGCATTTGAAAAGGGGAAGAAATAGGGATTTCGGCGAAGACGTGCAACTCGTGGACGGAAGCATCATACACCATCTTGATGCCGAAGAGTCCTATACATATCTTGGTGTGAGTGAGAGTCACGTCCAAGATGTCTCCAAGGTCAAAGAGGCTCTGTGCAGCAAGTATAGACACACCCTACGACAGATTTGGAGTTCCGAGCTGTCTGGTAGAAACAAAGTCACTGCCACCAACATGCTTGCTGTTCCGATCCTGCTATATACTTTTGGAGCAATGAAGTGGACAGTTGACGAGTTGAAAAACCTGGACAGGGCCACCAGAAAAATGATGACCATGCACCGAAGTCTTCACCCTAAATCTTCTGTCCAACGCATATACCTCCCGCGTCATCTTGGCGGTAGAGGTCTCTTGGGTCTGGAGAATCTTCACAACAGGATAGTTCTGGGTACAGCTCATTCCATCATTAATAGCTCTGATCCCCTCTTGACATTCGTGTGTTCGCATGAGTCTGCGGGTGTAGGGGCGTTTATATTTCAGGCGGCAAAGAGAGCAGCAAATGACCTCGGATTTGACTTCGACACCAGCTCAGTTGGACAGCGAAGACAGTTGCCCCTCTTGACACTGACGTCAGATCAATTCAAGGGCACTGTTAAGAAGGCTGAGCAAACTTTGTTGCTCAAGCAACATGCAGATAAACCCATGCATGGGGCCTTCTTCAAAAATGTAGAAAAAATGGGCTTGTCAAAAGACCTGACGTTCGCCTTTCTACGGTCGGCTGGACTAAAGTCTGAAACCGAGGGTTTCATCTTAGCGTGACAAGATGGTGTTGTAAACACACTTGTGTACCGCCGAATGGTGATGGGTGTGGGGGTAGTGGATACTGTCTGCAGGGCATGCCGAATGCAACCAGAGACGTTGATGCATCTTTTGTCGGCATGTAAACATTATGCCAGCTGCGCCTACATTCATCGACATAATGCTGCTTTACGTATACTCTACTATCACCTGAGACACTTTTACGGCATAGATAAGACACCCATTTTGCCGTACGCTCCTGGGGACATTGAGTCCGTCGTTGAGAACGACAAATGTAAAATTTATTGGAACTATTCGTTCCCCACTACCAGGCAGTTAACAGCCACTAAACCTGACATCGTTCTCATCGATACCTCTGGATGCACTATGTATGTCATCGAGTTTTCGGCCCCGGCTGAAACCAACATAGTTGTGAAGGAGGCTGAAAAACGGACCAAGTATCAAGACCTTGTGTTTGAGCTAAGACAGCTGTACCCAGGATTCACTGTCAAATTAATCGTCCTTATAATTGGAGTTCTTGGAGGAGTCAAGTCGTCACTGCCGGCCAACATCAAGCTTATTCCGGCATGCCAGCGTAACGCTGAAGCATTACTCAGCCGGATGCAAAATGCCGTGCTTCTTGGGTCGCTCCGACTACTACGTGCGCACGACCCCCAACTCACTGTAGCCGCCTATCTCGTGGTTCGAGCCGTGACTACAGTTTCATCTGGGCTGCAAGCATCCGAGTTATGACGGCAACACGCCTGAAGTTTTTGGCTGCTTGTGGACCAATTAAACAATTCATAATAATAATCTTCTTTTTTGATGTAAATACGTCTATACGGAAGGGTCATTCGGCAAACAAGTGAAAGGAAAATGTGAAAGGAAAATGTGAAAGGAAAACGTGTAAGATCCATATCAACAATGTGTTAATATGGATCGACAACAATGGTCAGCTTGCGTGCATTGTTATGTTACCTAGAAAACGACATCTGTTTACTCGGCATTGTTGTTAATATTGTTGTAATGAAAGCTAATATATAAACTTTCTTTCCGTATAGACGTATTTACGTTAGATTCTCCGGAACCGTGGTTCCTCTATCAATTTTTTACTATAAAAATTTGTGTTTTTTCGTCGTCGTCATACAATTTGTAGCCAAATAATTACGTCATCAAACAATGTTACGTTATATTTGTTTACTCGGCATTGTTGTACCAACACAACAATGCCGAGTAAACAAATGACTTGAGTAAACTAACAACACTAAACTAACCCCCCCCCCCCCAGGGGGGTTAGTTTAGTGTCTTACTCAAGATTTTAAAACGCAACCAATTCGGGAAGGTTGGTTTAGTTTCTTACTCAAGATTTTAAAGTGTTTTCACCCCCATTCAAGTGTTTTAACCCCCCATTCGGGGGGTTGATTTAGTTTCTTACTCAAGATTTTAAAACGCAACCACCCCCCACCCCCCGAAAGGGGGTGGTTGCGTTTTAAAAACTTGACCAGCCCCCCCGAAGAGCTTAGTTGCATAATTTCTGTTAGTACAGGTTATATTGCCTCTGTTAGTTTAGAAGTGCTGCTCTGAAAATGGAAGCAGTACATTTTTCCAAAATGTTGGTAACCACAAGACCAGTGGAATCACAACATAGGAAAGGACAATTGACATTTTTACTGCTGTAACAACCTCAACATATGCTCTTTCCTTATTGGGAGACCAAGTTTCACACCCACATACATAATATAGTTTTCTCTAATTGAGTCTTTATTTTTTAATGTAGCAGATGGGAAGACAAAATGTTCTGAATTGTATTGTAACCTGCATATCTTATGGTTAATCTATTTGCAATGTTAGGGATACTGTGTGATAGCTCTCTGGCCTTGCATTATTATTATTATTATTATTAAGTGTTCTGTCTTACGACAGGTCCATTGCTCTGCCCAAAAAGAGCTCTCCAGTTGTCCCTATTCTCGGCTTCTCGCTTTAATTCCTGGAACGTCATCTTCTTTCCTTGTTTAAGGTCGTCGGTTAGCTGTATCAGTCTTCTTCCTAGTTCTCTCTCTCCTTCAACCTGGCCTTCGGTGACATCACTCAGTATCCCATTCCTTCTCATAATATGTCCCAGCCAGTTAGCTTTCCTTCGTGTAATCGCCTGCAGAATGCTTCTTTGCTCGTTGACTCTCCTCAATACTTCTTCGTTGGTCACTCGATCCGTCCACCTGATCTTCTCTATTCTTCTCCAACACCACATTTCAAAACTCTCCAGGTATTTCTGTTCCTTCTTCCTGAGTGTCCAAGTCTCTGCTCCATACAGCGTGACACTCCATACGTAACACTTCACTAGTTTCTTCTTCATCTCCAAGCCCAACTTGCTAGTGAGAAGTATCCTCTTCTTGACGAAAGCTGCCTTGGCCATGGCTATCCTTGCTTTTACTTCCTTGGTGCATAGGGCGTCCGTCGTGACTATGCTTCCCAAGTACTTGAAATGCTGCACATTCTCCATCTGTTTGTTTCCAATTACAACGTTCAATGGTTCTGCTCTCGGTGCTATCCTCATTACCTTTGATTTTTCAATGTTGATTTCCATTCCATACTCTCTACCTGTTTCCACTAACTTGTCCATCATGTTCTGTAATTCCTCCTCTTCCTTCGCCAATACTACTAAGTCGTCTGCATACTTTACAGTCGTTATCACTCTTCCTCCAATTTTGAAGTCTCATGTTCCCTCCAGAGCTTCCTTGGCAAGCCATTCCCCGTACAGGTTAAAAAGAATTGGTGATAAGCAGCATCCCTGTCTTACACCTCTACCTATCTCAACGCTGTTGGTGTCTCCTGAGTCCAGTCTCACTTTGACTTTTTGCTGCATGTGCAGGTTTTCGATTAGTCTTCTATCTCTCCAATCAATTCCAATTCTCTGTAGGATCCTCATTAATTTCTTCCATTTTACTCGATCGAAAGCCTTCTTCCAGTCGATGAAGCAGGCACATACTTCTCCCTTGACATCGAGAACTCTCTCTGAAATTATTCTCATAACTCCGATGGCATCTCTGGTTCCTCTTCCTCTCCTGAATCCAAATTGGTCGTCTCCCATCACTTCCTCTATCTTCTTTTCTAGTCTTTTAGTCAGTATTCTCGTCATTATCTTCGCCGCATGTGAGATTAGGCTGATGGTCCTGTAATCGCCGCACTTCTTGGAATTCTTTTTCTTCTGTAACGGAATCATTGTTACTTCCAGAAAGTCCTTGTGCCACTCACCGGAGGTGTATATCTTGTTAGCGAGTCTAGTAAGAACCTTCACTCCTTTCTCTCCAAGTTCTTTCAATAAGTCCGATAGGATTTCATCATCTCCCATAGCTTTTCTTCTTCTCATATCCTTTATGGCCCTCTCTACCTCGCTCTTCAGTATCTCTGGACCTTTGTCGTCCTCCTCTACTTCTTCTTCTGGCTCCAATTCCATCTCCATCTCATCCAGTCGAATGGCCTTGTCATAGAGCTGGCCTTGCATTATAAATAAATAAAATATAAGTATTTGAATGCATGGAACAAACTTTCTTGAAGATGACATCTGCAGTATTTGTTGTTTGGAAAGCAGGCAGCTAAGGACATGAATTTATTTTGTCAAGTTACGTTAACTTAGCTAAGGGTAAGATTTATCAAACCTTTCCAAACATGGGGCCACATTTATCCTTTCTTATAGACTCACTCGTTGCAAGGTTACAAAGGACAATTTGTTGAAAGTTCATAATGATTTATTAGAAGGCAACTAACTTACTCATTACTGCTAAGCAGTTTCTTTAACAAAATTAGTCATTAGTGACATGTTTGTCCTTCCTTGTGCTTGATTAATCTTTCCTGTAGTTGTCGATCGAGTCTCATGGGTTGTGACACTGCATAGTTTTTTGTAGGTTATTACTCACATTTTGAAGGAATGTATTGTCTGCATCTCTAAGGTCAAAGTTACATTTGCTACTAATGACTCCATAAAGTCAAACTATACAATCATTGCAAATCAATCACATTCATAATATTGACTGCCAAAATGTTGGTGATGTTTATACTGACCAAGTTTGCTGATCATTTTCATTTGTAGTTCAGGCAGTTGCTGTTCTAGTTAGTGCTCTTAAATAGTCAGTGTCTGTTTTGTCTTGTGTGTGCACACACAAGAACAGTATGTAAGCTTTTACATATTCAAGGGGTACCAAGTTCACATCTCAGCCTGGAGACTAGCTGCTCTAAGTGAGGTTTTCTGCACATTTCTGTATTCTCCTGAGAAAAGTAATGGGGCAGAAACCTAAAAAGGGTGATGGCCGTTTCTATCCAGATTCTTAGCAATTAATTGATGAACCATCTACCATTTTATATTTATTATATTTATTTAGTGTTCTGACTGACGACAGGTCCATATGAACAGGATTCTTCCATCCTTTTCTCGGACTGGGACCTGTTCATATACGTTCTTGGCAGATGATCCAGAAGTGGTTTGCCATTGCCTTCCTCTGTGTGTGAATGGAGTAATTGTTGGGATGCCATGGAGGAAAACTCCGTGTTGCCTAGACCACGGCCTTGCCCAACACAAGTTATAAATTCGGGCACCGCCGGGAATCGAACCCGAGACCCCAGGATTACAAGGCCAGCGTTCTAACCGCTAGACCACCGTGGCGTGGCACCATTTTATATAGGTGCATAATATTTTTTTTAACTCCAACATTTTGTGTGCAGCAACCTTTTTAATGTTTTTCACCATTTCACATGTATCACAGGTAATATTTTAGGTGTGATATTCTGTTAATGTGACTTGTTTAGGGAACTGGATGGAATGCGGTACCGTGGGGTGCATAAGGTTGACATGTGTTTGAATAAGCTATCACAATGCAGAGATAGTACATATGTGATAATCTTGTAATGTTTAAGCAATTGATATATCAGTAAAACTATTTCTCTATGATGTGATATATTATTATAGGTCAAATGCTTTTAGATGGAAAATAAGGGCTAGGCTTTTTCAAATTAAAATACAGTATTGGTATTTTTGGTTGCAGTCTCATTTTTATTCTTCTCATGTGTGTGCCTAAATTATATTGAAATTGGTTTTTATTAACCTTCTTGCTAGTCACTTATATTAGTACACACAGAGGGACACTGAGTTCATAAATCTGTGACCCTGATTCATTACTGTAAGGTTTTGATCTCATTCTTTTAATTATTTTTCTCCTCGCTGATGGAAAGGACTCATAAAACTATGGTTCTCAGGTTTATAAGAAGATGAGCTAACAAGTAATATAGCAGCCAAAATTATTACCACTTTATGTAAAATGATTTATAATGTAATAAAAGCCAATTCTTTTATTATAAGAACAGCAGCTGACATTAGGTGGCTTAAATTAAGGATTGTAGAATGATTGGGAGCCAGGGTAGCTCAGTCAGAATAGTGAGTAGCTACAGACTGGATGATCAGGGTTTTTTTCTAGTCTCTATGTCCAGACTGGCTCTGGGGCCCACCCAGCCTTTTATTCAGTGGGTATCATGGTCCTTTCCTAGGGGTAAAGCTAAGCCAGGGCGTGATGCTGACCATTCACCACATCTAGTGCTGATGTTAAGAAGTCTCTCCTCAAGCACCTGTATGGCGTGTAGTGGGATAGCTTTACTTTATTTACTTTTTATTGTAGAATGATTATTAATTGCGTTTAATGAGGGAGGGTAAGAAAAACAATTATAACAAATTTTCTGCCAAACACAAGGTTATAGTTTTGTTTATTGCATTCACCATCTATTCTGCATTTTGTTTGTTCATATTTACCATTTTTATTTTCTCTGCTAGAAAACTATGTAATGCAATTACATATCAAGGGAAGGTAAAAGAAATGTTAAACTTTTAATTCCTGCATTAATCTTTGTTGAAGTAAAAGTTGTTGCAATTCTGATTTTAGTCCAAAACAGAAGTGTATGCACAGAAGATAATCTGAGGTTATTAGTTGGATTTTTTCAGTGAATTATCATTTGTTTTTGGTCATTGATAAGCATGGAAGTAAATTAATTATGTGTATGTTTAGTATCTTCCTTTTTATATTTAACAAATTATAACTTTGTTTTAAGGCTTAACATACCCTCCCATTTATCAGAGGCACTTGAGATGAGGAGTTCTCAATTAATATTATATGGCAGGAAATCTGAGTTCTCACAATTATGTACATAGCAACATGATCCAGCATGAACAAACTCATTAGTATTGCCAATTTCTTAAAAAAATGTTTATGTGTGTTTGAATTCATGTCCATGAAAGTATGATTCAACAGTCATATACCAAACAGTTCTTGGGATTCTAACAGGGACAATAAATTGTTAACATGTGGCAGAACTGTCTGATTGAAGAGGGTGCATGACTGAATGTCATAATACTAAAATGTTTGATTTTTTGGTTTTATAAGCACTATGAATTTTCCTTTAAAAGGAAATTTTGACAATGTTAAGTGTAGTAAGTGTCTAGTGAAATCTCTTCATAATATTACAAGTTGTACTCATTACTTCCATTCTGCAGATTCAGTTGAGCAAAGTATAAGAACTGAGGTAATTGCCTGATTGACATAAACACTTTAGTTGATGTTTTATAGTGTATCAGAACATCTTAAAAGACTGACATTTGTTGGGCTCACAATATTCTGGAAATTATTTTGTATTCACTAAATGCTCGCATCTGCTGTCATGTCTGAATGCTCATCTGTACTTATAGTCTGCATTTTCATTATTGTCTTCAGCTTCATGTAATTTCGTTTCTGATAAATGGTTAATTTTGATACTAGAAAAATCAATTTTGTATTCTGTGTTGCCGCTTATTAGATTTTTATATTTGAGCGTAATTTAGTAAGTTTCTTAGGGTCACGTCTAATATTTGTGGGGTTCATGTCACCACCTCCTTTGTGCTGTTAGGCTATGCCTCTAATGATTGTTCGAATAGCATCAGTTCTAAAATTTTGTCAACCTTGAAAAAAATATGTTTGAATTTTACAAAGTTTTAACAGCAAATTTATTGAAAGCAGTTGTGAGAATACTGGCTTTTGTGTGGGTTTAGTTATTTCAAAGCAAAAGGGATGATGTTGCAGATGATGAAAGGTGTGGTGGCCATAAAAAAAACTTTCTTAAATTTGGAAGAAAGTAACAAATACTGAGAAATGATTGTCACTAGACTGTTTGGAAAGTAACAGAAGAACCTAACATGGATAGAAGAACTGTGAGATTGACTTTAACTGAGGGTCTGTACTGGAAGTTCCACAGACTTTCATCAAGTTTATAGAGAAAGCCCAACCATCAAATTACAGACTTTTGATGAGGCATGATCTTTCTGTATGGCTTGAAATATAATGCCAAAGTTTCAGTGGAAAAATTCACAGTCTGGAACAGGGCTGTGGAGTCGGTACTAAAACCTCTGAATCCTTCATAAAACCTCCATATGTATTAATAATGATAAACCTACTAAAATGGTAAATGGTACCACAAGAGATTTCATCACCACCATGTGAATCATCAGACTGCTTTTTAGACTTATAACCTATATTTAAATATATGTCTAATGGTTATTGCAGAAATCGGTTGATTTGTAGACAGTTTGTATTATTAAGGTACCAGAGCCAAAGTTACAAAGAATTATTCCCACACCATGTGACTCAACATGTCATTGAATCTCCTTAAGTGTGAGGCCACCAGTGGCTCACATGGTAGCAAAAGTGTTAAAATAATATTTTCTTAAGATTTTATATCTAAGTCTGAGTCGGTACATTTTGCCGACTCCAACTCCACCTAAAATTGTTTCCGACTCTGACTCCACAGCCCTGGTCTGGAAGACTGAAAACTGAACCTATAGCTGGAGAGGGGAATTTTGAGTTAATAACAGTATATTCAGATAGAGCACTAGAGAAAACTGATTTTTGGTGAGTCATCTGATTTGACCCTGGTGACCTTTTAATGTTCATATTTCTAAAATGAAACATATTGAAAGGGTATCATTTGAAATTATTATAAGATGTAAAGACATTTAGAAGTTGATTTCTAGCAGTGCTTTTGGGCATGTCAAAGGCTGAATGTGTGTGAAGATAGAGGCAAATATTTTGAAAGTGACCACACTCACTAATCCACCAATCTTGTCATTTAGTTTTCATGTCTTGTCTTGTCTTTTGGAATATGAGATCTTATTTTTGAGATAAGATTTCTGTTGTGATCAACAAGGACATAAACTTATCACTACTTAGCCTTTATATTTTAAGTTATTAATAACAAATTATGTAAGTGAAAGCAGAGCAGCAGGCCATTTAAATGTCAACAAGAAGTGTTAAAGTACTATTCCAGCATTCAATGTCTACCATACTACCTTATGCTGCATTTTATGAGATGACTACCATCATATTTATCACCATGTGAATCTCAAGTAGTATAGCTGTTACTCCAGCCATGATTTAAATTAGATCCCTCCTGAATACACATCAGACAGTTAATACATTGCTATCCTGTTCATATGGTCTCAGGAAGTTGGAATGTAGTCTTGTGTTTATTTTACGAAGGAGCATATTAAGGACATGATACAATATTTATCAGTGGTTGTAATTTGTTTTCAGGGACCAACAGAAGCTGAATGAAAAATCGAGGAGTTGACTCGTCAGCTGGAAGAGGAGGGAGAATACTTTGGTAAGCTTATGCCATTAAATTTTGTTTACTATAAAAGTTAATGTTTTATAACACAGTATTTTGGTTCACATGTATTAGCTGAGTATTTACAAATGTTTCGTTCTGCAATGTGAGTTAGCTTAAAATGTGTGAAATGGTAGCATACATGTATTTTCCACTATGTTCCCTACTATTTTATATGCCTACTTGTCTTGATTTTACTTTATTGCAGATAGAGATGTATTTTTGCAAAGCTAATTGCACTACACACATCACGCTGCACCCATTGAGAAATAATGTGTCTGTATTTTGTAAAATATTCACCATATTAACATACTTCTTGTGTAGAAAATGTAGATCTTAATGAGATCTATATTTTGCATCATGTACTAATTTTTTGCACGTACTGATTGAATAAGAGGCTGCGCTGGCCTTGTAGTTAATCAGGATGTGGTGATGTAGAAATATAGCCCTGCCTTTCCTGGGAATCGAACACAAGTGATCCTGCTGACTTATGCCATCTCAAATAGGCTAATGTGCAAATCAGTGCAATGTGTAACATACTCTGATTATTTTCAGTAAAATTCTTTGCTGTACTTGCTTATGTAGCACACTTATTTGCATCCCAGTATTTGTTACTGACACTGCTCATGCACAAGTAACATCATGAATAATTGAGAGTGGCTTGGTATGAGTGTGAAAGTACTTATCTTCTCTAGTCTAACACAAACATGCCTGGCAGGTGTTAAAGAGGTGGTGTGATGTAGCAGAGTGAAATGAGTGAAGCAGTTGCTAATGCGGGTCATTGGTCTATGTTACATAGCACAAAGTAAGTTTGAGTTTATAGTATTTGCAGATTAGTGGTGTTAAAAATTGTTAGGTGCTTGGGTTTTTCCGAAGAAAGAGTACGCGTTTAAAATAATTTTGCGAACAAATTACTGTAAATGCTGTGCAAAAAGTCTGCTGGCAAACAGGAGTGGTAGAATGGGTGATCTTACTTGCATGTGCTCTCTGCATTTTTCTGCTTTCGTGCAGTATATTGTGTTTTCTGATTGTGTTGCATGTGTGGACACATATTTTATTAATTGTATTTGATCTTCCATTTTAATATAGCCGTACATTTTACCCATACCTTCGAAATTTAATTATATTAATTCTAAAAAAAATCCTGTAATTCATTTTAAAGCTGGCCTATTCTTGTTCATCTGGGGCCCTGTCCATTTAACATTTCCTCAAAGGCAGTTCATATCTTTTACTAATGTGTAGAATAAAACAATATAGCCAGGTAAGAAATGCTTCCTTTTGCATAATTATATGAACGAAATATGTTTCGCAATCATTAGTTTTACCTTTGACGTCAAAGAGTAGGGACATCTACCAGCATCTCTATTTCTTTGTGTAATTTTAGAGTTTGTACATGGAATACAGGATCCGGTGGTTACGATTATTTTGAACTCTGTGGCTTGCTGGTTCTCTTTTGGTCATAAACGGCTGTTTCCGGTCTGAATTTTAAAGTTGTTGGTTGCGAAGCACTGCGTTCCTTGCTTCTTACTTAAAACTGCAATATTAACGGTTCGTAAACATACACTGGATATATTAATTAATTTGTAGAAAACTTTAAACTAATTGATGTAATTAGATAAGTAGTTTTGTGTTTAAAATGCTTTCCTACCTTGATTATTTGTGTGTTATTCCCTTGATTCTTTTGAAGTTCCTTGTTATAGTTCCGATATGCTATGAGTGAACTGTTTACAATTGGATTATTATAGGTTATCAGTTAATTTGTATTGATACTGTAGTTTCTTCTTCATTTGATAAAGATACTTTAGTGAAATTTGTACCGGTTTCTTCTGGTCATTACTTGTGTTTTATCCCTGGCATGTTGAACTCTGACCAAACAGTGCCTTCAAGAAGGTTAGGATTTTGATGTATAAAGGTTTCTGTACTCCTTAGTACCAACTAGAACCCCTTACTGAAGGGGATGAGCTGTGTCTTGTGACATCACCTTTCACACTGGAAGAAATTTAATTTCTCCTACATTGTATAATAATAATAATACTGGGTTTAACTTCCAAATATTTCTATTATTTTAATAGTTGTAACTTTTATTCTGTATTATTCTTCTCCTTTGCCACTTTTATAGGATAACTTGTCTAGTTGAGCCTGAACTAAAGTGTATATATTTGTTAGTTAAGAATATGGTTGATGTTAAAATGCTTGACTAACTATAAATCCTTCTTTTATAGGTTACTCCTGCCAACTTTACAGCTTTGTTCGTTATTGTACCGTTTAGTGGTGATGACATTTTGACTGTAGTCGTGTGTCTCTCTGGTGTGTGAACTGATGACGCTTCTAGGTTTTCAGTTGCTAAAGTTGGCAACTGCCTTTGTGTTGTATTCAGGTGAACAGAGTTTTGTGGTTTCTAAAACATGAAATGTGCTGTTGAGTATAAGAGTTTTTCTCTGCCATTTAATACAGTTTAAGTACTGAATTAAGAGTGTGTTACACATTTATTTACTGGTGACATTTCAGGTTTTCATGGCAGCGGGTAAGGAGATTAGTGTTGCACCATGTACAGTTCACAGACCAGGAGAAAGTCCCTGCTAGGAATTCGATATACGCGCATGCACAAGATTTTGCGGTGAGTGACGACCCATCCTAAAAGCATTCGTTCCACAATCACTCAACGAACAACAGGCTTTCATGTGTTCTAATGGGTACAGCTTTAAGATTACCTCACAGTGGCACAGTGATTTAATATAGAATATTATCACAACACCCGCAGAACACATTAGAGGTGCGCTCACTACACGCTACTCGTAACTGCTTGATGTTTTCAATCTGTATGTAGTAGTGTAACTCTCTGGCGTGTCATACTTTCCACCAATAGCAGTCCTCTAATCCAGTGGTATTCAACCTGGGGTATGCGAAGACATCTTAGGGGGCACGTGAAATTTAAAAAAAATATTATTTTATAATAAAAACTGTATAATCAGTAATGTAATTTATTTAATTTATTTTAGATGTAGTTTATATACTATGTATAACTTGAATTATACTCCAACAACTTTGGGGGTACAAAGTTGAAGAGAAATTATATCTGGGGGTACACGAACAAAAAAGGTTGAATACCACTGTTCTAGTCCACCTGATAGTAAACATTCCCCCTGCCTCCACCAGAACCAACTTCCCCCCGCATTGCTTTTCTCGTGATCTGTGGACAGTAGTCTGTTCAAAGTTTGACAACATTTTAGACGCACATTCGGCCTCCATCGCTCTGATGATGAAGGCAGCAAGCACCTCTGAAATGTCTGTGTACTTGTACCAGGCTACTTGGCACAGTGCCCCAAAAGACAGTTATCTTCATTTTGTATATAGTTCTCTTAGTAAGATTAGAAAATGTGGTTAAAGGAATTGTGAGGTTTTACTTGCATCTTTTCCTTACTTGCAGTCAGGCGATCGCTTTATTCCGCTGCGTGCTGGCGCATGAAGTTTCTCAGGAACACAGTTTTTCATTAAGTTATGATTTTTGTGACTTTATAAAATTAGTGGATAGATGAAGTGAGTATGCTGTGCTGAGGATGAGATCAATTTGCCTTCAAGACAGTATTTTATCAGATATGTAAATGAAACATTATCCACAAAAATTGGTTTCTTCTTAATTGACTACAATTGCACTGTACAAATACAATATCAGATTATCAAATTGTGTACTTAAGCTACTACTACTAATCTAATTTATTTAGTTTTTGTTCTGTTTGGATTTGGAGTGAGTGTATCTTACCATCATTTAAAACTGCTATTTGTGATGTACTTCTATAACTCCTTTCCCATCAGGTCTCTTGCATGATGGTGTCAATTCCCCATTGTCTACAAGCTTTATGAATTTCTCTTAATGTAAGCAAGTTGTAGAAATGTCTGAATTTGTGTCTGTTTTTAAATATAGGAGTCTGGCCAGAATGGATTAACTACAAAAAGAGGCTTTTGGTGGTCATGAGAGACTGGCATATTCTTGTTTGCTGAAAAACGAACTTCTTGGCGCCAACATTCAATGTGATGAGAGAAGAGCGTTCATTCCAGGATCAAATATCTTTTCCTTGTCACCACTTACTGCACAAAGCCAAAAGTTGCTTAGTGCACCAAGAAGACCTACAGTGAAAATATCACGGAGATCCTTCAAGGTTAAAGGAATGGAGTGCAACATGGTTCATTCATGCAATTATACTGCATGCATAAGAAACGAGAAAAGAGCCTTACGGCATGCTCAGCCAACATTGTTTCAGGTGTGGGTTAGAAATTTCAATGCTCTTGCATTATTATACACGCAGGTGTTCATTGTCGGTCCATATTTACACATTGTTGGTAGTTGAAAAAAAACACAAATAAAAATACTCTTAACTTATAATTTGGTTGCAAGCAATCATAAATGTAAGAAGTTAATAATTAATATTAAATGTGTTCTCTATCAGAAAGAAATAAATTTAAAAATAATGAGAATAGGCATAAGAAGGAATTGCAATTTCATTTGTCCTTATTTAAAAATTACGTCGGGGTTTATTATACTTGATTATTTTTAAAAATAATTTTTCAAGGCTCCGGGGCTGTTGACCCCATCACCCCAGCGCCAGGGAAAATGTTTCCGGGGGCCGCATGCGGCCTGCGGGACGCATGTTTCGCAATTCTGGCGTAGACAATGGTAGTGTAATCGCCTCTGAAGTTGGCAGATCTCTCTTTTCAAGGAGACTTAGATGGAAATAATAATTTTTATCCCTTTCTGGTTGTAATCCCTGTCACAATGGAGACTTATATCGCTCTTTCTTTTAAAGCCGAACAACTGAACATGTAATTTCGTTCTGACTTGTTAGGTTTCTATAATCACAGCATAGGGGCCTCTGTAGAATCTGACGGGATATGTGTGATTCAAAATTAAGCTGGTAGATAAATAGCAAATTACGATTATTTCAGTGGTATGTTATCAGATGTCCCTACCTTCAATGGCCTCGACTGACTGAGGATAACTTCGGAGAACACTGATTCCTGTTCAAGAGCTTTTCTCTCTGATTCCCTCTATACGCTCTTTCAGTTCGGCCCTAACCTTTTGAATCACTCTGTATATACACAAGAAAGTGTTCCAAAGTTTTTAAATTAAACTGAATAATTGTAACCAGTGTAACATTTTATGCTTCTGATAAATAATTCAGTAACTTAAAATGGATCTGGATCCCTGGGTTCCAGTGCACAGACGTGGAGACATGGCGGGCCGACGGATCTCCGCGTTGGCACTGGTAATAATCTCCATGTGTAGCAGCCTCGCCTCGGCAGAGCAGACTTCAAGAAGACCAATAGTTAAAGTGCAATGAGGTTTGCTGAAGGGAAAAGTTTTAGCATCTATCCGAAACAAGAAAAAGTACGTGGCGTTTCTTGGAATTCCGTACGCCAAAACTCCTGTCGGTGACGTCAAGTTCAAAGTGATGGGAAGATGATAAGTAACAACGTAAGTTTTACATTGCGGTCTGTGTTTTGTGAAAAATACATAAATTATTCGGTGAGTCGTATTCACAAAATATCGCGGTGTCCAGAGGAAAAGTGCCACCAAAATTACGAAAAAGCCTTAGAACCTAAAATGTCACATCATACATAGAATAGCTAACATTGCGTGGGAGATGAATTGAATGATAAATATTGACGTCTTACTTTTTACAAAACTTTCAGTAGACTTGTTTAAGCCCGTCAAAACAGGAAATGTACTAGAGGTAAATCACTTAAATTGAATCCAATGTCTTTTGCACAAAGAGTGTGAGGATGGGGATTCAATTTGTATGGGTTCAGATGACCATTGGCGAGTTACTTTAAGCAGGATAGAATTCAAATACAGACTTTTATTAAGCGAAAGTTCGGTCTTATTTCTGATACTCTGTTAATGACAATTGCATGAATTCGAACGAGGTTATTAATTGGGAAATTGGTGCCGCATGAAATGCAGAAGACTAATACACACGATATAATCTTAAAAGTCGTATCTTCAGCCTCTACGGTACCAAACCCCAGCAGATCATAGACAATGTTATGCACTTGTGACTCTGTCTTTAACTTCGATTGTTGTATTTACGGCTTGTTTAACGACGATATTTGTAATTAAAGTGCATTACGTCGATTGATGGGACGAGTAATAAATAATAAATTGTAAAATATGTTGAAAGAAAAGACTACGGCCTAGTTTCCGGTACTACCGCAGAATGTGCCTGAAAGAAATAACAAAAGCACGAAAAAAAACTTCAGTCAGGACTACCGGTCTCGGACCTACATCGAATAGATTGTAGGAATGAGATTATTTAATTCCCTAGGCACGTTATAAGTATAAACGCGAATTTTGCACGAGCTTTTCTTATGTGTAAAAAGTTTCTATTTCGAGTCTAACAACTTGAAATTGTTTACCAGCCACAATTATTCACATACGCAAACACATCACTAAATTCCATGCTGATTTACCATTCCTGGTAATGAAGATGTCCAACAGCATGGAAAAAAAATTTAAAGGCCGCGATCACTGAAAGTTCTGCTCCGTTTCTCTGCCACTCGAAGCAATGTCCGTGATGGAAAATAATTTTTATTCAGTTTTAATTTGAAATTTGCTTGCTGCAGGCGCCTCAAGCGCCGTAACCACGGCAGGAACTCGTGATGCGACTTTGGAAGGGTACACGTGCACTCAGAGGAGCGACTTGACGAGTTTACTGTCAGGAGAAGACGACTGTCTCTTTCTCAACGTCTTCACGCCAGAGGTGAGCTGTGCTTCGAAATTCTACAGCGTCTGCGCTACTCACAAAGGTTACAGAAAACTGAAAATGCTTTTAATAGGCACAGTAACCACCTTTCGTGGATTTTCCTCTTCTCCAGTTTTTCCGATGCGTGTCTTCTGACCTGTTCCAATTCACAAGCAAGTGCGAATCCTTGAAGTCACTGGGCAGGACTCCTTTGACAAGGGAAAGATGTCCACTTACACAAAACAGCAGTGAAAAACGCGAGTGGGATGCGAACCCACAATCCCAGTGCTCAAGATGCCCAAAACCGGCTGTGGTCGTCATCTTCTATAAACTTGATTCTAATTTATTCTCACAAAACTATGCAGAATGATTGAACAAAATTGGATCGAGTATTCAAAATATCAAACTAAATCACGTACAACACAACTTTCTCCTTTAAAGTTTATTAGACAGAAATTATTGCGTTAATATGAAGAAACGCGCCGTCACAATGGCCGCGCGGTCTGAGGCTTGGGCCTTGTGTCGCTTGGACTATGTGATCGTGGGTTCGTATCCCGCTCAATGCATGGATGTTTGTCCGCGTCTTTCTGTGTTGTGCTGTCCTGTGTACGGGTAGAGGCCATGCGACGGGCCGATCACTCGTCCAAGGAGTCCTACGGAATGTCCCGTAGATCAGTGCCAAAGAAAGTTGGGACCCGCAGATGCTCAAGGCACTGAAGAACGGGTCGTTCAAGTATCCTAAGTAAGTAGTATTGTCTTTTTTTAACTCTTTTTAACAACTTCCTGTAATTGTCCCATGTTATTCCGCTTCTGTATGTAGTAGCCATATATTTTGGATGCGAAAAAAACAGAGTTTAATATGTGATTTAACAAACTATAAGTTTCTCATCATTCATCTTGAATTTTATGGAGTTCACCATATGAATGCTGAAAATACACTGGAATCGTTGGAATCATTGACATTGAAACCTAGTCATACATCCTGTAGGATATCAGTTAAGTGAAGTATGGTCAAATACTGTTGCCAGTGATGCCAGGCAACACTAATGGTAACTGGACACCACTGTGCTGGATACGTGTGAATGGTTCCATTTAAAATACATCTGACAATGATTCTATGTCAGAAACTGCACAGACAGAACTGACATGTCACAGATAATTGTGAATCAACCTTAATCCTTCTTCGTACACATCTCTTACTTATATTCTCAGTAATCCATTGTTACACCCTGCTAGTTGCCTGGCACAGTAGAATAAACAAAGTTCTATTAGCACAGCATTAGATATCTCACCTAATCATTTCTCCCTCCATAGCGCCCTCCTTGTGAACTTTCAACATAAAAGGAAAATTCCACATAATACTAAAATGAATAACAACATGCTGGCTGCAGTTTTCATATACATCCAAGTTCCCAAGGAAGCAAACAAGTACAACCTCATGTTTCTGCTTATGAGAATATTCAGTGCGCATGTCCAGAACCTCACTGCAGTTTCACCTCAGCTCTGTCACCCTATCCATCTATTTTTTGAGAGTATGGATCGCAAAGTTTAAGTTTTTTCCTTTCTCTGTATTGGGGTTTCAAAACGAAATGAATGTGGCTTGTTGCAAGAGTTGAGAAATTCTCATGTAGATAAGCAGTGAAGTGGAAATTTTGGATGTTTTTTGGAATATCTTAGTTTGATATTTGGTTATGATGTTAATATTGGCTCAGAATCCATGATAAAGATAACTTTGATGTAATTAAAATTTAATATTTTGAAGCATCTAGGAATCTGATATTTCTTGATATTGAGAATATTTATTGTTTTGGAAAGGATTACTCAAAGCAGTTGTTTTATGCACAAAAAGAACTATCCCACTGACAAAATTTTTACTTCCATAATGGATATTGTCTATCTCGAAACCGGAGTTCAATACAAGAATGGATGTATAGTTCATATAAAAAAGTATCTTCATGACAAAGTTCAATATAATAATATACAATATTCTGATACCTAAAAGGAAATGTGGAAGGAAGGTAAGATACGGTCTGTTAGAATATGTTTTTAACACAAGCAGGAGATTAAAACCATAATATAATCATTTCACTATTATAGTAAATATTAAACAAAAACAAACAAATACAAAGAAATGTAACATCATAGAGGCTTGTTTCCAATTCTCTGCTTGTATCTTGCTCCTGAGTCATGAGGCAATATTTAGATGTCTTTGAATTGGTGACATCCATTGCGTCTGTCAGTTCAGTAACTGATTTGCTTTGCTTCAAACGTGGCTGCATAACAGTACCAAGTTCACCTAAATTCGTTGGTCTGTGGCCTCACCACATTTCATCTCCAGTTGACCGAGATTGTCTGTGCCTTACTAATGGCCCCTGAACAAAATAGAAGTAGCACCACATTTGAATGCAAATTATTCTGTCTCAATGATCAGTTTTCCAGAAATTGATAGACAAGGGTTGCCTGTAAAGACATTTTACATTTGTAAGCATACTTTGTTCCCTGCACCGTTCTGCTAAAATGCAAAGGAAGATCCTGGTACTGAATAAAAGCAGGTCCCATGTCTGCCAAACAATGCTGTTAGAAGACACAACTACTGCTATTCCATTAATACATAAAATTTTTCTTTATAATTATCAATAAAAACTTAGGTTGAATAATGTAGAGGAATGTTTTCTGAATAGTATTTTTCTCTTAATGTTTTAAAAAATCAATATAAACAGTATTATTACACGTGTATAACACAGTTTTTCAAAATCATTCATTCTTGAAATTAGGGTTTGTGTAATGCATTAAACATGTATATAAAGGAGAGAATGACTTTTTTGTGCTCTGTAGAACAGTAACCATGGCAATGTGTTGGCAGTGAGCTATGGCCGACTCAGAATACTGATGACAACTAAGCAATGCCGTGCATCATTTGATGTGATTACGAAAAGTGGTCGACTTGTTTTGTGAAAATGAAATTATGATGCCACACTCACAGATGTATAATTACATGACTGCTGGAAGCAATCAAGAGTTCTTGTTATGTTGTATTGAAAACAATAGCATAATGCCATTATTACAACAACAAAATTCCTATATTTAACAATATTTCACTAATTTTGCATAAAAACATTCATATAGATGGACTTGTGGGAAATGGCAGGTTATTGCAACACCTGTGCTGGTTGCAGAAGGCAATATGTATAAACTAAAGTATCAGTTAAAGGATCTTCCAGCAGGAGACTTCTTGGTGACTCTTAGAGCAAGGAACTTTTATGGCTAGACAAATTAGGCAAAGGCACATTCATTTACCATAAGTAAGTATTAACCAATGTACTATGTTTTCTAGACTGAGCAGATATGGTACCTATTTTTAAAATGCTAATTTTTGTTGATTCATATGTGCTTTATAAACGTTTTGTAATAAAGGATTACCACATTGTATCTATAATCATACGTTATTTTTCTTCATATTGCAGTAAATTGTAAATAAAGATTTTTGCCACATGATGACATACTCAAAAGCAATCTGTCCCTTGGTCTAATCTGGCCCTGTATAAGAAGTGTACTTTATAAAAAAGTCTTTTGTTTCTGGTACATCTGTCATTGTATAGAACTCATCTCCCAGTTGAAAAGTAATTACTCTCCAGTTTTGTTCGTGTGTATCCACAGCAAGTATAAAACAGATAAAAAAATTCCATTTCTGACAAATTATGTTGAAGGCAAAGAGATAAATTGTATTACTTCTTAAATGTTTTCAGTCTTAGGAACTAAAACAGTGTTTTCTTTTATTATAAACTAATGGAAGTTAGTCATTAGTGGTACCTAGAATATGGGGATGTTTTCCCCAGAATCAGTGATTGATTGTTTTTAATCTTACCAGTTTTATCTTGTGTTTTTTTGGGTCAGTAAGAAGTGTATTTTATTGGCAGCATGCATATGTGTGTGGCTTAATTGATTTATGTAGTACAGTTTCGTTTGCATTTATGTCATAAACGTTAATTTGAAATTGTATACAGTTTGATTGACTGAATACAAAATATGTTGAACAGACTGGGGAAGTATATTCTGTTCATGCCCTGTTATTGTGAAATACTGCTGCACCATTTTATGTGTTGATTGTCATTGTTAAAAGAGGCTTGTAGTTGTGTTTATAGATGTTTGAGAGTAATTCAGATATTTACAAATTAATTCTAATAGGTTCTGATGATGGTGTATTATAATTAATTATAGTTTTTACTGGACTAAATATGTTGTTTTGTGTATTAAAATGAAGTCACAATATTTCAAAGGCTGGCTCTGGCCCCATCTTCAGGTGATGAAAGAACTACTTTATTGGGTCCTCTTTACAGCCTCTGAAATGTAATGGCTTTATTTTAAAACATAGGATGATAGATGTAGTTTAGAAGAAAAACAATGTTGAATACAGAGTTATTTGCTGCAAAATAACTGCATTACTTTATAATTCAAGTAAGTCATATTATTTCTGCCACCTTTTTTGGTATATATCTTCCCATGAAGACATTGTCAGAAAATATGTTCTTTTTTGTAGAATTATCCTTATATAAACACATTTATTTGTTTCCCCACTATTTTATTAAAGTATTAGTCCAACACCACAGACATTTTATTATAGTTTATATTCTGAATTGGACTGTAGCTGTTACTGGTAAGAAACATCTTATAATTGGATAAAAGATGTTTTTACATAGCACACTAAATATGTCTCTTATGTTTTTAGATAACAGAATAAATACTAAAGGCACTTGGCATTGGTTTGGTAAAGGATTTTGTTTCTCTATGTTTTTGTGTCACACTTACTGCCAGTTTATCAGGCTATATTTTTATAAGTTAACAATGATGTCAATTACTGTTGTCATTGCGAACAATTTTCAGGGTCACCATATTCATATTTGCATTTTCCTAAAAAATATCTTATTGAAAGACACATTTCAAAGGTCTTGTTGATTCAAAGACTGCGATGAATAGTTCTAGTTTTTCCATGCCACAGGGTACGTGGATTCCATGTTGGTATTATTGTTGAAAGGAAGATAAATCCGTAAAGATTAGGATGTTTATACAGAATTCCTCAAAAATGGTTAATTTATGTCTGAAATTTTTCTTTCGGACTCTAATCAAAACAAGTGATTTTTATGATGTCAGATATATTGTGTGGTGCATTTCTGGTCCTTATTGTAATAAATTAGAGGCAATATTTGTTTCATTATCCTCCAGTACTTTTTAATATGTACTTACATTATTTTGTTTTTAGAATGCCATTATGCTTTGTTACTAATTTGCTTTGTTATTATTTGCTTTAGAGAACAAAAGCCATGAGGTGACTGCTGAAACTAGTAAATTGGAAGGTATGTTGTCCAGATTGCAGTTTGTATACAAAGTAAGATGTTCAGACTTCACTGACTTTGTGTCACGGCTTACATGTGATCCAGCTGGCCATGCTTGCTGTACCATACTGCTAAATTTTTAATCCTGTAGTAAGTTCAGCTGGCAGCCCATCAGTTGGGGGTTTAAATTTCCTTAACCTTATTGATGTAGAATGAAAATAATGTGCTACGTGGAAGATTGCCAGGTTGATGCATGTTCTTTGATTTGTTTCAGACTTTGTCACCTTAAACAGTATTTGCTTAAATTAATTTTATGTCTTCACTTGCACCTTCTAAATTTGAAATTCTGATATTGTTAGTGTTTAATTTTTGTATACAGGGAATAAATAATTGTGTCTGGTTTCAGTACTCATTTCTTACTACTTGTATGTGTATAAACTTTTCAACACTTTTAAAAATGCCCAACCACATTTTCAAACGTTCCCCTGGTTAGAGACAGATCATTACTTTGTTTAGTTGTACTGATTACCAGCATTGTACTAGAACTGTGAGTTTTAAGTTTGCATACCATAGATTAGAATCACAACTCTTGTTGCAGGGCTCAGGGGTAACTGTCCGATATGCACGCCACAGCATTTTTGAAGTAGGGGACCACATGAGGGAGCTCATAAGAAGGTATATTCATTCATCTATAATGAGTTGTCACACACTAGTGATTTTAATGATTAATGCAAAATTAAATCTTCAGGGACTGCACAGAATTTTATTTCTGCTTGGCATTCTGATTCATTGTGTTTTTGGAATACCAGTTAACATTTAGGTCTTACGGCATCCTTTATGCTTATGTTTGTATGTGTGTGTTTATGCGCACTTGTGCGTGCGTGCATGCATGCATGCATTGTAATGGAATATTAAAGGAAACTATGTAGGCAAATAAATGCAAGAATGTTAACTATTCATGAATTTAGTCGTACCTTTTTTGTGTGCAAATGTTTTGCACGTTTTCTAAAACATGTTCATGGTAACTGCAGGAAAATTAGAAAACTTGATATAAATTGATTTAATATAACTGATTATCACATAATGGACATCTCGGTATCAGAAGGACATCCCATCACAAGACCCAGAGACTTGTTTCTGTCTTCACCCAGAATAATGTTAAACCACACTTTGAAGGCTCAAACTTTTATTACTTGCATATTCCTACCTTGTTCAGGTGTTGTGTTGTTGTTGTTGTTGTTGTTGTTGTGGGGTTGGTTGGTTGGTTGGTTTCTCTCTCTCTCTCTCTCTCTCTCTCTCTCTTACTGAAATTGTTTCTGTTGGTACAGATGTTTTTAGTACTGTGAAAAATGTTGGGTGTAATTACAAATCTTTGCTTTATAAATTAACTCCACTATCACTCTGTAATTGCCATCTTTACAGAAAGCAGTGAAAACCAGATTATAAAGAAGAGAGATGCCCAAAAACTTGAAGCTACCATTTACATAGTTTAAAAATATTTAAACTACTTGTATTCATTTTATTTTATGTTGAAGTGACATAACTCTCATGGACAAAAGTTTGGGACACTTTATAAATATCCAAAATAACAGACATAATTTATTTATTTCACTTTTAATGATGCAACAGGAACAGTACAAGTGATTCAATTTACTGACATATTCTGATCAACGTGACAGAAGGCACTTTTAATTTCAAATATTGCAATATTAAGGCAAATTGTCTGTAACTAGAGTATTAATTATAATTAGCCAATCTCAAATCATACAGCATTGAGTGGAAATATTAAGATTCTTTAAATAAAAAGTTTTTTTGATGTTTTCCATCATTTAATAAAATAGGACGACGTTTCGGAGATGGGGCTCTATCTGCGTCTTCAGGCACCTACTCTGTTGGGCCCAATCGACAGAGCTAATCCCTATCTCCGGACAAGGCAAAAAGTGAATGTCCCGGAACATAAGGTGACGTGGGACGTAAAAAGAAAAACACACTCCAAAATAATTATAAAACAAATATAAAAGTTAGATGCCTATGATGAAAGTAATGTAAAACCAGATTCCAGTTAAAAAGAGAGAGAGAGAAGAGAGAGAGACAGAAAGAAGAGAGAAAGAAAGAAAAAAAAGAGTAAATGAATAAAATAGGAAATTGTTGACAATCAAATAGTTTAACGAGTGAAATGCCAAAGGCCAAGTGAAAACAAGGACTCACAATAACTACATAAGATCATTAAGATGAAACATGCTGCACCACTTTGACTTCTTCCAAGATCAGCAGTCAGTTTTGCAGACAGCTTAAGGAGAAAGCTCTGTGCATGTACTGGTCCTAGGATGGGTTTCAAGAATCTTTGGTACTCTTTGCACAATAAGTTCCTTATGATCCACCTGCCTCAGATATGCTCAAAGTGGGTTCAGCTTCTATAAATGGGTGCATAGAGCCCCTTTTTGCCAGCTAGTCAGCAATTTCTTTCTATCCCTTTATATCCTGGCACCCACAATTGAACATTGTTGTTTACAGCCATTATCATCAGGGATTTATGGCAGTCCCAAACCAGTTTTATGTTGATATCACAGTTGTGAAATGCTTTAATTTCAGCTTGAGTGTCAGAGAAAATATGAATGTTCCTATTCTGATAGCCCCTTTTAATATTCTCATCAGCACAAGCTTTGATAGCCAAAGCTACACATCTGCCTTATCCTATGGACATACACCCCAGCTTCAGTGCCTGTAATCTAAGTTATACAACATGGGGACATATACAGTTATGGAAAAAAAACAGTGCCCAAAGCCTGGGACTGTTGCACTGAATCTACTTTTCAATATACAGTGGAACATCTTATAACCACCTATATCAGGGGAACCATATGTCAGATAAACTGATAAGTTCGATGAGCATGGGGAAGGGGTACGTGGTCATGGAAATTAAAAAAATAAGCAGAAGACAAATATATAATTGGCAAAGTTGGCTGTTACCTGGCCCTCCCACTATAACAATATGATCTTGCTTGGTAACACCTTTACCAAGCTTCCCCAGGTCCTCGACATTTGCAAAAGCATTACGTTTAAAAATACTATATCAAACTGAGTACTCAGATTTTCTTTGAGTATGGGTCCAATATAGCTCCCATGACTGCTTCCAAGTAATAAGATCTTCCTTTTCCTTTCTGACTTCCCTGAAAATGATTTTATTTCCCTGCTCTCATGAAACTTGGCTTTGCTGACCAACATCCAGTGCATCTGTTTCCAGAACACTGAATCTGTTGTTCAGTTTAACTCAAGAAGCATCATTAGCAGAGAACCTGTGTCACCTCGATTTTGAATTCTTTGGATTATTCCAAGTTTCTAACTTACCCCGTTCCCTAGTACTACTGTTGACATTTCCAGCTTTCAATCTACTAATGTCTTCAGTTTGGAAATAAATAATACAAAAGTGGGTCAACAAGCAAGCATACAATAGTCTCGTGTACTATATGACAGAAAAATTATGGTTGATACAGGCATTTGTTTTTGACGTAAATACGTCTATACGCAAGGGTCATTCGGCAAAAAACAGCGTTACGAAGATGTGTAAGGTCTATACTGTAACCGTCCACTGCTCGTGGCCTCGTAACAGCTACCTTATCAGGGTGTAGGATTGTTAGGGGCTAGATAGCTAGTCGGGATGTAGCTCTTGTCTCAGGTCGTGTTAACGGCCTGATCACACCAGCCAATAATGATTCGGATTGAAGTTGGAAGGCACTACTATTTATTTCTATACAATATACAGTTTCCAGTATGTCCTAGAACCTCCGCTATCGCGACTTAAAACAAGAGTGAGTCTCTACCCTAATTTTCTTCGGCGCCTGGGTCCCGGGCTTGGTGCGAAGCACCCCCCGCTGTCAGAGAGAGACCTCTCACGGACCGTCCAACATGATCCTCCACACTTGCTCCTAAAGGCACTTCTTTGTCTGTCGTAGACGGAGTCGAAATCGGATGTTAAACAGATGGCCTAAACATGACTTCTAGCTCTTAGGGCTGAAGTCCACCCTTGTTCTCTGCAGGTGGTGCTAGAATCTTACAGAAAGGTTTTGAAATACTGGAAACACACACAAAAGAAAAACTAACAAAACCTAACTACTTCCAGATGAGCGGTTACATCACTCCCTAAGTGTAATATCGCTGTTACAAATTCTTTGGAGCCATCGAGATTACACTTACGCCCATCAGATGCTTCACCACGAAGTAAAGCACAAACACAAACTACTCTAAATATGACAAATAAAATACAGTACATAGGTAACAAATCACTTTCTGCTCCGGCGAATTCTCTCTACCTGATTCACAATTTACATTAGGCGTTTGCCGTGTTGAAGTCTTAACTTACATGTTTACACGTTTCATGTTTCTTTTACATTCCATCTCTTAAGTTACATTCGCCAACAGGAAACCTTTATTCTCACAACGAGAGACACATGTGGAGTGTCGTCACTCGAATATGCACTGATTCACTTCATGTTGCCACACGCACGACACTATGCATCACTAATCTTGCGGTTGCAATTGGTTTGCCTGTTTAGTAATGCTTCACTCACATAATCATTCATACCCAAGCATTCAATAGACTGAAAAAGTAACAAACTTTACAAACTCTACTCTCATTCTCTTATATTACTAAATTATAGTACCTATGGTTCAACTGGTAACCTTTCTTATTACTAGTGCACGTTATCTCAACCTGGTTCGGGACCGTTTGTTAATAAACTTCAAATTTCAAAAAAAAAAAGGTTTAACGACCAAACATAAGCAAGCTTACGGGTCCTTAAAGGAAAGAAGAAAAGGATAGGGAAGGATACGACTTCGACGTTCCCTATAACTGCGTGAGTAGACCAAAACGTCGTCAACATATGCTACGACAAACTCGGCGGTGTCACCACCTAGCACCAGCTGTAGTGCTCTAATAAAAGCTGACATGGAATTTTTATACCCATACGGCGTACTTTATATTGATAGACTGTTGATTCAAATAAAAAGGCAGTGTAAGGCCTAGACGCTTTCTTCAAGGGAATTTGCAAAAAAGCAGAACTCAGATCTATGGACGACATATACCTAACTCCATGAAACTTCTGCAAGAGTTCGTTTAGCGGAGGAGTCCTAGCCCTGTCTGGTACGGTTACGTCGTTAATCTTCCTGGCATCGACACATATCCTTGGCGCTTTACCTTCCCTGGGGACAACGGTAAGTGGATTCAAGAATGGCGAGTCGGATACTTCGATAATATCATCCTCCAACAGCTGACTTAGGTGTTCCCTAACCACCGGTCGCAATTTAAACTGTATAGGCCTAACCTGACCTACAACTGGCTTATCATCAATGAGCTTGAACCCATATTCAAAAACCTTACAACGGCCTGGTCTGGATGTTAAGAAAGGGGCGTACTTCATTAGTAGATCTATCAAAATAATCTTCTCATCTTCCTTCAAATAACTATTACCACCAACCAAATTCGAGATTTCCGCTTCACCAATAGCACGAGGATCGGGACATTCGTTACCTACATTGCGAGTACGATCAGGAATCAGCTGCATACTCTCTGGTCTGTACCACATTTCTTCATCAACCATTTGCCTATTTCCCAGGCTACCTATAACTTCAAAAATATCCACACAATCTACCTCATCAGTAACATGGCATTCGCGCCGTACATCAACATCATCAACACAAAGCGAACTCCGCTCGAACACATTAGCTTCACTAGCTATAGATTCATCTAAATCGTCGGGACTGCTTAAACTTACTGTGGTCTCAGCTGTTCTAGATGGACTACCGTACCGGCTGTACCGAATATTACTGCACAACAAACCGTGCTCTACCTGTTCTACTTCGCGAGCTTCCGTCTCTATATTCTGGCTAAAAGTTATAGTTCTCCTTACTCCACCCCGGGCATACTCCATACACTTACTATTAAACTCAAGAACAACGCCGTGTAATGAACAAAAGTCACAACCTAATATCATATCTGACGCTAACTGGGACGTTACCAGAAACACATGTTCGAACTCATCCTCTCCTAACTTAAACTCCAAAAAGGCCTGGTTCCTAACTCGTTTAGACTTCGTTCCAAAAGCATTAATGAGTACCAAATTCTGAAGTGGCAAAACCAAAACGCCTACACCTGCCGTTACTAACTCATTGTAAGCTCTCTCTGACAATATGCTGGTCTGTGCGCCTTTGTCTATGATGCTGCTAATTACTATGTCCCGAACAGAAACTTATACACGCGGGCAATTACTCAAAACAGAATCGTTGATACTACAAACAACCAAAGTTTCTGCTTCTCCTAGGACCGAATCATCATCAGGATCCTGAAAATTTAAATATTCTGCCGAATTAGAATCTTGAAGATTGCTGGATGCAAAGTGGTGACCCGTATCGTAATGACTAGCGGACAGACGTAGGGTCGTTAATCCGTCCCTTAGCAGTTTTCCGCTTGCTGCCGGCTGGTTGCAGTATCCTGCCTGTCGCCACCGCAATTCCTACTTGTGAACTCATTGGCCGAAGGGTTTAGGCAGTTCGGACCCGTTCCATTTTGCCGTCCTTGTGGACCTGCGTGCGCGTATGATCTTCCCGAATTCCAATTATCGCTTCGGCGGTGTTGATGAGGTGGCCTATGCTGCACATAACCCTGCCTGACTGGTTGGCCCTGTGGCTGCGGCCTGTTGTTAGCCCCGTTATTACGGCCGTTAACACCACCGTATGATATGTCATGACCCTGATTTTGCGAAGTGCCGGCAGAGTTGGCCCGCCTCAGCTCTTCTCGTATCTCAATACCTTCCAGCCGCTTTAGCAGATCTAAAGCATCTTGAACACCAGTTAGCTGAGCTGCCGCGAAGCTATTCTGAACATAAATCGGGAAGTGAAACTTTAGTGCATCCATAAGCTCCACGCCCGTCATTTTAGGTTCAAGATAACTTGCGAGCACCGCGTACTTCAAGAAGTGCTCGGACATGCTCAAACTCGAGCCCGTTTGGTACCGGTCCTGATAAATTGAACACTTCACAATACTCTGCTTGCTTGCTGACCAGAAATTTCTCATAAACGCTACTTTGAATTGCTCGTAGTCCTGGAGATTGTGAGCAATAGCAGATAGCCAATCAACTGCAATGGGATCGGTGACGGCCTTGCGAGCGATAGCGAGCTGGAATCTAACCGGCACAGCTTTCAGCTTCATAAAGTCGTCTAACTGTTTCAGGAAGAAGACGGCGTTAACTTTGGCACTGTCATGGAAGTAAGGGAGTGTTAAGTCGGAAGGAGCAATAAAGCTACTAGCGCTGTACACCTGGTTGGATGGCATGCACAGGTTCATATCACTCTGAATCCCGCTAAGCACCTGGTTGTTACTGAGCGTTGTACCATACCTACCACTGGCATCATCAACATTGACACAAGATACACTGTGATTACCCTCACTCTCAGGGTGGTGGGCAGAACCACACGTCGAATGGCTTCCTACTACATTTTTGTCAGTGGGTGGCAACGAACTAGCGTTCCCAACCACTGTTGATCCTTCCGAAATCTTCCCCTTGATGCTGCTTAATTCAGCATTCAATTTATCTAGCCCATCTTTATAAGTTTCAACTTGTTTAATATTTCTTTCTACTTGCCCCCTTGTTTCATTCTGCCACTTACTCACATCACCTCTGAGGCTAGTTTGCACTGACTTAATAGTGCCCTCGAGCTTAGTGAACCTTTCCTCCGACCTCTCGTTGTTTACTACAGTGTTGCGGGTCATTTCCTTAAATTTCTGATTGAGTTCATGCGTAAGTTCTTTGGCCATTTCTTTACTTTGGTTGGTCACCCCCTCTATCTGCTCGGAAACGTGGTTGACCAAACTACCAAAACTACATTTCATGCCAGAAAATTCTTTATCGGTGTTATCTTGGACATGTTTTAAATTTGTCTCTAACCTAAAAGTCTCGCTTTCCAGCCTCTCAGTTAACTCTTTGCTTAATTTATGGTGCTCACGATCGAATCTTTCAATGAGTCTTTCATTTTGTACTCTAATGTCTTCTTCCAATTCCCTCCTTAGTTCTGAATTTCCTTTTTCTATACTAACTTTGATATCTTGTATTTCGTTCTGAACCTTTTCACTTAACTTAACATTGTCCTCCTTCAAACTACGAAGAGCATTAGCGATAACATCGAGTAAAGAATCGGTATTGGTACTTAGAGTTTCCGTGTTCCTCAAACCTATAGTGGTTTGTTGAAGGTCGCCAGTACTTCCTGTTCCTTCTCGTGTATTTACACCACTATTTTCTGGATCGTCCTCCGTCCTCAGTATAGAATTGCCGATCTCTGAGCTGCTTGCCTCACTGACTAACTGCCCACACGGCATTTCAATTTCAGTTTCTGCCTCACTGTTTCCGCTTGTCTCCATTCTTGGTCCTACAGTTCTACTCCTCAGCTGCTTTCCGTACATCTTTGTGACGACGTCACTGACCTGGTTATGGTAATGCTGATATGATGAGTCCTGCACCCTGGATGCTGTGGTTCGTGTGCGTTGCTTTCCTTGGGTCCTCGGTGCCGTTGAGTTGGCGTTGCGACTGTGCAAGTTGTGGTCGCTCCCCTCGCCCAAGTCACTGACAGCTGCTGTTTATCTGTCGGAAGTGGCCTTCCTTCAATCCTTCGGCTCGGCTGCTGGGAGTCCAGAAGTCGTGCCCCACGTTGGGCGCCAATTTTGCTGTAACCGTCCACTGCTCGTGGCCTCGTAACAGCTACCTTATCAGGGTGTAGGATTGTTAGGGGCTAGATAGCTAGTCGGGATGTAGCTCTTGTCTCAGGTCGTGTTAACGGCCTGATCACACCAGCCAATAATGATTCGGATTGAAGTTGGAAGGCACTACTATTTATTTCTATACAATATACAGTTTCCAGTATGTCCTAGAACCTCCGCTATCGCGACTTAAAACAAGAGTGAGTCTCTACCCTAATTTTCTTCGGCGCCTGGGTCCCGGGCTTGGTGCGAAGCACCCCCCGCTGTCAGAGAGAGACCTCTCACGGACCGTCCAACATGATCCTCCACACTTGCTCCTAAAGGCACTTCTTTGTCTGTCGTAGACGGAGTCGAAATCGGATGTTAAACAGATGGCCTAAACATGACTTCTAGCTCTTAGGGCTGAAGTCCACCATTGTTCTCTGCAGGTGGTGCTAGAATCTTACAGAAAGGTTTTGAAATACTGGAAACACACACAAAAGAAAAACTAACAAAACCTAACTACTTCCAGATGAGCGGTTACAATACCAACAATGTAAATATGGACCGACAATGGTCAGCTTTTATCCTATGAACTCCTGTGTGCATAACAATGCTTTACTCCTTTACCTAAGAAACTAATTTTTATGTCATCTGTTTATTCGGCATTGTTGTGTTTCATTATTGCCGTCAACAATCGGCTTTCGGTATTGTGGGAAAGAGCTGAGCTGTGAACCGCTTGTAGAAGAAGTGCGTCGTAGAGTAGATAATATTGTGCTATTAAAAACGTTTTACAATATCACAAGTACTTATCTTATATAAGAATTACTAAGAAATCTGTGATACTGCCCTCCACTCTCCATTTTAGTTTTGATTACATTGGTCATTGAGGGTGGACATCGTGGTCTCTTCCTATTGAACGAAGTTTGAGGTAAGGGATTCCTATTTATTATTATTGTTCATCACGTTAAACGTTAAGCGCCCGCCTCTCGAAAACCGTAAGAGATGGATCTGGACATATTGCGTACGAAATACGTGTTACCTCTTGAGCTTTCCATATCTGTTTTCAGATTTTACATATCGCAAATGGTTTAGGTTCTACAAACACTTATTTATACAAATAAAGACGCATCGCACTTCACGCTACTGCTGCGTTTGAGTGTTTGTCATTCTATGTAAAGATAACAAGATGGATGACATCGAAGTTAAAAGAGCCCGAAACGTGGATGCACAACAATGATACTGTAAATTTGGAAGGTTATAAATGCATCACGCAATTTATGCGTGACGAACAAAGAGCAGGCGGAGTGGCTATGTACGAGAAACATGGAGCAACTACCATGGCTACCCCACATCTGTTGATGAAGTTACCTAAAGAGGATGGAGCAGATTACAGAATAGCTGAGGCTGAAAAAAGCGGTGATATTTGTGCGTCAGAGTGTATGGTCAATGGTGAAAAAGTTTTTGTTGTTACTCTGTATATTTCTAACAACACACCTATTGATGATTGTAAGAGATTTGTTTTCAGTCATTTGGGAACGTTTCCTCCCAAATTTACAGAGATGTTTTCAATTATGGCGACAGAAGATCGTAATACAATGCCCATAATATTGGCAGGAGCTTTTAACATTGATTTAAAGTATGAAAATCAAAGCTTTGTCAATGTAGTACTACTAGATCAAAATCTTGTACAGATATGGTGTTTGCACTAAATGTTGATACTCTAAAGTGTACAAATTTTATAACAGATTTTAGCTACCACAGACCCATCTTAAGCGAAACTAATTCAAGTTAAATAAGTAATGTCTTAATCAAACTATTTACTCAATTGTAAAGCATGTATAAAGAGAATATTTAGAAAAAAGTTAATATATAAACTTCCTTTCATTGTATTTATTGCCTAAATATAATTTAAATACAAAGACGTATTTACGTCAGATTCTCCGGAACCGTGGTTCCACTGTCATTTTTTCTCTAAACATACATGACTTTTCAGACACATAATTTGACAAAATCCATTACATTATACATAATTCTTTACTTCAGCTTTGTGAACCATTATACTCTGTACTGTGGTTGGACCACATACTTTTCTGAGTCAACAATGTTACCCTACTACTTAAAACCAAAACAGTTTGTGTTCAGAAGTAAACTGATATATGCTCATGAATATGGAAATTACCATCTACACTTACATGCCGTTTAATCATGAAAGTCGTAATTAACGTAATTATTACAATCACTGTAGCGGGAATTGAATTATAAAACATTGCAACACGAATAAAACCAAAGAAAATAACCAGCAGGCACAATATGCCACATTCCTGAGGAATATTTATGAATTTTGTTAAGTTTATCCGTGTGTTAATTTGAGAATACAAAATCCAAACATACTTTAATTTTAAATTATCAGAGTACAACCTTCTTCCAAAATTTCTTAGATCAACGGTCTATACTTAAAAACAAACCCGTAGCTACGTCCTAATAGATCCCATCGAGCAACTTTCATCGCACCTAGCCACATTTTTTTTAGTGATTGCTTTGCCCGAGCAACTTCGAATCGGTGTGGAAAGATGTCAGGAGAGTATGATCTCACAACTCTCTTATAGGACGCCAATCCCTGAAATCTTAATAGTTATGCTCAGATACAATATGAAGCATAATCTATTTTTTCCTCAACTGCGAGTTTCTTGACTGCGACATCTTACGCTATTAGAATGTACTTTACTAGAGGCAAGTAACTCTAATTCCCTACAAATAGATGTCGCGCATTTATATTCATCACTAGTTTCAAATAATGATACGAAATATACACTGTGGTGTTTCTTGTCTTGTACAATTTCATGACTACAACCATAAATTTCTCATTTTCTATGGCTAAGGCCTTACATTTTCCATGTTGCTGTAGCCTGCGTTCAAGTTGTGAAATCTGAACGTGGTCGCATGGGCAAATATCCTTTCATCTGTGCTAGTTCTTGTTAATCTCTGTGCCTTCGATGCAATTCTCCAATTTCTTGAAAGCACCTACCTGCTTCGTAATAGACAGTATTGTTTTCGGAGTCCGTGGCCATGCTTGTGAAAACCCCGTTTATATAAGAGACATACAGACACTGTTATTTACACGCTTGTGATAGGTATTCAGTTTGTGGAAAGTTATTCACATCGCACTTTTAAGCTTTCATAATTGAATTAACGAGCAAACATCTTGATAACAGGTAATAGTTTCTATATTATACACTGAAATTAGTATCAGAGTAGTCATTCTGTTTTGTTGCACAGTAAGCATTTTGCACCGCTGTTTGGACGCCAATTATTCCATTGTATTGAGCATGTTCTTTCCAGATTGTTGTTTTTTGGTATCTCAGTTGTTTCTTCAGTAGTTAGTCTCAGTTTTATGACAGTTTGGTTTTTTGATGGATGTAGACTTGTATTAGGTTTATAGCGAATGAATGGCACGGTTTACAGCAGTGTACATAATAGAAATTGCATAATTTTTCTGTTTACGTTTTACCTGTAGAATGTGCTTCTTTAATAATCACGTTTGTGTGTTTTAATTATGAATAACGTGTGTTCATTACTTTTTTCAGAAATGGCAGAGGATTTTGATGTTGAAGCCATGTTGGAAGCTCCGTATAAGAAAGGAGTAAGTTACATTCATAATGTAGATAATGTTTCTCTTATGAGTGCAAATGTTGATGTAGATTTATATTTTTGCAACCAATGTTTTGAATTTTTTATAATGATTGTATATTTATTGCACATCAGGCATGGTTCTGCAAACTTGATATTCACTCATAATACATTTTGGGGTGATGATTAAATTGTTTGATACACCATATGATTTTGTATAACCATTTTTGTTACATGCACTTTTATATTGCTAGTTTGTTCTGAACATTGCCTGTTGTACAAGTTTGTTATCTTATCCTAGCCCACTCGTGTTATTTCACTGACATGAACTCCTCCATTTTTGTATCTTGTAGACCCTTACATATCACAGCTTGGCTCAGAACCGAGCCACAGACCTGGGCTGGGGCTCAAAGCACAGAGGTACTACAAAGTCTAGTTAGGTATCTTTGTTCATTTGTAGTTTTATATATTATTGTTAGTGTTAATTCATGCCATTAAAAATATAATTTATGTTATGGTACAGTTAGTTTTGTTTTGAGTTACAGATAGTTGTTAACTTTAGTTTCTTATATTGATGGCAGAAGAAGGATAACATATCAGTTTTATAAATTAACTTGCAAGGATGTGTTATGCTCCTTCATATTAAGTTTAGGTGGCATGTAAGATTAAATTAGTATTGTATGTGGATTTTTACCACAGTATTTAGTTTTGGCTGCGGAAATATTCTTATGGGTAGTTTCATGTGGCAAGGTTTCTGAATGTATCCCCTTCTGTCACCCCAGGGTCCTACCCAGATGGGTTTGCAAGCAACAGTCACTCTTAACCAAGAGATGCTTGATCGCTCGAACATTCCGGCAGATGAAGATTCAAACCAGGAGGCTGTGGAGGCCAAAATTCCTGATAAAAACGCTCCCAGATGCACAGTAGCCTAGTCCGCACATTTACACACAGCCACGGCCAGATGAGCTTTGCTGTGTATGTGTTTCTTGAATTGGTGTGATTGGCAGATTGTTTGCATTGTGTGCTTGAGAGAATGCAAGTTACAGTGGTTATTTATGTTGGGGACTTTGACATTGACGTGTTAGTGTTGTATGCTGACAGGTTGAAAATTGGTACCTGATCTGTAATGAGATCCTGAAGGTGAGATTAACCCACATTTACCTGTAAACAGCCTACTGAACAAACCATGTACCAATGGTTCTTACATATTAAATTGCATTAACCATTCTTAAACAGTCATGTACACAATGTCACAGGTGGAATGAACTAATTGCGCAAATACCCAGTTTACTTTTTACTTAAAAATTCATATATTTCTCCATGCTTTGTGATATTCTTGTCATGTTCTTTCTGGGACTCGGACAGAAAATCACAAATTTCAGACCTACGCTGTCAAAATTGAATTTTATTGAAACGTTAAAAAGATTTTGAAAACACAAACGTGAGATGTCTCATGAGCTGTATCTTTGCAGACGTAAGGATGTGGTACTGTATTTGGCCGAGCAGGAGGACAGTCACGTGTCATATAGGAGGTGAGTAATGAGACGTACGGGTTATCGGGGAACTTATATATGGTCCCACCCTTATCCTTCCCTTGATAGAGCTTCTGGTGGGTTGAGAATAATTCCTTTAGCAGCGATGTTGTGTGAATGGTTTAGCCAGCTTCGATGTGTGACCTCCGAGCTTCGATCCGTGACCTCTGGGCCTGGAGCCAGAAGATGAAACCACCCCTCCTTCATTAGTCTCATAACAAAGAGAGTAGAATGAATTATTAATGGAGTGCTGGTGTGTGTTTTTCTTCCTTTTTTTCTTCCTGCGTGATGCCTGGTTGCGTTGCCGTGGGTTACCAACACTTTGTGTGGCTGTTTCATAGGATGACGGGTCGAGCAGCAAGACGGCTTCACAGCGGGAGAATGGGACGTCGAGCAGTCACAAGTCATCTGGGTGAGTCACCATTTGCAAATTTTTAAATATTTTCTGTCCAGTCACCACATATAAATGAGCACCATCATTGAAATTCTTGATGATTTGAAACTGGCAGTAGAAATGAATATTGACTGTTGTTCTGTTTGTTATAGAAAACTGTTCTGTACTATGCAGTGCAATAGTAGTGTGATTGGTGAGTATGGAGTGGTTACTTGTCTTGGCAGCTGCAACATGCTGCCTTGGTTTATAAGTAGACCCAGTCTTAATTTATCGTACCATGCTTTGGGGAATGTGATAAAGTAATTGTGTAATTGTGAGCAATTAAAGTATACAGCAGTTGATTCAGTACATGATTTTGCCAGGCAGAGACCATTGTTCCTCATTAAAGTAAGTGGTATAACCTAGAAAAGTTGTGATGGTTACACATTTTTCAATAGTTACTGTCATTTAGTTTTGAATGGTTATTTAAGGTTACAAAAATAAAAATAAAGCAAACTTCTAATGAAAAATAAAATGACACCAGGAAGAGCAAGCACCGCAGCCGATCTCGTGAAGGGCGGCGCAGCAGAAGCCGGTCCCACCATCATGAGCGAGATCGCCAGCGTGAGAAGGATCGCTCAGAGCGTCAGCACAGCAGGAGTCGATCTCATCATTGTGAAAAGCATGGGGAACGACGCAAGAGTAAAGAAAAGGAAACACAACATCATTCTCGAGACAGAGAGAGGGAGAGAACACGTGAGCGTAAGAAGAAATCTCTCTCACCTATCCTGCTGCCACGTGCTAGGGACAAGTTTCCATTTAAGAAGGGATCTCCACCTCTTGGCCTGTGAGTGTTTTGTGTGCTTGAAATATTTTAAGCGTCTCAGATGCTTGCATTGTAATATTGATCGACTTTTTATATTGAAATTTTATTTTGTGTTTCATGTTTGCTTTATCCTGTTCGGTCACTTTTTATAAAATCTATTGGTTAAACAATCCATGTGTTACAGCATCTGATTCATAGTTTTAGTAAGTATTATGCAACATAGTAATCTGGTATACATATTCATTCAGATGTGCATAATTGCAGAGAATTTTATGGTATTGTTAATTTAGAGCAGTTGGTCCCAGTAATTTGGACTTGTGTGCTAAATCTCAAAATACGAGGGTCGCTCATTAAGTAATGCCCCACATTTTTTTTCTCAGCCAATAATGAAGATAGAAAAGTGCACTTTTACATGCTTGAGATTTGATGTTTCCCGCGTTCGTGTACGGAGTTTCAAATGATTCCAACCGATAGCGGAGCTGTAGTGAACTGTTAAAATGGCGTCTGTGAACGACTCTCGTTACAAGCAACGAGCTGTAATTGAATTCCTTGTTGCTGAAAAAGAAACGGTGGTGAACATTCATAAACGTTTGTGTGCTGTGTATGGAAGCTGTGCAGTCGATAGGAGCACCGTTGGTCGCTGGGCTAAGAGAGTTAAAGCTTCAGGAAGTGAAGAAACCGAGCTCCGTGATCTGCCGCGCTCTGGGCGTCCTGCCACAGCCACCACTCCAGACATGTTGAACCGCGCGGATGCCATTATTCGTGAGGATCGGCGCATCACAACTCGACAATTGGCCCAACAGCTTTCAGTCAGCAATGGAAGTGTGATTGCAATTATCCAGGCTCTCGCATATTCGAAGGTGTGCGCAAGATGGGTTCCACGAAGTCTCACAGCAGACCACAGGATTCAAAGGAAAACGATTTCTTCTGAATTGTTGGAGCGTTTTGATGCTGAGGGAGAGGTCTTTCTGTCCCGGATCATTACAGGTGACGAAACCTGGATACACCACTTTGAGCCAGAGACAAAAAGGCAGTCAATGGAGTGGCATCATCCTCAATCACCGAGAAAGAAGAAATTCAAGACAACTCCCTCCGCCGGAAAAGTCATGATGACTGTCTTTTGGGACAGTGATGGGGTCATTCTTGTGGATGTGATGCCAAGAGGTGCGACCATCAATTCAGACGCGTACATCAGGACCCTGAAAACCCTCAAGAAGCGTTTTCGACGAGTTCGGCCTCACAAGCATCCAGCAGAAATTTTGCTCCTGCACGACAATGCACGCCCTCACACAAGTCTGAGAACCCGGGAAGAAATCACCAAATTGGGTTGGACGGTGCTACCCCATCCACCCTACAGTCCAGATCTGGCACCCTCCGACTTCCATCTCTTTGGGCCACTTAAAGATGCTATCCGCGGAACAAGATTTGAAGATGACGAGAGCGTGATTCAAGCAGTGAGGACATGGCTACGTGCACAGGACAAGAGCTGGTACCGGCAAGGCATGCATGCACTTGTTCCACGCTGGCGTAAAACCGTACAAGTTGATGGGGACTATGTGGAAAAATAGTATGTGTAAAGGAAACATTGATTTATATTGTCACTAAATTTGAGCCATCTTGAATAAATATGTTCTGAGGAAAAAAATGTGGGGCATTACTTAATGAGCGACCCTCGTATATTATGACTGTTATGCTAGCCCTTCAGATCAGACATCTGTTTGAGAAATTGATAGTCTCATCATTTGTTTACTCCTATACATTCACCAGGATAAGGTCTAGGGGATGAACAGTTTCCACAACTTTATGTACTTAAAAAAAATTAATGGTGAATAATCCAGTTTGTCACTGCCAGTCTTGTATTTGTTTTAAAATCATTTGACAGTGGTTTTGTTCTTTCATGATTTTTCCTTGTTGGAAGTAAAACCAGCATGTTATTGTATTGTGCTGTACTTGCATATATACAAAGAACTGAAGTGTCACGTTTATACACGTTACAAATATCTTGCCATTTGATTTTAAGGGGGTGGTGTCTCTGCATGTACAGAGGACAGTTTGTCATCCTTTTTCAGCTATTTTACAAATGTATGTTTGGCATTTCTTTTGGTCTGCCATTACAGTTGAAACTGTTTTTTTCTCAGTGACTGTAGACTATAAAAAAATTTAGGACTTTTGTATGGTACTACTCATGACAAAATTGAATGAGCTATTAAGTTCTTGATTAGTGTGGTAAGCACCACTGTACATTACCAAATTACATATCTGATTTTGGCTTCATGTAATTCAGTTGTATTTTATCCCATATTTATGGGTTTCTTTCATGTATATATTGAAGTGTGTGCATTCTTAAAATTGTGTTTTAAAATTTTGCAGACACTTTAGGATGGGCTATACCTTGTATGGGTGTTGATTGTTTCTTTCTTTCTTTTTGAAGAACTACAAAGTTGTCAACACAGACTGAAAGAGACAGATGGAAAACCGTCTTAAGTAATTTCCAAGTTTGGGGTTAACCCCAGGAAATAAGAAAATTTAGGTCTTTGTGCTGTAGCAGTATTTTGTTCCCTTCATAAATCTGTATTGTATGCATGTCGGGTTGATTCCCATGTTCCTCTTGCTCTGCATATGATTGAAGAGATTGTTTCAGCTTCATCAATACTGCCGCTAACAGTTCTTCGGTATTTTGAGTAGCTTCAGTTTTGAATTCATCTCAGTCATGAGTTTGGCTATCAGACGTGTGGATAATGACACAGTTGGAGAATAATCCCTTGTTGGTCCCTGATTTTCTATGGGTAGAGCAGTGAAGTGAACCAGTCCTAACCCTGTACAAAACATGATTTATTTTTATCATGAGGAAAGTGTGACTTCTTGGCCCCCCTTAATTTTGTGTTAATGTGAGCAGAAGCAAAACAGGCATTGAAAGAGAGAGGAGACAATGACCTTGATGTTATGAACACAAGCATTGATTTGGTGAACCTAAACTCATGAAGAGAGACAATAAATGTGTGGTTTGTGTATGCAGTTCATTATTTTTCAATCAGACAATTCCACTGGAGCAGAAATATGAATTACAGCATGTTTCATTTTAAGGTGGAAATATGCAGGCTATATTTTATGGCTTTGATTTTAGTGCCATAGATTTATGTTCCTTGGTTTAGACAATAAAAATTCCCTTAACCATGCATTGAAGGTTGTAAACAGTTGATTTACCTGTGCTTTTTACTAATTTGTATGATGTTTGCATAACAGGAGGCCAGTAGATGAGCTTTCTCCTGAGGAACGAGACGCCCGAACAGTATTTTGTATGCAGTTATCCCAACGAATTAGGGCTAGAGACCTGGAAGAATTCTTCTCTTCTGTTGGGAAGGTATTTACATTGTCATAATATACTCAAACTCATAGTTTACTAGGATTTGAGGTTTTCATGGTGGTGGGTATGAAGATGACTATCATCTGGGTTGTAGAGCTGTGTAGTCTCAGTTGTTTGTTGATATTGCAGCATTAACATTAAATTTTGGGGGATAGAGAACTCTATTTCTTGCTACCTAGTCTTACATTGGCTACAGTAAAGATATTACAGCTGCTTGTTAGTGGCAGTAGCATGGCTGGGGTGTGATGCTGAACACTCACCCCATCCAGTGCTGAGGTTAGGAATGAGGAGTGATGCATCATCTCCCCCCCAAGCACCTAAAAGGTATATAACAGGAGAGCTTGACATTTTTTACTCTCACATTAACTCTGTCAACTAAATACAGTAAAACCCCTGAAGTTGGACACCCCTATATCCTGGACAACCCTCTATATTGGACACTTTTAATTGGAACTGGCGAATATCCTATAATTTTACAAGTCCACAATACCCTATATCTTGGACACCCCTTTTGTTGTAAGTTGGACACGTTCATGCACTTGGCTTCAATGCTTTTCAGGGAAACTTTTCCAGTTACATATTTTGTTATTTTGAATTTCTGACTGATGAATTACTCCTCTCTGGAGTATTAGCTTATGGACATTGGAATGCATTGAAAGTGTTTAACTATTCTTTTGCTGAACCCTTAACTGGACTACAGTATTGCTGAAGACACAGTTTTAACTCCATCAGTACTGAGCTTGCATTTGAGTTCAGACTGTGTTAATAGAAATTTTCTTTTTGCGATGGGGAAGCGAAAATTGGTGGAATTAACTTTATAAAATGTTATTGAGGCTGGGGTGTAATGTGCAATGCATGGGAGTGGGCTTCAAAAGATTATTATTAATACTATTGTCATTAATTCTTAATTCAAGTAAGCCTACAGCAGTTAGTGTATGTAAGTAAATAGATTATATTGTCATTAGACCACAATCTGATTTTTCTCTTTCCATCTATCTTGGACACCTCTGTAAGTTGCACACATTTTTGTGGAACCCCAAGTGTCCAACTTAGAGAGGTTTTACTGTAATATTTAAAATTTAATTTCCTTCCCCCATAAGAAAACCACATTTCCTTTACAGTGATCAGTTGGCTAATACTGTTTATAGAAAGAATTGTTTGTTCTGATCATCATTGTAAAGCCATTAATACACTGTGAATAAAGTACTGAATTATTGAATCCTAAAAAAAAAGCTGTAAAGCGTTAAGATGATACATTGACGTAACAGATGTGATGCGGTTTCCTCATGACAAAGCTTTGAATTCACTCATTTCTTGAATTGAAAATTACTTTGATTATATAAGTTTGTTGATTATGGTTTAACATTATCAACATTACGAAAGATATTTTTACTGCGAAATTGTCATGTTGCAGTCATATGGCAATGACATTGTTACACATCCAAGGTTTTAACACTGGTGTCACTGGTAAGTAAGATGGGTTGTTGCAAAAATACTGAAATAAATAATGTTTAATTCGTGTGTTTGAGAGTTGGTGGCAAAAAGGCATTGAGGGGGTGGTCGAGTATATTCTTGTTATAATGGTGTGAAATTTTATGAAAAGAATGGAGTGAAACAGGAGCTAATTCTGGAGGCTGGCTGTTATGAAGCAATCTCATCTGACAGTGAAAATGAGCTTGATGATGATTGCAGTGGGCAGTAACAATAATGTGGCTGAAAACCAAGAGACACTTGGTCGTCACCATGTTCTCATCTGTGGAATCCTGATGGTGGCCATCCTATCATTAGAGCTCCCAGTGGATTGTAGGCATGAGGCAGTGATATGATCAAGGATTCTTCACTGATTGTCACCTTTTTCTCTTTCGTGGGTGTGGTCCAACTTTTGGTGGCAGTGATTAATAAATATATCCATTATTTAGACATACCTAGCAATGACAATGGTTGATGACTTTCTGATGTGACTGTACAAGAGATGTATGTATTTTTTTGCTCTTATACAAATAAGATATGAGTGAGGGACACATTGAAAGATTACTGATTCAATCGTATATACTATTTTACCATTATGAAAAATAATGTTTTTTTTCTTCATACATTGAGATTTGTGCATTTTTATAACAATATAAATCAAGCAGGAAAGTCTGGCAAGAACTACAACAGTTTTTGAAAAATCGGATCTTTCTTTGATATTGTCATTGACTTGTAATGTTTATAATCCATCTGGACATCCAAATTAGACTATCATTGTGCTGTTCTAAGGGAGAGTAATTTTCAATCAATACATTCCTTAAAAATTTGAATGCTGCAGTAGAACATTTGTAAACTGCAGCATGATGATTGCACATATGATGTGAACATATACTTGCAAAAGGACAGGCAAATTGCAATATAAATGATGACAGTAACACATGTGACAGTGCAGAGTGTTCCTAGGAGAGTGGAAGGGGTTGGCCACAAGCTTTGCATGGAAGGTTATCCTTTCATAATTTATTTGTTGTCCTGCACATGAGCTATTAACTGGTAATGTAATTGTGAGGCAGAATTATGAAGTAATGCCAGGGGATTTGGAAAAAGAGAATTTGAAATACTTTGGAGGTGTCGTGACAGCTGTGATTTGGAAAGACCATTGAGACATTTGCATAACCAACGGCAGAAGGAAACTTCTCTGAAGGTGGAGAACTCGAAAACCTGCCATATTTGAAGACTGCAGTCAACAGGGGACAGAATGGCTTCGCCTCAGTGACACGCACTTGCCAACACCAAGCTCAAGTAGATTCATGGTGGTTTCTATACTCAGATATAATTATTACATTGTGATCGATATATTGTATATTTAATTTGCAGTAATTTCAGAATCTAGAACCTTTGAAAAATATATTGTGCTATAAAAATGTTTCTGTAGAATTGGGCAGTGTTTACCCCCCCCCCCCCCCAAAAAAAAAAAAACTTATTACTACAGTATTGTGGAAGTAATAGTTTCACAGCTGTACACATTTTCCCACACTAAAAAAATTGTTAAATCATCAGATTAAATTCTGGTTATCAGCCCTAGAGTTTATGCATTTGAATATTTTATTCCTTAATATGGGTTAATTCCACATAATCAGATATGCCTTGGCATGGTGCTTAGACACAGGTCAGTTTTATCCTTATTCTGTTTTGCACACTATAGTGCATCTACATAAAATGCTATTATGTTGATCTTCAGCAGCATTTTTGAGTAATTATTTATGTTGCAGGTTCGGGATGTTAGATTAATCACATGTAACAAGACAAGGAGATTCAAAGGAATTGCTTATGTTGAGTTCAAGGATCCAGAATCAGTTCCTCTGGTAAGTTTCTGCTCAAATCATGTTTGGCCATTGTGCATACAAGTAGACCCAGACTTGGCACAGTAGCTTTGTTTGGGGGGAATTTGTGTGCAATATAAAGGAATTTCCTATAATAAATTGCTGACCAGGGCTATTGGTCAGTATGTTTAGGTGATTCTACATGTATATTTATTTGTTTTTTCTCAAATATGTTATTCTCCTGTCCTTTTTTGTGTGGTAATTATGGTGAATGCCCAAAAATGTGATATGGTTAGTATCTGTGGAGGGGAAATGGCAGGACATTGGAATGAGTCATTTACATTCACTTTAAATGCATGTGTGGAAGGCAGTAGATTCCAATCTATTTAAAATCAAGCCATGTTTGCAGGATTGACTCATTTTGTTTAAACATTTATATTTTAGCAAGAATAGAATTTTTGAAGGACTCTGTACTTCATAGTAATGATATTTCATTATATTTTTTCAACAACTTATACTTCTGACAGCCAATTTAATAAATACATTATGCAGAATCAATATAGTCACTAGACTGTATGACTATAGTTCAATTTTAGCTGGGGCAAAGATATTTTCTCTTTACCACTGCATCCAAACTGCTGTGGATTCCACACAGCCTTCATTCAATGTGTACTCGGATGGATGGGAGTGGCTGGGGCATGAAACTGACCAGTCATCTTCATTCAGTGCCAAGGTTTAGAATGCAGGTTTCTATACTTCCACTCTGTCACATCTTCATGGTATGGTGTTTAATTAAACTGAGTGATAACTTTGCCTTTCCCTTGTATTGTTTAACCATTAAGTTTGGGATCATACTCAGTGTACAGAGGAGAGTAGTGATGTTTGCATTTAACATTTAGGGAGTGAAAGTAATGTATGTTTTGTACTTTATTGATAACTAAATCATTAGTTTGGACTTGCATCTGTTCTGTGAATTTGACCTAGGTTTAGTGCATATAGTTTAAAATTTTAAGAACACAGTAGAAAGGAGGCTGTAGCAGGTGTGTAGAACACTTGCCCTGTTGCAACAGATACAAAGTATTTTAAATTTGACTTTGGGCACTTTGATTGAAAGATTTTGAGTATGGCAAAAAACATGCACATTTAACCCCGTCATTTCATTAGTTTTCTCACCCAGTTGCTTTATTTCAAATACTTTTTCTTAGGATAATACAAAGATTGTCATTGTCAGGTGAGTTTGTGGACAGGAAAGAACTGATTTGTGTCATTTATGACATGTTACAGGCATTGGGATTGGCAGGTCAGAAGTTGCTTGGCATCCCCATAATTGTTCAGCATACACAGGCTGAGAAAAACCGTGCAGGCAATTCAATGCCTAACATGGTTATTCCAAAGGGTAACAGTGGGCCCATGCGGCTATATGTTGGGTCATTACATTTCAACATCACTGAAGATATGCTGCGAGGAATATTTGAACCCTTTGGAAAGATAGATAACATTCAACTTATCATGGATCCAGAAACAGGACGTTCTAAGGGCTATGGCTTCCTGACAGTAAGTATATACAGTGAAACCTCGATGCATCGTTTTCGGCGGGGGTGGGAAATAAAAACGATGAATGCGGGAAAGCTTTAATTTTTTTAAAAAAAACAATGTTTCTCTTTCAAAGTTACTTCTTTTTACCAAAAAAGTCTTTAATGGACAACTGGTTTGTTGAAACTTTACGTTTTAGACCAAACAGAGCACTTTCCACGTTCAAAATGTTTTCTTCATCACGTTCACTAATATTAAGCGCATAAAAGAATGACTTCACTTTCGCCAATGCAGCGTGTGCTTCGGCAAAACTCGGCAAAGCTTCGGGCTCGCATTCGTCGTCTTCCTCTTCCTCACCGCTCCAACCCCCTTTGCGGACAATAACAGGAAGAATGGAAATACTATTACTGCCGAACTCAACGAAACGTAGCTGTAGAAGACCCTGAACCGCTGGAAACGAGATGAACTAGAAGAATGAAAAGTGCCGCCAGCCTTTCCTTTGTACTTGTAATAAAAGCATTTGTGAAGAAATTCACACTGCACATGCCATCTGGCATCGCTGGAACGAAATATGAGTGCACCCTAATTAAAATCGTAAAATTTCTGACAATGAGCACCGCCATTCACTCCAACTATCACCCCTGCACCGCTGACCCTCATTCCAAAAGAATGTGCTGGTTGGGCGACATAACAGGTTACTGCTACTGTGTATTCCAAAAACATTATGCGTCTTTCGGTATTAATTTATCTCTAAACCCAGCATTTTAAATTCTCAGAAACGATCATTGCGGGAAAATTGTGGGCCGGGACTAAGATTTTTGAACGATCGATGCGATAAAACGATAGTTCGAGGAACGATAGAAGCGGGAAAATGTAACATTATTTTATATGGGATGTATTCGGGGCCGAACAAAACGGACGATGCATCCGGGAAAACGATAGTTCCGGGAACGATTGATAGAGGTTTCACTGTAGTCTGCATGTTTACCTAGGATTTGCTCTGCATTCATCTTTTGAAAACATTTGGATAAGAAATTCTTACTATATCCTGTTTCTCAATTTTTCATCACTGTGTTATAAATTCTATGTCTTTACTGTGTATCCCACTTTGTAATATCTGTTTATTGATTTAATAGTTTCCCTTACACAGGATTCAGATTTGTTGATTCAGTGTACGTAACGCAATGATAAATTTCAACAATTTAATGTTTCTCTGTGTTTAACATCCATTTTGCTTATCGAACAAGAGAAACAACTTTGATCAGCTGCATTAAGTTAGCTTTATCATTTGCATGTAGTAATAGTGAACCAATTGTATGAATTTGAAAGAAAAGGAGAACCTTGTGTTTTATTTTTACAAAATATGGGGTGGAGTAAGAAGTTTAGAATTTATACTCAAATAAAGGTATTAGGTATGGCTTGCATAATTGCTGTAGAAAGAGTAATCCATTATGTTACAGACATTCAAGTTTCTCTATTTTGTTTCCTATGTTATACTTTTCATGTGCATCAAATGTGTTTATTGAAAAGGATCTTTGTATAATTTCTAGTTCCACAATGCAGATGATGCAAAGAAAGCCCTGGAACAACTGAATGGATTTGAGCTGGCAGGACGACCAATGAAAGTAGGAAATGTAACTGAGCGCTCTGACTCGGCGCAGGGTCCTTCAATTCTGGATAGTGACGAACTTGATAGGACAGGTATTGACTTAGGTGCCACAGGTCGCCTGCAGCTGATGTTTAAACTTGCAGAAGGTGAGTTATAAAAAATAATAGAAAGTTTCACAAGGAAATGTTGATTGAGTACTACATGTAGGTTTTACTTTGTTAGTAGCTGCACAGTCTCTGAGACCACTTTCACTTACTCAGTGTTAGGTAAAACTTTGAACATATAGTTTTACAATCCCCCATTAATACTATACTGAAGGTGCCCCCCCCCCCCCCCCCATCCACCTTCCATTCCTTAATATGCTGAGGACAAGCTGGTATTTTCATTGTATTTTCCTGTTGACTAAAACACCCACTCTATAATTATTGTCATTGCTGGATTCAGTAGGACTGCAATCACAGTTTGTACCAGAATCAGATTCATTGTCTTCAGCCGTATTCCTCATTTCCAGATGTTATTTACAGTCTTGTATTTTATGTGGCCTTATATATTTATATATATATATCTTAATTGCGTCATGTTTGTGTTTTATTGATACAATATTTTTATTTTCCATCTATACACAAACTTAAAATAATGTTGTTTAAAATTATTTAAAATTATAACATTCTCAGTAGACACTGCATCTTGTTACAAAAAAAAATTGTAACAAGATGCAGTGTCTACTGAGAATGTTATAAATTTAAATAATTTTAAACAACATTATTTTAAGTTTGTGTATAGACGGAAAATAAAAATATTGTATTTAATGTTCCTGCACTTACATGCTGTCTGCATAAGAAATATTTAAGTTATGAAGAGGCCTAAGTATTTGCAATTGCTTGATCAAGTGAAATGGATCAAAAATTATAGAAATGTATCTGCAGGATGCAGTATTTATCACGGGCTTATGACTAGAATGTAATGATCTTCAATCCAGTTTTATTGTTATTAAAGAAATATGATGATGATGATGATGATAATAATAATAATGTTAATTTTCTCTTCTTTGCTTAGGCTTTGATAACAGTCTTCAGAAAGACCTCACTGCCGTACTACAGTGAAACCTCTATCCATCGTTCCCGGAACTATCGTTTTCCCGGATGCATCGTCCGTTTTGTTCGGTCCCGAATACATCCCATATAAAATAATGTTACATTTTCCCGCTTCTATCGTTCCTTGAACTATCGTTTTATCGCATCGATCGTTCAAAAACCTTAGTCCCGGCCCACAATTTTCCCGCAATGATCGTTTCTGAGAATTTAAAATGCTGGGTTTAGAGATAAATTAATACCGAAAGACGCATAATGTTTTTGGAATACACAGTAGCGGTAACCTGTTATGTCGCCCAACCAGCAGATTCTTTTGGAATGAGGGTCAGTGGTGCAGGGGTGATAGTTGGAGTGAATGGCGGTGCTCATTGTCAGAAATTTTACGATTTTAATTAGGGTGCACTCATATTTCGTTCCAGCGATGCCAGATGGCATGTGCAGTGTGAATTTCTTCACAAATGCTTTTATTACAAGTACAAAGGAAAGGCTGGCTGCACTTTTCATTCTTCTGGTTTATCTCGTTTCCAGCGGTTCAGGGTCTTCTACAGCTACGTTTCGTTGAGTTCGGCAGTAATAGTATTTCCATTCTTCCTGTTATTGTCCGCAAAGGGGGTTGGAGCGGTGAGAAAGAGGAAGACGACGAATGCGAGCCCGAAGCTTTGCCGAGTTTTGCCGAAGCACACGCTGCATTGGCGAAAGTGAAGTTCTTTTATGCGCTTAATATTAGTGAACGTGACGAGGAAAACATTTTGAACGTGGAAAGTGCTCTGTTTGGTCTAAAACGTAAAGTTTCGACAAACCAGTTGTCCATTAAAGACTTTTTTGGTAAAAAGAAGTAACTTTGAAAGAGAAACATTGTTTTTTTTTAAATTTTTAATGCTTTCCCGCATTCATCGTTTTTATTTCCCACCCCCGCCGAAAACGATGCATCGAGGTTTCACTGTAGTGATTCTTCATAAAACTAGAGTTGAGATGAAAATTCATTTCCTTTATTTTTAATTTTGACATGTGTCTATTGTTTCCCTAAATACCAAATACTGAACTGTGTGGGATCTTCATTTGTGAAAGAAACCAAACTTTATTCAACAGTTTTGAGAAATAAAACACTTTATCTGTGACTTGCCACTTGTGCATTGAAAGGGTGTCATATTGATGTGAAGGTATTTTAAAGACATAATCATTCCATTTATGGTTACTATTATACATTCATGCTGTTTATCCAGCTGGTTCTACCTTTGAGTACATATCATAATGAAGAGGGAAAAGAGATATTCTCTTGTCACTTCTCTGTGGTTACAAAAACTTTGAATCCTGCAACACTTGATAGATATTGCTTAACCCATCAGCGTGGGAGAATTTAAATCCGAAGTCTATGCTGTGCTGTGGGAGGATTTTCTGCTTGGGGATTTAATTTTGAGCTTGAAAGTGCATCATTTTACTTATATGGGCACAACTTCCCTAATAATTGATGAATTTAAGTGAAACTTTGAACAAAATGTTCACAACACACTATGCTTTGGTCGTCTACAGTTCTATCAATTTCTTGAGGAGACAAAAAGCGTCTGCTACTCGAAGCCATAATCGCGGCTGACTGACGGCAGATATGTGCTACAGAAGTCTGTTCATACCAAGGGGAAAACAGAGAATGCATTGACTCAGCTTGCTGACATCATATACCGTTGCAAAGCTTGCAATGTGTCCTACACAGCTGTCGTAGCCGTAACTATATTACTCCATTCGTCTTCGATAGAGGGAGCCACAGAGCAGAGACTGAATGCAGTTGAGTTCAATAATCGATCTATATTTCAGAATCGAAAAACACTGGTAAAATCGATCTGTCAGAGTCAGAATACATTAACAACAAGGTCAGTCGTTACGAAGAAGTCTTAGGGCGCAATATGCGAGCAGTGCTCGGCACTCCACGCCGTGGGATGATTACATCATGACGAGTGATGTTCGGCACTCCATGCTGAAGGGTTAATTTGTGGATGAACAGTGTCCTTTTATGTTTATTGTTCGCCTCTGATTTAAGGTGTAATGTGTTGGTGCTAATATTGAATAATAATATGCAATTGCAGATGTTCATGTCAAGAATTCTTTACAAGTTTGCTTTAGTGTTATCAAAGGACTTATTATGGGCACATGTTATCTGTCTGTCATGTTTGTTTTTTTTAGCTGAGAAATTGTGCTGCCATCTGTCAGTGGTCTTACAAACTATACTTTGTTATTTAACTCCCGAAAGACAGCTGATTTTCATGGAATTTGGTATGGAAATTATGCCATTGGAAGCTACTCCAAAGTTGTAATTTTTAATTTCCAATGATGAATATTTGAATTTGTGAGGTGGTTGGTTGATCCTCAATGATGAAGTTATTATGCTGGATCCTCCACAGTGATGCCATTACTAATGATCATGATGTCATCACAGCTGACAAGAACACCAAACTGTCATCATACTTCCCACGTGCACAAATGTAACTGACTATGAACAATTCTGACATTTTATATGATGTTTGAAAAATCATTTGTCAGTTGAAATGGTTATTTGAATACAATTGGGCACCGCATACAGCGGGTTAGGGACCAGATCCCCGCCAAACAGCAAAAATCACCAAAAAGTGGATCTTTGCCTTTTCATTTGCAAATGCATATTAAAGCCTAATAAGATGTTTACACTATCATATAGTAAGTGCACAATAGCTCTAGGCCTAAGAAAACGATACAAAAGTAAAATGAATATCAATAGTACACACAATGCTTACCTTAAAATGGGGCCGGACGCACTTCTGTGGCTCAGCTGTTGAATGCATGGGGCTGAAAAAGTGGGGTCCTACTGTATATGTACGTAATTGAAAAGTGCCGTATTAGCGGATCGCCCAAAAGAGGGGCCCTACTGTACTACGCCAGTATTATAATTGTCAGACGCGTCTAGTCTGTTGCAACTTACAGCCAAAAATACAGAGCTGCCATGAACAGTGTCCATATGAATGATTTTATATCATACCCATAGGATGCACTTTGTACTAGAGAATTGTTCCCCAGAATTGTATCAGAACACTGAATACAGCAATTTATATGAAGATGTTTAACTTTGGAGAGGATGTCTCTTTTTATAATTGCAATAGATAAATATGGCAGTTGACAAAGAGTAATGAGATTTTTTTTAATACTTGCAGGTACTGGCCTACAAATACCTCAGGCAGCAGCAACTGCATTGAATCTTAACCCTGCAGGAAGTTTGCCAATCCAGCAACCAACACCTCCTATAGCTACACAGTGTTTTATGCTTGCCAATATGTTTGACCCTGCCATGTGAGTTTTTTATAAAAACTGTTTTTCTCGCAATACAGTGCTAGTTCCATTGTTTTAGCTTATGTAATTGGTGTAATGTCTCTCCTGTCAAATAGATTGTAATTAAATTTGATATTAGGAACTTCTAAAGTATATTAATGAAATTGAGTTTTGGTGCTTGTTGAGAGGGATAATCTACTGTTTAATGTGTTCCCCGTGTAAGCAGCAAAGAAGAAGAGGGTATGTGTTTTCCTTTGTCACTGTGTTGGGGTTTAAAATTTTTTAAGTACCAAAATTGAGTAATATCCCATGTTTTCCCATATTGTACTTGTTTTTGGTCTCATTAATTTTTATACCATTTCAGTAGTTTTGATTCATGTAAAATATCATTTTATTTGAATGTACCATATTTTGCATGTCTTCGGGTGGATGGGGGTGTCACCTTGGTTACTCCTAATGAATGAATCACCATCTTCCATTTTAGCAAGTTAAAAAAACCTTAATGGCAGTAAGTTGCTCTAAACAAGTTTGTATAATTTTGGGGCTGAAATTTAATGTTTTTCAGTGCCATATTTTATTAAGCTTTAAGCACCATTTAAATTTGCTAGAAGCAGTAGCTATACAGAGTTTTTATTATTGCTGGACATTTAAATTCTTGTGGTCTCATGTTGCAAATAACTTCAGTACATCTTTTACAATGTGTATAGCTGGTCTGTTGTAAAAGTGTCTACTTGAAATGTAACTAGGTAAGGTCTCTGTTGTCCATTTGTGTTGATGCAAGGTAACAATTTTATATATTATGTAATGCAAACAATGGTTTAAGACATTATTTTTCTATAATAGAGTCCCTGTTGGGAGGCAGGTAGTTGTGTAACTAGTCAAAAAATGTAAGACTTGAGGTTCTCACAGCGGTGAGTATGAAGATTTCTGTCTTCTGGGTTATTGCGCTGTGTAGTCTGGTCGATGTTAACCAACTTTTCAGAGGTCATACTGCCTCTGTCATCAGGGCGATGAATATGCCAATAGGGTGTGAGGAGTTGGATTTATAGGCAGGGAAGTGAAAGGTTTAGCCTGCCCCGAGCCATACAACTAAACTCACCTTTCTCTCTCTACTTTCTCTCCCTCTCCCACTCTCGCCCACGTGCTACCATTGGTCCACTCCCATACCTGCTCCCATTGGCTCGGGGCAGGCTAAACCTTTCACTTCCCTGCCTATAAATCCAACTCCTCACACCCTATTGGCATATTCATCGCCCTGATGACGGAGGCAGTATGACCTCTGAAACGTTGGGTAACATCGACCAGACTACACAGCGCAATAACCCAGAAGACAGAAATCTTCATAGTCAAAAAATCCCTGTCTTTTATGGAGTCCTCTGGTTCATTGCCATAGTTACAACAACCCTTCACAGGACCCTATCCTGAGCCAAGTCAATGAAATACACAGCCTCCCATTCTACTGCTCCTAATTTCAACAATAGGTATACTTAGCTAATAATTGTGGAATAATAATGTAAGATTTCAGTGAACTTTGTATAAGCTTTTATTTTGCTTTGGTGTTTATGCCACTGTGTTTCTTGCAGGGAAACAAACCCAACATGGGATGTGGAAATTCGTGATGATGTTATTGAGGAATGTAATAAGCATGGTGGAGTTCTTCATGTATATGTAGACAAAGCTTCACCTCAGGGAAATGTGTATGTGAAATGCCCATCAATAGCCACAGCTGTCGCAGCTGTTAATTCACTGCATGGTCGATGGTTTGCTGGTAAGTTCAGGTGTAGGTTACACCTTGCATGTAGAATTTGTTTTCTAGGAATTTGCGGCTGAAACTATTAACAGTGCGAATAAAAGGCAAATGAGGTGTGCAAGTCACATTGTTTAAATTAAATGTTAACTGAAACAGCAGCTGAGTTGAATACAAGACCCGTTTGTGAGTGAATGGTTAAATACTCGGCTGCTTTATAGTGGTACAAAGTAGCCTGAGTACGAAGAATTTATGCTCATTCTAATGGGTACTTGTAATATCTGAAAATGGTTGTTGTACATAATATTCTGGATTATCTCCTAACATTTAATTATGTATTTACACAGCACTACCATTTAAAAAGATTAATGTTGTTATGGCAATACAGTGGATTCCGGTTAATTGGGACACATCAGGACTAGAACACTTTGGCATAGTTAAGCGGCTACTACAGTTGTGAGAAGTTCCACGTAAAGAGTTAAAAATGTTTAAAACAAAAGACAAACTCCCATTTATTGAGCAACAAAAATACTGTAAATGAATTCTGGAACAAATGGTACAGATCAGAGAAAAATATTTACGCTAAAAACAATTTTAATTTAATGTTTATGTTACCGGCAATGTATGAAATCCAGCAATGTGTAGAATGCCAGAAGTCAGTAGGCAAAGTATGAAATAAGTCGTAATGTTAATATTGTTTGGTTGTGTAAATTAAAATTAATCAAAGTCAATTGGGTAAGCTGTCAAGATGGAGGTTGTGCAAGATAGTTGTGAAAACACCAAGCTACTAAATCTGAACATAACAAAAGTTGTTTTATATTAAGTTTTTGCAAATATAAAAGATAAAATAAAACTGTATAAATAGTATTATAGAAACTTCTTTGTTATATACTTTGCCGTAAGAATCCGAGGCATTTTATAAAATTCCCAGGTATTCTAGGCAAAGTATAAAATAAACTCTTAGTTTCATACATTACCTAAAAGTTCTAGACATTTTATAAAATACTTTGCCTACTGACATTAGGCATTCTATACATTGCCTAGGTATTCTGTACATTGCGGGATTTCATAATTTGCTGGTAATATATATATAAAACTCATGTATGCAGTTCTTAACAGTTGATGATGATAGAGGAATTTATTGAGTGTACCATGCTGCAACTGAACAAAATCAGCGCAGGTATCTAGTGCAGATATATGATTGCCATCATTGCCTTTCTGCATGAAGTAACGTCATAATGCAGCAACAAATTTCCTGGCATCCTGGTTAGTCACTCACTCCAGCTCAAGTGTGTCGCCCTCTTGACTTTCCTGGTATTCTGATGTCCTTTGGTGATTTGCTACAATTTGTTCAACAGATGCATTCTCATAATTCATTTTTATCATAACATTGAAGACTATTGTCGATGTATGCAGACTCTTTGTAGTTTCTGATGTGTTGCATTTCCAAAATGGCGTCATTTTCACTATCTGTCGTATTTTGCTTAAAACCACAGTGAGCATAGCAGTTCTTCATACTCACCGCTGTGAAAACCTCAAATCTTACACAGTTCTGAATGGTCTTGCTGCTTATTGCTTACAAGCAGAATCGCTACACTGTCTGAATATGCACATGTTTGTTACTGAGAAAATTAGCGATGACTCATTGACTCCTCCACACCACATGCCACAAGCGTGTCATCTAGCACTCACTGCCCCGATTAAACAGCATGGTGTCCCAAATCAGTGAAGCAAATTCTGGTTATTTTCTCGATTTGTTATTCTTTAAGATTTATCCCAAATAAACAGCTGCCCCCATTAACCGATGGCCCAATTAACCAGAATCTACTGCATATACTTTCTGTTAAATTGTTGTCTTGGAGATACAAAAATAATGAATAATATTTTGCATTATCTGAAAGTTGTCTATTGTAGTTGCAATCAACCATGTATAAGGACCCTTTCTATAAAGTGAAAGTCCCACTTACAATTTTATGTTTGATTTTTTGAGCCCATGATTCGATACAGGTTGCAATGTTGTACAGAATTTGGTATTAGTATATATAAAAATGTAAATATGAATTATTATGTAAAGCAATATTATACTGAGTACAGTGCATTTTTAAAACTCACTATAGTAGGGCCCCGCTTTTCGGCGCTCCGCTTTACAGCGATCCGCTAATATGGCGCTCAACAGCTGAGTCAGAGAAGTGCATCCGGCGCCATTTTCTTGTTGCTGATTCAGTCTGTTTACAGCTTTTGTGCGCTCCATGTCTCTCTGTATTTCTGGCAATTTTTTAAAGTTATTACAAACTGCATATTTATGTAATATTTTTGTGTTACTACAGTGGCATCTAAGGGTAGTAGCGATAAAAAGAGGATTCGTAAGCCTCTTACTTTAAATGCCAAGTTAGATAAGATTAAACTTCGTGAACAAGGTATGTCTATGGCCGAGATAGGACGTAAGCTAGGCCTAGCTCGCCAAACTGTTAGTGCCATCGTGAACGCTAAGGAGAAAGTGTTAAATGAAATTAAACGTGCCACACCAATGAACTCTAAAGTCATAAGAAAGAGAGATAGCCTTATTGCCGACACGGAAAAACTTTTAGTTGTGTGGATTGAAGATCAAACCAGCCACAATGTGTGTACTACTGATATTAATTTAACTTTCATATAAGTTTCTTAGGCCTAGCGCTATTGTGCACTTACTATATGATAGTGTAAACATCTTATTAGGCTTTGATATGCATTTGCAAGTGAAAAAAGGCAAAGATCCGCTTTTCTGCGATTTTTGCTTTACGGCGGGGGTCTGGTCCCTAACCTGCCGTATAAGCGGTGCCCTACTGTACACTGTTTTTTAATTATTGTAAAGCATATCACATACACTTACTTACCTGGTGTGAATACCATGATAATGGAAGTTCCCCATTAATATTCTGCTGGTGTCAGTAGTATATTGGGCAGGAAACTTGAAAGTGTCATACCGACAATCTTTTCTCCATACATTTTTATACAGAGAAAGTAAAGTTGTGCAATAATGATCTGTATGTGAACTCCCATTTGAAAGCAGTGTGACAACTTTTTAAGGGACTATACGTGTCATAAACCATTTCATTCTCAGAAGAACCCTAAAAATGATGTATGATATGCTTGTATGTCTGTCAGTAATACACAGTAGCTCATCATTCCATACCAGTCAATGCATGTTATTGATTTATGAGTGTTTAGAATGCTACATAAGTGTATAAAGTGTATCAGACAAGTTCATTGAAACTTGAATACTCATTGATTGTTGAAGTTGCATTATGTGTTGTGTTAGAATAGGAATTTCTTTCAAATTTGTAAAATTTAGTCACAATGAAAAATACAGCTTTTGTTAGTCCAGTACATACATCTGTATTTCAGAGTATTATTCATACATGGTTTTTATCCTGGCATACATCAAAAGTTTGTAGATTTTTGTAAAACTGAATTCCAAATTTTAAGGACCTATAATTGATTTTACTTAACTCTTTATGCACTATAGACAGAACAGACCATTCTGCTTGTAAGGTTTTTGAATTGTACTATTGCCCCTTCACTCTCCTCTCATATCTTAAATACTTTTAATTTTCCAGGGCGAGTCATCACAGCAGCTTATGTGCCCCTCATCAACTATCACAGTTTATTTCCTGATGCAATGACAGCACTGCAGCTGTTGATGCCATCAGCAGCCCGTAGAGGACTCTGAGAGTTTTGTATTGAAGTGCAAATCACTGTAAATCTCAGAATCCAAACAGTAGATGGAACCCATTTCTTTGTGCCATTTTCATGTGCAAAATGGGATGCCATGTAAAGAAACTGCAAACCTCATGAGATGACTTGGACCTCCTCCTACTTGTTTGCACATTTCAGAACAACTGTTACTCCAAATGTACATTTTTAACTTTGTGTAGAGATTTGTGGTACTATTGATTAATTTTTTCACTATTTAAAAATGTGAACTGGATTGTGTATGAAAAGCTGATATGATCTTGTACAGACATTAAATTTGAACATGTGGAGATATATATATATATAAAGTTTTTAGTGTCTTTTAATTTGAACAGGCAAGACTGGTGATGCAGATTGGGAGTGTTTCTGCAAATTACTTTTTAATTTGGTGGATGTAATGGTATAGTGTGATGAGTGTAAGATTATTCAAACCGAAGAGTGAAATTACATTTGAGGTGTTATTGATGTCGATTATTATTTCCGTGGATTGTAATTTTTCTTTTTCATTGTTAATGAAATCTACTTGAGGTAACAGCTGTGTGATATGGCAAAAACTTGTTTTTACCATTTAACGTGGCTGATAGTCCAAGATGATTTTATTAATTTGGTTTGTAATGAATGTTTTAGATGATGCATTTTCATTGTTGTTTACTTCCATATTAAAGAAAAGACAATTGCAATATAATCACATTCTGTAGTATGAAGTATTTTCATTAAGGTGAGTTTATGGATCTATATTTGTCTGATCAACAAACCCTTCTTTCTTCTGACCCTTAAGTATGAAATTTATGTAGTATGCTTAGTTATCTGATTATACACAACTGCATCTATATGTACTGCCTTATTCTGTGACCAGTATGGTGAGTATATTCAATTTCAAGTGTTTGCATGCTGTATATTTGGTACTCTGAGAAAATGTGCAAAAGAACCTTCATTATGAATGAGTCCACTGGTCCTTTCAAAGAACAAAAAATAATGTGGATATGTAATTGTACCACAGTTTTTGGAAGATTAAATTGTAGGTGAGGTGGGTGCCTGACCAACTCCTAAAGCTATGTCGACACTCGTGCGCTTTTACGTTCGTCAATGGCATACGTTATAGCGCACATAACGCATGCCTGAAGAGAGTTGAACGGCAGCAGTTTTAGCAGTGCATGCCTCATTGCACGTATACCCAGCCTGAGTGGGTTTTGGTTCAACACGCCGTGCGTCTTCGGAAGAAGAAACGTTTATCGACATTTACAAGTCGTTTCAACTGTTATGGGACCACAACCATCGAGACCACTAATAAAACAAAACGTAGCGATGCTTTGATTGAGATGAGCAGCAAGTTAAACATCGACGTGAAGAGTGTGAAAAACAAAATAAAAAGTTTGCGTTCATACTTTTCTAAGGAACGCCAAAAAGTGTTTAAAAGAAAAAGTGGTTCGGGCGCTGAAGATAACTACTCCACGTGGTTTGCCTATAAGTCTGCTGTTCATTACAGAGTCGATAACACCTAGGGAAACTAAGGAAAGTAACGAAGCATTGCTGAAACGAATTGCTTGGAAACTTTAAACAAATACATTAAGGACGCAAACGAATCACCGGTAGCTAAAAATCCCAGCGTTATAGCTAACTTGATCGCAACAGGTATCGCTTCTCTGAAGTGAGTGTTCCTTTTTGCGACTTTCGGCGCGACTATTTCCAAAAGCGTGTTGAAGTTTGCTCTGGACATTCGTGTAAAGTTTCTAAATAGAACCTCTTCATCGACTTCCAAATCCTTCAGAATTCCAAAATTCCGTTTCTTTAAATAATCCTTCATCCATATGCGTCGCCGCCGTTGCTCTTTTCTTTTGCTTTCACCTGTGATAACTAAATATGCTGCACTTTTGCCCATAAGTAAAGTTGCATCTGCCATGTTCCTCTCTCCTGTTCAGAAGAATTGCCTGACAAATGGCAGCATAGTGTAGACAGCTAGGGGCACATTCACCAAAGGCATGCCGTAAACGAATGTTGAAAACGAAAGCGCACGAGTGTAGACATAGCTTTAGACTATTAGGAATATTTCTGTGTGCAGCTTATTCCATGTAGTTTACAAATCAACCTATTCCAATACCAGGTTTATTTACTGTAATTGCTTGGATATGGAATGTTACTGTTTACAGCTCTGATACTAGGTTATGGCTCATCTTCGTACTTGAAGTGGTACGGGTGATATCTCTGTAGGTTTTAGTTGTAATGCAAATGTCTAACAATATTGTGGGGAATTGTCTGTGTAGTGGGTGAAAAAATGACATGGTGCTCTGTTGACCTTGATTATAATACAGGTACATTTGAACTGCTGGCTTTACACTTTTGGACCCCACAAGAAATGAAGGAATTATAGAAAAATTGAAAGTCGAACCAGTCTTTAAATTTATTCAGAATTATCATGCCAATTGAAAAGATCACGTTGAAAGAATGGACTCTGATAGTCCCAAACCAACTTCTGAACTACAGATCGAATGGAAAGAGAAACCTGGGAAGACCGGTAAAAAGATGGAATGAAACCGTAACAGTCCACTTGGCCTAATACTTGATGAATATGATCATGACATTTTAATTGCAAAAACGGATGGGATGGCAGCTTACTGGGCAATGGTTTTGGAATTACTAGGAAATTTGTAGTGTTAATGGGGGGTTTTCAGGGTTAGGTAATTGGATGGCTGTAAACGTTATTGCCGACTTTGCCCTCGTTATCTGTGGGTTCCTCGATTTTACCGTCTGTTTGCTGGTATAGGTTTAGTATAGCTGTGGATAGATGGAAGCAAAATACAAACGTGACGTCCGACGCCAAGTGCGTTGCCAACTTGTAACTAATTGTTACCGATCTCAAAAAATGTGTTTTGGATAGGAACATATCGGGAGGGCCTGTATGTTCGTGGCTTTCATCTGTGGTGTATATCAATGGCCGTAGGCCAATAACAAAATAAAAGAAGCCATAGCGAGAAGAAACGAAACTTTCAGGTGTGTGTTGCAGATGTTTTCAAGTTTGTGGCTTACGAAATGTCCCCCCAACGTTTTAGTTGGTGTCCAACACTGCCATTCCTTTACAGTTGTAATTGTGATTGGGCGATGGTGTGAACAATACAGTGTTGGACGTCAAAAATAGTGTATTTATCCCTCGTAGAGTCTTATGAAAAGTACACAATCTTTTATACTACACATATTTCTGTATTGCTCGAGTTATAGAATAGAATAGACGATAAAAGTTAACAGAACAGTACAAACAACTGTACTATATGTACAGAATTTTAGAATAAATTATGCAGAATTGGGAATGTAAATATAGATAGTTAATTCAGTTACCACGTTCATTTTCCCATTTGCATTTGTAAAATAACGTGATGGCCTAATTTCAAAGTACACCACGCATATATTTCATGTTATGAACTGTGAAAGACCCAGTAACAACACAACCTTTTTAATATTTTGAATAATTTTTGACAGCCTACTGAACACCAGAAACAGCATCTTGTTCGTATGAGCAACATACAGCATCATCTTTGTTTACTTTCTCTTTCAGTTTTCTCAGTATTCTTTAATGTTGACATTGGTTTTTTACAACCAACCTGTCCGCATGTATTTTGTATAGGTATATCTTTTTATCAGAAGTTGGTCCCATATTATTTGAAGAACAAAGACAGTACCTTTTGAGTTGTTAAAATCTGCTTTTACTTCTTGTAGCAGCATACATTTACAGTAGGAATGATGCAACATGAGTTCTAATAGTTCAGGTATTCTGAACCTTTTCTAGACCAAGGGCTACATTGATCCTTGCTTATTGACTTGCAGGCTGCAAGGTTGTAAATTACAATTTATTGAAACTTCACGTCACTTATTAACAATGTAAAATCTAACTTTCTTACAATTGCAACTAGTTAACCGCTTTTGCTTGTTTATCTTTTAATATCAGGTTTAATTTAATGTTGGTACAGTTTGCAAGCATCCCTCCATGTGCTTATCAGTAAGACACATGAGGTTCTTCATTAAATTAATCACTTGGTCACAATGATATGTACTGCTCAATATCAATAGCTTAACAGAGCATATTTCCTTGTACCAGGTAACTATTTTTCATCATATATGATGACACAGTTTTACAGTAGATATATGCAGGCTTCACAGAGCACATTGGTAGGCCTCTTGTTGATAACACTGATTTTCACACTGATTTCCCAAGATTCTTTGTGCAAAATGCATACAGCTTTGCTCTGCCTTGTCCTGTACCATCACTTCGTTTTAATTTATGTTAACATAGGACAAAAGTAAAGTCTTCAATTGCAGTCTTTTGTTTTGGAATGCTATATTCAGTTTTTGACCAGATTATATAACTTATCTTAGCTTAGCATGTTGTTAGCATTTAAAACTGGCAGTGCTTTAATGCTAGGGCTATACATTCATTCAGAATTTTCATATAAGGTGTTATACACAAGGAATTTATGGGTTATATGGTTGATTGATGTTTGATTTTGCATATTTGTAGTTCTCAGGTAGAACATTGTATGTTCCAGGACATTTGTTCTCACAGTATTTCTTTCTTTTCTAGATGTGGTTTTGTTAGATTAGGTTAGGTAATTTTATCACTAGAGGAACCAGAAATGTATTCTGACCTTTTACACCTGTAACTACATGGAGCAGATTTTTATTTTATTTTTGAGTAATAGTCATGCAGTGAATAAAGAAATATCCCATTTCTTGTGGAACCCAAAGGTTTCTTACCATTTTTATATGAGTCTGCCATTGGTTCCTGTCATATGAATCTGGTCCATTCCCTTCTACTGTATTTTGTTTAAATTCATTTGGATATCATTTTCCCTTGCATGCCTTGGCTTTCCAAATTGTCTTTTACCTTCAGGTTTTTCGAGCATATTTTGTATGCATTTTTCAACTCCCCTATGCTTGCCACCTCCCGTCCTCATCTTTCTTGACTTGATTCCATTGGTATTTGGTGAGGCGCACATATTCTTGTTTTGAATAAAATCTTCCAGCTCATCATATATTAATTCAGACTTAATGATGATTAATAAAATACGTCTCCAAATATTATCAGCACTCAGAATATAAATACTGTATGAAAACAAACACTTTACTCATTCTGACCTACTGTATACATTACTTAGCTCATCCAGAAATAAACATGCTCAAACTTTTTACAATTGCAAGTTTAAGTTTATAGCAAACTTTGCATCTTTCATAAGTGTGGTCACAAGACTTTTCTTTTGCAGACATGAGGGCAAAGACAACTTTGAAATTGGTGGTTGTATACCTATGTGCACATATTTTATTGTTCACTACAATTTTAATTACTGTAGAATCTGTACAGAATTCTCTACATAGGTTATTATTGGGAAATAGTGTGGATGAGGTGTCTGGTTTCATGTTGTGTCAGTATGTCTACACCTTTATTATAGTAAGTGCTGTTTCTTTCTTCAGTTGAACAATTTTATATACATTTTGGATATTGCACCATGGAATATGATGAATGGTACCATAAACTTTTTACATGCAGTTGACTGTTTATTTATGTGTTTGTATCAGATGGCTGTTGCCTTTCTTTTGCAGTTACTCAGAGGTTTTATGAAACTTTTTTAAATTTTTTTATTTAGTATATTGTCATATTGAGCCATTTACTATCTTTCTGAAAAGACAAAGGGGCCTAGCCAACTGCTCACAAAGGAAAAAAGAGTGAATCAGTCACCTTCATCTAGTGTTGAGCGTAGAACATGTGGACCTTCCTCTCCATACAACTCACATATTTAATGAGATGGTTCTTATGGATAGAGATAACTCTACATTTTAAATGCTAAATTTGGTCTGATATTAACCACATTTTTTACTATGAAGTTTTAGCCACTTTTGTAAATAAAAGATGATGACAAAATCCAGTAAGAGTAAAATACAAGACAGAATAATTTATCTGAGTATATAGATCATAGAACCTCAGTGGTATTCCCACACACACACACAGAAACAGACAGACACACACAACTAAGCATAATATAAGATGCTCTGAAGGGTTAAAGATAGTTTATGAAGCACTGTTGATTCATGTGTTTTGCACAGTGACAGAAATAACTAATTTTAGAGGAATATTACACCCCCCCCCCCCAACATAACAGACAGTGAAGTCTCACTTCCTCATTCAAGATTTCTGCCATAGCAGTATGTTTTATTTGAGATTTAGTTAGTGTGTAGTTTCTTTGTATATGTTAGCACTTGGACTAAATAGAATCTGGAAGGTTTCTTGCTGTGTGGAACTGGAAAGACTACTTACATTTACAGGTAGCATTATAATTTGTTACAGTTTATGCCTTGTGTTACAACACAGAACATTAGAACTGTTTATAGAGCACCTTGAAGGTCAAAAAAGTTACAGGATAAAATCATGTATGTCCAAACAAAATGGCAGGAGCAGGACTGCAGTCTTATGAGATAAAATGTCAGTATGCTGTGTAAGTGTTGGTCTGTAGACTGTCATTGAAAGATGGCAGCAAAAGAAGTGTTACCAGGTCATCTTGCATTGTCTGACAAGCAACATTTTCTGCGGTATAATTAAATGCCATGATGTTCATCACCAACAGACAATGTGATAATGGACTCTGATGTCTCTAATGTGCATGGAACATAACAGTGAACATAATAACCCCAGTGGGCATTAGTTTTTTGGTAATCAGTGAACTTTTATCATAATTTTTAATGTTACAGGTTCTAAATGGCTGCACCAAATTTGACACGGTTAACGAGAAATGTGAAGAAGCTGGAGAAACCTCGTCCTCTGAAGATTTCAGGGAACTCTAATCGCCTTTCCACCATTGATGGCAGACTAAATTCTGGCAAGTGGAATGATTGGTGTATTAAACCATTTTTCATCCTCTGTCAGGAGGTTCCAGGCATTTTATTTTTCTTGGATAGGTCAATGTCTGAAGACTTCTACACTATCTGTATGAATTTTCTCCCACATTATGTTTGCATGCATAGTCTTTGTTTATCTTTGCTATTTACATTTTTGACATCTCTTCTAGTAGTGCATACACTGGAATAGCAGAAGGCATATCAGACTCTTTTATTCTTTACCCAAATTCACCTTTTAGACTGATTGGATGATGTGTGTTCAGTGTATTAATTTATTTTTAGTCTTGGTATAAGTGTCATATTCACATGTCTTGATCCTTAGAAATGAATTCTGTTTCCCAGTCTTTAAATATGCAGCACAGGTGTGAGGCTGCTGTAATTGCTCTTTCACTTGCTGCAGAAATGCAGCTACAATTTCATCTCTCCCTGCCAGCTTAAATGGTTCAAATGTTTTTATTGGTTCATTTGAACTTTGATTAGTTGATAACCCATCTGAACATATTCCAGCTTCCCTCTTATCTTTGTTTTTCTGTACATCCAGGAATGGTTGTCCTTGTCAATCTACTGATTAGTCACATTTGAATCTAGAAAATGGACCCTGTGTAATTCTTCCAGAGTCTCCATTCCAGTCTGAGTATACTGACCATCAGGTACCTTGCTTATTCTGCTGGTAACATGTTTTGCCATGATTTTCATAAGTGACACTGCTTGGTTCATCTTCAACCTCTTTATAGTACCTCTTCTATGAGGATCATCATTATTCCATATTCCAGAAGCATCCATTTACCTGCTCTTTTCTCCCTGTTAAATAGCCTTCTTTTTTTACTGTCAGGCCACAATTCTTTATTCCACCAAGGCACATTCCTTGGAAAATGAGCAGTCCTGCTGGATGGACAGTTTCAGTGATAAGGTGACCTGTTGCAACTGATGACATCCAACTCTTTATCCTGCACCCAGCCATTGGTTTGTGGCATAACTTTAATATTTACTCTTAGGTCTTGTCTTTGGTTTTTGTGGAGTTATTAAAATTAGCTCTGTCAGTTTTCTGCTGTATGTGAAAGCATATGAAGGTATCTGACAGTAAGGGCCCTTCAGTACATCCCATTCATTCTTTAGGTTTCCTCCTTTTTTGGTCCCTGGTGTTAAACAAATTGCTACTGCTAATTGTTCAAATGCAGGTTTGTTGTGTTGAGTGAAAATACTCGGGTTTCAAATTACCAAATATTTCATTAAGCTTTCTCCTCTTTAGTTGGTTCTGTTGTTCTTTCACATGATATAATGTACATTGGCATCACAAGCAGTGATGATGAGTAGCTTTCTTGTGCTACTACAGTAGCAAGTAATATATCTCATCATCATGGTTGGCGGTTCATGTGTATCATAGAGAAGGTATGCTGAGTTTGCTATGAGTTCCTTTTCACTTCCTCCAGTCATGTATGTAGTTATTACCTTTGTTATGTCCCTGAAACTGAGCTCCTGCAGAGATAATGCATTACTCTGATTCCTGATAAAACCAGTGGGTATCAAAGAGTTCAGTGGAGAATTTATTCCCATAGTTCCACTTAATCCTGTTTTTTGGCCCCCATGAACCTGGGGTTCCTGAATAAGTGCTGTGACTATCTTTCCCAAAGCAGGTGTCTTCTATGGTGTGAATTAATTTGAATGAATTTCATGGTAAAATTTTTTTACTCCCCCCCATTATTGTGTATGGAGTCTGCTTATATCCCCTCCCCTTGGTTTACTTCCCCATATAAGTGAAAGGTAGGAATATGATGAGGTGCTGCTTGGTATTCCAAGGGGATGATTAGTGACACTGTCATCACTATTTCAGTGCCTTGCAGCCATCAGCATGATTCCTCACTCCTTGGCTTCAGTGGGTCAGAGCTCTGTTGTCATCCCAAGAGACATTACCAAAAAACAAATTTCAGTTTAATGAAAATTAGTCTTTAAGTATGTTTTTTACTAAGTTGATTCTATTGGCCAGTTCTCTTGGTGAGTGTGTGTTGTAAAGAGCACTCCAGTTTTCTTGGTGTGGATTTTACATTCATTCCATCCTACTTATTTTCCTTCAATATATTCTGAATACATTGTTCCCAATTTTTGTCTAGATATTCATGTGGTCTAAGGTAATGTTTCAGTTCATCTTATTTACATGTCTTTACTATCTAAAATATGAACTTTCTGGAATTTCTTTAAGTAATTTAACACCAAAATTAATTCTTACTGTTTGCTTCCTAATTTTATCCATTCAAGTTTTCTTTTATGTTCATATGTAATTTCGAGTTATTGTAATTGGCTTAGATGTTTCATTGTCAATTACCACAATTCAAAGTTAAGGCATTTTAAGAATGCAAGTTCTCAATAAAGTGATGCATACTTGTTTGGCCATGAATTTAATTTGTTCCTAGGGAACATGTACAACAAATATCTTAAGTACAGAAATTTTGGATGAAATTGAAATTAAGTATTGTTGATGTGTATATGTGTAATAATTATGGTGGTATACATCTGCACATTGTGCTAACACTATTAAATAAAGAAAATGGAAATATGGCATTAATGTAAGTTTAAATAATGAAGAATATTTTATTCTGTAAATTTATTGGGTTACTTCTTTTGAGGTCTTAAGATGTAGCTCCCCCTTTGCTCACATTTGAGCACTGCAATTTTTTAAGATACCACTTTGCATATGGATATTGTGTGTTTAGAGACTGACCAAAACATTTTAATAATAGCTATAAATTAACAACAGGAATGAAGACAGTGCCATGCAGAAAGAGCAAAATACATTGCCATCACTAATAATTCTTTGCACACTTCCAGTGCTTATATTGCATGCCTTAACAGTAAATTCTTGCGCTTTGTGTGGACTGGCATGGTGGTGTCTGCTTCATGCTTGAAGTAACTGAATACCTTAAACACTGATTACCTGAGCTAGCATACAGCAAGTGACTTAAGCTGACTAGCTGACAGAGACATGTGAAGATGGATGCACAGAAGCATCCAAAACTGAGCTGCCATCACTTGTGTTAGTCAGAAAAACAATCATCACAGCTTAAAAGTGTATGGTATGGATATGTTTACCTTTCTGAATTTATAGATTATTTCTGTGGTGCCATTGAATGATGACATGTAGAAATGTTCATTGAAACTTTTGGACAGTGGACATGTCCCTTATGCATTTATATGTTGTATGAATATTGACATAAATATATGCTTTTCTTCCAGTTGAGGACATTATGGCCCTAGCTGACAGTGTCTCAATGCACTTAGCAAATGCCAATTTTGATCAAATGCTGCGTGTAAACATCATATCAATATGTAACAGCCTGAAGCTGTTTGGACAACAGCTGGAAACAATTTATAAAGGTACAGTTAACACCCTAGGTCAATTAATTTGTTACACGTTGAGCAGTATGTTGATGGTAATAACATAAAATGAGCTTATGCATTTCCTTCTGTATCAGATCAGCTGGATAGGATATTTGTAGCATTTCGTAATGGGTGCAGAGATGAACGTCTGGATTACCTGTCTAGAGTCCATTTGTTGGAAGCCATTGAACTGCGAGCTTCCAACTGGCAGGGATGTGACAATCTTATAGCATACTACAAGGCAAAGACTTCAATCGAGGTAAATTTTCAGTTACTGTTATCATTATCATCATCATAAATTAACTAACTAACTCCCTGGTAGCAAAACCCACAGGTTCAACACCAACAACACCAAAGCCTGCCACCGAACCCTGAGGCAACTCCATCAATTTGCCATCCTCACAGCCCACTTACCTAAGATCCATCTTGATGTTATCCTCTCATCTCCTTCTTGGTCTGTTCAGTGGTCGTTTTCCAGGATTACCTACCAAAATCCTATATGCACCCCTTCCCCCCCCCCCCCCCATGCATGCTACATGTCTAGCCCGCCATAGCCTCCTAGATTTCACTATCCTCACTGTGCTATATAACCCATACAATTTGCGCAGCTCCTCGTTGTGCAGTATTCTAAGTTCTCTACTTATTTCATCCCTCTTCAGTCCAGATATCCTCTTGAGAACTCTGTTTACATACAGTTGTAATCTACGTTCTTCCTTCAAAGTAAGAGGCCATGTTTGACAACCATACAAGACATCCAGCAAAATTATTGTTTTATATATCCTGATCTTCAGTGTTTGGATAGTAAACAAGATGATAGCAGTTTTTGAATTGAATGAAAATAAGCATTTCTTGAATGTATTCTACTCCTAATTTCATCATGGACTTTTTTCCCTATTTATTGTTGTTCCCAGATACTTAAATTTTGAAACATCTAAAAATGATGTGTTACTTATAATTATGTTCTTCCATTGTTGATGATGATCCTGTATTATGCCCATGTATTTAGTTTTGTCTACATTTACTTCTAGGCTTATTCCTTGATAGCCTGTAGAAGGATCATCATAAATTATGCATGATCAACTCATTTGCTTAAATAGCTTGCAATCAGAGCCTATTAGTAGATCACTTGCAATTCACCAGTCTCATATTTGACCAAGTAGTTTGTTTGTGTCCCATTAGTTTGTAGCAGGTGCTGTAGATTATTGTAAACCAAATCTTTGGGCTGTAACAGCATACGAAAACAAAAATTACTCGCTCGCCGAGACCAGCTACAGCCACCGAACACGGGATCAATAGCTAAGTGCAAGTTCTACTTCTGTGAGTAACAGCATCTAGTGCAGTGTCACTTCAAATATTTTGTCAAATACCCTTTTCAATTTTAATTCTGAATCCAGTTTGAACCATTTGACTAAATGTATTAATTTCCCTGATGCCACTGATGGTGACCTCTTGAGGTCGAAACGCGTATGGCAATAGTGTCTTATTATAGTGTTAATAGTTGTTGGTTTGCTTACTCTATATTTTAATAAATATAGGTTGTGAGGGCATGGAGTGAATTTAGCAGACCCAGGATAAGTTCCAGTGGCAGACCCTTATGGACCTTTAGGTTGAATACAAGCTGGGAATTTCTTGATAAATAGAGTGATTATAAAGTTCTCAAGTAACACCATGTACCATGAACTTATGTAACTGTGGATGGGGGGATATCCTCTGAGTACAGAAAGCTGTCAGTCTATGACTAATTTGATGCTGGTCTTAAAATTCTAGTTACTGTAAATGGGTATTTAACATAGACAAAAAAATTGCTATTTACAGCTAGCAACTCTTTTTGTTGATTCTCTTTAAACATCTAAATATTTTGAGCTGAACACTGCCATTTTTTACTGCTCTGTACTTCCCATTTTTGAATGATGTGATTGGGTGAGAAAGATAACATGAAGTTTCAGGTTTGGAAGATGATGGCAATGCACAGCTTTGTTACAGTCCTCAGCTCCTTGGAAGATGGATATGTTTGACATCTCTTACAGGATAATTTGGGAGAAGTCTGCCTAACTTTGTGGGCAGGGCCATACTTAGGCACCAGCCTGGGGCCCCCAATAAAGTTAATTTTGACAAAAGTAAAAAGAATCACAAATTTTACTACATACAAATTACAATGATAAATATCAGGGTCATGCAAAAGTACTTCAGGCCCGGGTTCAAGAAGAAATCGGCGACCCCTTACTTATTTGAGATAAAATATTAAATCGCGTTGCAATGAGTGAACCAAGTTGGGAGACCTGGCCACCCCAAATATTTCCTTTTGTCTTATTGTGTGGAGGTTTCTGTATTTCTGTGGCAACCAATGAAAAAATTATATTATTATTTCTAATTAAAAATATTAAACGTTTTGTGCTTTATTGATCGGAGCCCCAGTACGCCGCACTCAGCGCAGCCCCCCCCCCCTTTTGCATGGCTCTGATAAAGACGGTATTTTTTTTACAAAAAGAGGATGTGAAATGAACTACTTTTGAAAGAGTAGCGGACGCTGGTCATGAAAGTCAGAAACACGGCAATGGTAGTCGTTGCACTGACCACATGATGAACCCCCAAGGCCGTATGGCTGGCCATCATACCCTCACAGGCTATTGCGACACAGAGTTTAGTTTAGTATAGTTCTTTATATTTCGCAGTATTACAACATTTGTCTTCAAACAGATTGGTTAAAATAATTGTTTTTTTTTCTGATTATATATATATGTATGCTTTATATATATTTATACACACACACACACACACACACACACTCATGCTGACCACTCACCCCCATCTAGTGCCGAGGTCAAGGAAGAGAGGAGCTATACCTCCACTCACCCCAAACGCCTACATGGCGTATAGTGGGACAAACTTTACTTTACTTTTTACACACACACACACTCACTCTGGTATCTTTAAAGGGGGCCCCGCAATAGCTTAGGGCCTTGGGCCCAAAGATGTGTAAGTATGGTCCTGTTAGTGTGTACATTATTCAAGTGATTTAAGTAACTTGATCCTATTTGACATAAGTTTAATCATTGTAGTTTGGAAGTAAGTTAAAATTGTACCAGAAACTAGGTACTTTAATGAAACCTTTAGTAATAACTTAAAAGTTAATCTGAAATATTGTGTTTTTTTACAATTATTTCATAATGAAACATGTTAAAAATTGTGCAGTAACTCCATGTGAAACTAAAAGTGTTATTTCATAATGAAACACATATGAAAATTGTTAAAAGTGTTTGGCTGCAACTTGAATTCACATTTAAGCATGACATATCAAGAAGGTGGAGATTGATTCAGATTAATCTGTGGCATAAAACATTTTTTGAAGGAGAGCATTTCTGTTATCTGCAGCTCAGCATGTATTATGAGTAGTAAAGGAAGAGGAAAAAAACATAAGCAAAAATAGTGGATAACGACCTTGCTTAAACAACAAACAAAGCCAACATTGCTTGAAAACCTTAGTATGAATGGTGGAAGTGGGTTTTGAAATTTTATGACAAGCATTAGATATTGAATTGCTTGTGACTTTCTGTGGTGGTGTTGAAGAGTTCAGTGTTGCTAATGTAGATTTGATTGAACTTGTTCAGGTGCTGGCATTTGTGGTAGTACTGTTTAAATTGTGGGTTCTAGTGCAAGAAAGGTAGTTTAGAATAATGCACAATTAAAATATCAACATTTACTGCTGTTCACTTGGCATTCTTTTTGATTGTATTTGTTGTAGAATCAAGACATGCTGCCAGTACCTGATACACCAACACTTCTTTCTATGGCGTCTCCCTTACTTGGTACTTCGTCCTCCCCGACACAATCACAAGCATTGCTCCTGAGCTCTGGTGAGATTATAAAAACTTCAGGAAAATTTGCCAAGCCAACCAAGATACCAGGCAAGAATTACTGCAAGGATGAGGTTGTGATCCGCAATTCAGACTCTGGGAAAGGTTAGTATCATATGCTTTTTCTTTTCCTTATGATACTGGGACAAATCATTGTATCTATAATTCAACTACTAATAAGTAGTTGAAATAATGTAGTATTATTGAAAGGAAATACATTTACAACTTTTGATTTTATAGCGGTCAGTTTTCACTGTAAAGTCGTCTGGGTATCACATTTCATTTAACCCTGGAGGCAGCAAGATACCGTGAAACTTCTGTAATCTTCAGCATTTTGATATTGTGTGATACCCAGGACACACTACATTGAAAGTAATTTGACTTTTATGAATGAAACTAGTTTGTTACAATATGTCATGTGTACTGTGCTTTGTTTGTTTTGGGAGCTCAGATATATACTCAGAATTTGTTTTTTATGAGTTAATATCTGTGTTTACAGGACAGCAACACCGGCATTTGACCTCTTTGCCTTAATGTGAAATCAAGCAGACCACAATTTTTGGTCTTTGCTCTTTATGCAGAAGCTAAGGCTTATGTTAGGCCATGCCATAGCACAGGCAGTTAGCTGCCAACTTCTCACCACAGAAGCCTGGGTTTGATCCCAGGGTTTCCACATGGAACTTGTGGTAGACATAGTGCCACTGGTGCAGGTTTTTCTTCTAATCCTTTGGTTTTCCTCTGTCAGTATCATTCCACCACTGCTCCTTGTTAACCCCAGTATCATCTGGGGGGTGGACAATGACCCCTATTAGTTTCTGCAGTTCTTCAGAGACATAGCCTCACAGTGGGTTGTGTTGATGTTCTGTATTGTCTTGTCAAGAACCAAGGTTCTCTGCATCATATGGTGATCTGTGTTACAGAGAGGTTCATGTATGATTTGATTGCATATTTTAATATAAAAATTCATTATTACTTGGTCTACCATAATATAAAGAATTTAACTTCATGAAAAATTCAGTATGTGCATATTGATTAGTGAATGTTTCATTCTTCAATATATTTATAGAAAATAAGTAATTCCTTTTAATCCTTTCTGGTCCAATGTTTAGGCAGCTTTAGCGCTCAGGTCTGATACTAAAGTATTCTTATTTGGGTGGACTACGTGTTTGATAGTTGTCACAATTTGTCCAAGGGAAACTCACATTTGTCAGTGGAAATCTTTGTATTCTACTTGATACAAATTACTTCAAAACAAATCAGTTAAGTCAGTCCCATTGCAAAAGGTATTTTCACATTATTAACCTTTATTATGTAGGGAAAAGTGATTTAAATCCACATACTATTTGGCTGCAAGACAGCCTTTCTGTCTGTGGTTGACAGTTTAGCAGTATGTGTAGAGCTGGACTGCACATAAGATGTGATACAGGGATGATGAAGGTTAATTTGAACTAGACTAATACAACATACGAAAAGAAATTTGGACCGAGAAGTTTTATTGACTGTTTTGCTGGAAAGCAGGCAAGGATCTAGTTCTATTATAGTCCAAATACAAGGTAGATGAAATCAGGATATCCTGAAGTAAAGTTTCACTGTGTAGATGGACTCATTTAAAAAGTGTACTTTGATGTTTTCTTAATATGGTGTAGTGATGGGCATCAAAGGACGACGTGTTCATATGATTGAGGAGCTGAGCGAGACCATCATTTCATTTCAGCGAGGTAAAACCCCAACGTACGCTCGCTTTAGGTCTGACCAGAGTTATATAACAATTTGCATTGTGTTTTCTGTGGCATGGACTAATATAAATTGATTGTTGTTGAATGAGTTGGCTACTAGTGTATGTTGAACTAACATGACATCTATTGTGACTACTGTTTACTGCCTTCTAATTATGTGAATGTCCATATTGCTTAGTGTCTATTCAAACATCACAGTCAGAGTAGAATAATATTATGGCTTAAGTTAATTACCTAACTTTCGTATTACAAATCAGTCCCCCAGTATTATGTTTATCTTACAACAGTTTGATATTCTGCTAGAAGCAATCAATTGATTATATTTCTTGGAACTTTTTCTGAAAGATTTGTTTAAATAATATAATTACTAATGTCAGTGCCTGAGATTGCTTCCTTCTAACATCAACATTTATTTCTCTTTTGACTGATCATGGTGTCTGCAATGCAGACATCTTCATAAGAAACAAATTATTTCTTTTCCTCACATATATGGAACTAAATTGGCCAAGTTATTTTAAGGTGTATGGATGTGAGAAGTCTTTGAAATGTCTCCCTTTCTTAACTACTGCTGTGAACTTTGTTTTATTGTTACTTGAGTGAATTAGTAGCTTGTTGATATGGCCTATAATTGGGTACCTATGGCAAGGAATTAAAGTATATTTTCAATAATGGTAGAATATATGTGCTGAAATCTCAATTTAACACTTTGTTGAGGTACACTGGATTTGAATACTAAGTATAAAACAAGTGTTGGAAATAAGCATGGAGACATTAGGACAGGGCAGTCAAAATAAAATTCTGAATGAGGGAAATGCTTAAATTGAGGAACACTGACTAGGTACGAATTTCTCTGTTTTATGAATTACAAGTAACAGTGTGGTAAGTAGCTTATGATTTAAAGGTTTCCATCAGACTATAATGTAAATTTTGTTATGGTGACAGCTAAATGTTAATGATTTGCCCTTAACCATAAAAATCCTCAGAGGCAGGCATTGTGAGATTACTTGAATGCAGAGTTAATCTCTTTATTAATTTTACTTTTTAATGTAATGAATATTAAATGTAACTGCCTGCTAATATATTTTGTATGTTTGTGTCATAGATCAATTCAGCAAATGTAGAACTTGGTTAGTAAAGGTAAAATTGTCCATTTGTAAGCCTTATATGATGATGATATTCAGAGAGTGGTGAGGTAAAGGCTCACACATTCCAGACCTTGATATTGGATGAAGTTTCCATTACAGATCAATCCAGAAAATTTTAGTCTTGTTAGAAAGGTAAATTTGTTTCTGTTACCAAACAGAATATCATGAAGTCACATTTGATGTTGCATTTTAAACTTCATCTGAGTGATTAAATCAAAAGGGATAAATAATATGTAGAATTTATGTATGACAAGCACCTGTGACTTCCAGAGGTCAAGAATACTGTTTTGATTAGGTGTCATGTACAATCATTATCCACTGACTTGTGATTGTCCTGTTTATTTCTGTGTGGATTTGTTTAAAAACATTTTAACTACATGTCTCACTTTCTTCTATAAAACTGTAATGATCAAAGAATTAACTTTACTTACTCAGCAGTAAGCTTATACTTTATTTCTTGTAACAGTATGAAACTCATCATGCAATCTGTTAATGTATTTTGTTGTTATAAGAAAGAATCTCATCTCGCACATGTACATATTCAACACTTATTTTCTGTCTGCATACAGTGACTTGACATGCATAAGCTAATGGCTTAAAGTATTTGGGTCACCTTGCAGAATTCATCCTTTAGTTAACTGGAAGTAGTTCTTCAAATCACTGTAACATTGTGTTCAGTTTTGTACTTTTTTGTGTATGTAAGTTGTCAGTGACAGATCTTATGGTCCAAACAAAAGCTGTGTTGTTGATTTAGTTTACCAGAAGTTATTTATTGTAGTTCTTTAAAGCATAAAGCATTTCATAATTTGTCATGATCCTACCATTTGCTATGGCCTTTATAACCCTACAGCAAAACCTGGATAAAAGTTTCTTATTTTAGGCACCTCATTCTAGTTGCAGGAAATTTACATTCATCAAATTGTTTATCATTTGCAAATCTGCCAACTCTCTTTGCATTTACAGACTGTGTAGTTGCTTTGCAAATGTACTGTGATTTACATTGTAGACATTTTACTTGTACATGCAGTGAATAGCTTGGCACAAAGTAACATCTGGTTGAAATCCTCATTAGGGTCTGGCTGTGCTGAATAAATTAAATTACTGCCATTTCTTCCTACTACATGCCATCTGATTTGTCGGTCACAACCTTTTTACTGTATTAAGTTTGACACTGCATAACTTCAACAGCAAATACACAGTCATAAAGTAATTATCATATTTTCAATACATCTCAGGTCTTTTATTACTGTTGTATACATGGTATGATAATATTAAAATGGATCTTAGAAAAGTAGTGTAGGGGGGTTTGGACTCAGGCGAGGGACTTACAGCATGCTGTTGGGAACACAGTAATGAACCTCAGGTTCCATGAAAGGCAGTGAATTTTTTTGACTAGCTGAGTGTACTTGCAGCTTAAGAAGGACTGCTCCATGGAGATAGTTTAGTTGGAAATTTGAATTAAGCTTGAATTCACATATGTTTGATGTAGAAGAGACAGTTTACCCAGTATTAAAATCAGGTTTTGCAGACAGCCATCTCTGCAAAAATAATTTTCTTTGAAGTTGTGCACATTTATCCTGAATTCTGCCCAGCATGGAGAGAATGTTAACAAGCAATTCCTTGCTTTGAATTTCAGGTCTGTCACTGCATGAACTCTTTTACCACATGCATTGTATTTCATGCAGACTTCGCAATTCATAAAATATTACCGTATTTACCCATGTATAACTTATTTGTTTTATAATTTCTTTCCTAAAATTAGGGTCACAAAGCATTTGAGGGAGAAAGCAAGTAGCCCATGTTTTGCGCATCATAAAATGTATCGTTGTGTGTCCACTTCCAGTTATAAAATTTACAATTTCTGTTACTGTCACAATAGAACTGCAAACAGTCACGCTATAATTTTGACTGTTTCAAAATATGTGTTCGTCCATTTCACGAATTTCACATTCCCATAGTAAAAAATGTGATGAGAACAATTGGGGCGGTTTTTTGTGTTATGTAACAGTGTTGTTAAAGCCTAAGTGTGCTGAGCACATGGTGAGTGCCACACTATCTGTGTTTAAACCCATTAACCTAATTAATGAAAAGTAAATGCACAGAATATAAATTTCCATCCAATTTTCTTTCATCCTCTAATGACCGTGAAGAACTATGAAACATTAAAATCCAAATAAATTATTATATGGTATTGCTTTACTGCTGGTTTAGATTCTCATTAGGTTATGTTGATGATCATTAGCAGAGAGCGACAAATTGTGGTAGGTTTGTACTGCCAATGTTCTGCGCGCAGCTACTAATTTATTGATTGGTCAGATGGGCCCTAATGCGATATGAATTACTGAGAGATTTGAAATTCACTTCAGAGTCAAGTTTTGTTACAAAATATTGCCTGCATCAGTGAATGCTGTCTCTGTCTGCCTACTATTCAGACATCTTGTACAACATATTTTTTTCATTACCTACGTTTAAGTTATGTCGAAAAGTGTTATATGGTACTACATTTTTAAATTTTTAAATCCAAAAATAATGCATGCATTTCATACACTGGTAAATACGGTAATCTGTCTATTGCACACAGCTGATAAATAACATTTTTGTGTGTACAGATACATATTGCTCATTCTTGTTAAAGGTGATGATTCCTAGTAATTGTTGTGTTTTTTCTCTGATTGGTTTTATCCAGTAAATCCGGGAGCGAAGGAACGCCTGGTACAGATAACTGGCCCAAGTGAAGAAAAGATTAAGTAAGTAGCAATGTTTCAAGAGGAACATATTTTACTTTTGACAATAGATGTAATACTATTCACATATTTGTGATTAGAATAGTGAAATTTAACTGGATTTAAATATCACTACTTAAAAGCAGTTCCTTTGGTTATGGTGAAGATGTTTCTGTCAAAGTTGGTAATTCCATTACATAACCTTTTGTATTATTCTCTGTCTTTTTCTTGTATCTGTGGAAACTTTTTCCCTATTCCACTTTCATCATCTTCCCTCATTTGGTCTCTGCATCTTCTTGTCCTTTATTTCCCCAGTGTTTGTGTATTTTAAAGACACCATGGAGACTTTTTAAACACCTGTATTTTGTGTAATGAAATTTAATATTATGTTGGTGATTTGAGTTTAAGGTTCAAGTTTTGATTTGTCTGCCTAAAACTGATGAAAAACGTTTAACAAGTATCTTGTACCGAGGACCAGATTATGCATTGGATTTTGTGTATGCCCATGATATTTCATGTTACAGCCATGCCAAACAGCTAATTGAGGACACAATCCGACGGAATGCGTCACCAATACGCCTAGAGCAGCCTGACAAGGAACGCATGGGTGGCTCAAGCAGTAGTCTGAATAGTAGCGCATCTGATGAGAGCAATCGATTTCCTGGTGAGTTATGCTTCATTATGATAAGTTATATTTATTATACTTCACTCAGATAAATGGCTTGCACCGGTGATGTCAGCACGGGTGGTTTTTCCATGTCTACTAGAAAACAGCATTTAAATTCTTTAGACATTTATTACCAAAACGTCAGAGGTCTCAGAACCAAGCAACTCGAATTCTACGATAGCGTCTGGTCCTCTGGTCATAGTATCTTATGTTTAACTGAGACATGGCTAAACGACTCGTGTTACGATCACAATTTATTTCCGGATGGTTACACTGTTTTCCGTTCTGACAGAATATGCACAAATAAGACGCGTAGAGGTGGAGTGTTAATAGCTTTATCCCCTGGAGTAAGTGCCTGTAAACGCAGGCACGACTTAGAATCTTTCGAAGAATGTGTATGGGTTGAACTCCCCACTTTTGATGGTCTAAATTACTCATTGGCAACCATTACTTTCCACCTGATGCTAAACCTGAAGTTGTTGCTAATTACTTTCGATTTCTAGAAAACAATTTGGACACACAAAATTTTCGGGTTATTCTCATGGGTGATTTTAACACCCCTTGTTTTGACTAACTGCCATTATTATTGGAAACTCAAGGGAGATGCCTCCGCGTGTCTTCTCGACCTCAGACAAGTCATGGAAACTGTTGGCAGCAGTGGTCTCCTTGACCTAGTATTTACGAACTTCAGTGAGTTGGGTACTAACTTTATTGATACTTTTATTGTAAAGCCGGATGTTTACTACCCACCTTTTGTTATTAATGTCCCATTGTCCCTGGAAACAGGTAAAAGAAAGTCCGAAATTTCCTACCGTAAATTTGCATCTGGGGATTACACCCTGTTGTATAGCATTCTCTGGAGTTATGACTGGTCATATATGTACAGTATCACCGCTGTCGATGATGCTGTCGCTAGCCTGAACTCGGTTGTTTTAAATGCTATAGATAAGGCTATTCCCCGCGGGTTTATCAGAAAATCAAAATTCCCTCACTGGTTTTCGAGTGCCTTACTCTACTACATCTGGAAGAAATATTTATTTTACAGACATTTTAAAAAGAATAACTCTGATTATTTTTATAGTAAATTTTCCTTCTATCACAAGCTAGTGAAGGCTACAATCAAGTCTGACAGACATATTTGGTTGAAGTCGATTGACGACAATTTAAAGTCGCAACCCAAGCAATTTTTGAAATACGTGGTGTCTTGTAGAAAAAGAAATTCCACTTGTATTCAGCTTGAGGTTAACGGCACTCATTTGGCTGAACCCCCATTCTGTTGCCGATGCATTTGCTAAGCATTTTCAGACGGTCTACAGTACCTCTTGTTTAGGCGTATCCCCTTCCCCTGTGGAGTCCTCTGACTTCTTGTCTTTAGCCCTTATCTCCGAATTGGACATTTGTAAAGAAATTCGTCGTCTGAGACCTTCCAAATCTGTCGGACTTGATGACATTCCTAGCTTTGTTATAAAGGGTTGTTCGGAGATCTTTGTTCCTGTTCTCAAGCACATCTTCAATATAAGTTTAACGCCGAATTATTTCCCTATTTTATGGAAACAGGCAGCAGTAGTTCCTGTTTTTATAAAAGATAACTCTGCCACTGTTAGTAACTACCGACCCATTTCTATACTTAATACTTTTTCCAAATTATTTGAACTTGTTATTTATGATCATATCTCACATTACATAAAGTCTAAATTAAATCCTTGTCAGCATGGTTTTACAAAATCTAAATCTACAGTTACTAATCTCATAACCTATCTAGATTTTATTAATCCAATAGTTGGCTCCCAGGGTCAAGCTGATGCTGTTTATTTTGATCTTAGCAGTGCATTTGATCTTGTCCCTCATAATCTATTACTCAACAAGCTCAGTGCTTTTGGACTCTCTGATGGTTATGCACACTGGTTTCGTAGTTACTTAACCAACAGACAATCCCAGGTTTGCGTTTTTGGAACTCTTTTGTCTCCTTTTGTGGTCCTCTCTGGTGTTCCACAGGGATCTGTTTTGGGTCCTCTACTTTTCAACTTGTTTATTGATGACATATGCCAAGTAATTAATCATTCTAAATGCCTTCTTTTCACTGATATCAAAAATTTTCGCGCCATTAAATCTCCCGACTGCAATGAACTTCAAACTGACATTGACTCGGTACAAGGTTGGTGCACTGCTAACTTCATGAAACTCAATATTAGTAAAACTACAGTAATTTTCTTCTCCAGGAAAACCACTACTTTGATATTTGATTACAAACTTTCTCAGTCCTCCATAACACGTACTTACACTATTAAAGACCTGGGAATATTTATCGACTCCAAGCTCCGATTTCACAACCATGTTGACCACATATTTTCACATTGTATTAAGTTGCTGGGTCTTGTTCGCACATTAACCTTTTCATTCTCTTCTCTCGATTGCCTGTATATGTTATATGTAACCTTAGTTAGATCCAAGCTCGAGTACGCCTCGGTCATTTGGAATTCTATTACGACTACTGATGCCAACAAACTGGAACGTATCCAGCAGAAGTTTGCAGCCCTTTGCTACCATCGTTTCCTCCCCTAAGTGCATTACAGCTATGCTGATGCTTTAGAGTATTTAAGACTCTAGACCCTACATAAGAGAAGGCATTCTAGTGATGCACTGTTCCTTACGCAGGTTTACCGCGGTTTTAAATGCTGTCCTTCCCTTCTGGATGCTGTCGGTCTCCGCATCCCTGCTCGGAATCTGAGAGATTTTTCTGTGTTCAGTTGTAGCCCTTTGATCAAAAACAGTCCTTCTGCTAGATGCGCATCAGCTGCTAATGTTGTCTGCAGGGATTTGGACATATTCGAGATGAAAATTGTAACCCTTCTTCACATTCTATAATAGTATAATTTACTTAATTGATTTAAATTATTTTTACAAATATCCTAATATATTTAGTTGCAATTTTCTTGTGTATTTATGTTCTCCATTACAGTGTATTTCATATACTGCTTGTCTTATCTTTTATGCTTTTATTGTGTTCATGAGCTCATCTCTGTGCTGTATCTGTAATTGGCCATCAGGCTGTTGATACAGCACACAAATAATAAAGAATTGGATTGAATTGAAAAGTTTAATTGAAATCTGTGAACTAGTCCTAACATAATTAAGAGATTAATGGATATAATTTGTCCATGAATGTCCATTACCATATGTAATTTTGGAAAAGGTTAAAATAATTATCATGTCAATATAGGGATGGCTTATAGATTTTCTTTTTGTGTAGTCTGACTTAATATCCCTTCAACATCATAGTAATACATCTCACTGTTGAAACTGCAAATATCTATAAAGTAACTCTTAATGTTGTAGTTTTGCCAGACATCTGTGTTACAAAGTTGATGAATCTGGTTGGTTACTTTCATGTCCAGAGGTAAAGAAAATTTTATATGCAAACATTTCAGGACTGTTTATATGGGCATAGAATTCAGTCTTTTTAAATTAGTTTTATTTGCAGGAAAATGTAAAATTTGCTATGCAGTTGTATTGTACTTTCTTTAATGCTGACCACTCCCTCCCCATCTAGTGCTGAGGTTAAGAATGAATAGGAGCTATACTTCATCTACCCCCAAGCGCCTACATGGTGTATAGTGGGACAGATTTACTTTTATTTATATTACTATATAATACATGTCAGTGGGCTGGTCACTCACTACTCATAAATGCACACTTTGAGACCAAGAAACCTCGGAAAAGGAGGCGGCGAAAACCCACAGCCCGGTTGTAGAGCCAAGAACAACAACAACTGTATAATACATAATTCATTATGTGTCAGCAACCTGTTGATGTGAAATATTTATTCAGGCAAATGAGATGAAATGACACATGTATGATATATGAAATTATTTTTATTAATCTGTAGCCATATACATATCCCCTTCTTCTCATGTGTGTGGTGTGGTGGGACTGATTACAGGTAGGAGCTATCAGGTTTGCCAGACTAGATCGGTGGTATGAGAACTCTTACCTTATGTGGGATAACCATGAGTCACAATTAACTGGGCACTGTTCGATTATTACAGTTTTATATCATTGCTTGTACCATTGGATTAATAGTTTATTATAAATGCTTTCATGGCTCCTTAATAATGACCACCCAGCTTCAAGCCTTGGTGAGGAAGTAGGAGCTTTTTGGGTTGTTAGCTTCCCTTCCAGCTTTTGTACAGTCGTATTAACTGACTCTGGCACCAACCATCAAGCTACTGCCCAATCATGCACCCAGGAATTGTAGCTATACAATGTTTGTCTTACAGGTGTGCGTCGGTCTGCACTTCTTCACAGCTTCTCAACGAACGATGCATCTCTAGGAGAATACAAGTATACTGTTACAGTAGGCAATCACTCTATCAAAATAACTGGCACCAATTTGGATCTTGTTAGGGTAGGTATATAGCAGATAGAAAAGCAATACCAGTAAACAAAGATTTGGACACTTAGAATTGTAACTAACCGCATTCTACAGATTTAGGTTGCCATCCTTTGGCATTTGAATCCAGCTGACATCTTTATGATGTGTCTGTAAGATGCATTTTAATGTTATTATTCTATTTATGCTAATTTCTTGAAGGTTTTGTCCTCCCTTGGGGTTATGTAACTAAAAGTTTGCATGCTTTTATGCATTTCTAGTTTTCTCTTATATGTTGCATGTCTCACCATCTCACATTTCTTGATTGTCACCTAAACATTGTTAAATGAAGAGAACAAATTATGAAGCTTGCTGTAACATCCTTTGTACTCCCATTCTCCCTTATGTTTCTCAGCGCTTTGTTATAATTATTTATTTGTAGTTCACAGTATATTATTAGAAAGTAAGTGGCTTTGGAAATATTTCCAGTTGTGAAAACTACGTTGTTCACTGCCAGGTCTTGATTTAGTATTGTAAAGGTAATTTGCCTTTGTGCCTAATCTCATGCCATGAAGTACTGGTGCTATATGAAGTCTGTAGTTACAAGTTTGAAAATTAAGAAATAAATACTGCAGGAATGTTTTGCAGTGTTGGCATTTGTGTTCTTTCCTTTCGGAACTTTGTCTAACAACTGACATTCTCTTACAGACAGCTAAACTTCTCCTTGATGAACATTTCAATCAAGACCCAGAACAGTCCATCCATACTTCGTGAGTAGTTTTGTGTGTGTGTGTGTGTGTGTGTGTGTGCCTGCGCGTGTATCTGTGCGTGCTTTTTGTGTGTTGAAAGGGGGGGGGTGAAGAGGAGTGCAAAATGAAATGGCATAAAGTTAATTTCCTTTAACTCTCCTACTGCCATGCCTAGAGATACAAGCCATATAAGAATTTCTTCAGTGTATGTATAATTCATGGGAGACGTCTGTTGTAAAGTGACTTCTTATTGTGATTGTACTATGAAGAATAAATCTCTGGTACAATAATACATAAGCCCACCATTGGACATGATTCTGATCATTTATAAACACCTCCCATTCCCACAATCTCTCCCCTTAACAATTGTATTACTGCTATTCTCCTATCTCCTACTTTTTCTCATGAGTACATAAATATGTTAAGGTCACAACTTTTGATCTTTAAATTTCTCGCTAACAAAGCACTTTTGTGTGCATTAAAATGATTTAATTTTTGTGCATTTTTATGTGATGAACAGTATGTGTAATATTTTCTTGGAGATGTGTACAATTTATATACCTGGACATAAATGTGTGGTTCTTTTTGAGAGCCTTTGATAAGTTTCATATTGGGGGGGGGGGTCATAATTTTGTTTAGCTAAATCTAATTAAGGGCGGTCAGTTGGGTGAGTAAATTGTAAAAAAATTGGTAAATGTGGATGTACTAAGGCGATTTCTCTGACAGTACATCAGTAATTTATTCACCTTATCTTATTGGTTTTTATTCAAGGTTGTACTCTTATAATTTTTCTCAAAAAATATAATGCTCTTCTCTATGTAATTTTTCCATTTTATATTTCCTTATGAGCGTGTTGTATAAAACTGATGACTTTTCATTAACTGAAAATTAACACATGGTTTATTGGTAAGAAGTTTTATCTAATACATTATTTCCAAGATTCAGAAATAACTTGGGAGATCATGATTAAAATTTTTTAGAATGAATGAAGAATGTAAGACTTGAGGTTCTCACAGCGGTGAGTATGAAGATGATAACATCGACCAGACTACACAGCGCAATAACCCAGAAGACGGATATCTGAATGAAGAATATTTACTGGTCAAATCTGAACTTACTTTTATGATTGAAGCTGAAATATACCAATAGATTACAATGAAGTCTAAAGCTTCTTAAATAAGATGATATTGGATGTGTACAAAATTATGTTGAAGTTGCATCTTTGTCAAGAAGCTCAAATTTTGTACAGTGCATATTTAAATACAGAAAATTCCATTACAAATAGGTTGCATTCAATAATTTTGTTTTTGTGTGTTTAATCGGAACTTAATTTTTTACAGACAGAGTATGGTGCTTGGATTCCCAAGCCATCTTACAGTATCCTATCTAACCCATCAGTACCAGAAGGTTTAAGTCAATAGAAATCAGTTGATGATAGAGGAGTTTGGGCTTTAATTTAGCAAAAACTGCATACTTCACTGAAATGACTAATTTCTTCAGTTTTTATCAGATTCCATTAAAATTAAGCAGGGAAGTCCTGTATTATCTGCAGAATATTTGGATTTGATTTGCATTACTGTAATGATTAAAATGATTAATCACTTTCTTGATGATATAAAGAAAATGGGTCAGAGGAGGAGAGGTTTGGTTTTATTCACTTTGGTAAATATTAATATATGCATGTAAGATTTGACGTTTTCACAGAGGTGAGTATGAAGATTTCTGTCTTCTGGGTTGTTGCGCTGTGTAGTCTGGTTGATGTAAACCAATGTTTCAGAGGTCATGAATGTCGCCCTGATGATGGAGGCAGTATGACCTCTGAAATGTTGGTTAACATCAACCAGATTACACAGCACAACACAGAAGACAGAAATTTTCATTAATATATGCATCTTTATCATGTTGTTAAATTCTCGTGTTATGCCCATTCGTGGTATGTGCAGTGATAAACCCAGTGTGGTGACAAGCTGTCACTGCTGGAACATGCGTAATCATTGCCAATGGAAAGAAAATGTTTCTGCATTAACAGGAAACGAACATCACACCATCTCCATCACTTTGCAGGACAGGAAAAAGTAGTGCAATTTATAACTAGGTGAATGATGCTTCTGCATTTGCTTCTTATTAAGATGTGAATTAAAAGTGATAAATGTACACAAAGAAACAAATATTCTAAATGTGTTAATTTGCAAACTCTAAGAATTTGTACACATTGTTTGCTGATTGACATGATCAACTATTTAGTGTTGAGAATGTAGGCAGAATGTGAGACTGAGTTTACTGTTTTGTAGTAAATTATAAAGTAAGACATTAATATATTTTTATTGATGTGAACACTTTTAATAATAGGTAAATAAAATTCATGACACTCATACAGCTGGATTGTAATTTTTGGAACAATGTGTATTGAACAATGATGCAAACATCCTTTTATATTTCCTTCCCGGCCTGACAGCATTATCAGTAAATATTATTACTCAAGTTAATAATGAACGCCTCGCAACAGAATAAAAAAACTTTGTCAGTGAAAGAACTGCAGCATAATTGTTACTTGTTCCTTTGTTACACCAAGGTTAGTAATTATGAAAAACTGAACATAAATTTGACACTGCTGTGTTTCATTGCACACTGAACACTTACAGAGTATAAAAATAAGCATACAAACAAACAACAGTATGCAAAGTTTAAAAAATAACTTGCAGAGTATCTTAAAAATTACAACTGCAAAGAATGGACCAAGCTAATAGCATATTGATAATGTGTGATGACGTTTGATGCATGATCCTGATACACTGAGCATACTGTATGGAATTGAGGGATTTGTTGGCAATTAAGTTGAAACATTGTGCATTTAGAATAGTAGTAGAATGTAGTTCTGAAGGAAAAGTTATTAAGAGGTCATTGTGTTAAAACTTTATTACAAGTAATGTTACTGTTTTCTGTTTTATTAAATTGATTGTGAGCAAGACAGGAAAGGAACTGGATCTCTTTATGTTCAACAAAATATTCATAAAACTGAGGCTTGGATCAGTAAAATGAATACCAGTACATTTGTGTAAGGGACTGGAAGATAGATTAACTGTATTTGCTCAAATGTAATGGGCACTTTTCTCTTTCAGATGTCTTGTACAAATTTGACTGATAATTATATGCACAAATGTAATTTAGTTAAACTTGTGTGTAAATAAATCTTTGAAAGATTTAAAAACCAGTGTAATAACAGCAGTTTATACTGTTTGCAGAAACCATTTCAATAAATATGTTGCAGCTCATGTGTAAGCTGATACTTTCCTTCATGTAGGTCTTTCATAATTGGACTTTACAGTATTTTCTGTGGGGGGGGGGATTACATTCTGTCAAATACCATATAAGTATTTTGTAAACTGAACTTCCTTTGTAATTAAGCATATTGACATCTTGTTTTATGTAACACCAGTATTTTTTCATGTCTTTTCAGATGCGAGGATGAACCAAAGACACCATCTACACCTTTGCCAGATGCACCTCCTGGTAAATTTTCAGCTGTCAGTAGGGTTGATAGTCAAGACAGCAATGCCACTAGTGAGAGTGATGAGACATACAAAGCTCCTCTTGCATTGGAACCTGCTTCTGCCTTATCTCCAGGTATTGATACCACCTTGGGGAAGCAGTTAGCTGTTGTTAGACAGCCACTGTTCCCAGATGCATCAAAGGAAGCTTTTGAACAAGCTGAGGCATCTGTTACAGCAATGGATGTGAATGCTCGAAATAGACGTGCATGTTTCGCTCACACAAACAGTCAACAACAGAAGGAGGACTCAGCTGTAGTCATGATTGAAAGTGAAAGTACTGGTAGGTGTATTTGTTTCAGTATTGTGTAATGAATTCTCTAATGGTATTCACCAGCTAATTTTAATTAGTTGATGGTACATGACCTGTTCTGGACTTTTGTACCAGAGTTCAGTGGGTTCTTCTCACTGCCTCCATGGGGAAGCCATGTATTTACAGTATTGTTTAGAAAAGTATACTAAATAGGCTATTAAAAATAATCAGAAATTTGAACAATTTCCTCCATTTATTTGTCTTAGGTTGAACTCCAGAATTCTCCTTTCATCTAATCTGAACTCTCTCTTGTGCAAGAAATAATGCACACTCTTTCAATTCTTTGTAACACAAAATTTCTTCTTCATAATGCATAATAAACTTACTTTTCAATAAATTGTTTGCAGATGTAACCTCAATGAAAAAAGTGGAGAATTTAGAATATTACATAATGAGGAGCTGCATGAATTGTACAGGTCACCTAGCATAGTGAGGATAGTGACATCTAGGAGGCTCTGATGGGCTGGACATGTGGCATGCATGGGGAAGGCAAGGGGTGCATACAGAATTTTGGTAGGGAATCCTTCCAGAATACAACCACTGGGCAGACCAAGAAGGAGGTAGGACGATAATATCAAGATGGATCGTAGGGAGGTAGGCTGAGAGGATGATAAATGGATGGAGTTGGCTCATGATTGTGGCTGGTGGCAGGCTTTGGTGTTGTCAGTGTTGGGCCTATGGTTCTGCTACCAGGGAATTAGTTTTTCAGATGAAACCTCTGAAAGAAAACAGCAAAATAACTAAACCAAAGTGAAACAGAACCTGTGAGAACAACAGTTTTTGTGGAGCTGAAGATGACTAAATGTGCTGTTCAAGAGGCAATATGTTTGTCAGGTCACAATGTCAAATTTGCTGCATACACATTGACTACTTGTACATGATACAAAGTATTGTTGTTGGCAAATTACAAAGCTGCAAATGCAAACACATTTATTCATTCCTGATTTTCCTTTCTTCTTTTAGATGCTTATTATTATTATGTTTTATGCTATTTATCATTAATTTTTTTATTTATTTAGGCATTGGTACCCTAGGTGACTGCTTAACTTGTCTAGTGGTTGAACTGGCTGCAGGAAGTATGTATTTTTTATTTGCATTGTATTGTAAAAGTATAGGAATTTTAGGTACAATATCATTATCACATTTTGTCAGTGAATGTGCTTGTCACTGATAGTAATTTTTCTCTCTTCCTGATACCTGAGGTAAGATAGCAGTAGCCTTGAAATTTCACCCCACCAGCTAAATAATGTTAACTTTAGTAGCCAGGTTGTATGAAGACGAAGACTGTAATACACCCTCGCATGCAAGTACAGACCAGCAGTGATTTGCATCCCAATGTAGAGGTAGAGGGCTACTCCCTACAGCTTTTGCCTGGTCACTGGAGGCTTTGAAACTAAGCTGTCAAACTATACATAATTTGCTCCAAAAAATAAAATTATATTACAGATGTAAACTACATATGACAATACTATTATACAAGTTAAATATAGATACAGACTCCACAATTTTGCATTTTCCTTTACCCTCAAAATTGTGAGTAGAGTATACCACATGACTTTAATATGTTATCTATTAAAAATTTACACAAAAATGAAAAAAGTGTCAGTTTACTGTCTCCCCACTTTAATATAAATGTTGGTGGCAGACAAAGAGTGGTGTTGTAATGTCAATTGACTACTTTGTAATGCATATAAGTGTGTACACGCATCTTACACATCTGGCTGCTTCGAGTTGATATAGTGCGGCCAGGAATTAATTTTTGTTATGATAGTTACATGTGCTAGATGCAACAGTGCTAATTGTGGTAGTGTCACATTGAAGCCAGTCTTGAAAACTTGTAATTGCATATGAAGAGTAGTTGTACCAAAACTTTTGTTGAGTAAATGCACTGCTAGTTTAACCACTATGTAATTTAGATGGCCACCTGGTGCAACTGTCCCTCTCTTCAACAACAGGATTTGCCCAGCTCTATTGTAGCCTTTGGTGATGTTGAGGTTTATGGAAGTTAATTGGGAACTTGGCTCAGGTGAACATGGAGGAGTATAAGCTGAACGCCAGCAAGGAGGTTTGGATAGTGGCTTCAGGCATGTGTCCCATGTTGCATTGCAAAAATATAACTGTTCGTTTAGACAAATAACACAGTATTTTAATTCTGTAGTTGACAGCCACTAGCTGAATCGAAGAGCAAGAGCAATTTTTGTGTCTCCTTACCGGAATCCAAGACTAGGGTGCTCTAGGTATTCCCATCATCGCCTGACTTACCTTTCTTTAATTTTGAAGGTCGTTTCTTTAAAAAAATGAACAAATGGTCTGAATAGTCATATCAGCCCTACTCCACGTGGATGTCAGACCTTTCAGAACATTTGCTTCAAAGCAATTTGTTTTTGCCACTATTGTCACAACATTTGTACAGAATGACACAGTACTTGTTTTAAATTACATTACAGCTTACAGGTGGCCCTAGAAAGATTGTGGCCGGCACCCTGGCACCATACTTCCTGCTTTAGTCTTCCACAAAGAGTCCTGTATTAATTACCTCCACACCTTGGCAGCTTGCTAGGACTTGAAGACAGAAACACGCTGTCACACTAGGCTGCAAAAAAAATTATGGGGCGGGAAGGGGGGGGGGTAAACACTGGGATGAAGAAGAAGGAATGAGAAATAGTGTCAAACAGAATATAATAAGAAAATAAAATAGAAAGAGAAGATCAGAAGGGAAGAATAAATGTTTATTCATTGTTTGCTTATTGGGAATATTTCTCTAGACTTTAGAAATTTTCCTTTTGTGTTTATTTTTTAAATTGATTCCATAGTATTTTCTATATTCTTGTGTATGTGTCCAATTTTTAATGTGTGTCTGATTGGTTATTACACATTGCATGAATATGTTCCCTCTGTCTTGTCTTAAATGTTCTGCCTGTTTGGCTGATAGACTTCTTAGGGCACGCTATATAATTTGATTGGTATACAAGGCGCTGTTAAAGATTCATGTAATTTGTAAAAGTAACCCCAGCTAATTATTGATAGTTGAAGATGTGTTAAAGCAACGCTTGCAATAATTTCTCTGTGTCAGAATGGCCATGCTGCAGAGATACTCAAATTTACAACTTTTTAAAATGTGTTAAAATAGAAGGACAATTTGAGTAATTAAACATAATAATATGAAATATATTTTTATGTAGGTCATGGATGTAGAAATATACAACATACAACATTTTACAGAATTTGGTTGTACTGATTACCAGCATTGTACTAGAACTGTGAATATTAAGTTTGCATACCATAGATTAGAATCGCAACTCTTGTTGCAGGGAACACTAAGAAGTATTCCATGGATTTTCTCCTGGAATTGGCACTATCACCTCTAAGCCGTAAGAAACCGAAGGATTGGGAACGGCTTGTGTCATATGGCATTGCGAAAAAGGTAGATTAGTTGTCGCACACTTGTGATTGTAATTATTAATGCAGAATTAAGTCTTCAGGGACTGCTTAAAATTTTATTTCTTCTTGGGATCCTGATGGATTGTGTTTTTAGAATACCAATTAACATTTAGGTCTAATGGTATGCTTTGTGCTTATGTGTGTATGCGTGTATTTATGCACACTTGTGCATGCATGCATTGTGATGGAATATTAAAGGATACTGGGATGCTTGTATGCAGGTACGTGCAAGAATAATGTTGACTATTCCTGAATTTAGTCTTACATTTTTTGTGTGCAAATGTTCTGCACATTTTGTAAAATACATAAAACTATTCATAAATGCAAGAAAATTACAAAACAGACTGATGAAAATCAAGATATCATCTTAGTATTCCTCAACATTTAAAATTGTAACTTTGTATGAAATATTTAGGACCTCAAGGAATCTTTTTGTATTTAATTATGTGACTGGATAATTTAAATCTGAAACCAAAGTTCCAGTTTGAATGTGATACTGAATGCTACAGCCTACATTTCCAAACACTTGAACTGATACTGTTTAGACAGGTGATTCTCAAAAGCAAATTGAGGTATACATGTAAGACAGTTATGCTTTTCTTACAAAGGACGTTCTTAGTTTGTTATTTAACTTGAGAAATAAACTAATGGTGGAGTATAATTTTTGTAAGTATGTCACCTTGGTTCAAAAATCCGGTTTAAACACTTAAAAATTGGTTTCGACATATAAATGTCAAACTTTGGTAGAAATAACGTCATCATTCATTAACTAAGCAGGAAACATTTTGCAAACTGATTTTCAAACACATGTATAAGAATGCTCCAAACATTACTCAGTTGAAGATTTCCGTCTTCTGGGTTGTTGCGCTGTGTAGTCTGGTCGATGTTAACCAACGTTTCAGAGGTCATACTGCCTCCGTCATCAGGGCGATGATGACGGAGGCAGTTTGACCTCTGAAACTTTGGTTAACATCGACCAGACTACACAGCGCAACAACCCAGAAGACGGAAATCTTCATACTCACCGCTGTGAGAACCTCAAGTCTTACATTACTCAGTTGCATACTGTTGAATTTTGCAAGATATAAAAAGTCATATCAGCACACATATTAGTATGTATCCTTTAATCATTGAAGCAGAAATAAGTATATAAATAGCAAGAAGAGAAGTCATTGAAGCAATGTAAATTATCTATGTAGGAAATTACTTTTAACTTAATATAAATTGATTTAATACAACTGATTGTCACGTAATGAATGTATCAGAAGGACCTCCCATCACAAGACCCACAGACTGTTGTTTCTGTTTACACCCAGAATAATGTTAAACCATGAAGAGTGTTTCGAGACTCAGACTTTGAAGGCTCAAACTTGAATTACTTGCATGTACCTACCTTGTTCAGGTGTGTTTTGGTTGTGTAGCACATACTTTTTTATTTATTGTGAATGATTATTTCTTTTTGTTCTGTTCCTTTAATTGGTTTTGTTGGTTCAGATGTTTTATAATTTGTTTGTTTTTAGTACTATGAAAAATATTTGATGTAATTACAAATCTTAAATTCATAAATTAACTCTACTATCACTGTGTGATTTCCATCTTTAAGAATAAACTAACTTTAGCCACTTTCACAATATTTCTTCTCCTACCTTAAGCACTTTAATAAATACTGTTAACAGTAAAATAAATATGCCTTGCCAGTAATTATATATAAATTAGAAAACAGTGATATTTTTATTTGATCATCAGCAGCATCTTCCATGTAATTTAATCTTGTCTGTTTTACCATGACCTCTCATCATGTATTTGCCTCCAGTCTACATCTGCTCTGTCTACATTCCTACATCACATTTATCCACTTATTCCATTAAATTTCTGTTATACCAATAGATTGTCTTGATGTTATTCCTATATTTAAAACTAGTTTCAGTTTTTTTACTATTTTTAAAACTGCTGTTAGTGTTCTGAACTTGTTGCAACATTCCCTTTATTCTGCGTCTTATGGTTACGTGACTTCAAGTCTGTAGTGTTCCATGTTTCAGCCCAATGTGGCCATCATCAGGTTCCAATACGTGTTTGACAGTGACTTCATGTGGGTTCTTCTTTTCTTTTCTTATTCACATTATCTGAAAAGTAAGCTCACCCCACAGAGTCTGACCATATTGCCACTAAAAAGATATGAAATGTTTATCTCAACATTTTTCCTAAATATTTCTAGTGATATTTATTTTGGATGAAGTAGTCTTAAGAAATAACTACTTTTCTCCTTCATGCAAAGTGGCATCCCAGATCAGCCAAAATAGTTAAAATAGTGTAGTGTTTAGTTTTTATTTTACCGCTTTGACCCGGTGTTAAAATACAGCTATCCCTGTACATGGAATTTGAAAATAGATGATCACAACATTAGGTTTCGCATGAAGTAGCAGATCATGTTGTCCAGTTTTATTCAGTATTTAATATATTTAAATATATATGACAAATTTATTTGGCCAAAATGAAATGTTTCATATGAACTGTTTGAAATTGTCAATGGGTTTATGAAAACTCTTCACACATGCTTACATTTAGTGGGATAACTTGTGTTCTGTCTTGTTCTAATAATATTCATGTGCAGGAAGTGCCTTGTTCAAGCATGCTGTTCCATTAGATTTTATCAGAAGTGGAAAATGAGCATTTTCTTAAATAAATCTTTTCCAAACTTTTAGTTTCAGTATTATTGATGTTGATGGAAAGAAATGATACCCACGTTTTGGCATAGTGACTCTTCTATTTGATGCACTTTTCCATTGAGGTACAAGATTGTGTATCCTCTAAGATAAGATGTTTTTGGGTATGCAGATGAAGTTGAAACATAAAAAGGGCATCTTACCCAATAGCTTCATAAGAAGGTGCAAGTTGTTATAGTGTTCAACTCAGATTTCAAAGTGTGATTGAAACATCTGGGATATTTCCTGTACTATTTGTTGATTTATTTTAATTTCTTTAATGGTTTAAAATCTTAATAAAAAATATTTTAATACTTTTTATCTTCTGATGGTTTTATCTAATTGACATTGCAACTTAGAGGATCTTACAAATATTCATGATTTTTGACATGGTGATGGAAATATTATTCTGAAACATGTGATATTAATTAGTTGCATCAGACTGTGTTTAATTCAAATAGTTTTTATATTTGTGAAGAGCAACATGACTCAACATTACTACCAAAACATAAATGTATTTTATTTTCATCAGCGTCAGTGTAACGGTATTCAAAGAGATATTGCAGTTCTTTTTTGTTCTTTAATCTTGTATATACTATTTCAAAAATGCTTTATGTGCACATGAAGTTTATTCTATTTGTGTTAACCTTCTTTAAAGATACCAAGTTATTTGTTTTGTAGTGTCTGCAATGTTCTTCAAGTCTTTCTGTTCTTCCCCACCTGTGTTGACCTTCTTAAAAGGGTATATTTGGTGCGTGTTAATGTGCTTGCTTTTTGTCTGAGTGGATATTCTATTAACAGTAGCTGCATTCTGCATTTATATACTGAATTCAGTTTTATGTTTCTGTGTATTGCTGTATTAGTTTTTTCAGATGGCTTCAGCACATACTCTTGGACATATACGCTAAAAGAGATACAATTTTAGTTCATGAGGGAGTACAGGCCATTGGAGTACAATAAATCTCAAAAGAAAAAAGAACTTTCAGGTTGCTACATGTTATTATAGGCAGCTATAAGTAAATAAGATGAGATTTCTGTCTCCTTTGCCAGGATTTGACTTTTGTCAGTTGTAATATTGGAAGAACACTGTCTTAGCTTGATAACCATGGAAGAAGAAAAACTTAGTAATATATAGTTCTTATTTGTTTCTATTTTTTAATTGCTTTGGAATAAGATGATACCATTGCAAAGGATCATTGGTAGTAATGTCATTGTAGAGGATCTTTTTGCACCTCACATGTTTAAACATGCCATGTTTGTGTTAGTAATGATAGGAAATCAAGAAGTGTGATTTTTGAGTAGCTTTTGATGACATAATGTCCATACCAAATTCTGTAAAAATCCGTGTATCTGTTCTTGAGTTAAATACATGGCCATAATGGATATAAATGCTGTCATCTGTTCATCACAGATTGTCAGTGATATCATCATAAAATATCATCCTTCCATTTCACAAGTTTTAGCATGTGCCATGTTGATATTACTGATTGTAGGAAATAAGAAATTTGTAGTAGCCTCAAATGGCATAACCTCCATACCAAATGTCAATAAAATCCATCCAGCCATTCTCAAATTGATATGTGCATATGGACAAAATGGTCTAATAGGCATTGTGCAGGGAAGTGAATGCATCTAAAAAGAACAATTAGAACAACACATTCCTAAAAGTTGCACATTTCTCAAAGGCTATTACCACATAAGATGTCTGGGCTCTGCATTATATAATGCTTGTAGCTTATTCCACGTCGTATTGACATGTTTCTAGAATCATCAAGTTGGTGTTTTTCATGGAAATTAAGAAATATGAAAATAGGATCATCCCTTAGTCTTCTTATCAAGTTCAATGAAAGTCCATGAACTCATTAGATGTTATTGCAGGGGTCAGAATGATGGACATGTGACATCATGAACTTGTCATTCATTATAATATGAGCTAAAACTTATTTTTCCAGAAGGAAGGGGAAACAGCATATTTAAAATTTACTACATGGCTGTATTAACTTATTGAACAGGAATTTGGACATGGACCAAGGCAGATAGTAGCAGACTAATGACAGCAGACTTAAGATTTTTAAGGAGTAGGGAAAGCCAAAAGGGAGAGAGTAAGAAATGATAGTGTTTGAGAGAATTTAATGGTAAAGAAACACCTTGAGAGACTAATTAACAGATAATAGAATAAGAGGGTATGGATATGTTTTAAGAATGGAAAAAGTAAGAAATCCATAGGTTTTGAACATAACAATTATAGGAAAGTGTTAAAGAAGGGGGTAAAGCTCAAGATGGGAAGAAATTGATGGGGTGCCATGAGAAGACAGATAAAAATTTGTGCATTGTGTTGTGAAGACTTTCTTCACATTCTGTATATCATGATCACTTATCTCACACAAAACACTGGAAATATGTAGGATTTTAGGTTTTCATGGTGGTGAATCTGAAGATGGCTGTCTTCAACACTGGAAATACTTTCTTCATGCACTTACTTTTCAGTCTATAAGGTCTATATAATAAACAATGTTCCGCCTATATCAAATTATGCTATGCTCAATTTTTATAGTTGCACACTTCAGTATAATAGTCCATGCCTTTATCCATTGCCCATTTTATTGTCATAAAATGGTTTTTAGAGAGAATATGGTGAGTTCTAAAGGAATGAACTTTTGTAACCACATTGTAGTAACATATGTACAGTTTCAATGCCTCTGTTTATGATGTTCCTGGTTTAATGTCAAAATTATGTCTCAGAATAGAAAAATAAAACCTCTTCTCCTTTTCTCCCGAAATTTAAAGAATCGGCTGTATTAAAATAATATGAATACTTACTTGTTCATCATTTTCTTTGGCCTCCATCTAAAGCTGTGTAAATTTTTGTAATATTGCAAGTTCTTCCACCCCCTGATTGTTTCATATTTGTGTCTAGTAGATACTTTATTCCTGCCATCCAGGAACATAAATTATTGTTAATGATATATATTTCCTGGTGGTGTCACTAATACTGTTGATTCAGCTGTTACTATTCACATATATTTCCAGTTTAAATTCACTGTGATAATGTTTTTTTCTGAAAAAATGTTTTTATAAACCTCATATTATGCATTCTTACTTACTTACTTCATGGAGCTGAGTCCCCAACATTTTATAGAACCCAATGGTTCATTATTATGTTCACAGGAGCCTGCCACTGGCCCCAATCCTGAACATATATATTATGCATCCTTGTCTTAGGAAATCAAAATAACCCCATTTTCCTGACCTGGGAAAAGAATTGTAATTCATGTTTGTGAATCAGGACAGTTTTTTGGTGGCCTTTGTTCCCATAATCTCCTCTCTAAAACAGATAACTTTGATCTTGGCGCTGTTCTTTTGTTGTGCTTAGTTTCAAAACCACAGGAACCATCCTCACAGGGAATCAAACACATGGCACTTTTTTTGGTGTTTTAACCATGCATATCAGTTTATCTCTTCTTGAGCTATAAGTGAACTTAGCATACATACATATTTGTATATATATAAAAAACACATAGATAGTGGAAATATAAGTGGATTATGGTGTTTTTATAGCATATATAGTAATGCTTCAAAATTTTCAGTGCATTTCAAAAATCATTTCTGAAACCACCCTTAACTTCCTGGCACTGTAGACTCCTTTGCAAAAGTCAACCCACAAATATGAAAGCAGTTTAAGAAAGAAGAGTAATAAATTATTTTTATTTTGATCATGCTGCATTATCTTTGCTTTCAGATGCCAGAGCTCTTTGACCCAGTCACCTACATCCAGAAATGTCAAGAGTTGGAAGGTTCTAGCATAGTTTTAAGTGCAACAGAAACCGAGTCTACTGATTGTGAATAACTGTTCATGCGGATTCAAGACTGTATGTTTGCTGCTTAGTTCTCATAAGTTGCTTCAAATTCATTATTTATTTAAAATTAATAAAAAATTATTCATACTGGATGATTACTTTGGCATTTCATGAAACAATACAGTAACACAATAATGCATTTGGGTACTCGATTCTTCTCTTAGAGCTATGCCATTTAGAATTGCTGATAATAATTTGTCTGTTAATGAAACAGTGTATGATACATTTGAATTTCCTATTTATTTATTATATTAATTTATTTCAATTTCAGATGTAATTTCCACCTGTTTACATTGCTATAGTGGTAGTATAACTTCATTAGTAGTATACTGTTTAATTTGTAAAAAGATAAATTTATAATTTATTCTGTTAAGAACTGTAAATACATATGCCAAAATTATAATCCAAAGGTTACATAAGCTTTGATATGTATTTTTTAATGATCCCATTTTATTTCTTAACATTTTTAAGGCATGTCACTGCAGAATTGGTAGTGAATCGGGCAGTAGCAATTATATAAATGCACATAACTATGCTGTTACATTAAATTTCATTTAACTTAAATATTTCCCAAAAAATCCTTGATATTATTATTTTCATCTAGTATGTACAGTGAATTCCTCCGACTGAATTGCCTGACCATTTTGCCGTCAGCGTCTGCACCAGAACATCACCCATCGTCCTCCAAGAAAAGAAGTTAGTATGCCATGCATTATAAGCACACACATCTCTGAAACTAAATAAATTGTTTAAAATACTCATCAATACAGTATATGGTCTAAATGTCTACCATCTGCTCTTCAGTACTTCGAATTACTTGAAACAACTGTTTGACACTTGAAAGGTGTAATTGTGTTAGCCAGTGTGTGTGCATTATTTGAATACACGTTGTCTTAAAGATTGAAACATTTTCATCAAGACATTAATCAAATAAGTTGAGAGTAATGTAGCACCATCTTGTATAAAATAAACATGTATTTTCTTTCATAATGCTTTTAAAAAAGAATCAAAACATGTCACTGACTTCCTACTCTAAATTGACAGTGTTTTAAGAAAATGGTACCTATCCTTAGAAGAAAAGATAAGGGGGCACTTCAAAAATGTCTTGGACTAATACTGCTCTAATACCTTTTGATTAGAGCATCAGTATAACCATTCAAGTGGAATCAATCAGTAAAAATGTAAGTTTTAGGCCAAGAACACCATCATGTACTGCTTGCAAAACCAGTTACAAAAATGTTCTCTTATAATTGCTTTCTTCAGTTACTTGAAGTCTGGCTCCATTTTCGTCAAGCATTTCCTCGGTCAGTGCATTTTGTCTAGTATATTTCTTGTCTGAGACAGATCCAGCTGAATGAACTTTTAGTAATTTAAAAATTTATGAAGCAGGAACGATAACCAGGATATATTTGGAGAAATCTTCTTTTACATAACAAAAAGGATTTCCTTTTCACATAACTGTCTTGTAGAAGAATCCCCCTGTTGAAGTGTGTATTTCACAATCTTTGTTTATTTATGTAAATGAGAACAAGAAATACTTATGAAAGATCTTACAAGAACAGAAACACAAAGAGAATTGATCTTGATATGTCAATTGCATGGGCAGTGATAGTTGTAAAACATGAAAGATAAGAAAGATACCACACAGTAAAGCAGCTGATAGATCACCATCTCTATGCCAGCCCATGTGCTGTGTATAGCACTGCTAGCTACCGCCAACACATTTTTACCAGGTCGGTTTGGTCATTTATGGAATTCCTTGTAGATTTGACATTTGATTGCAGTGTGCATGTGTTCAGTTGGAAGTAGCATGAACAGAATAAGCAGGTTTCTTCCAAGTATTGTTCCCCCAGATTCTGTCACTCACTTCTGTATCTTGCACACATCAAATTAGGGCATGATACCCTAAGCTATTTCAAGATTCAAGACTCTATACAATAAAAAGTAAAAAAGAACGTATTATTACAATATAACAGAAAGTGTAAAGAAAAAGTAAACTACACATGCATTCTTAACTTACCTTTAACATTCATTAATGTAATGTCATTATATGTTGTAGCGAATCGGCTGCGTATTACATTATGTGATATTAGTGCTTTGGTAGCATTTGATTGCTAGACCATCAATTCTGTGAATGTTGCCTTAAAAATGGTATTGCAATACATTTTGATAAATATCTTGTGTAATGATAAAACTAAAAAAACCCAGATAGTGTAGTAATTTTTAAATCATTTAACATATGAAAAACTTGTAGTATTAAAAATAGAGCCTATATTCAGGTTTAAACCCAGAACATTGTTTTTCATGTGGTGATGTAAATGGTAATTCAACAAAGAAATTTTTAGTTTGGTTCTATATGAGACTGAGTCACAATGCTTGAACAAAATCTTATATTGGATACATTTTTAACTATGTTTCTTGAAAAATGTATAAGCATATTTTTTAAACAAGAAACAAAGTGTGTCTCCATTACTGAGTTTGTGGGAGGCAACCATATTCAACATATTACAAGCTGAATTACAATCTCAGTGCAAACAATGGTATTTGTGCACATTGTCTTTTCTAGTCTCTATTCATCATAAAACTTTTTTCTACTGTATGCACTTCTATTTAAGTTGTCCAGATTAAACATGATTTTAAAAATTCCACATTTTATTGTATTCTTCAAACTCCTTTATCATATTCAACATTAATACTGATGCAATTTCTTCATTAATAATAGTCATGGGAAGTATGGCAGTCACTAGGTATTATGATATTAGGAACTGTATCAAATTTATAATGCATACTACATATTCAATATAGGATTGGACATGAAATGTAATATTAATATTTAATTTGTGTAAATAAATTGCAAAGCTGTGAACTGGATTTGACTGTCACACGATGGGGTCCATTGATAGGCCTTTGTAGTGACAGTGACTTTTCAAGTTCCACAACAAGAGATTTTTTTAAAATTAAGAACTTCAATTGTATGAGAAGATTCTGTATATAGGAATTACTTATTATCAGATTTAATTTCTAAATTATCCTATTCCGCTCCTGTTAGTTTTAATAACTTTAGTGTGATGTGGCTGCCCATATCAGGCATAGCCATGGATTTCTTGGACTTGGTTCTGAGTTATATTTCTGCTTTAGTGTGGATGTTTGTGTGCATTTTGCCACTGTCAGTCACTGTACCAAGTGCCATAATTACAGGAATATGGGGGTTCGCCATGCACTGGCTTCCCATCCAAGTAAAAAATTATCAGATAATAAATTCTGATGGTGAGTTCTAGGACTGAGTACAACCACAGAGAGTCCAGGAAAAACTTCATGTAATGACTCATAGTAATATTCACAGAATAAGTAACATATTTAGGGTGTAACTGTTACATATTTTAATGCCACAGGTGTTCTCAGACTTTTTTGCCTCGTATTCCTGATGAAGTCAAACAAATGTGAATTAATGGTACCCTGGAAAGCATCTCGTGATACCACAACAGGTACTGGTTCTATAGTTTCAGAACTGCTGCATTAGGTAATAAGAATGGAATTATTTCTTCTGCATTTGTCTTCTTTTTCAAGACAGTTCTATATTAAAATACAGTGACACCATTAGAGCACTAGTGTTCGTCTACCAGCAGTACTAGCACTAAACCAGGAGTGGATATAAGTAATGTTTTATGTTTGGGAGTATTTTAATTTATTAATGTACTGAAGTGCCACATGGTGTGAAATATTTAAGTTATATTCTTGAGGGCAAATGGAAAGGCAAAGCTTTTGAGTATGTATCTGAGCTTAGTAACTTCTGCAGTATTTTTGTTCATAGTATACTTAACGACTCTTCCAGTAACTCAAGACTTCATAGCATTGAATGAAAGGATGATGATGAATTGGAATGGATGAGGAAGGAAGGGATCATGGCCTAATTTAACATTATGGCTTCAGAAACTATAAATTAATAGCTGCAAGTTCTAGTGATTAATTTTTTATAGTAATTTCCACAAGTAAAAATTTCAGACATGTTAAATTTTCCATATATACTTTGAACATATGTAATGCTCCCCATTTCTAATTGTTGACACAAGAAATGTTTAATGTAAAACTTATTGGTATGATTATAGTCTCATTTAATATTTTGGAAATGTTATTTCTACATAAGATTTTGGGGCTCTGCATTAAGTTATACTTGTGCTGATTTCACCTTATATTGACATGTTTATAGATTCACCAAGTTGGTATTACTTGTGGAAATTGAGAAATATGCTGACACCAAGTTTAATGAAAATCCTTAAATTGTTTAAATGTTAATGCAGGGGATGGTAAGATGAGCATATGACACAGTAAACCTGTCCATAATAAAACAGGCTAAAAATTATCCTTTTGTAGAAAGAAGGAAAAAATATGCCTATTTAAAATTTACTACATGCCCACATTAACTTATGAACAGATACTTGGACATGGACCAAAGCAGACAATAGCAGATTAATGGCATCAGAATTAAGATTTTTAAGGAGTAGGAAAAACCAAAAGTGGGAGTGTAAGAAATGATTACATTTGAGAGAATATAATGGTAAAGAGATATCTTGAAAGGCTTATTAACAGATAATAGAATAAGATGGTATGGACGTGTTTTAAGAATGAAAATAGGAAGAAATCTATAGAAAGTTTCAAACATGAACATTAAATGAAAATATCAAAGAGGGAGGTAAAGATCAGGATGGGACCAAGAAGTGAGGAAATATGTCTCATGGATATTGGAAGAACTACGGAGGAGGAAACAAAATTTGTGCCTTATTGTATTCAAAAGGCCTTGGTCACATTCTGTATGACATGATGACTTATAATATAGAACACAAAAAGTACTTTGCCATGCCTCAAGTAGTAAAAATTTTGATTGCACATATGTTTCTATCCATATGGTCTGTATAATGAACAATAACCCTCTAGCATCATTAGCCACTTTCATTGGCTCAAGAAGAAGGAAGGTAGAATGTGAGTCTCGTAAAACTGCTTACAAGGGTTATCATTTTTATTTATGCAATGCCAAGTGTCTAAATTTACTTATTTTGGAAAACTAGAATGTGAAGCTGCCATGTGTTAACTGTGGTCTCACATTTGTAATTATATAGCAAGAGGTACAATTAAGTGTGGGGGTGACAAAAGCATAAGTATTTCTGCTGAGGGAATTCCTATCAGTGCTTATATTTTATCTCTGTACCTTATTTATTCTGTAATTAGATGGTCTTCTGGATTGATGCACCTGTATAATCTTGCCTTTGTTATAATATTGTAGGTTAAAATTCAGTTGTAGAGGTTAGACACAACATAAAAAGCTTCTTAGAACAGTTGTTTTCATATTAAAGTAATTTGTTGGTAGAGAATGCTGTACAGCCCTGAATAATAGTTGCCAAACGAATTTGGTGATGTCCTGGCACTTTTCCTTGACAAGCACAGTTGATATGAGAAAGTTGATACATTGCATTTTAATCGTGTTTAGTATTGAGTTTTCTAATGAACTACCACCTTTATTATATTGCTGGTTATGATTTTGTATTGACATTCTTATATAGTGTTTGAACAGCATGGGTGTAAAACATTGTAAGCACATCTTTGAGCTTTCAAAACAAATGATTCAGGTCTGCTATCATAGTCTTTCACAACTGTAAAAATTATGCAATCAGTGTAACATGAACATGAATACATGGTACGTGAAAAAATTCCTGTATCTAAAAGAAATTGTATTTAGTACAAAATTGTTTTGACAAACGGAACTTAACATAGTCACCAAACTAGAACATATTAAAGTTCAATCATCAGTATGAAGTTGGATGTGTTGCTGGGTGTTGTCTGGTAAAAGTTCACAAACGTTTCAAGGTGCCTCCACAATCAGAGTGAAGAGTACAAAACGCAGCTTTCTCATGGCCATGGTGATGGCGGAAAGACCCTCTGAAACGTCGGTAAATTTCTGCCAGTGTACAAGGCGAGACAACCCAGAGGATATCCATCTTCATATTCTGCACAGTGATATTCTGAAATCTCACAATTTGTATTGTGTTTCACTGTATGCAATGAAACTACACATTTATCCGGCGTTTTTATAATACTGTTACATTTTGCAAACATATCGTTCTTTCATATATCTTTGCAGATAAATATCTGTCTTCATGTTCATGCGCTACTTTTGTCTGGAAATTCGCGCATGCGTGTTGTATTCCTGAGTGTGCTGAGACTTCATTTTTTGGTAGGTTAGCTATGTCTGGTGTGGAGGCCCGTTGTGATTGGCATATGGTGTTATAATGTGGCGTAGACATTCGTGAACAAAGAAGAGGGCGAATGTAGAGCTATGCCTGGTTCGGATAGTGTGGGGTTAGATATAATTTTCGTTATTAAGCCAAACAATTTTGTAATAAACATGTTTGGATTGTGTGAGTAATTGTTCACTACGTCGTCGTGCTTGTGTTGCCGGTGGGTGGAACGACTGCACAAGAGTTGAATAAAACACCCGGGAATATTCGTAAGGTAACTTAACCATCAACTCATTCACATGTTTATATTATTCAGAGGATGTTTGTACATAATAATGAAGGTTTGTTAGTATTTCCTCAACTCTTTGGTGTTTTGGCTAGATGTAAATTTTCGTGTATATTTATAAGATAGGATACGCATGTGACAGTTTAACAGTCAAATCCAGTGCGTGCGTATTTTACATACACCGTGTACAGCTGTGCCAGTCCGGGTTCGTGGTTCGATTCCCGAACGTGCTGAACCTTGAGATCAGGGGTAAACCAGGCTTTGGCATATTAAATCTGCTTTATACAGAGTGGTTCAAAAGGTTCGGGCCAAACTGAAGGATCGTATAGAGGGACTCAGAGAGAACAACTTTCGAATAGGAATCCATGTCCTCCGAAGTTATCCTGAGTCAGTCGAGGCCATTGAAGGTATGGAAGTCTGATAACATACCGCTGAAATAATCGTACTTTGCTATTCTCCTACTAGACTGACAGCAGCAAAGAAGTATCTGAGAAAATGTTCGATTCAAACCTGTTGACAGTAAACGACATTTATTTAAATGCCTACCATAAAATTCTGCTGTTGACGGCAGATTGGTTGTGTACGGTTCGTTCATATTATCGTCCTTCTCTCAGTGTTTCCAATTGGCAATTATCGGCCACTTGAAATAGTCAACAGTAACGTTCTTTGTAAGATTTGAAGTTTTCACTACGGTGAGTTTGAAGATGGCTGTCTTCTGGGTTGTTGCGCCGTGTAGTCTGGTAGAAATTTACCGACGTTTCAGAGATCCATGCTGACTCCATCATCAGGGCTTGTCGTTCTTTAACCACTGGTGTTAATTGGGTTTGTTTGTTCATATTCACCTTCAGTGCTTGTTGGTATACAGTTTTCCAAATACGAGTAAGTGCTACTAAAATTACTTTAAAAGCAAAAACTGTTTTTAATTGCGATTACGACCCAACGTTTCTGGAAGTGATATAGTCTTTGTTCAAATGTCATTAATTTAATAATTACCCGTGTTTGTATTTACAGCACAAAAAAGGAAGACTTGTACGAGTCTTGTGAGTCAGTTTCAGAGAGGTAGTTTTCAAATCATTAAAATTGTAATAATTGAAGTCAGTTACTCAGAAACCACCTACCAGCATATGACTGCTAAATTGTGTGACTAGTTCATTTCCTGGTAGTTCGCTGGCACGCCGTCATAGCGGTTTACACAAGTGGGATACACTATACAGGATGAGTCAAAAGTATGTTTACAGATTTCGTGTTCTTGTTCCAGGATCAAAAATAAGAAAAAAATGTTCCTATAAACATGGGGTCGCAAATGTTTCATTTTCGAAATTATTATTTAGTGTTCTGTCTGACGACAGGTCCATATGAACAGGATTCTTCCATCCTTTTCTCGGACTGGGACCTGTTCATATACGTTCTTGGCAGATGATCCAGAAGTGGTTTGCCATTGCCTTATTCTGTGTGTGAATGGAGTATTTGTTTGGATGCCACAGAGAAACCGGGGAAGGCCCCGGAGGAAAACTCCGTGTTGCCTAGACCACGGCCTTGCCCAACACAAGTTATAAATTCGGGCACCGCCGGGAATCGAACCCGAGACCCCAGGATAATAGCCAAAAATAAGTTTCAATGAATGACTTTATATCAAAGTGAATCCAGCTTAAAGCAAAGATTTTCAATTAACGTTTGGGCAGGAATTGTTGGCGACATGCTTATTGGTCCACACATGCTTCCATCGCGTCAAAGAGGACCTTCATACCGATGATTCTTAGGAAGACACTTGCCACGTCTCCTTGAAGATGTACCACTGAATACAAGAAGACAAATGTGGTTTATGCACGACGGAGCCCCAGCACACTTCTCCCATCGCGTCAGATATCAACTTAATGAACGGTACCCTCAGTGATGGATTGGGCGTGGTGGCCCACTAGCATGGCCACCGAGGTCACCGGACCTGACTCCATTGGACTTTTATCTGTGGGGTCACTTGAAGTCCGTCGTTTATGCAACACCCATAAACAATGATGACGACCTATGGGAACGTGTGCAGAATGCATGCCACAGGATTCGAGGACACCCTGGTGGTACGAACGAATTCGTCAGTCTTGAGTACGTCGTGCTCGTGCATGTGTGGAGAATGGAGGAACAACCTTTGAGCATCTGTTATAAATAAACATCCCTGTCACTTATACTTGGCAATAAAGGCATACATTGAAACTTATTTTTGGCTATTATTTTGAAAAATAAGCATTTGCGATCACATGCTCATAGGAACATTTCTTCTTATTTTTGATCCAGGAACACGCACACAAAGTTTGTAAACATGCTTTTGACTCACTCTGTATATCGGAACTCTGAATAGAGTGTGTATCTGGAAGGAAACGATTCACAGTTCTTACGCTTTCTTTGCTCGATGTGCATGAAATTAACGTAAAAAGTGGTGGTCATGTCTTTCTGTCCGTTTGCAGAATTTTATTTTGTGTACGACTTGAAATTTCTTTTGGTAGAGCAGTATGGTTAGTGTGCCTACCCTGTAAGCGATAGGTTTCTGCGTCTATTCTCTGTCAGGAGCCACAATAATTTCCGTGGAAAGTATCGTGGTTCTGGACAATACGTGGTGGACATCATGTCCAGTTCATTCTGTTTCATCAACCTGTCGTCCTTTCTCGCACTGTAACCAAAACAGTTAACTGATTTTATGATGCAGTATCCTTTCTCTTCCGGAAAATTAAGGCGCCTTACCAGAATTGGACACCATCGCAAGTAATTCCAATCAGTTCCCACCTTCATATTGTTTAACGCCATTTGAACCAAATCGATCCTCTGTTTAACACCCAGATCTTCCAAGTGGGTTCTTCCCCTGATATTTCAGACCAAGATTGCGTGTGCCAGGGCTTCTCGACCTTTTCAAGACCGGGGCCACATTCACCCTTTCATATCGACTCCTGGGCTGCCTAGTTGTAAATGAGTACAATGTGTTGAAAATTCATGGCAGTTTACTGAAACTGCTGCTAATTGTTACAGACAGGTTCACATGTTTGGCCTACCCAGTAATGTTCTTTAACATAATTGCTCATTTGTTGTTCGCCGACAATTTGTGTCTGATTCTGTAAGTTAATAAGAAAATTGGATCGTTTTCGGGGTTGCACGACTTCTAATTCGATAGTAGACGTTAACCTGATGTCCAGAAAAGGGTTTTGCGATCAGACTTACGAAAGTTGCGAAAAATTACACTTAACTAACTAGATGGCTTACCGAACCCGAAAGTTCATCACCGAATTAACCAAAGCCCTCCACCAGACCCTGTCCTGGGCTAACAAAATCCAGCCTCCTTCAGCTCCTATCTCCCATTCATCCCGCCTGAGAGTATCCTCCCATCTACGTCTAGGTCTCCCCAGCGGTCTCTTCCCTTCAGGCTTTCCGACCAATACCCGGTGCGCACCTCTTGTCCTATCCATGCGCGCTACATGCCTCACCCATCTCATTAATCTCGACTTAGTCACCCTGACAATATTGGGGGAGGAGTACACATTTATAAGCTCATCATTATGCAGTTTTCTCCACGCCCCATCGTCTTCCCTCTTAAGGTACAATTTGGCTGCACGCGACAGAGACAAGCGACCGAGGCAGGCGACAGAGACGGGAGACGGACACATCGCAGCTTGTCGCCACACACTTTTGAGGTGACGACCGAGACATGCGGCAAAGTGTTTGTTTTCATTGTTTTGTTGAGACATACGTGCACATATTCTGTGAAAAATGAGTACAAAAATGCTTTTAAAAAGGTTACTCGAAGAAGAAGATGATGATGATGTGTTGCTGTGTTATTTGTTGCGAAAGAAACAATGAAAACATATGAGTTCCATATTCAAAACCAGACGTGAAGAAGGATCTTTCTGTCGGTGGTCAGTGGTCGGTTTTCTGCTACTAATTCTACCAATTGCTCATCTTGGTCACCAGTAAATTTAATTTCTGCCATTATTTTACGTGCTGCCTGAGCCCGTCGCGAGACACTACTGGTCCGAGAGCGGTCTCCTGTGCTTTGTCTCTGTCGCCTGTCTTTGTCTCGCGCTCGTAATTGTACTTCATACGATTGTACAGAGAGCAGACAGGAAGCGACCAGTCTCGGTCTCGTAACTCTGTCGCCTGCCTCGGTCGCTTGTCTCTGTCGCGTGCAGCCAAATTGTACCTTTAGGCCCAAATATCCTCCTCAACACCCTATTCTCAAACACCTGCAATCTGTGTTCCTCCCTCAGAGTGCGAGACCATGTTTCACACCCATACAAAACAACGGGCAGAATTCTTGTTTTGTAATTTTAATTTTCGGTTTCATAGAAATCAGAAGGGAAGACAAAATATTTTGAACTGAGAAGTAGCAAGCATTTCCAGAATTTAATCTCCTCCTAACTTCCTCATGAGTATCATTTTGATTTGTTACTGTTGTTCCCAAATATTTGAACTTTGTAACACCTTCAAAGGATTAATTAACCACCCTAAGATAATTCTGCCCGCCTATCTGCTGATGACGAGATACTAACATGTACTTAGTTTTTTCTGAATTTCCTTCTAGCTCCACCTGTCTACTAGCCTCTAGTAAAACATCTGCGTTCCTCTTTATTGTAATCATATTGTCCCCCAATAAATTAACATCATCAGCATGTGCCAGTAGCTGATGTGTCCCATTCAATTGCAAACCCTCCTGCCTATCTTGGACTTTCCTGATGGCATATTCTAGCGCAAAGTTAAAGAGCAAGGGATACAAAGCATCTCCTTGTTTTATACAAATACAACAATGTCTATAAACAGACACAACAATGCCAAACGCAACACGTCACAGTATTAATGGAAGCAATTGGCGATAAAATAGCTCTATCTCGGAAACCGTTCGGAATAGGACACCTGTACAAATACACTTTTTGCTTAGAATGACCGATACTATGACCTCCCAGAATATTGACCTTTCCTCCTGGGACACCTGTATAGTAGACCGTGGAAGAGTGAAGGGTCTTGATCAAGTGCATTGTTTCCATTCTGTAAATACTGTTAATATTTGAGGATAGTGGAAAGAAGGTCCACAAAAGATTTGTGGGGACAAAGTGGCACTGGGACAGGTTTTTCTTCGAATTCTGCTGTTTTCTCATGCCATTATCATTCCACTACTGCTCCATATTCATTCGTTTTTCATCTGGGTTTTGCCCGTTAGCGGTCCAGTTGTGGAGCCATCGTCTCACCCCATTGGAACAATAAAGAAACAAAGACGCTAGTTTTGAGCAAATGCGACCTCCGTTCTTGCACACGCAAGCCGAACAGACTTTTGCCCCATATTTTCCTATAATCGGCAATCGCCAGGCAGTTCGCTGCATTGGGGTTTATGACTTGTTTATAGCCCGTCAATGCTATTTACATTGAGATGGGTTGTTTCTGTATCACAATTCTACCCCTTCACTACTATTTCCTTCCGGATCGACTGTCCTAATGAAGAAAGGATAATACAACGAACGAAGAAACAATATAAATGGACAAGAACATCATCAGAAAATGAAGACTATAAATCATAAAAAACAATAAAAATCAGTAATTCAGTGATAAGTTTAAACTACATAACACCCGTTGATGGATAAATTATAGCCGAAACTAGTCGTGTAAGTTCCTATTGTAATCGAGTACTCGATGGGGAACGTTAAATGATGTTTTAATCTTTTAACATTATTATATTTGTGATTGACGGCAAACATTTTTAATATATTTTTAATACTGAAGAAAGGATAATGTTATCTCAATTACTGCTTACATCGCACTTTTTAAATCTTTTTGTCCAGATTTTATCAGTTAACGTGTATCACTTCCCCCCCCCCCACTTATTTCAATATATTTTACTAAAATGCTTTAAAATAATCCCATCACTCTACTTAATCTGTGTTTAAGATAATTATTACATACCTCGGTATCAAGCTTCGGATAATCTTAGCCATGATGGACTTTATCTAATTTTGCTTCAGACAGAATCTATAGGGCCTGAAGATGGTCTCGTGAAACCGAAACAAGTACATTGTTGTGTGCGGCGGAACGCTTGCTTACTATATATTTGTGTAAAAAATATAACAGTGATGAGAATGGACACACTAGTGCTGCTGTTTGGACCTTCTATAATCCATGGAGTTGTGCAGTCCATGGCCATCTTTTTTTGTAAAGGCACAGGTCTATAATTAAAGGGCGTGGCAAGATTGTATAACTTTTCGCTTTTCCGATCAAATTCGGGAGGAGTCTTAGTATACATTTTAGTTTACTTCCATGGCTTTACAGGTGAAGACTGTCTTCTGTTTGTCATTATGCCTGTGTTTGTTCAAATAAACAGTTAATTGTTTGATTTTAACATGGCTCTGTTCTGGGTTGTAGGTTTGTGTAGTCTGGCAGAAGTTTACCAACGTCTCAGAGGTTCTTGCTGCCTCTTACATCAGAGTGATCGTCCTCATATTTTCAGGAGATCCCGAATTCAGATCTCGGCTTCCCTTATGTTTATCATGGTTTTATTCAGTACCTGCAGGCAAATGCTGAGATAGTGCCTTTAACAGTGACACGACCACTTGGAGCCATGTTTCCAATCAATTATTCGCTTGTCACCCTACGATGTTTCGTCTGACGAACAAATAGCGTCTTAAATTCTTCTGTACCACATGAGAATGTTCCCATTTTATTTCATTTCATAAAATACAATGCAACGTTAATTTGTAGGCTATAAGGACTGTAGTTGTGTCGTACATTGTACGAAAATTTTATTGTATCCGCATGGAATTCTAATAAGTACATTGCAAACAGTATTAAAAATACAGGCATACCTCGGAGATATTGCGGGCTCGGTTCCAGACCACCGCAATAAAGCGAGTCACGAGTTTTTTGGTTTCCCAGTGCATATAAAAGTTATGGCTACACTATACTGTAGTCTATTAAATGTGCAATGGCATTATGTCTTAAAAACCAATGCGAGAATTACCAAAATGTGACACAGAGACACGAAGTGAGCACATGCTGTTGGGAAAATGGCGCCGATAGACTTGCTCGACGCAGGGTTGCCACAAACCTTTAAAAAAAACAAAAAAAACGTAATATCTGCGAAGCGCAATAAAACGAGCAATGCCTGACTTTATCGAGTAGAGTTGATGTAACTAACCCCTGAATTAGGAAGTTTTGAAACAGATGATTCAGATATGTTTTAAGAACTTATAGATTAAGATGTTAATAGGTATCGATTTCGCACGTTATATCGAAGGATGTTGAAAATTAAGTGGACTGATAAAGTACGAAATGAGCTGGTCTTAGACAGAATAGGCGAAGGAAGAAGTCTGTGGAAAAATCTTACGAGAAGAAGAGATAGGATGGTGGGACACATTTTGAGACATCTAGGATTGGTTAATTTGGTAATGGAAGGAACAGTTGAAGGGGAGACAAAGATTGGAATATGTGACGCAGATTTTTGAGGATGTGGGCTGCAAGAAATATGTGGAAATGAAGAGATTGGCGCAAGATAGGCGAAAATGAAGGACCGCATCAAACCAGTCGAAAGGCTGGTGACAAACAAACATAAAACAAACATCGACTTCAAATTTTTATTCATTCCCTTTCGTCGCTTCATGTTTATATTCTGTCTTCTTCTTTAGCTTTTGTCCCGCTTTGGAGGTTGGCTTGATCTAGACCAGGGGTGGCCAACCCAAATGATCTTTCGGGCCACTTTGGAAATGCATCATAACTCCGCGGGCCACATATAACTGTAAACTCATGAATAAAACAGGCAATATCTGTCATATATTCGCAAGAATATTATTTTAAAATCAAAGTTAATTTTTTCTCATAATTTCGACAGATAATTTTTGAATATATGGATGCACAAATAATGTATTTTTTAATACATTGGTTTTCACTACTTTGGCCATTATAAAATAAATATATTTTGTAAAAGTGTGATGAATCTCGCGGGCCGGAAAAATGTTCAAGGCGGGCCACATGCGGGCCGCGGGTTGGCCACCCCTGATCTAGACATTCGGTAGGACTCCTTGGACGAGTGATCAGCCCGTCGCTGTACACAGGACAGCACAACACAGAAAGACGCGGACAAACATCCATGCTTTGAGTGGGATTCGAACCCACGTCTCAGACCGCGCGGCCACTGTGACGGTGTTTATATTCTGTTCTTGTATATATATATTGATTTTTATTGAACTTCTGGAGAAGATTTCAGAAAACAATTTTACATGCAAATGTTTCAGGACGATTGTAACAAATCAATTAAAATTACATTCATCAACAAATTAAGAATAATTTAAATACTGTCCAGGTGGTCATATTTTGTGTTCATCTCATATATTAAAATGTGAAGATTAAAATATACAAAAATGTAGTGTTACCTCCTGTTTTTGTATGGATATGAAGAAGCTGGGGGAATTTGCATGACGGGGAGCTTTATAATATATTTGCGACACTATTTTTTTTACTAGGGTGATGATTAAAGCAAAAGAAGCCGAAATGAGATGATAAATGCATACGGCTTTTGAAAAATGAAGGGAAGAGGCCTTGGTGTATATGAGGGGATAATATTACATTTGATTTGGAAGGAATGAGACTAAATTAATGCCCAGTAAATTTGTCTTGTGAAATATTGGGTGCGCTAAAAGGCAATTTATTTCTTGACTAATTGAGTCACTGTTAATTTCTCAAGGACTCTGCTCCGTAATGTTAGACTTCCGGGTCACTGATTTTACCAGTTCCTAAACTCGTTTCTTGTCTTATCAGTGTTGTTATTTTCTCTAAGTGATCCGTTAATCGGTGCGTCATTTCCTTTGTTTTGATTACAGGTTTTTATTCTTTGTGTATTTGTGTTTGTGGAATTAATCACAACAGTTTAGAATAGTCTTCATTATACAGCAAACTGCTTATGTAGGATTTGATGGTCTCACGGCGGTAAGGATGAGGAAGGCTGTCTCCTGTGTTATAGAGCCGTGTAGTGTGATGGAAGTTCATATATGTGCTTCTGTTTATATTATAAGGTCCCATATTTTGTCATTTGGTCTGCGGAGACGATGGTTTTATTGTATTAGTGATGAAACATGATTACAAATTTACCAGGAAGTATCACGTTTCAGACAGTGGTGTCCCCTTTCATCCAATGACAATTTTAGAGAAAAAGTTTTGTTGTAAATGACAAAAAAGATTTGATTACGTTTGCTGATTGATTCAAATTCAGAAGACCAACTTCAGAAAACTGCACATAAATTATGGAATATGACAAAACGATTTTAACTTAGATATTATATGATTCAAGCACCATACTACACATTACAACACTAACTAATTTATAAAGTCCAGCACAAAACATCCAGATGAAGTTACGCGGTCTGAAATGGTTGAATAAATTAGTACAGTCCACAGATCAGGAGAAAATCCCTGCTAGGAATTCAATATACGCGCATGCACAACATTTCGCTGTGAGTGACGACCCATCCTAAAAGCATTCGTTCCACAACCACTGAATGAACAACAGACGACAGGCTTTCATGTGTTCTAATGGGTACAGGTTTAGGATTACCTCACAGTGGCACAGTGATTTAAACTAGAATATTATCGCAACACCCGCAGAACACATTAGAGGTCCACTCACTACACGCTACTCTTAAATGCTTGATGTGTTCAGTCTGTGTTATTTATTTATTTATTTAGTGTTCTGTCTGACGACAGGTCCATATGAACAGGATCCTTCCATCCTTTTCTCGGACTGGGACCTGTTCATATACGTTCTTGGCAGATGATCCAGAAGTGGTTTGCCATTACCTTCTTCTGTGTGCGAATGGAATAATTGTTGGGATGCCTCGGAGAAACCGGGGAAGCCCCCGGAGGAAAACTCCGTGTTGCCTAGACCACGGCCTTGCCCAACACAAGTTATAAAATCGGGCACAGCCGGGAATCGAACCCGAGACCCCAGTCTGTGTAGTAGCGTAAAACTCTGACGTATCACACTTCCCACCAATAGCAGCCCTCTAGTAACATTCCCCCCGCACCGCACCAGAAACGACTTCCCCCAGCAGGGTTTTTCTCGTCATCTGTGGACAGTAGCTTTGACTGCGTTTTGGGTGTAGGCTAATGTATCACGTTTAAAGAACTCTGAAGGAAAGGAAAACATTAAATGTAAACGTAAGTGTGGAGCAATAGAAATAAAAGAAAGGAGAGACGGGTATGTATGGATAAGACTGTGTATTAAAAACAGTAGTTAAAATCAAATTGGAACAGGCAGAATTTTTTTTATATCTGTAGCAGTAATGTCTGCATGAGAATATAAGACAAGTGAAGACATTAGAAACAAACTAGAGGCTTTCTGTGTTAATAAAACAGTGTAAAATTTATAAATGACTCTGGAACAGTTCGATAGAATGAAAGAGGATTACATTCGAAGGAAAATATTAATGTAGGTAACAGACCAATGAGCTCATTCATACCTTGCAGTTTCGGAGTTACGTGGTTAGTGCTTGTTCCTAGACAAATCTTTATCGTATCATCAAGCTTCACGTTCTATATCTCACAGTTTTTCTACTTCACCTTTGTTACGACGAAGTATTACCCATATTGTTTGTTTTCTTCCATTTGGGATTTCGCTTGAAATTCAATAAATCTGGGCATAGTATTTGTTTTATTAATGTGGACCTATGCAAAAGTTACTTGTAATCTTTGTGGTAATGTTGGATAGTTGGACGTGTTTGCTCATGAATTCTGTCGCCTTTGTACTTTGAGCCCTCATTCCATTGCGATGAACTAAACATGTAAATTCCATCGAATGTTACGCGTAACACATTGAACTTTTCTGGAAGCCATATGACGGTTTGTCGAGGGGAGGAGCTGTGGTTTCGTAAGCGTAAGAAGGATATTGTGTCAGATTTTTCAGATGTGTGAGGACGAACATGGAGACACGTTTCGTTATTAACATCCTTCGTATTGCGAAATTGATGAATTGGAACTACAAATGGTACATCAGGGTAGCAGTGCCCAACGTGCCGAAGTCTTGCTTTAATGAACAGGATAGAAATGGACTAATATGAGATCTGAGGTTCTCACAGCGACGCAGTGTCGATGTTGGTCTCCAGAATTGTGACGACGTGTGTACTTATAGTTGTTACTAACGTTTAGGAGGTGCATACTGCCTTCATTTTCAGCACTTTAGCCCTGAATATGGACAGAATGTTCTTCCGAAACGTTGGCATCTACTACAAGTCTACACGACGTTGAAACGTAGAGGACAGACATTGACACAAACAGAAGCTAACCTCAAGCCAGTGGCAAAATGTAAGGAATATAAATAAGTAAATACGCCCTATATAAATAAGACGGAATGAAATGTAGGGAAAGCAAGATGGAAACATTTTAAAATAGATAGCAGGCAGGAAAGAAAGAAAGTAAAGAAAGACGACAGTACGTAAAGTTTGAAATGTAAGAAAGAGAATAGGTAAAAAGTTACATCTCTTTTCTTCTTAATTTGCAATAAGTTTATTTATTTATCCTATAAATTTTCAGAAAGCTGATGTTCTGTCGAACCCATTTTTAAAGTTACGGTGCACCTTTGTTGCCCGTATTAACTACAGAACCTCGATGTGATGCTTTTAAGGGTTCAGACCTCCACATTAGGACGTACAGCTACTTGGAATGACAGAAAGCAAACGGCACGAGCGGCCCAACAAACGAAACGATGCGTTCATTATTGTATACAGCACAATGATGGACGTGGAATCTCAGAGTCTTACTTAGAACCCCTTTTTCAGCCCCGACACCACTTCACTCGGTGAGCCGGATCACATCCGGTTCCAGGTTGCCCGTCATTGATCATTGTTTTCAGAGCAGACTGATATTTTTCGTGGTTTTCCTCTGTCTCCTAAGATGAATGCCGAGTTAATATCTTCAAATAGACGGTGACCATCTTTCAAATCCGTTTTTTCTCATTCGTGATTGCCTCTTCGTCTCATTGGGTGTATACCCTTCGATGCTAAAGAAGCGTCGTTAATGACTGATAATAAGTCCTCATCTTTCTTAAGTATTTAAGTAAGAAATTAGGTCCCTGCCATTGAGGCCTATCATATCGTTAGTACGTTCACGGGTTAGGCCTTTTGGCTTGTTCTTGGGTCTACTTACGTTTCTTCAACTTCAGAGCCTGTGGGACTAGGTTTAGATTTATTCGTAGGAGGCGTTCCAAGCAAATGGTTGTGTGGCTGAGATTCAAGACTTCGGGGCGACGAGTCTGAAGGTTACTGATCCTCTTTTGGGATCTTGCGCCGTGTAGTCTGGTAGAAAATGACCGAAGTTTCAGAGGCGGTTAGTTTTACCCTGATTTATGTCAGTTCATGTAATGTGTGCGAGAGAAGTGCTGGCTGACACAGTGACATTTTTTCCTTGTCTCTTGCATGTGGATAATAGGGACGGAATTTTTCGCGGAAGGCCTATATCGTTTGCCAGTGAGGATAAATAATATTTGTGTCCTTTTTTTATATGGATGAAAACATATACAGCGTTGGGGGGGGGGGGGGTTGTCTCTCTCAGGTAGAAAAGAGGCCTACATAATTGTTAAATACGGCAAATTGTTGTCACTGGGTCACTTCTAATCTTCGTTGTTGAAGTTGTAAGAATCAGCTTTAACGGACCCCACAGAGAAGGTATTTTTATTAGAAGGCCAAGATAGACAATGGTCTACGCCAGAGAAAATTGTCCCATAATTATAGGCTTGTTACAAGCCTTGAGAATTAGTGTTGCACCAAGAAGTAAAAATAGGACAGCCCGTGCCATTGGATTCCAAGACCTGGGAAATGGCCATCGTGTGGATTTAACAATTCTGCGATTAAGCAAACATGTCATTGCTTGGTAAACAACTGAATAACACTGTTGTTTTAATTCATGTCATTGTATTTATTGCTGCTGAAAGTATGTAAATATATGTAAGGAGAGAGAGAGAGAGAGAGAGAAAGAGGGCAAATTCACTTAAATTTTTGTCTGGCATAGTAAGTATTTCGTATTGGCGGAATTGTTTAATCTATGAACTGCCTTAGATTTGGACATTTATTGAATTCTGACTTTGGGTTAAAGTATCTATTTTTTTGTGGGTACGAGAAGTAGGTTTTACCTCATGAAAATTATGACACACTCGAGCCGTAGGAGTTACGTTATAAATTTGATAATTCTGATAGCGTTAAGTGTTGTATGTTTTTCAGTGTTTCCTCCAGAACATTCAGCTGACTTTTCGTTTGAGGTTTCATGGGTTTCCTGTTGAATTTAACGCTTTGAAGTTGGGGTGTAATCTCTTACACTGAAGTTAGGCATTTTAAGAATCGTAAACATCCGTAACGATACTGTGAAATATGTATCTTTTATGCATCGTGTCGGTACATCTTAGAAAACCTGAATGGAAGAATCCACTTACAAAACCAAAGGGTAAATGTTAGGGAAAAATAATGTGTATAAAAGAACAAAGATGGGAGATGTGGCCTGTAATTCTTTCGTTCAAGATAAGGCCCATTGACGAACTCATACGAAGAGGGCAGTGAACCTTCGGATTCCATAAAAGGAGGGGAATTTGACTAGCTGACCGACTGTTGGTCCCTCTAGGACTTTGTTACATGAAGTTGTTTATCATGAAATGGTTATTAAAATACCACCAACTGGTGTACTGTATTAATGCTGCTATAAAAGTGAATACAGTAATGAAACTTTGCGTTCTTCAAAAGGTGAGGAATTAGTTGATTAGATGATTATAACTTTGTCAAGGAGGTCGAGGCTCTACCGAGTTAGTCAATGATTTAAACATGTTTAGTAATTGCAGGTAAAGGTTGTTATATTGTATTTTTTAAAGTAAATTTGACAAATTTTTCGTGAATGTCAGTATTATGGCACGACACCATGAAATATGACTTAGTCTCAGTTTTTTTTAGCTGGGAGTTATTCGAATCTTCTAAGAATTTTTCGAAGCCCCTACAGCTCGCAAAAGCTGGTAAATCTCTGTTTCATAAATAATACCAGGAGACTGAGGTACGATTTAATGTTTGTGTTCATTACCTCGAAATGTTAGAAAAGTACCTGTGACTGGAGGCCTGGGAGTAGAAGAATGTTCAGAACGTAACTGTTAATGCACGTCCTCTGTGCAATGTATTCTTGACAATGGCTAGACTTAAGTTTCTTGCTGGACGAAGTCCGACAAGACTTCCAGCAAGAAGCTGCGATTTTTCTTATGGGGGTTGAGAAGAGAAGTGAACTGAAACAAACGCAAACTTACGCTGAATTGGAGCAACACTTAACGTAGTTTCAGCAGAGTTCGCGAGACTTATTTCAGAAAACAGAATTTCTGGAATTCGACCATATAAATGTAGGCATAGAGAGGCGTGATGTGTGTCTCATAAAATGCCCTAAAGTAAAGTACAATTTCTGAAAACCGTTTTTCATTCGCATTTTTCATATTTTTATACGCGAAACACAATTCTTCAGTTTCCACACACCGTGTACATTTTCCAGGGGCTTAATTAATTTAAGTGAAACACGACACAAAACTTTATATGCGTTAATAGTGCTTCTTCATTCTTTTGCAGGTACAAGGAAGGAGGACCACATACCGAGATGGCCAATTACTTCGCGTGCATGTGCCTGACGCGGGTTTTGCTGCCACTCAGCCTCTCCCTGAGTGAGTACTCCATGTGATTATACTCATGTGACATGCCTTTTTCATATTTTATTACAGTAAAACGCACAAAAGTTAGTCTTCATTGACACATTCTGTGTCAGAATGGTATGGAAACAACAAAATATTGATGCAACTGAAGATTGCTGTCTTGTGGGTTGTTGCGCTGTGTAGTCTGGTAGTGTTTACCAACGTTTCAGAGGTCCTAGCTGGCTCCATCATCAGGGCGGACGATCGCCCTGATGATGGATCCTATATATTGATACACCTCACAAAGAAACAAGTGGTAGACTTTATAGTAGCCACACGATACATAAAAAATGTTTCCGCATGAAATTTACCTATTAAGTCTTACGAGACAAAATATAAGGAACAAAATTAATTATCTCAGTGGAATATTGCTAATAAGAACCACAATTTCTACCTATGACGTTTATTTTATGATACGAGACATGCCAGCAGTGTTACAGAGACAAAGATTTTATAGGAGTGTAATGATTGTAATAATCACAGTAATAATAATGAATGTCATTACTACAGACTAAGATTTCATATAATGACAGTAACATCAGTGTCATTATTTCCGTGTAACGTAGTTTGCTGAGGTAGCGACAAGAACAAGACTGAGGCGCTTTGTGGTTTTGGTTAAACCTGCTGTTACGATGCATTTCCATACGGATCAAGGCCAGTCTGTGACCACGTGAATGAGTCTCATTCAGTATGGCCAGAAAGAGATGACAGGCGACGAAGCCGACTGCTATTTATTTATATAGTTTATCGTGTGTTATCTGTTTGTTGAATATATGTGGTTATTTAACTCCACTGTCAGCAATTCAGAGTATACAGCGTTCACTGATGGATAGGATAATTAATGAACAATGAATTGGAACGAATACGTAAGGAAGCGGACCTGGTTTAATGTAAGGTAACATATCGGTATTTGTCTGGAGGGATTGCATCAGGGTAGCCGGTCTCCGGCTGAGATTTGAACCCCGAATATTCCGAATACAAAGCATGATCGCCAATTGTTTGTGGCTTTTTTATGTTCTTAGGAACGTTACTTTGTTTGGTAACGTGCAATCCGAAAGAAACTTGAGAGTCGGTGAGTAATAACAACTCCGAGGTCCCAGAATGCACGGAACCTTTTGTCACGTCCCTCAGCAACTTTTGCTTTTACCTTTTTTAAAGTTTATAGCTTCTGGTGAAAATTAAACTAAAATATATTACGTGTGCGTGGCCTTTAGGGACTCTCTGGAAGTCAGCCACAACAAATGGACACACCTCAGATATTTCCCTGTTTTGTCATGTTTTATCAGCATCCCGAGCGGCCGATAAAAGCTGTAAGTAGTAGGTAACGTGTTGTTTCGCAACAGCCAACTGCTCTCGGTAGTGAGTTATCATAGAACGCTTTTTTAAAGCATTTATAATGCGTCCAAAGCCACGAAAGTCTTGACACTTGTGGGAATACTAACAAGAAGTTCCATGACGTCGTATGGATTCCAGTCATTTAGGATGGTAAATAATTGGATCAGTGCACGAAGATGGAGAAATTGTGATGCAGATATTTGTTCCGCTACCAATTATGTGACATTTAATCTGCGAACACGTTTTGTACAAACCTCGTAGACAACTTTAATCCCTTCGTGATCCTGCATCTGCAAACTGTTTCCTTAAGGCTATTCCGATATTATCCTTCTCGTTTTATTTCTATGTTTCTTTTATTCTTGTTTCTTCTGGATTGCGGCGTTAGTGATAACGCCTCGTATTTTTGAAATGCCAGGTTCGAATGTCTTCTTCGATACCGACTCGTTTGACCATTGGTTTTTGTGGTTTTTTGGTCCCTCCAGTAAAATGGCCGGACGGTACCTCAGCCACCAACGAACATTCTTGCAGCGCAGTGGCATTGAAAGTGAGACCCTATGTACATTCAAGATATGTTGTTCACTCGGAGTGAGAGACAATATTTCGCGACTGTTTAACGTGGATGAAATAATTTTTACACATACTGTTCGCCGATTGAGGGATGGCAGGTTCACGCATCAGTTAAACAACTGCCAGTGTGTCAGAACGAATGTCTTCGCTGCACAATTCAGGCAAAAGCTAATGTTGGACGGAAATGGTAGTAGAATGCACAAGGCCATCTGTTCCCCACCACAACTGCCACGTGGACATCTGTGGATAGTACCTCCACCCCACCCCCCAAATGTTGATGCGTAGTGTACTAAAACAATGACGAACACATTATATGGGGACAGAAAGTTATTTTCATCCCGAAATTAAGAGAATGGAAATTAACCTCTTCTATGCTGAGTCCGTTGTATGCTTCCACTAATCAAAATCGTTCATCACATCTGCTGGATTTTAATGGGTTGTATATATCGGAAATGAAACGAATCAATTCTTACGTATTTTCGTCTGCTGAATTCTAAAATGACAATAAAAAAGTTTAGTTAGTTCGCGTTTTGAAGATATTTTGTACTTTGTAAAATATCAACAATAAATTCGTCCATATGATATACAAATGTTTAAAAAAATTTCACCTACCTTATATACGTTGTCTTTTGGCCTTTCTTCTGTATTTTACCTCAGGGACATCTCTTACCACCGACCACCAGTAATCAGCTATCATTGATTCGCTCCATTTCCCCTGATAACTCCTTTCAAGAGTAGAAATATCTTCGTGAAATCGTTCGCTACGTTCATCACTAACCGAACCAAGATTATCAGGGAAATCGTTCAAGTTAGAGTGGAGGAAATGCATTTTAAGAGACATTGCACCCCATTTTACTGTATGCGTTCAACAATTTGTCTACTAATTCCCTATAGTTTGGCGCCCTGTTGTTTCCAAGAAAATTCCTAACAACTGACTTGAAGGATTCCCATGCAATTGTCTCCTCTCCCGTCAAAATGTCAACAAAATGTTCATAAAAAATCAGGTTTCTTATTTGGGGACCTACGAAAACTCCTCCTTTGATTTTGGCTTCACTTACTCGTGGAAATTTGTGAAAGAGGTACCTAAAGGCTTCTCCATTTCGGTCCATTCCTTTCACAAAATTTTTCATCAGACCCAATTTAATGTGCAATGCTGGCAGTATTATTTTGCTTTGATCTACCAGTGGTTCACGGACAATATTTTTAGTACCTGGTTCCAAGTTCTTTCGAAGGGCATGAGCTATAGGAATACTGGGTAATTTATTGCCATTGTGCAATAACACTGTTTTCAAACTAACTTTTGAGGAATCTAAAAAGCCGCCACTCATTTGGGTTATGTTCTATATGCAGGGCATCCATAAGACCATCTACGTCATCACAAAATACGAGATCATCTTGCATGGAAAATTTCTTTGTAAAGGAATTTGACGAATGCGATTTAACATTTTCTTCAAGTACATTCCATTGCCTAAGTCGCGATCCTAGCAACTCTGCCTTATACTTAGGCAAATCTAAATCTCTCACTAGATCATTCAGTTTACTTTGAGTTGCTCTGTGTGATGTAGAAGGTAAAGTTTCTGGCACAAACTCTTTATCTTGAGATGCCGATGATCTAGGAAAGGCGTCATCTGATGGCGGCGATGGTGAGAATTCTTCAGGTGTGTAGGAGATAGGAGGGGCAGGTACAGGTAGTTCATGGTTGTGGGGTATAGGACGAATGGCTGAGGGGATTTTTGGATAGATCAAAGCATGTTTTTTCTTATTGTTGATGCCGATGACAGGAGGAATCATACAGAAGTGGCAGTCGTTTCCCGCCACACCATGGGCACAGCGAAGGGCATAGACTGCATTTTTCCTTTTAGCCACTCACGTAGATTTGTAGAAAACTTCAGACAGCAAATATGGGGTGCCCATGCCCTGTCCATGTCACCCACTTTGCAACCAAAATAAAGGCGGGACGCTTTCTTAACGATGGGGGCCAAGTTGTTAGGATTATTGACACATCTTCGCGACATTTTGTATATTTTAGTGTTACAAATAGGGTTTATACAAAAACCGACTTTTGAAAAAACCGGTTTATCGAATTCCAGTATTTCCAAAAACCGGTTTTCGAATATTTTTAAAAAACAAAATATAGTTAAAACATTAAAAAATATTTATACTTATTTTAATTTTTTCAGTTTATTTAATATTTATGGAACTACAAAAATAAAATAAAATATACTCTATACAAAACCAAATAAAAACTAAAATAACTAAAATCCATACGAAATATGAATTATAAACTATGTCGTTTGCTACATCCAAGTTAAAAATTTGTAGCCTCTCAGAAACTAATTCTAATGTTTTCTTAGCATTGCAGGAACTAGCCCAAATTGAAATCTTCCGCAAAATGGTGTACGTTGATATTCAAATATCTGCGATTTCTTTTGCTAGTCCACTCATCTAAAGTTATAGAATTTTTTACCCCAATCTCCTTAATACAATCCAATTCATTTATAATTTCACGTTTGACATTGTCATAAAACTTATGAATGAGATCCATTACTTGAGAGTTGTTTTTTGGTAATGAATATCCCCGTTGTTGCAAAGACTCTCCTATGAACGAGCTTGTTGTAATGCTATTAATGGACAATCCATCCATTGCAGCAAGTTTTGCTATAATTTCTTCTAAACTGCTCTTTTTCACGAAATTAAAAATAGAATACGTTTGTGGATTTGCATGTCAAACATTCGCCTTACTCATGAAGATTAGTTTTACTACAATATGCTTGTGCCCGAGGCGACTTCAAGTCAAAATATTAACGTTTTTAATTAGTTAATTAACTAATTTTTCCATATTAATTCTAGTATCTGAAACCGGTTTTTAAATGTTAAAAACCGGTTTTCGAATTTTACAAATTTATCCAAAAAACCGGTTTTTAAAAACCGGCAAACCCTAGTTACAAATATCTCATTTAAGTACTCACGAGTACATAACTATTCTAAGACGAAGTGAAACACAAAATCCGCACTCCACAAAACGCTTGTTTGCCAAACAGAACCACAAGGGCAACTGAACCAATTTATTAAACATCCCTTAGGGATGTTGACCAAACATGCAGGAAGCAACAAAACCTTCTCCACCCTTGTACAGGTTGTTTCTGAAGTAAGTAGTCCATTACAATTCTGAAAATTACGAAAATTGAGCGAAACAGCTTGGTATGAATATCTTCGAAATGCGAACAATCATGCAAAATTAATGTCATTTTCGTGTTTACCAGCTCAAAATTAGTAAAAATTGGTTAGTTTCATCTCCGATATATTTTGGCTGTTGAACAGTGTTATTGGCCAAAGATGTGTAGCTTACCTCTTCCCACCACGTGTACCTGAAGAATGTTACTTCTTCTCAAACTCTAGCCTCTGCTTCCCGACCGGCTCTAGGGCCCACCCAGCCCCGTGTCCAGCGGGTACCGGTTCCTTTCCCGGGGGGTAAAGCTGACCAGATTGCTTGCTAGCTAGCTGAGCTCCCTAGTGCTGCGGATAGTTGCACCCGGATAGAAAAAGCTTATCACCTTTGTATACATTTGGAAGTGCCTGAGGTAAAGTTGGTAATCGGCTTCCTTGGATGTTGGTAGTATTTCGGATTGGCGGATAAGTTGAAATAACTAGGTATTTCAAATGTAGAAGTAGTCAGTTTGTAGATACTAATACGAAGAGTTTAATTCAACCTCAAGACAAGATAAAGTTGTACAGTAAAGATGAACAGTAGGTTACACAAAGTTAACACTATAACTCTATGACCACCTTCTGATAATGTGCCTTGGGGTCATATAAAGTTTATATAGGATATCCACTAAGGTGGGGTGAATGAACAGTCACAAGAGATGCTGTTATTCTCCTTATCAATTCAAAAGAATGCTGATGTTACCCTTGCGGATTTACTCATGAGAAAGTGATCTCGTTACAGAAAATGATATCAAAAAGGTGTTTCATCATCGCAAGAGGCATAATCACAAGCTATATGAATAATATTAATGCTCTACAACGCAATACACACACGTGAAGGCGTTTTCATATTACAATTGCTATGTTACACCTTGCCCTTCACCCCCGCGCTAAGAACTCGCAAGTAATCATCACTTCTTTTGCTCAAATACTCATCTTCTTGGATAGCAACCCACTCTCCAGCCACATCAGTTAGCAAGATCAAATCCAATTCGTCAGCAATTGCTGCTCATATAAGGCTTCCAGAATCGCCCCACCATTACATATTCACCTTGAAGATGGCAACTGCAGTTTACCGAAAGTTGGATAATTTTCAACATTCGACTTGACTTATTCCTGAAGGCCGAAGTTGTACACTGACACTGAACTTGAAGTCTGAGTGATAAAGTGATATTACATATCAGAGGTACTTCGGACAGTAGTCAAGATTGTGACACACTGTTTGTACAACACGGAAAGGGGACCGGACGGAGTTTTAGCTTGTGACGTGCAAGACGTTAGGAATTCTTCACATGATACCGCTGTGTTGCAAGCCACAATCTATCTTGGACACCCCCACCCTTCACCAATACTGCCGTGACTCTTACCCCGTTACTTGTCGAATGCAGGATATCGACAGCTGTCCAGATATCGTTCAAATTCACTTCTGTGTTACAAGAAAGTTTAGTCTCAAGGAGCAAAAAGCCGTATGCAAATTCAAAATTAGAAAGATCTGCCATGTTTGCCCCTGTGTAATGCGGACTTATTTTCCTCCAAGTCTGTTAGGCATTTTACTAGAAGTTACCGTTGACAATTTATGAAAAATATTATTTTCATAAATTAGCCAAATTTCTTTTTTATGATTTGAGGTTTTCACGGCTGTATGGGTGCGAAACATGGTCTCTCACTCAGAGGAAGGAACACAGATTGCAGGTGTTTGAGAATAGGGTGTTGAGGAGGATATTTGGGCCTAGGAGAGAAGACGATGGGGTCTGGAGAAAACTGCATAATGATGAGCTTATAAATCTGTACTCCTCCCCCAATATTGTCAGGGTGATTAAGTCGAGAAGAATGAGATGGGCTGGGCATGTAGCGCGCATGGATAGGACAAGAGGTGCGCACCGGGTATTGGTTGGGAAGCCTGGGGGGAAGAGACCACTGGGGAGACCTAGACGTAGATGGGAGGATAATCTCAGCCGAGATCTATGGGAGATAGGAGTTGAAGGAAACTGGATTTTGTTGGCCCAGGACAGGGTCCGGTGGAGGGCTTTGGTTAATTCGGTGGTGAACTTTCGGGTTCGGTAAGCCATCTAGTTGGTTAGTTAGTGAGGTTTTCACGGCGCAACAACCCAGAAGACAGCAATATTCAAATATCTTTTATCAGATATGGAAATGTGGCTAAAAGAGCGGCCCTGTCGTCACTTCTAGGGCGTTAAGTCGTGAACCCAACCTCTAAATCGTGGTCCTGTAGTTTCCGCATTCACAAAGTACGAAAAAATCAGCATGTTACCCAGGAAACGCGTGGAGTACGATAAATGAGAGCCCAGTGATCACTTTACTGGGATCCGGCACGCTGCATGTCGTCCCATAAATAAAACATGAATTCGTAATTATCAGCTTGTTTCGAATGAGAATTATCGAGATAGATGATGTCATCGTTATTAACACAACCCCGAGCCTCTCGCCATGTCATGAGCCTATGACGCATTATCATGTGTACGGCTTATGAGGCTTCTGTCTGTAGGTCTACCGTTACTTGAGATTTGTATTTCAAGTCGCGGAGAGACTGAAGAAAGGCACTGGCATTTTCATGTATGCTGTGTTTTAAATTATTAGCCCCTTGAAAGTTTATGATATCGCCATTTTTGTCAGTTGGCCGGTCAGGTTTTATATTCGGTCATAAAATTATTGTATCAGGATGCAATACAGTCGCTGTTGCTCAGCTAGCCGCTGAGGATGAGACAGTGAAGTGTTGATTTACTGATTAATTTACGATAAGATGGATGATTTGGAGGGGGTAATTTCGACAAAATCAGATGAGAAGGGCTGCTTGAGAAACGTGCAGTAGGAACATTGAAGTCGGGAACCACCTGATCATTTAGTTAAAGACAGAGGAAAACCAAGAAAACTTGGACCTCTTTCTATGTGGCCGGTCTCAAGATCTGCGAAATATTTCGCCCAGCAAAAGAAGGCATGATCCATGATTGCGTAAGGTCAAAATTCCAAAAGATAATCGAAATATACCTTTGAACGGTGGTGGCAAGAATCGTGGTTTTAAGTGCGTTCGCAACTACAACTTGCAGAAATGCGCCTGAAAGTTTTGCCTTGTCTGTCCCTCCGTGTTTTTAGCATGTAACAACTCGATAACGGCCGAACGGATTTTCATGAATTTTGGTATTGAATTTTTACTGAAATTTGTCGACATATTCATGATGAAAATCGGACAACATTAACGAGTCCTTTGTTTATGCGTTTATGCGCGGAAGTTACTAAATGACCAATCCCTAGTTATGGTTATCTTGGTTATGTGGAAAATCCCGAGCCACACAGACAACTCTGACGTCACCTTCGCCAGTCGGATAAGTTTAAAGGTGGAATTCTGGAAGCTCGTCAAAATTGTTACACTACATTTTCAAACGTGTTAAGCATTAACATATTCATATGAGTTTTATTCTCATTGTTAATGGTGGTAAGATATACAGGCATACCTCGCTTTATTGCGCTTCGCAGATATTGCGTTTTCTTAAAAAATTGAAGGTTTGTGGCAACCGTGCGTCGAGCAAGTCTATCGGCGCCATTTTCCCAACAGCATGTGCTCACTTCGTGTCTCTGTGTCACATTTTGGCAATTCTCGCATTGGTTTTTAAGACATAATGCTATTGCACATTTAATAGACTACGGTATAGTGTAGCCATAACTTTTATATGCACTGGGAAACCAAAAAACTCGTGACTCGCTTTATTGCGGTGGTCTGGAACCGAGCCCGCAATATCTCCGAGGTATGCATGCACCATTTGTGTGATAACTGATCGCGTGGAGTTTGTATTCGGCTAATGGATGCGTGCTGCGAATGGGGTCATGGTTTTTCACAATGTGACGGGTACCACCTCTTGCGGACAGGATATGACACGCGGGTTGCATGCTACTTGGGCGCGGTCGTAGAGGGAGGATGCAGATTGATGACCTTGTCTGACAGACTGAACGGCAAAATAAAACTGAGTTGTTACACTTCGGCCCTGTTTCGGCGTGGGAAACTCCCACAGAACTCGTTAATTTGTTGCAATTTCATACAAAAACATTGTGTTGCATCATATCAGCTCTTTTCGTAATCTGAGTAACTCAAATCTGTCAAAAGCTCTTCGCCCAGAAAGCCTGATCTTGCGTCCGTCTTCGACATCAGAATATATTACTCTCTGTAAGTGAAGATTTTTTTAGTTGTGATAAGCTCGGAATTAGGGTAATTAGATCAAATCTGACTTCTCACTTATTAAGATTTTATCGCGAATTTTGATTTTGTAATGTATGAATGTTGTTTGTTAGTTTATACGGATTCGTTAGATGGAACTGTTGTTGTATGAAGTAACTATTTCCCGGAAACTGCACGTTGGCGGATGGCCTGGTGACAGACGTTACGTCCTTTGGGTCTGTATGCTGATCTAAAGGTCAGGCAACCCATTAGTGACACATGTTCTATCTGTTTAAAAAAAAGTTTCGCCGAATTCAGAAAACAAAAAGGAAATTGCTGTATTTTGTGTTGGAAATGCCCACCACGTTCAGTGATTCATGCATTCACCCTTTTACTTGTCACTTAACGCCTCGGGTCGACCAGATCGGTTTTTGCCCTGCGTGATTTTTGTAACACGGAAACGGTTCACCAAGACAACATACTGTTGATTTGTTTGGTACAGGAGAATCGATAAGTTTATCTCTAAACTCATTCTGTTCAGTTAAGTAAAAATGAGATGCCTGGCAATTTTCGACAATGAATGCTTATGCAATTTTCGACAATGAATGCTTATTTCCACTTCCGAAAAAGACATTATTGTCCTTTAGATGTTGAAGGACAACTGGCATACTGGCGCTAGCAGGTTACACAACATGACGCGACCTGCGTGGGCTCTTGTATAGTCACAGCGATATTACGTGTTTATTAATCCAGTCGCGTTATAACCGTCAATGGATATTTGGTTTGCGTGATTTTTCGATCACTGTATAATATAGTCAGCTTTAGTCGTAACTACAACACACTGTATCTTGTATAGAGATGATGGTATCACTGAAATCACTTCCTCGCCAGTGATTCAGCAACTGTTAATGAACTGCGTCGTGCAGATAGCAGACGGGCACCTGGAAATTTGCAGTGTGCCACAGTTTATATCCGTCATGTGCAGTCTGTGGTCAGCGGGTCTCAACGGTCCGTCGCAGTAGTCGCCCTCAATATTTGATATCACGAAGATGGGTTAGAATATAAACTGTGGTCAGCCGTTTTCGTGCGGTGATCCATGTTGGTTTGTAGGTTATTTAAGTATTTCGGTGGCGGCTTTTCTATAACAGCGTACCGCCGTAGCAAAACATTTCTGTGTTTTTTTGTATTCTGGAGGGCCGGAATTTCAACCTCGGCCCGGCGACCGGATATCTTGAGGTTTTCACGATTTCCCTTGCCTTTAGGCAAATTCTGGGTTAATGCCTTATATTAGGCCAGTACTACTTTCTTTCATATCCTGTACAATTCATTATTCACTGTTTTACTCTTATTTGACGTGATGTAGTATGAGCTACTTAGTGGCTTTGAATAAATAAATCGCATATTTACCATTGAAAAATCACATGTACTTTGCTTTGACAGATGGCTCGGAGATTTTCGTTTATCTCCTGAAACTTGAATTCAAAAGGGCCGTTGTTTTAGTAAGATTACAACATTATGTAATGTGCAGAGCTTCTGTGGGAGGGAGAGAATTGAACATTGAGTTGGAAAGGACTAGGACGAACTGGCCTTGGTCAGTTATTATCCTTTCGGTCCCGCGGGTAGTCTAATAAAACAACGAAACAACTTTAATTCTAGACGATGTCCCGTGGAGATATGAAGTGAGTACCTTCCGATTACAAGTCAATCCATTCGAATAAGCCATCGGTTCTCGATTCGAATCAAGCGGACGGACGGACATGACAATTCCTGCTTTCATTTCTTGCACTTCGTGTAAATGACACGTAATAATAGCTGTTTACACCGAGAATCATGCGAAATACGAATACAAAATTCAAGAATTACTGATTAGTGTCAGTTGCCACTGGGCGTTAGAGGTTTAAACAATGGAAAAGTAAATTACTGATGATGTTTTGATTAAGAGACGTAAAGAACAGATTTTTTCTGGAGAAGCGAGGGGAGCTGAGAAATTCAGAAGATATGAACGGAGATGAGAGACAAAAGGGGTTAAGAATCGCTGTTCTATTCGGGTTTGTGATTCTGTCTTAACGGCAGTGAAGTTGTTGGCTGCTGCTAGCAAAGCTGTCACGATCAACCCGTCGCGCTCTCCGTGTGTTTATTTTAAACCGGTAGGGGCACATGACGCCGTTTCTCACAAGAATCGATAAGAGACCATTGCCCTATCGAGTGAAAGACAGACGGATTTCTGAGGAAAGAGAAAGCAGGCTTTGGATAACGAATTCAGCGTATTCAGTTAAAACCCGTTAGACGCCACTGCGCCGTGTTTGGTGGGTCCTCCGGTTCTGGATTTAGGAACAGCCTCCAGTTATGTATGTTAGCTGCGAATATATTGAATAAGCAGTAGCGGACAGCCGCTAAGGGGTGGTCCTCCAGATTGGGAGTTGTTCGTAGGGCTAACAACCCTTCACCGTAAAAATGTTTTGTTACGAACACAATACTAAAGCCTCGGATTAGGACGGATTGTATTGATTTACAACACAGGCGATGTTTAAAGGACCTGAGAATTGGAACGTGGAATGTGAGAGCCTATATAGAACAGGGGCGTGGGATACATTAGCTATGGAGGTAGGGAAGTATAGTTTGGATATTGCAGGAATACAGGTGGTTAAGTGGCCTGATGGTACGGGTCACCCAGCGTAGTGAGGATAGTAAAGTCTAGGAGGATCCGATGGGCTGGACATGCAGTACGTATGGGGAGGGAGGAAAGGGGTGCATACAGGATTTTGGTAGGGAATCTTTCTGGAAAACCAAGAAGGAGATGGGAGAATAACATCAAGATGGATCTTAGAGAGGTGGGCTGTGAGGATTACAATTGGATGAAGTTGGCTCAGGATCGTAGCTGGTGGTGGGCTTTGGTGTTGTCGGTGTTGATCTTGCGGGTTCTGCTACCAGGGAGTTAATTAGTTAGACGCCACTGCGACTACCGTCAGTATCGGCGTTAAACCGAGGGTGACAGTTAATTGGAAATTTTTATATCGTGTATATTTTTATTTATTCTGTATCAGCATTTTAAAGGTGCTTGCTGCCTGTATCATCATGATGGTCTGATGCTGTAGACAGCAAGGACCTCTGAAACGTTGGTAAATGTCTGCCAGATTGCACGGCTACAATCCAGAAGACGTACTCATCGTCGTGAGAACCTCATATCCTACTTGGTATTTTTCTGGCTTGCTCCAGGATATCGTGCTTTGCAAGCACACGTATTATTTCACCAACTCTTGACATTGCCTATTTTCCCACGTCACACAAGTGCAACTAATTATGTTTATACACACTTGTATTTGTATGTACGTAACTTCCTTGCTCTGTGATCAGTATTCAGACTGAAGTGTGTTTGTGTACTGTATGTTAATTACCCAGAGAAAGTGTGCAGATAACATTTTTATTATGTAAGAGCCTTGTTAAATATAATAAATATATGGTGAGCATGTAACTGCCCTATAATTCTTGATATTGTATTTGTTTCTGTAAATGGGTTTTGTTGGTAATGCTTCTGTCTTCAGACCAGTTTATCTCTCAATTTCTAGTGGATTTCAAATGTGTGTATTTACACTGCTGACCCCAAGTGACAGTTCAACTTCCTCCCATAGGTGTTATAGACAGTTTCTTAGGTTTTATCTGTTAACGTAAAATGTTGTGTTTTGTATTTTTTACAATTGAATATTCCACGGAATTGTCTGTGCAATTTGTGGAAACAAAACTGCGTGGCGCTGAATCGGACTCGATTACAGTGCTTGTCGGAACATTTGTATTGCTTCAACTGTTGGCGGCTGGCGGGGGGTGGCACTTTACCGGGACGCGCCTTACAATTACTTACCGGGTTCTTGTTTTTAGGTATTGGTAGGCGCTGTGCGAGGGTGACGGTATATAGACCTGCGCTGTATTGGAATTTGACTGTGCTTGAGTTAATAAAGAGCAGGTACATTACGACATCGCTGGCATTCAACCTTTAGTGCAGCTAATGCACGATACGATAAGATCTGCGTGTGTAATGTAATGCAATGTAGTGTACAAGTTGTATTCATTTGTTACAAAGTCATTTATTTTACATCCGTGTGAGGACGGGACAGGAGGGAGGAATTTAGAATATTCTGGCGTCTGTGGCACAAAATCTCAAATGTTGAAACTTTTAAGGTTGGAATATTTTGTATGTACGAAACTTCGAGATCAGGATAGTGTCACATTAAATAATTATCTGATCGGTTAACTAGTCTGCCAACTGTGCGCTGGTAGGTAATCATTCAACCACTTAATTACCCACCAGGCTATTCAGTTATTTAGTGGACTCTAGGGAGGTTGCTAGTTTATTATTTGGTTTTGTGGTTAGTTAACAAGGTGGAATTCTAATTAAATAGCTGGTTAACCTACCTAATGAGTTATTTTAGTTAATTAGGTCAAGACTTACAGAAAACTCGTAATTTTGTATCCCTTTTTACTTTTATGATGGTCTTTCAGCATAAATTGGTAATTTTATTTCCCAAGAAAGTAACGTAAGTTCTGTTTTGTAGGCGAGGTGAAATATAACGGAGTCAGATTGTCTCATTTATGTGTTTGCTGCCTATTATCACGCCCGTTTCACTCAAAGGTGCTTTATGAATGTGGATGAAATTTGGTATGGAAAGTGTGTACAGAGAGGTATTGGTTCATTTTATCTGCAGCTTTAAAAACCATAAAATTATTTATTTTTGAATTTCGTTAATTGTACACCAAACTCTCCCCCCCCCCCCAAGACTAAACGTGTAATTTAATTTATGTTTGTGCATATCTTTCTTTCACGTACGATGGACAGGTTTCGAGAAGTAGGATGATTAAGTCGAGAAGAATGAGATGGGCGGGGCATGTAGCGCGCATGGATGGGACAAGAGGTGTGCACCGGGTATTGGTTGGGAAGCCTAAGGGGAAGAGATCGCTGGGGAGACCTAGACGTAGATGGGAGGATAATTTCAGGCGGTATCTATGGGAGATAGGAGTTGAAGGAGACTGGATTTTGTTGGCCCAGGACAGGGTCCGGTGGAGGGTTTTGGTTAATTCGGTGATGAACTTCGGGTTCGGTAAGCCATCTAGTTAGTTAGGCCTATTATCAAATTGTATCATCGCTTCGAGAATGAACGATATATAAGCGTTCTCTTCATTCTAATTCCATTAAAACTCGACTCTCAGTTGTCCGGACTTATGCAACAGATGCCTGTACCGGCCACACCTTCCTCTTTCCAGATAATTTTGGTTATTTTGTGTTTAAAACAATGTGATGCTGTGAAGTCCTTAAATCACGCAGAAAAGCCGTCAGACGTGAATCTGCACTGGATTTTTATCCAATAATTTATGTAGTGACGATTACGAACTCGAACGACGGACTCTTAAAGCCGTTTCATGGTACGTGAGTCCGACCTAATTCGTGGAAGACAATGGTAGAGCGTCTAATTAACATAATTGCAATCAGGATTACGTCACGAAGGCTTCTCGGCTTGACATACTGTGATGAGTTCGCCCCTGAAACGATTCGTAGCATTACTACATCATTAACAACAGTAATAATAATTAAAGCGGTATAAAGGTATAGTTGTCCATGTGCTTAAGTAACGCGCCATGAAGACATGGGGGAATCTCCATAAATTTTTAACCTCGGCTGCGAATTCAGGGAGCAGTGTCTTACTTACTTCAGGAACTAGTAGTCGCTCAGTGGTCAAGAAACTTCCTGTCTTTTATGAAAATGTAAGGTTCATTGCCGCCTTTAGAAGAACATGTAGACCATATCATTTTTAATATCCCATCCGTTTTAATAATGTAATACCATCTAGGCCTAGAACAACAAAATAGTCTTCTCCCTTTATTTATTGTTTAGCAAAAGTGTTGTTATGTAGGTCTTATCTCATATATCACATGTTAAATACCCCGCCCATTTCATTATCCGTGATTTGATAATCCTCAACATACAAGATTTCTAATGAAACTCAAGATACCAGGTTTGACGTAATTTTTATAAAAGTACTAATTATGAATTCATTATTTAATTTTTGACGTGCAATGGTTTTCGTTTTAAGTGCATTACCACAACTTGACTGGCACATGAAGCCATTAGTAGTCAGTTGAACAGAACTGTTTAGAATTATCCCACAAGAACGTGCTAATATTTTTAACGAAGGCGTTTCAAGATTACTGCACACACTCAAAAAAAGTAACTGTTTCAAAATTAGCTCACAACTGTTAATATTAATATTAAAAGCAAGCTTTTAAAATTTGTTCGGAAGGGATCGTTAATACTTATTTTAAGTGCCTACTAAAGGTTATCTTTCAGAAAGTAATTAATGTTTAATTACAGTTATCACTTTTTACTCTTAAAGGGTTAAGACGACACCAAAGATTATAAGATGAAACGTTTAAACATGACTACGTGGATATTTTAGGCGTTCTGTTAAAAAGGAGCAATGCTACACGGGATCTCGCTTGGTCAACTGTATGCCAAAGTGTTCATCTTCAGGAAATGAGAAAACCAACTTGTTAGCTGATACATCAGGCGTGACTGGAGCCTTGTGGCTCCACACTGAAAAGCAGAGCCGAACATTGCCTCCCATAAATATAAAGCCTAAATTTCGGGCCTGTAAAATGGCATTATTCCTTATGTTAATCATCCAAATACGTTTTTTCCATACAGCGTACATTTACATAATTAATTGTGTTACACCCACTGATGATGTTACCACCTCTGGAAATAGCAGTGTGCGTATTTTTAATCAGATATTAGGATGATTAAATCAGTGAGATGGGCGGGGCATATAGTACACTCTGGGGATATGCCAGACGCGTGCAAAATTTATGTTGGAAAACCTGAAGCGGAGATCACTCGGAGATCTAGACGTATCTGGGAGGATAATATTAAAATTTGTCTTAAGGAAAAGGTTGAGATATTGTATACTGGTTTATCTGCTTCCAGAAACCAGTAGATGACTTCGGATCATGTAGTTAGTTATTTCAGAGCTAGATGGCTAGTTAGTTGGTCCCTAATAATTGATATTCAAGAACTGTCATTGCAGTGCATAAATCAGGGCTTAACCCTTTTAAGAAGAGCCTCACGTTATTAAAAAATTTAGTTCTTATATCATTGAAAACAACACGTCTCCATTACAAAGATTAGTTGGTTAATGCTGTTTAAGGAAATAATCGACCTTTATTCTAAGAATAACACGAAACTCATCAGTACAATCAGAAGACAAAATGAACAGTTGCTGATCGTTAAAGCAGGCGAAGCGTTATGTATTAGAGCTTTGCTTCCCGTCTCAGCACGACAATCATGCATTATGTAAATCCATTACGTTAATATTTGCTGATTATTTTAATAATTTCTCTCTCATTTCATCGCACTCTTAAATAATTGCAGCTGATACATAGTCGTTAAATAGTACAAAATGAACGAGAACTTCTCTTCCTATCCAAGCATCAAACTCCTTTTGTTAAAGTTTACGTTGGTATTTATTTTGAAACGAATCCATGACACCCAGACGTGAAACTGCGAATATTACCACTCTGTAAACAACAATTTAATTATAGATTGTACAACGCCGTTTGGAACACGGCCACAGATCGCTTAAATGTACTTCGGACGTTCACATTCTCATAAACTCCTGGGAGTACCTACTACTACCTACTGTTTGCTACGACCAGACTTGCCCCTGCCGTACTGCAGTACACTGAGTAGAAATATTACACCATGGAATAGAATACTACTACTCACTTCATACGCGCCCTGCTCTGATGAACACGGACTGGAAAGTTTTACTGAGCCGAATGTGGCAATGAAATTGACGTACCGAAGTGTCGTTCATTGTATTTTGTGAACCAGATGTTATGTTATTGTTGTGTTTTGCTGTTAATTGGCTCACGTTACAGTAGGTTCTAACATGATTGACAGTGAAAAATTTGTCAGTTCAGTTTTTGGAAAACGATTATCTCTTAAAAAATTTTGGAATGAAATTTCTTTTGATATGGGAAATACAATTACGTAATAAGATCAATTTTATTGAAGAATGGCTAAATTCTTATTTCTGTGGCGGTGGTAATGTGATTATAAACGTAGGACGACCGACCTCGGTCACATATACCACTTTGGCAGTACACAGAGCAAATTTGACGCTATCTTGACTGACAGGAGCTCAGAAATGCTCAATATTTAGACGGACAGTTCGGTTCGGTGCAGACCCGCCTGACACATATTTGGGGTGTATATGGCGCGTCATAGTAGCAAGAGGCTGACCAGCGTGGGTCTTCTTCTTCTTCTTCTTCAGATATTATTACATGTATGTAATGGTATAATTAAACTATTGTAAGTGCTCAGTTTAGGTTCACTGACAATGATACTGTGCAGTTAAGAATATATTTGAATGGGCTATGATATTTTTACGATTTAAAAGTGTAATACATTGTGGTTATATAATTCGTTGTAAAAGTTGTAGCTAATTTAATATATCATGTTAAAAGATAACAGTGGAAATACCGGTGTCCCAAGAATGTGTATACGCAACAGCAAATTTGGCGGTCGCTTGTCAGACGATTGCTCGCCGCTGTCAACTGTGCCACGAAGATACCAGTGGTCATTTGAAAACATCTTTTTTGGGGAGGGGGGATTTTACCTAATTTTTCACGTTTTTTACATTTTTCAAATTTTTTCATTTGTTATGATTTGAAGCACTCGTTTCCCAAATGTTTGAGGACCTCTTTTTTTAAAAATCTTTTAATTTGGTTCTGGCACAGACTCCATAAAAGTGTGGGGTGAGGGTTCTGGAACCCCCGGGGAGTAGATAAGAATAGGGTTTTCTTGGTACAATTTCGATAAATGTGCGCTAGAATCCTCGGAGGTTCTGGCGCAGGGTTCATAGAAATGCGCTGTAACATCAATTATTATCTGTTTGTGTTGCTGTTCTTGAAGCATTTTGTAGTGCGTATGCTGACAAGGAAGTTCCAAACAAGACAACATTGTACCGATTGATTATAACTTTTCGGGGTATAGGAGGTGTCGGTGTGTATTCTAGAAGGTATAAATTAGAGTTCCGTTTCAAATGGAACATTCTGTAGTTCAGTAGTACCATTTCATATATGTAGTATCACCTGATGATGACGACGTTGAGTCGAATCATGTTTTGGATGTAAACAATACGTTTGAAAGCTCATATTGTGCTGATGGCCTTCGATTATTTCAACGGTGTGTTATCAGCCTTCCCTAACTTCAGTGATCTCGAATGACTCAGAATAACTTCGGAGGACATGGATTCCCATTCGAAAGTTGTTCTCTCTGAGTCCCTCTATACGCTCCTTCAGTTTGGCCCTAACCCTTTGAATCACCTTGTATAACGTAGAGACTCTCAGAAATGTATTTAGACTTCGTGCGTTACAGGGGTGGCAGAGAAGTTGTCGCACACGTACGACACACTGGCGTTCAGTTGCAATTTTAGAAACACGTTGCCTCAGCGGCTGATTAAACGTTTTTAAACATGCAACCCAAATGTTAAATGAGTATTAGGACTCGTAGATGTGTATTTTATGGTTTGAAAGAATTATACCATACATTTCAAAATATTATTGTTGTACAGAATAATTTATTAAAGTAGCATATTTGATTTGAAACTTTCTCTTTCACGGGTTGGTTAGGGCAGAGAAAACCGTGCTAACCTGACATTTGCAATGACTCATGAAAAATAATCATCAGGATCGCATTTAATATCGTATGGGTTTCTTTTTTTCGAGCTCAGCCAATTGTGTATTAAATCTCTTATTGACTTTACTTCACCCAGTGGCTGGTTGCTTTTCCCCTCACTCTCAGTTTAGGAAAACCGCTGGGGGTCGCGGCCATCGTGTCCGCTTTTCTTAACCTGGTGAGTTCGTGTATTTTAAAGGGAACAAGAGAAACCATGCTTTTGGAAATACTAAAGAGCAAGATAAAGAAATACAAATATGATTTATGAGGGTTGACTACACTGAATTTATAGTTCCCTCCGCTCCATTTTTATCTCCTTGTCTAAAGACTTGAAGATGAAAATATACTATAAATGTACCTGATTTATGTATGAGTGTGTAACTTATCTCTTACATTAGAGAATGAACATAGATTATGGGCGTTTGAGAATGCGGTTCTGAGGATAATATTTGGACTGAAGGGGGTGAAGGTAACAAAAGGCTGGAAAAAAGTACGTAACGAGGACCTTGGTAATTTGAATTATTCACTAGATCATTGAGGTGATTAAATAAAGAAGTATATTATGACGGAGAATGTATTACGAATGCGAAAAAGGAAACTCTTACAATGTAAGATTTGAGGTTTTCACAACGGTGAGTATGAAGATTTCTGTCTTCTGGGTTGTTGCGCTGTTTAATCTGATATAAGTTTACAGACGTTTCAGAGGTCCTTGCTGCCTCCGTCATCAGAGTATGAAGATTTCTGTCTTCTGGGTTGTTGCGCCTTGTAGTCTGGTCGATGTTAACCGACGTTTCAGAGGTCATACTGCCTCCGTCATCAGAGTATGAAGATTTCTGTCTTCTGGGTTGTTGCGCTGTGTAGTCTGGTAGATGTTTACCAACGTTTCAGAGGTCATACTGCCTCCGTCATCAGAGTATGAAGATTTCTGTCTTCTGGGTTGTTGGGCTGTGTAGTCTGGTAGATGTTTACCAACGTTTCTGAGGTCATGCGTGAAAGGAGGGGGTCACTTGGGAAACATAGATTTAATTGGTATGAAAATGGTGAACTACACTACCATATCTGTCTGTATCCTTCGTAGTTTATAATTGTCGTGTGAATTCTCGTTTGATGCTATAACACCATTCTTACAGTTGAAAAAGTACTATTATAAAACGAGCCTTAGGTGTTTCTTTGTATCAGTCAGTGAGTTGATCGTTAGTTGGTTAATTATTTATTGAGTTGATCAGTCACTTCGTTGATAAGATGGTTAATTAGTTGATTCGTTACTTGCTCATACGTACCAGTCACTGTCTGCTTGTGTGGCCGACTGGCTGTTTTTTCCTCCTGCCCGCGAAAACTGACCGCCAGGAACTGGGGATTACACCATGTGTGCAGGTGCCAAGCCATTGGCTAAAAAGACACGATTTCCGTCTCTAGAGTTGCCAAATACCAGCAATTCCGCGGATGTTTTCTGTAGCCAAGTGACGGTAGAGGTGTCCCTGTACCTGTCCACCACAAGAAAGCGAAAAGGGAACGTGGATGTAGGGCTTCATGCGTTCTTATTCTCGGCACTAGTTGAAGTAATCGGTCAGCTTCACTTTCAGGCTGCTTTAAACTTGATTTCGCAGGATGAAAAGTCGGGCCTAGAATCTGTTTGGTGATTCCAGGCTGTGATAAGACGTTTTGCTTCATCCCCACGTATAGACCGGATATGTGACTTTCCTAGCTTCGTGTATAACACATATAGGAGGCTTTTTCGCCAAGAATACGACGGTCTGAGCGTGAAGCTGACCACTGAACTTCGTCTCATGCCGAGGTCAAGAATCCGCTGAGTTTTGGCTTCGCTTTCTCTAAATATCTCCGTATCGATATGCTTAGGCAGATGGGAAACTTTCGTTGCTTCTTGATTTAATATGGTATGAGATGGCATTGGCATTATGCCTTATTGGTTTAAAAATGGTTTAGAAAACAAATCATCAAGCAACACTACACTAGATGTTGGTTTCTAGTGTAGTGTTGCTTGATATGATTTTGTAAAATATTCTACTTCATGATTTGTTTTCTAAAGCAATTTTAAACCATTTTGATTAAATGAATTAATTTCCATGTTGCCACTGAAGATGACCTCTTGAGGTTGAAACGCGTTTGGCACTAGTGTCTTTTTTATAGTGTTAAAAGTTTGTTTGTTTGGTTATTTTATGTTCTAATACACTACACGGTATGCAAAGTTTTAAGTGTTATTATTACCGCAGGCTTAATTATGATAAATGTTGGGAGTCAGAACTTCGATTATGTTACATTTTAACATCCTAGTGGTATATTTCGCCAACACTGCTCCCTCGGATATTCGGTGTCCATAGTGGTTGCAGTATTCAAGTGACCATATATTGGCCATGCGCTGTGATATTTCGGCGTTAGCATCACACGGGTGGTCATGTTTTGGCTGTGGCAGTACGAAGTTGACCACTTTTTACCGTATTCAGGTGCCATGTTTTAGCCGTGGAATTATGAAGGTGATCTAGATCTTAGACCCTAATGTATTCAGGAATCCATTTTGGATGTAGCAGAATGCGGGTGGCATCTCCAAGTTTTGTCGTAACTTTATACAAGTGGTAATGTTTCTCCGCGCTATTCGAATAAGCACATTTGGCCTTTAGTAATTACAGTGCAGTGGATATGACATTCGGTTGTGATGGAAAATTAGTTTAATGTTGGAAGAAATATTTGTACTGAGACATGAATCCTTTCGTCATTGCACAAGCCAAGCGGTCGGAATCTGTCGACTTTTTTTGTTTGCAGCTGGTCTGGAGATGTGATTAAACAAATTGAGTTAACGCATTAAGTTGTAAGTCATATGTTTCTGGACATGCCGCCGCCGCTCTTAAAGTGCTGCTGGAGTGTGTTCGTTTTTGATATTACAGAAATTCTTTGTTCGCTGGAGCTTGAAATTAAGGTTGGCAGGTTCAAGGTGAACCATGTTCGCACTGCACAGTGATGTTCCTAGCTGTTTTGTTCATCTGGATTAGAACTAACTGAAGCATAATCATATGACAACATAAGGTTTTCACATGATGTAGCCACACATGTTTCTGTACGTATATTCATACAAACAACGTTACCATAGGCTAACTCCGTGGTACAGGATGTTTCTTGCATCGTTGATTGTAACTGGGAATCTGAAGGCGCGTAACCATGTTTACAGATAACCTCTATCGGTCAAAATTTATGAGCCAGTTCAGTTCACATCTTCGCACTCTGTCTTCTTAATATTATCCTTTCAACTCCCAATTTACGTGTTTCCGTACAGAATTGTGTATGTATTTCTTGTTTCTCTTTTGTTATACATTGTCACGCTTATCGCAACTTCATGTCATCATGCTTTTATTATTGTTGATAACAGATTATGAAGCTGTTCTTGTAGTTTGTCAGGTTTTTCGTTACTTCATCTTTCTTACCTTCAAATGATTATGCTAAGAACTTTTATCCGTGGTGTTGGGGGACAGTCACCGAAACGTCGGGTTTTCATTCTGTGTCGAAGCAGCTTTTAGCGCGATAAGATTTTATTGTGTAGTAGGCAGACATGCAGAACCAACCACCAGTAACCACAGCCGTACGTAGGCGGTAATGATTACTGAAAACAGGAGGTCACCGCTGGTATTGGCTACAGTAGTGCACGAAGTTTGGTAAGCGACTTAAAGGCGATGATGACGTTACTTGGTGAGATTCCAGACACTGCGTTGTTTCTGTCCCGCTCATAAATCCAATGTCCGTTCTGTGACGTTCTTAGAGAAGGCCGCGTTTAGTGAAAGGTTCAAGTAACAAGTGTGGTCACTTCAGTGGAATTCGCATATTTTTGTGCGTTCTTTGCAGTTTTCACACTTTGTGGATTTTATTAAAGATCTAGAAAGGCTTTGCGAAGCTAATAACAGCAGATAGGCCTGCCACACTACACGAAGTCAGAAATTGTTCATCTTTGTTTTTCGCTATCTATTAATCATGTCGAAATTTTTACCAAGCTGAAATTGCATTAAAGCTTCTCCCACACCAACGCTGTATGCAGGAAGTTTGGGTGTAGGAAGTGGGATTTGCCGGTGTTTAAAGCTGTGTAACTTTATACCGCTGTATCGTACCGCTCCTGCATACCGAGTTCGTTTGAGAGAACGTTTTAAGTGAGATGAATATTTTATCTTTAACCAATCCTTTTTGTGCGATGAGGCTTACGTGAGAAAAACGATAAAATTCCCGAACTTCTGTTTCTAGTAAACAATGATGAATTTGGGGCACCATTGAATTTTAGTTTGTATGTTTTTCCCCCCGCGCAGAAATGGCTTACCCTAAAAATATACATAGAATGGAATGCATATGTAATTAAGATTTGCAACTTCAGTTTGAAATATTTTCATACAGTGAGTGTTCGGATTTACAACAATAAAATGCCAAAGTCGTATTTGTATCTGGAATAAATTAACATCGAAGCGAATGAGGAATATAAATTCAGAAGTAATGCGTGTGGAACCCACGTATGCTTACAAATTTGGATTACAAATTTCTGCCGTTGTTGAAATGAATAGTCCTACAGTCTGGGAACGAAAAAAAAAATTATCTGACAGTCATCAGACCATTATAATTTGTTAGCTCTGGCTAAATATTGTCATGACATCATTAGCATTATCCTACACAAATGCACAACATTTGTGCTTTGCCACAAAAGCAGTCTGCATCTAACACTCGCAGGAAACAAATGTGAAACCTGACATCAAGTTGCGAAGTTCCACGGCACGTTTATGGCTTCATCACGCACCCAAGGACATTCTTATTCCATCATTCTTCCTAAACAAATCGTTAAATACCATGAATTGTATTGGCTTTGCTGTAGCCGTCGAGTCCTATGTTAATAGTTTTAGATTTGGATTAAATTCTCTATCGGCGGTCCCTTTGAGAAACATTTCACTATAGCTTAATATGAAGATTTGTGTTTTAAATCAATTCTATTGACCAGAGCGCTTTTTAGAAGCTAACAGTCGCTCAGCTGATCAATGAATTCTCTTATTTGTGTGGAATCCGAATGTTTCATTTCCGTGCTCACAAGAACCTGCTGGTTTTACGGTGAAGATTTTGTAGTCCTCCGCACAGTCTGAAAGCTGGAGGATCGCTTCTTATCGGCTGTCCGCGACTTTTAGTCATTACAATAATCGCAGCTGATCTCGATAACTGGAGGCCGTTTCCTTATCCGTCGCCTGAGATAGAACTTTCTAGCGAATCGATTCTCGCATTCTTTTTAGATCGTGAAAGTTTGTGTGCGTGCCATTTATCTTACTATTTGGAAATTATTTTATGCTGTAAACATTTTGTGGTCTATTTATTTGATCTGAACAAAGAGGATCCCCACAACGACCATGATAGGTGGACTGTCCCACTTGGGTTCCCGGCACCGCAATTACTCCCAGTAATCTTTCCTGGATCCAGCCTCAGGTCGGTGCAACAGCGATCCAGCACACTTCCATCCTTTGGCAGAAACTCAAACCGCAAAGCATGTTCCAAGGTGGCGTGTCTCGTATCCTTACAGTGATGCCCTGCTTTGGTATTTGTTAGCTTTATTCGGTAAACAGAACATAGTCCAAAATGTTCGTCTCTTTGGTGTATACAGATCTCAATATTTTTCCTTGTACTCAGTGTGTATACTGACTGAAATAATGATGCTCTTGAATCATTGTGTAGGATTAAGCTTAAAATCTTCTTGGTGTAGGCCTGGTTGGATTTTCCTTGTTTTCTTTTGGTATCCATTACCTCTTCGCCTCACTGCTTCATATTCCACTACCTTCTTTGATATGCTATTTGTCTTAATTTTGTTTGGATTGTAGCCTGATGTTTATAACCGCGTACTTATTCTTTTATTACTCACAATAATAAGACACAACAGTCAGCTTCTGCTAACGGAGGACTTTGTGCCGTTTACATGTATGATGGGCAAATAGATGCCGTTAAGTAGGTTCGAAAGTAACTAAAAATAATTGAACGCAGTTTTATTATACGTTTTAACAAAATGGCTTTACAGTATTTGAAATTTAGTTTCCACCGCCATAAAAATATACAATCTCGACATCAGGGTAATTGGGAACCTTCTTTTTTTATGTAATCACCGAACTTCTCAGTGAATTCGGTACAGCGGCTTGAGGGTTTCCTTATTACATAAGAATATTTGTTTTCGTTGCACCACTTATTTTCATGGCCGGGCCTCATGTTATATGCTGGTTATTCGGTTATCCCTAATACGCTGTTTGATGTGTCCTTTAATTTAGGTGGGACCTGACATTTTAAGTCGATGGCCGTTTCGAACACCCATCATGTCATCTACACTTGTTCGTCCTAATTCTGTTTGTATCGAATGGTGAACTTTCTTCTGGTTCATACTCGTTCTGTTAATTTCCATTCTGAGCTGTAACCACATTATTATTCTTTTCTGTATTATGTAAATGAATCAGTAATGCCAATCGTGTCACATTAGCATATTATCAAAAAATCAAAACCAAAAAGGTACAGACGAGAAAAGGTTCATATTTATTTGTTCTGAATGGCTTTGACGATGGTGTAATTCCGTCTGGATTATTGGGTTTCTGGACCCTGTCCATCGTCTGATGTTTTAAAAGACGCAACGTTTCGAGGGCTGAATCTGTCCTCGTCTTCAGGTGTGGTGAAGAAGAAGGGCACCTTCTCTGTGGGGTCCGTTAGAATGAGCTGATCTCAGCCCTACCTGAAGATTAGAACATCCAGTCCTCGAAACGTTGTGTAATTTTACATCAGACGATGAACAGAGTCCAAAAAATCAACAAACCATTTTCATATTTGTCTCCCATCTATTTTCAGTTAACTTGACTTTTTTGAGGCAAATTAGAATTGTGTTTTATTTTGTACACTTTGTATCATAAATAGGTGTGTAGACAAACAGACAAGCAGGTAAGTGATGACAACCACAAGTAGCCTAAGTGTTAACGAATATATCTGATAAGAAAAGGCGTTTGAACAGTGTGTTGCAAGATAGCCGTATCGTTAAATTTAATGGCATTTCGAAACTCTTTACAAATTACAAAAACCTAGTAGACTCGACTCGGCTTGAGAACAATATGTGTGAATGTAGAGCCTATGTTGTATACACGTAGCCCTCGATTTACGCCGTGGATGCGTTCCTGGACGAACCGGCGTAAATGGAAACTCTTTATTATGTAAATCAGTGGGAAGTCAATGACATGCGTTCCCAGCACCCAAACATTGACGAGTAATATAATGGCATTGCATTTAAAGCTCTGAAATAATGTAAAGAAAATAAAGAAAATTAAAAACTATATAGTTTATACAGTTACAATCGGCGATGGCGTGATGAAGCGGCGTTAGTTCTCTGACGAAGTCCCTGGTTGAGGATCGTCATGTTTTTAAAGAAGGTATGTAGTGTGGACTGTCGTGATTTCTTCTTTCTTTCTTTCAAAATTTCACGATAAGGCCTCGGCCTCAATTGCATAAGAACAAACTCGCATATACAAAAGTTTGCAATTCACAAACAGCTTTTACCGATTCATCGATCTCATTGGAGCAAATTCGCGTTAACGAAACATACGTAATTGCAGAGATGACTGTATTTATAAATTTTATTCAAGATCAGCGATTTAAGAATTACGATTTAGTATAAGAAGCAGTATGAGAAACATTGTAAAATGTTATAAATAATAGTATTTCTTTTTCACTTTTTGACTTTCTGGTTTCAAAATCGGCGTTATTCTGAATCGGCGCAAATTGGACCGGTGCAAATCGAGGGCTAGCAGTACTTTACGTATGAATGGCCTCTGACGTCACCCCACCAGCGAACACGTGTTGGCAGACACAAGTAGTTCCTCGTGGTCTGTTGGCTGGCAAGTAACACGACTCCCCAACAACTGGGCTGCTCGCTGTTACTTGAAGCTAGGCTTTACTCGGCATTAGCGTGATGCGTTGCACAGTTCCAAGTATTAATTTTTAATACCAGTTGTAATCGAGTACATGTGTTTGTGGGAAAGTACCATGCAAATGATGTAGATCAGGTTACAGAGATTGGTCACAAATGTTTATTTCGGTAAAATATTTTGGTCTGTCGTCATGTTAAGTATACATTTCCTTAAAAACGATTAAAGATCATACGATTAATGTCAGCTAAGAGCAAAATATGAAGGGCGTCCTTCGTAAACTGTCATCAGAGCAGTGATATTAAAAGTCGGATGTTAACAATATCAGAAACCAATGCGTGCAAATACTTTGTAGCACTTTTAGTGAAGGTCTTCAGAACAAAAGGTATTGCGACACTCCTTGTCGCAAGACACTCACTGCGTGATGTCTGAACAGCAGAGGATTCCGTCCGGACTGTAAAACAAAAAGTGTTGTAAAGGCTGATAAGAGGGATGTAGCACCATGAGGAAGGAAACTGACACGCCATTCCGACATTACACACGGGATACTTTCATTACGAAAGTGATTTTATGGCGGCAGAAAAGAGCTGGACTTTTTTCTCATTAACATAATGGCGTGTTGATATGACAAACTGGCTAAGTTCACGTACCTTCCGACCGCAATCTCTCGATGATGTGAATAATTAATTATCTTCATACATTTTTGCGGCAACGTGCACTAAACCTGATTCCAAGACGTTTGAGAGACGAGATAAACATTACCGCCACATTTATTCTTGTGGTGGTTACTCTCTGTAGTACCTATTCTAAAACACTGAACTTATTTTGCTATTTTTAAACTTGTCGCTACTGTTAAAACAGGTCTTTTTGCATAAAAACATGAACGGTGGAACAATGTGTTAACACAAAACCCCACAAAGCGAGTTGGTGGAATGACTCAGGCTAATGTACGCGGAATGGTTAGTGTCGTAGATCCGTCTTTGTCATCGGAAGTGTTCGCCATTCTAAGGTCCAGCCTTGCTCCGCTGATACTTCAAAATTTTTGAAAGACAGTTGTGTCACAAACAAAATATTACTAAGTTTATGACTAACAACGGTTAATAGTTTTATTTATTCTCGCACCTTATCAAATGATACTTTCAAACATATATTCCTATAATGAAGCGACCATTGTCAAAACCATTCAGAGAATCCTACTGGTTTGGGCTGCTTTGTTAAAAATTTAAAACTATTTGCGAGAAATTCATTGTTTGTCTAATACCATCGTCAGTTACGATATACTAGTTATAGATGTTTCTTAACATAGGTGAATATTCTTTTATCCATGTAACGGACGGCGTTGAAAAAATGTTTTCTCACAACGGAAATAGACAAATGCCATAAATCTTTTAACCCGTTTTAGAAAACCGATGGGCCTAAACTCGAATATTGCCACATGTTTGGTTTGAGTTTCTTTTCGGTTGGTGTGGTACCTACGAGGTGCGATCGGAAAGTTTAAAGACTTGTGTCAATAGAGGGCGAACCGGATGTAGTACGAGCTTCTGCCGCTAGGGGGTGCGGCCTACATTCATAGTGAATCAGTGTGCCAGCCGGCATCATCGAATTAGCATTTATGTCTTAGTTACGGGCGTTTTGGTAGTGCATTACACCGACCCTCCTGCGATTTCGGAATGGCGTGTGCATCAAATTTTGCCAAAGACTCGCCAAAACGGCTACGGAAACCTATGAAATGCTAAAGCAAGCATTTGGGGAGTCCGCAATGGGTCGTGCACAAACTTTTGTGTGGCTTTCACGTTTTAAAAATGGCCGAACCTCTGTCGATGATGACGAGCGTTCTGGACGACCATCTTTGAGCACAACGCCCGAAAATGTTACGAAGATTCGGCAGGCCATTCACGAAGATCGGCGTCGTACCATCAACGACTTGTGCGACATTGTTGGGATAGGCTATGGGACCTGTCAGCTGATTCTAAAGGAAGAACTCCACATGCGACGCATCGCAGCCAAGTTTGTGCCAAGGCTCCTGTCTGAGGACCAGAAGCAGAATCGACTTCTCGTTTGTCAGGAGCTCAAAGATCTTGCAAGAACCGACCCCAACTTCCTTTCTAAGCTCCGTGTGACTTCTTCCTCTTCCCAAAGATGAAAATTCAGCTAAAGGGAAGGAGATTTGAGACGATAGAAGAGATTCAGGCAGAATCGCAGATGGTGCTTGACAGGCTGACAAAGAAATATTTCCAGGGATGCTTCCAGGCTTGGCAGCGGCGCTGGGATCGTTGTGTTCACTCCCAGGGGAACTACTTCGAGGGTGATGGATGAATTTAATACCTGAGATAAGTGTACGGGTTTTTATAGGCGCAGTCTGGAAACCTTTCGATCGCACCTCGTATCTACGCTCAGTGGATGTTCTCACCAGTATTGTGGTTGAAAAAACAAAACTGAAAATTTTACAGAAGTACCCCGGTTGTCGATTCGATAACGTGCATCTCAAACTTCGTAACCTTTGTACGTGTGTTCACTGTGATTGGGCTGCAACATCTCCGTCGCCCGTGAGAGGCGGGCAGTTAACAGCGAGCCTCAGGCGCTTAAAGTTTGTAACATTTTGAGTGATGTGAGGAAATGAAACAAATTTGGAGTTATAGAATCAGGTTTATGGTTCGGAGCGATTTATTTGCACAAATTCTGCACTGCAAGATGTGAGGTGTTTTAGACTTCATTATTTTCGTAATATTCCACGTTCTGTCCCCGGCTTCCCCAAAGTCTTTGTGGGGGAGGGATATACATTTTCTTTTGCTTCGAAAACGTTTCTTGTACATTTACATATATAGGTCATGTCACCTTTGAGAGTGAGAATTCTCAGTCATATCATGGCAATCAATGACTATGACTTATTACTCTTTATTAAAGAAAGTTGCTGCCGACATATTATTAGGTGGAGTAATTCTATTAGTTTTCAGATGTCTCTCAGTAGGCACGGGTCCTCTGAAAACCATAAATACATTAATAATTTTCTTGTAATAACACTAATCCAACATTTGCACTCATTGTTCCTTATGTAACAAACGTTAAGCAGCCAAATAAAATCTAACCTCACTAACGGTGCATCTGTAATTTCAGTGACTGTGTGGAAAAGTACTTCTTTCGTTCTTTCTTTCTTCCTTTCTTTCTGTCGAATTAACTCAACTGTAATGCGTTGAAATCGCGTTGATGAGATCATTTTTGAATTTCGGCAGGAGACACTATTATGGATGAGGTTATTTTCCTCACGTCGCTAGTTTCGAGAAGGTATCTGAAAGAAAGCAATATATGCTTCCTCTCGGTTCCCTTCGGCACATAAATCTTCCATCATCTTTCCTTATCGACATTTGATGCTACGTTCCCTCAATAGTTGATACATCATCGTAAAATAAGACTATGAACAAACTAGGAACATGGAAATCGAATAGAAATCCCTGTGTTCCATCTGCCGTAAAGAAAAAGGTCTGTGTAAGAATGAGTGTTTGGTCTCTTGGCCCACGTGATGTCTGCCAGTACCGCCTTCGTAGTGCAGTCCCCAATATTTGGATCAAGTCGAGGCACTAAAGGTTGCCCCCTACCCCCGTCCAGATACCCACACGTGGCAACACTACGCCGTAATAAAACATTTAAGGTCAGCTTTATTAAGGTAATGTGAGTCATTGCGACATGGATGTAGGGGTGTCGTATTTGGCTGTGGAAGTGCGCGAGCTATAGTCCGATGCCACAAGGGCTGATGGTTCGCTGCACAGCCATGTTGAAACAAAAACATGTTGTGATTACAGTATCATGTGTTCTTGGCACGAAATAAGCACCGTGTCAGTTAACCCTTCCTAATGCTTCAACTTCGAAACTACTGAACGGATTTCTACGATATTGGCATTAGAAGTTTGCACTAAAAGCTGCCTTGTGAAGTTAATTGTGAGTTGTCGGTCCAGTTACATAACCGCAACTTTACTTGAATATAGAATCAAACTTCGTTCTTTCCCCAAAAATCTGATCTTGTAACGAAACAAATTTGTACTTGGTATCTCATAAAGGTCTACAAATTTTAGTGAAACATTTACTACACAGTTTGTTTAATGAAATAGGAGAAAATATACTTTCTTGACTCTGCATTATACTATATTTACTGACTGTAAAATAATACATTTGTGTCTATAATGATACCAGTTGTAATGAAGTAATCAGTAAACTGATTCATTGCATGGAGCACAGTCCTTCTTGAGAAGCTAATATTTCAAGTCCAAGGCTCATTGTAACATGCATTTTTTTTTCTGGAGGGGTTATTGGTCCCTATCCCCAGCCCCAAAGCCGTGTGACCACCTCTTGTCTGCAACTTCATATTCAAAGCTACCAAGCACATCTGGATCCCATTTTCTCCATCATTTTCACCTCCCACACTAAGCAACAAGAGTCATGTGTTAAATAATTTAGTTCATTATCAGTGACAATCCCATCTACTGATAGGGTGTAAAAGAGTAGGCAAATATTATTTATAAAGTGAAGAAGCACTTCATCCAGCCTGGGTATTATTTACTGATTTATTTTCTGTTTTTATGAGGAGTGAACAATGAGGATCAGTTCCTTGCAAAAGCAGGAATTTTTCTGTGTACCACTACATACAGCAGGTGCTGGGACGACCCATTCTATTTTCTGTGGCCTCAGCCACTGCTCTACCATCAGAATCAGGGCTGTGGAGTCAGTACTAAAACCTCCGACTCCTTCATAAAAGCTCAATATATGTTAATAATGGTAAACCTACCAAAATGGTAAATGGTACCATAAGAGATTTCATCACCACCACGTGAATCATCAGGCTACTTTTTAGACTTATAACCTATATTTAAATATAAGTCTAATGGTTATTGCAGAAATCGGTTGATTTGTAGACAGTTTGTATTGTTAAGGTACTGGAGCCAAAGTTACAAAGAATTATTCCCACACCATGTGGCTCAGCGCGTTGTTGAATCTTCCTAAGCATGAGGTTTCCGGCAGCTCACACGGTAGCGAAAGTGTTCTTAAGATTTTATATCGAGGTCAAAGTTGGTACATTTTTACCGACTCTGCAGCCCTGATCAGAATAATAGATCATATCTATCAAATACAGAACTTCTTCAAAATAATTGTATCTGTCTTGATTTTTAATGTAGAAATGAGATGATATGGTAGCAGTTTATGAATTGAATTGACTTTACTTGTGCTAAATTAATGTTTAATTTCATACAGCTTGGTTAAGTAACCATCTGGTTTGTTCAAAATGAAAGTGTTTTTGTTTCCAGGTGTACTCTTCCGCCAAACTTGCTTATCATTCATATACCTTCTCCTGCTACTACTGCTGCCTATGGTGAGGATACCAACACACAAGACCATGGCCAGTAAGTGTTTTCTAGTACCACTGCAAATCATTGTGCTTCTTAGGTGGAATCTGACACTCCTCCCATCAAGTCATGCCCACAGAGATTCAGAAAATCTGACAAACCTACACCATAAACAAATAACAAGTGAAACTTACCCACACTGTAGCAGATGCTGGGAATGCTGTCTGTTTTACAAGCATTTATGACATTTTTGTAAAAATTTAACAAGTTTATATTCTTGCATTGAAGTTCTTTGAAAGTAGACAGAACTTCCCTTCAAACATTATCCTTCATTTCTTAAGTAGTGTGAGTTTGATCTGTATACATTTTGCTTTACTATTCCCCAGTGTTACACTGGTTGAAGCTGGAGTTTCATGGCCGGAAATCACTACTAATAATTCTGTTCTCCAATATTGCCCTCAAAGAGTCCTTGTTTTATGAGCAGTAGTGGAGTCCTGATGGAAGGATTCATGTTGACATTCATCTGTTTGCTGTTGAAAGTGTTTGTTGGCAGAGAATTTGCTCCATGTGTCTTTAACGCTTTGAAGACAAAGCATATCAGAATAATATTTAAGAGTTTAGTCCATACCACTTTACAAAATATAACACTGCGCTATAACAGGAATCATCTGATTAATGCTGTTTACAGTGAGAATCATACAAAACTCATAAATATGAAATGAAAAGTTATTGACTGTTGAATCAGGTGGGACACATTGTTTCCATTAGACTTCAAAGGGTTACATTTTTCGTCACTTTCCTGAGCACTCAGACTTTCGAAATTTTGAGTCTTTTTGCCCCAGTAAGGATCCTGTCCATTTTATCTCTGTTTTTTGAACAGTCTCTCTATGAGGAACTTTCAACATCTTCAAATTTATGTCAGAATCTTCAGCTTACTTTTTTGCAGAATCATTCACATAGATACAGGAACACTCTGTATGTCACAGGTGGCAATTTGACACAGACAATTACAAGACTTTTTTGCATGTCCAGTAAAGTAATTGGAGATAAAACAGGTTAAATAAATGGTTGTGCCGTCAAAGAAACACTGTATTAAAAGCACTCACAATTGGTCTGATGCATTTTGGGGTTCATATGGCAAGGCCTTTTGGATTTAAGTATAATTTGTACTTTTTTATTTTTTTATCCGACGCCAGACTTAAGCCTCTCAGCCATTGGTCTATTTCTGGCAGCCAAATACAGATTTGAATCGGCGATAAAACCAGCAAAATGTTTCACAGTATTAATGTCTACAATGTCACTAAGACCTGGGCACATAGCGAGGTGGGTTACAGTCATATCCGAAAGTCTGCATAATGGGCAAGTGGATGAGTCCTCCATTCCAATTCGATGAAGATGCTTCTGAAGGTAGTCATGACCCATAATCATCCTGAAGCATGCAACTCCTACAGCTCTGGGTAAATCCTGAGGAATCCGTGAAGTAATCAAAGAGCTCCAACTATAAGTTGTACTATTAGTATATTTATAGAAAATGTAGGGTGATGATTTGTGTTTGTGTTTTTTCAGGTGCCACAGGCCAATATCTGCGAGCAGTGATGGTGCTAAGTTTTCTCACATCTATAGCACAACTTTCATTTCAGATTGTGCTGTTATCTATGCCTCCATATGGAAACTTTTTAAAAGAAAACAGTAAGATCTTAAAAATTTATGTAAATGAGTATTCATAATTGTACATAACATTTACTAACAAGTGTCTAAAAAGAATCATCATTACTTCGATAGTAAGACCTTCATTACAGGTTGTTAGTTTAACAGATGAGCTAATTAATTTATTTTATTAACTTTTATCAGCTATGATCCTAGTGCCAGTCCAGGTTCGTATTTTGATTCCTGAACGGGCTGAACCATGAGATGAGTGGTAAACCAGGCTCTGGCATATTAATCTGGTTTATATAAATGAAGGAGGTGTGATTAGATGATATTTGGTATGCCTTACTTCATCCAAATTTGATTTATTTTATTAATTTTGGCATTGTTTAATGTATTAAAGTGGAAGAGAGTGGCGACAATCAGTTGCTTGAAAGTCTTTCTTCCAGACTTTCTGTCTAGAGGCGGCGTGACATTCACAAAGCTTTCACACTTGTAAAAGTTGTATACGAGGTGAAAACTTAAGCCTTTCCAGATATGGAATGACGGTTGCCCTAGACCAGTCGCCTCACTGCGTTGTACAATGGCCACCAGACCAGTGGACTAATAGCTAAGTGCAAAGTACAACTCCTGTGAAACCAACATCTAGTATAGTGTTACTTATTATGGTTTGTAAAGAACTCAACTTCATGATTTTTTTAAAACCATTTTTGATTTTATGAATTAATTCCCCTTTTGCCGCTGATGATGACCTCTTGTGGTCGAAACGTGTTTGGCAGTAGTGTCTTTTTATAGTGTAATAGTTTGTTTGCTTATTTTTATATTCCATGGCTACATTAGTAGAGAGACGAGGCGTGCGTGGAAGGACGGTTACATCCTCCTTTATCTTTATGTTTCATAATTTTCTCTAATTTTATTCCTTTTGTGTTCAACTCTGCACTTTTTCTGCTTCCTTTGACTTCTTGGATTTCTACTTCTCTACCTTCGAACGAGGAGTTAGGACTAGATGTTAACATCTTGTATTCTCTTTACACTTGTTGCCACTTGAATATTTTCTTCTGTGGAGTTTATAACGAAATCCCCCCCCCCCCCCCCCCCCAGTATTACACTTTACTTCCATTCAACACATTAACTTTGTCTAATTTATGTAAATAATACATCATATTCTTGACATTAATCAACAACGCCATCAATAAACACTGGAGAAAGTATGTATTGTGGTAGGATCAAGAAAATGAACTGTAAATTTATTATCCCGTTTCAGATACAACGGAGACCATCTTGCGACATGTTGGTTTGATTCGATTGGATGGTCTTAGAGTGGAAGATGGCTTTCGTTACATTGCTCCAGAAGTACTCATGCTTGTAACCTCAATTGCTGTGTATGTTAGTAGTACAAAACTGTCAGTGGAAAGTACACAAAGCCGTGCCTCTTCAGCTAGTGCCCCATCAACAGCTGCCATTCTTCCGCCAGTACCAAGCACTGCTGCATATCGAAATCGACGCAAGGCCTTTTTTATCACAATAGGTACGTTGTGTGCAGTTTGCTATTGGATAATTATGTTGATTGATAACATTGCATATAGAGAGGGAGGCTATATATGAGGATTTTTTCTTAGTATATGATAATATATTATATGTGAAATTGTTTACAAAAGATATTTAATCCTACCTTTTCTGTATTTTAAGGCAGATTTCTCTCTCCCTCTCCCTCCAGACCTTAAGGGACATATTTACCCTTACTTGTTGGCTTGCAGGCTACAAGACCGTAAGTGAGAACGGTTTATTGACACTTTATGGCAGTTTATTAAAATTACTGCTAACTTGCTATTACAAACAAATTCATGTATTACCCAATAATTTTCTTTAACAAACCAGTCATGAGTAAGATATTTGACACAGCTTTTACCTGAGTAATCAATCTTTCAATATCAGATTTAATTTATGCTGTTGTGATTCACTTGCTTTGCTCCGAGTGTTCATCAGGGAGACATGTCAATGTTTTTGATTTGACATTCGTCATCAAGATATATAGTTAACAGCAATAAATATAGCCAATACTGATGATATTAACAAGAGGTGTGTTTTGATATAAGGCATTTTCCATCAAGTAGGCTTTGCATTACAAAAAATGTATGTGGGTCATACAAAACATATTAGTGGTTTACAAGTTGAGAGCCCATGTTTTAGTTTTTATTTAATTTGTAACAGGGCATCTTTCTGCATTTTTCATATACTTGAACTAGAAATTAATGTAAAGAAGAATTTATTCAGACATCTCTTTTCAGGTAAATGTCTTGCACTGACATCGCTATGCTTGGCAGGCATATTGCAACCATCTGTTCTAAATGGAGTCTACTTTCTTGCATTCCTGGGAGGTATGACATGGTGGTCATGCTACAAGGAACTGCATCGTCCATTTGGCCTGGTGCTAAATTGTGTTCAGGTGTTGGCTGCATTGCATATCATGGCACTGTTTATTGTTCAACTACAGTGGGTTCAAGAATTTCTCACATCTGACTGTAATTATTGCAGGTTGGTAACATTGAAGATAAAACCCCAACCTTATTCCTGTGAACCTTTAACATGGGTTTTCATATTTGATTGACAATCTGTTAAGATAATTATTTTCTACAATAGTTTTGCCTATGTAGGGTTAACATTGTAAAATGTTTACTTATAAATTTAACAATAGAAATTTCTGAATGTGTAGCACATACTGTCTTGCATCTAGAACACTGTGATATCAGGCTTGAATTACTTGGAATTTGGATACATGTTAAAATTTTTGTATGTTGGCTTCTCTGCAAGTAGAGGCCTTATGATAGGCCAATCCTCCAAATCCTAAGGCTTCATTATTTTAGGGAAAAAAGGTCATAGAGCCTAATGTAAAGAATAATGTTCAAAGTAATGTTTAATACTTTGTCTCTGCATACAATTTTAATTTAGTGCTTGTGGACTCAGTGTTAAAGTCAGCATCTGCCAGGTCTGCCAGATTAATGTAGAAGGTAGAAGACAACTTCCATGTAAAGATTTACCTTCTTATCTAGTGCTGTTGTCCCTGAACTATGAATTAGGAACTGCTTTGGGTTACTCAGAATGCTTTAGGGGGCTTATCATAAAATATTCATAACAGTGGCACATTCTGTATAGTGATGAAGTCTCTGGCAGGGATTATTATGGATAGACAGTTGATGTCAATCCTGTATGATTCCTGGTTTGTTTAATAATGACTCTATTTCAACTGCAAAGGTTATACTGCATTAAACGGTAAAGTAATTGTGAGTGATGAATTCAGAAAGTTATATGTGTAAACAGTCATGTTGTTTTCCAAGGTACAATCCCAGTTTCTTAGAGAAACTCAGGAATATTATAAAAACCATGTCAGAATAACTGTTCACAGGGCCAAGATTTGAAGGCAGGACCTCTTGAATACAAATCACTGGTGCTCAGTACTCAGCTGGTATGTTCTTTGCATGGTATCTTGACATTGTAATGTTTACAGATATTTGGGTCTGACTTTCTTGATGAAGACGAGTGGCGATGATCCGCGTATGCAGGATTTTGTTAGAGCTGAATGGGCTTCATTTCTCAATCCAGTTGCTCTCTTGTGGCTCTTCTACATCCTTGGAATTGAATCTTATTTCCTCCTCCAGCCAAGAGTAAGTAGTTGTTATTGTTGATTCAGTGATCAGAAGAGTCACAGAAATTAAAGAAACCAACTCCAACCAGGGTTGATTTGAAAGTGCTCGTAACAGATTTGTTACAAAACAAGGAACTGTTATAACAGCACAGTTATATGGTTGAAATCAAAGCTTGGAGGAGAGCTAATGAGAAGTTGTTGGTCTGGTTTCAAAGGAGATAGGTTGTCCATGTTGTTCAAAATTATGGTTATTGCCTAATCTTTTCTGTTTTTCACAAGAGTTAGCCCACTTTGAAAAATATTAATGTTTCAGGTTATTAGTGGCTCAAATTGTGTGTTGATGGCTTCTGAACATTATAAATGATAATGTTACCAGGCACATATACTAATGGAAAAATGTTTGTCATTAAAAACCAAAGGGTAACATATGAATTGCATTTCCTTTTGTCTGAAATCACCAAATTGAAAGTATGTGCCAGAGTCTGCTTTTTCTTGTTTCCAGGCTCAAACCTTCATCAAAATTTCTTACTTTCTCACTACATTACTCTTCATTTATGTGATTTAAATTCAGTGGCATAGCAGGAATGTGTCTGACATCCATTAATTGCCTACATGTTACAATGTATACATAGAATGTTTAGAAAAGTGTTAGAAAACCCTGGAACAGTGATTTTGATGACAGCAATGCTGTTTCATCATAATATAAATACTTCTGTTGAGACATGTTGATGTAACAAACAAAGCAACAATGTTGAAATGTGTAGATTCACTACCTGTTACACTCATCTCAAATACAGTCATATTATATCTTTCTGAAATTTTGAACTCTAACACTAAATTCTTACTGTTCTTATAGTAAACTTTTATCCCTTAACACTTTAAATATTGATGTAAGTAAAGGTTGAAGATGATTATGTTAATTCATCATAGTATGAAGGCATGCACTAAATGGAAATGAGTGGTCACTATCACACTTGAGCCACTTACCTCCAACAAAAGAAACTACATTACCAAGTACAGAATTACAGAACCAAGAAAAAGGTTGACAAAACAAGTAAGTTCTAAAATGAAATCTCTCCACTAATCTGTTTTTTCAGTTTTGAGTGTTACATCAGCATTTCCCGCCAGCTTGATTTTTAATTAAAAATAACTTTTAGTTAGTACGGTGTCTGCTTTGTGAGATGCAGCAGCTGGCTTTTTGTGGTGGTGGTACCCACATGATCACAATGGTGAGGGCTGCTACTTCCAGTTTGGCCTAACAATGCACTAACCTTCACATCTACACTAAGAAGTAGATTTAATCTTCTTCCATGCTATGTAGTAAAATGATTGTTAAAGTGAGAAGTTACATATCACCACTACCATGAAGGCATATCAGTCAGTAATCAGATGCATGGAACTTGGCTTCCCTGCTTTCTGTAAGTACCAGTCTCTCATAATAATTATTTAGTTTCCTTCATTGTATTTACCACCATTATTTCCCATCATTTTATGTTCTTTATGCTCAGTACAGATAATAAATCTATAATTGAGAAGTCATGTCGCCATTTACATATTTCATCTCTGAAACATTTTATAGATTTGGATAAATCATGAATTACAATGCAGAATATTTTTTATATTTATTATCTTTGCATAATCATGTGTGTGCATTGTGTGGTGATACTACAGAGGATGTGAAAAATCTGACTCAAAGTCAGCCCATGGGAACACAGTAATATTCCAAATAAAGTGAAGTGTGTTCATAATATGGTGTTAGTCACATAAAAAAATTACCAGAGGATACTCAAAAGATGACTTTCCTACACATTAACAGTAGTAGACAAGTAAAACTTTTAACCTTATTTTGAACTTGTAATAACAATTAAATTTTTATAAAGAGGCATCGGGTTTTCTGCACTCTAAAACACATTTGTAATGATTTCAGGTTTTCATGGCAGTTCAGTGCTGATGTTCATTTTGCTTTTGGATAATAGCACATTGTAGAACTGTGCTGTGCTGTGCAAATCCTTACTGTCTGTCTCCAAGGGGAAGTGGCTATCCACTGACCCTTGCTGATACTTACAGTAGATCTCCACTATTTAGCACCAGGTGCTGGTCAATAGAAAGTGGATCAGAAAGATAGACCTTAAAAGGGCTGATCTCTTTCTAGTTGGAAACCTGTGTGGATGGTGTGTGCTGGGCTGGTGGGGACAGGAATGGGAGGGAGAAAGAAAGAAAGATGATAGACAAAGGGGAAAATAGTGGGCAGCAGAATCTTACACAGCCTACAAGCTCCATGTTAGTACCCAATACATCTGCACCATAATTTTAGATTTGAGCCTGTTTCCCTTTTTAAAGCTAATTTTGTTTTATTATCTTTGGCCTCTTTTCATTTCTGTCTTTCTATTTTTTCTTCTCCTGGTCCTACTGGATCATACATTCCATATAGGCACTCTAGATATTCTGTCCCCCCAAAAAATCCTTTTTAAGGTTTTTATTTCTCTTCACTTCCTCTTGGTTATTGGAAGATGACAAAATAGTGAATGTGCCATAAGTATTGTCAAGGGCCATTAGATAGTTTTCACCTTGAAGGTGGATGCAGTAAGAATCTCTGGAATATGGGCAATACAGCATTGCTTAGAATGCTCACCAAGAAATTCTGTATTTATTTCTGCCTTTATTTGGATGATTCTGTGTTCTGTTATCAGGTTATGTATCTTTTATTTTGTTACCTTCACAACCACATATAGTCGGTCTTCATTTTCTCCTTCTGTTCTTGCCCATATACTTTCTCTTCTTATCCTCATGTCTTTGCCTCTTCTTCCATACTTTTTTTTTTCATGCTCCCATTATTATTATTATTTCTCTTTGTAATGTATGGACATGTGACCTGTTCAAAATTGTAGTAACTGCTCTTTTCATCTCACATTTTATGATCCCAGATCACCTTTTTTGATCTTTGTGTATTGGTTATATATAATCTGTTTCCTGTTAACTTTGGTAATTGGAATACTTTTGATATATAGTGATTAGTCATTAAACTTAAATGAAAAATAGTAATTTAGGTAAAACTAATGTTCTTGACCAAAACATGGTGCTCTTACTGTCATGAAAAATCAGGTTTGTTTCGCTAACCAAAGGTAAGAATTTCAATACAGCAGCAATTTTTTTGGAATGTAATCACATTTTCTTGCATTGTCAACAGTTATTGTAAAGACAAGATTAAAATGTGACGTGGCGTCATAAGAGCCGAAGGCTCACGTTGGCAGGGAAGGGCTGCTTGACTCCCCTCCCTAGCTAGCAGACGCGGACTGTAGGTTACAGACTATTCAAAACTTCAGTTCTCATCGCCTGTTACTGTGTTTCTTTCCTCACAGTCATCTGATTCTGTTAAAATCTACAATTTTTGCAAGTATTGTCATATGGAGTTGAAGAAAACTTCACAGTTTGTGAAAAATCATTATGGTATGATTTATCTATATTTAACTTTGTGACAGGTTATGTGGGGTAATCTAATTTATTGTCTTCATATATTTAGTGGACTTAAACTGTAATTTAAAATATTTTTACAGTTAACCCTTATTTGCAGAAACTCCATGTATATACTGCCTACCTTTTAGTACATGACATACTGTTTGAGTGATTATGTTGCTTATGATTTTGTAATTGATCGAGATATGTCATCATTATCGTTGCCATCATGGTCATTGCAAAGAAAAATATTCTTACCCTTTGGCTGTTGCAGTAATTAAATTCATTTGTTGTACTATTTAATAAAATTTTGCTTACCTTCTGTTCTGACATTGGTGTTATTGCACCTTTTTTTTAATTCTACAGCTGTTAAATAAATAATTTATTTGTGGTAGTGGTCAGGTATAATTATGTTTGGACATTTGCTATTGCTACAATAAAAAAAAACTGCAGTGTTTTGAAGGCTGTCTCTTGCTGTAAAAAAGAAATGGGTGCTTCTCTGAGGCCTCTGTTAAATAAAGCTGTTCCTTTTTACTAGGCAGTGAAAAGATCTGAGAATATTCAATCGAAAGGAGATCTATGAAAGATCCCACTTTTGATCTCTTCATTGGTTAGTGGCACAGAGTAACTTTATCTAATGGGCCCTACAGAGTAGTTATACTTTTCTTGTACCAAAATACAGCAATAATGCCATTCTACAAAATGTCATATGTATATGATCTTTTATCCAGGGAATGGGCAGTATTTAAAGGAAATTGTCCTGTGAAGTTCCATAGTGTTACCTGAGTAATTATTGCATTATTCTGGTTGGCGAGGCTAGTTCCACTTTGCTATGGTTACTTACGAGTACTTCATGGAGTGGAATGTGTGACATGTGCTTAGAATTTCTTACAGGACAGAGGATTGGTATATGCCTGCTTTTTTTCCCAGAGCATGCATTTGTAGCATCTGGAGTTTAACGGTTATGCAGTGATATGACTGACATTTCAGGACAGGTGCAACGAGGAGTTCACAAACATAGATGGGATACGACGTATTCCAATGTCCCGTCAGCTCTCAATCCGCTTCTCCCAACAACGGAAGCTAACCCTTTCCCGTAACACTACTAACAGATGGCGCTCAGCCACTCAGAAAGTGCGAGTACGTAAGGCAATGCTCAGCTTTGCACTTTGCACTATTACAGCAAGTAGACTGGTGCTTGTTTTGGATGGTTTTATTTCCTTATTTGACAAGTTTTGTGTATGTGTGTATAAAGCATGGAGAATTTTGCAGAATTTTTTTTCTTTGCCTTCTTTAATTGTTGTAGACTCATGATTGTTGTTGCTAATGGAGCATGGGAAATGTGCAATGCCTGCATTTATCAAAGGTTTTTCTTAATATTCAGACTTTCTAGTGTGTTTCAATTCCATTCTAGTCTATACTACTTGTACTTGAATGTAAATCTGTTACTGTTGCATCTGTTTCCCAATTCAGAAGAATTATTATTTATGTCTTTATAAGTATTATGTTTTATTTTTAGTAGCATAATCAATGTGGAAATATATCATAAACATAATTTAATTTCTGCTGAGAATCTGTATTGATCATCCATGTAATGAATTGAGATCAAAACCATAGCATTATCTAAATAATGCAGGAAACATAGAGTAGTGATGTTAATTCACCATTTGTTGTGGCCCAAGATTCAGTTGTCTTGCTATATAATTTTAAATGACTTCAGTGCTTATATTTTATCTGTAGATTGACAAGAGTACAACAAGAACAATACTACTACTACTACTACTACTACTACTACTACTACTACTACTACTACTACTACTACAACTACCACAACTACTACCACTACCACTACCACTACTACTATCACTACTACTACTACCACTGCTACTGCTACTGCTACTGCTACTACTATTACTACTAATAATAATAATACAATTCAGCTCTTCTTTTTTTATTAGAGTGCTGCATCAACAGCCAGACGGCCAATTGCAGATACAGTACAAAAAAATAAAGTATATACAATAATCATATAATAATAATAATTCAATTAATTTATTAGAGTGCTTGGCAACAGCCAAAAGAGGCCAATAACAGCCAAGCACTAAAAATAACAATACAACAACAAACAAACAATAAACTAAATATATAAATGTACAATATAATAATGATAATATATCAATTCATTAATTTGTTACAAAATAATTAACAGTAAATGAGCTAAACAATGTGCCTAAAAGTGAAACATTAAAATACAAAAAACAAACTAACTAATTATATAAATGTACAAACAATTCAACTCATTTATTGCTAATAATCAACAAGCAAATGAGCTGAATAATATGCCTAAGTATATAATAATTAAATTAAAAACAGTTAAATATAAACAGTACATACAAAATGAAACTTTAATTACAAAAAAATAAAATTGCCTAAATAACATGCCTAAGAAAAATATTCTCCTTGTTAAAAATGTTGATGTGCTGATAGACGGCATTGGCAGCAGAAACACACCTAAACAAGGGACTAGCCTTAAAACTACGATGAACAAAAACCGTGAAGTAGTCTGTAATGCTTCTGGAGGGAACGCGCAAAGAAACTGAATCCAAAACGGATGGGCAGCAAATTTTGCCTTTAAATATATTAATGAGAAAGAGAGCATCAAGATGGCTTTTCCTCAGGTGGAGTGGAAGAAAATTTAAACTAACTAAAATGTCTTCATAATTATAGTCACTTAGGCCATTAAAAAATCTGGCGTGACATAAAGCAGCAAATTTCCTTTGAGCTCTTTCTCAATTTTTAAGGATGATAAAAAGCTGTAGCACAACTAACTTCGGAGGGGAAGTAAAGCCGGCAGTCCCGTTTCGTAAGCAAAATCCAGTGGTGATTTCTCACCCAAGTTTCTCCTGATTCATTACTAGATGGCTGTGGGAGTTAGAATCAGGATTGAGTAGAAATTGTGCAGTCAGTGGGCTGGTCACTCATTACTCACAAACACACATCAAAAAGACGAAGGAAACCTCCAAAAGAAGGCTCTATGCTCTGGAAAAGAGTGATAGGAAATGAAGAAGAATATTAAAATAGCACAGTTATTTATATATGACCAAAAGACAGGAGATCACATTGCCTGGACTTCAGAAGCATTCTCACATTATCGTACATTGTCGCCATAACATTGTCATGTAGAGCCATGCTCTTCCTTCAGACAGATAGACCAAGTATCAATAAAAGATTCAGAACTGAATGGTAAAAAAGCATTTTTCAAATTTTATAGTGGAAAGAGGTAATTTAAATTGTGAATGAATTGGATAGTTAAGAAAAATTTATTATTATGTAATAAGAAAATAATATGGTTACTATTCATTTTCTTTTCTTTGTGTTTGTTAATATTGTGGACAAAAGAATTTAATTTAATTCTAAATGAATTACACTGTGGGAAGACAGATTGGGAGGCACAGGCATGAATGAAAGGATAATGTTGAAATGTATCTTAGAAAAGTGGGTTGTGATGGTTTGAAGTGGATTTAATTGCTGAGAATAGTGTCTAGTGATGGATTTTTGTGAATATGGGAATCTTTAGGCTTTATAAAAGTGGGACCAAATGTGTTGGCTGTGTTGTTAATTGCTGTATTATATTCAAGGCATGTCTGGTTCAGAGCTTGGCCTGAAGACTGGTTATCCTGACTCTGATTTTTGTGATGTTCCTCAGTCTCTCCAGGCAAATTCTGGGATTGTACCTTAAATTAGGCCAACTGTACAATGCAATAGTAAATTACTGAGTGTATATAGTTCTGTTTGTGTCCTGGAATCTCTACCTGTTAAAGTATTTCTCATTTTCTCGTCTTCAGATTTTATCACAGACAAATTACTGTGATAAGATTTTTGACATTGCTGCATTACCACTAACCCATTTAAAAAGTATCAGGGTTGTAGGATCACATGTAACAGTCTGCATGGTTTCCTTGCACACTTTCAAAATTGCACACAAACCATCCCATCTGCAGACAATCAGGAGTCTTCTGTGAATGCTTTGTATATACTAGTTACAGTGTGGTCTTCAGTACTAATATTCCTACCTGTCAACTTAGCTCTGTTTTGTGTTTGATGGTTTTTAGGTTAACAGTTTCGAAGCTGATGGATCTGACGTAAATGAACACACTCACGTATGTATACTTAACCAGTTACGGTCTTTTCTATGATCATGGAACTTGGTTTGCAAATTCTTTTTACATTCATTTGCCTTAGTTTCTGCAATCTAGTTTTCAGATACAAATTCATGGAGTGGCTATCTTTAAAATGTTCACAGTGCAGAAATATATGATTAAAAAGAATCAGGGGATTATTAAATGCATATGAAGGTCTTTCAGTGTATTTTAGTTTCATTAAATCACAAACTTTGTTTTACTGTTCACTTTGCTATCTTACAATTAAAATGTGCTTGTATTTTGGAGAAAGACATTCCAAAATTATCTTAAATTTATCACCGCATTCATCAGTTAGTTACTTGTAGAACCAGATATCATTTTCAAACAGAATACCTGTATATTGGTTCCATGACAAAAGCCCACATGAAAATTCTGCACAGATAAAACCCCACAGTCATAAATGCTTACATGGACGAATGCTCACAAAGAAAAATACGCACACAGAAAAATTCTCACATTCACAATACTATCAAGTAATACACTCTTAATAAAGTGTTACGTGCATGCTATGAAGTGAAGTTAAAAAATTCTCACATTCACAATACTATCAAGTAATACACTTTTAATAAAGCATTACGTGCATGAAGTGAAGTTCAAACATACTATACATACTAACCTAACTTAACCCAACCTACCCTTGGCCCTGGTTGGCCAGATTTGTTTTTTGTAAACTAAAAATAATGTGAGAATTATTCTATGTGCGTATTTTTCTGTGTGAGCATTTATGACGGGTTTTTTCTGTGCAGAATTTTTGTGTGGGCTTTTTTAATGTGCACATTTATCTGGTCACTCTGTATATTATATTTAAATTTGTTAAAATATTTTTACATGTATAAGTGATATTTGAAAGTAATGTTTTGCCATATATTGACTACAAAATAGAATAATTTATTACAATTTATTTCTATAAGGTGTTTTAAGAAATGATTTGTTATTTCAGTTGCCCTTATTTTGCCATTAATGTTTCTTCATTTGAGATGCCTCAACAATCAAATTTAGGGTACATGGTTTGGTCACTGTGTGGAGATAATTAGCATGTAATAAGACAACATACATATTTTTAAAAAAATGGAAGATGTATATGTAATTAAACCAAATTTCATGATTACAGAGCATATCTGGTTGTTGAACGTTTACTGTTTCTTTATCTGAAATTACTCTTGGTTATATATATATATGATAAACTCTCATGTTATCAGGGCTGACACAAATTGCAAGTAAAATTTCTGCAGCACAAACTGTAGCAGTATTTTGTTGCTTGATTGTTGTTGCAGTATGTATTTCTGTTTATCAACTTATAAGTATAAACAGTTAATCTAATATTAATTTTTGCACAAAATGTTTAGGTGTTATGCTGTAGATGTGCATTATTTACATAAATTTGTCATAAACTATAGATTCTGAAGTTCTGCATGCTTTCATCTAGCAAATCACTTTTTCCCATAATTGTCAGTACAAATTTTAACATTCTTATGGTGGTTATAATTTTGTAAATTATGAAGACAACTTTGAAAGAAAGGTGTTGCATTTCTCTTTAAAATTGGATTAACATTTATCATTGTTGTAAAGTAAGAACTACGTATTTTGTTTGTATCCTAATTAAGTTATGAACTATTGGACCAATATTCATGTCAGACATCTTTCTTTTAATGACAGAAACTGTGAGCTACTCCTTGTACTTCCTTAAAATTGACTGTTTATGTCATCCTCACACTATATAAAATGTGCAGTTGATAAACTGTTAAGTAACCTATGGATCAGTCATAAGCCTACTAGGAAAGTTGTGGAGAATTATAGCATGAAAGTAATTGAATGCTTCATACATGTTCCCCTCCTTGGATATTCTTTCACTTTGTCCTATGTTAAAAAAGTCAGAAGGTTAATGAGGCCATGGTGGGAGATACTGTTCTTAAAACTGTATCTCAATATTTGTTATGAGTATATTGTTTCTCTCAAACCACAATGTTTATTGCTGTTTCACATAATCACACTATAGGAAAATGCAGTATTAAATAGTTTAATGTAGAACGATAACTGAATCTTTCTTCCACTCATACTTTAATACATTTTTTAATGCTGAAGGTATTTTCTTTTAGCCACATTTGCAAACAGATTAAATGCTTTTGTATATCTGTCTCACTAAAAACTAATTTCATCCAGCATTAATTCATTATTTTGGAGACATGTTGTATTAGAAGTCTTTGCTGTAATATATCATAACATTTAATTTCTGTCCTAATTGGACAACTTGAATTATTATTTACAGCACAGTTTTAGATTTACATGTAAACTAAATAAGGTACAACTTAAGGTCTGACTCTGTGAGGGGCCTTTAAAGAATAAAATATGTATTTGTTTTAATTTTAAAGATCTTGATTGCCCTTTAACAAAATTACACAACTTAAAAGTACCGTTGTTAGATGAAGCTAGTTTAATAATTAACTTCTTATTGCATGTAAGACTTGAGGTTCTCACAGCGGTGAATATGAAGATTTCTGTCTTCTGGGTTATTGCGCTGTGTAGTCTGGTCGATGTTAACCAACGTTTCAGAGGTCATACTGCCTCCGTCATCAGGGCGATGAATATTCATCGCCCTGATGACGGAGGCAGTATGACCTCTGAAACGTTGGTTAACATCGACCAGACTACACAGCGCAATAACCCAGAAGACAGAAATCTTCTTATTGCATATTTGTCTGCTGTAATAAGAAGTTTAAAATAATAATGATTCACTTTCTGTTGCCCTTCCTATTATAATGATTTGTTCAACTCTGAAGCTTTAACATAGTCTAGAGCCCCCAGTCCATCTAAATTAATATTTCTATGACCTGGCCCCTTAGATGCAGTATAGACTTTGTCAGATTAGTTGACCTGCATTTTACAAAGCCCTACTATAATATTTCATCAAAATAGTCATGTAGTATTCTGTTATGTATGAAAGTGATGTGTGGATATACAAGGGAGGCAGTGGTTTCCCACTTTTATAAAAAATTAGAATTATTAAATCATTATAGCATGCAGGTGATTGTTTTTACATGCTGTGTAGGTAGGAAAGTGTCAGTATTCTACTTTGTACATATTGTTGATGGCACATTTTTTGTTTAGATTTTGGCTCATTACTATCATTACTTCTTAAAATTTAAGTAATGAGGTGATCTAAATGGAAGAAAATTATTATTTTTTAATTCATAGAACTTTATTGAGAGTATTTGAGTTTTATTAACAATTTTAATTGCTTATCGCTATGAATTGTTACCATACCTGTGCAAGAGAATATTTCATGCTGTGGCAGTATTTTGTTGCATTCAGATTGTGGTTGTATGCTTTCTTGTGTTCAGTCATGCTTCATGTGGACTCATCTAATTACTACACAAGTTCTGACTGCATTATGCTGAAATTCTAATTTGCAGTATGTCAGCTCTTCCTTCAGAGGACATGGGCTGCTTGCACCATTCAGAATTTCAATTAATACTTTTATTATAGAAATCTTCAGGCTTTCACATCAGTTTACAGTGTGTTCCCATTCTTTTAAGTTGATATATAATGGGCTGCTTTGCTGACATTTCATAGGACCTGGCTTTCTCCACCCTGAAGTGGTTAAAAAGTAGCCTTATACTAATATTTATTATTCCTGGCCACATGGCAGTAGAGACCTCATGTCTGAACTTTCCTATTGGTTACACATTCACCAATGAGAATGCAGAATTTCCCACTGCAGTTTAGATCATAATCTTGTTTTGCATTAGGAGACTGTGAGATGTTGCTTCCTGTGGCTGTTCACTAGTGCTGCAGTTAGCATCAAGTGTTGTGAATCAAGAATTATTTTTTGTCTGCCCTCTGCAATTTTCTCTCTTTCTAGTGTAGCCTTTCCGGAAACATGCATATCTCCTAATTGTTTAAAACGTGGCTCGTGTTTGATGTAGAAGATATGCTGGTTTAAAACGTGGCATGGAACCTAGTCATCCTGATTGGTTTTTTGTTGAAATTTGAGGTTCTCACAGTGATGAGTGTGAAGATCTCTTCTGGGATGTTGTAGTATATTGTTTGGTAAATGTTGATCATTGTTTCAGAGGATCTTATTGCCTCTGTTATTACCCTGATGGTGGAGGCAGTCAACATCTAACAGATTGCATAATGCTATGTCCCAGAAGATGGCCATTTTTAATTTTTGATTATCCTTTGAGTCTGAATCAGTGATGTTACTTTGAGAGAAACTGTTAGCAATTCCTTCTACTCCTCACACTGAATGGCCTCTGGAATTGATAAAATGTTTGTTAAATAACTTATAGATCAATCGCAGTGAGTTTTCATAAGCCAAATAGTATGGTTGTGGAGCATTGTGACATAAAAATCTTAGTGTGAGAGGTCTCAGTGTAAGGTTGAAATATAGTTTCAAAAGTTCCATTGATTTGTAGATAATATTTTAAATGTGACCATCCCATGTCCTCTTGATTGTGCTATGCTGAAAATATTTCAGCATGTGATTGTTAAAATAATACGTGATGATAAAGTAAAGTTGGTACTTTTTCACTAGTGCTAGTGTAAAGTGTGTAAATCCTAAAAGTTCAAGAAATGAAAGGCAGTTTTCATAAAGCTATGACTAATTGGGTTTATAATTGATATAAATGTGATAGCATCTCCAGTTTACACCAGGACCTAAGACTGAAAATATAGTTTTGCTAAATGGCAGGTAATATGAAACATAAGCTGTAAAGTAGTATATTAACAGTAGGTGCTTACAAACTATACTAATGATACTTGTCTTCAGAATAGTATAAATACACACATAAAGTATCATTCTTCCTCTTTTTGTTTTCTGGTACAAATTGGGAGGTCACATTGTAACTTAGTGGTTAGTGCCATGCAGTCTCACTATGGGCAGAAAGTGGTTTGGTTACAGCTGTAAGTAGTGGGACTCAGGGTGGACATGAAATCAAAACATAAAATGAATTGAACAGAAATATTACTTGACTAAACAACTCTGGACAGAAGAATCATGGACATAAAATAAACATGACCTAAAATAAATTGAATATTTGACTAAACAAAAGTGAAAGTGGATGTAATGTCTGAAGACCATCAAAGCTAATGGGTGAATTTTTATAACTTTTGATTGTGAATACACCAAAATATATGAAAGCTGCGTGTTAGTCTCTGTGTACTGCTTATCAGAACTTGTAGACCTCGGTGAAATAACGCATTCCCAGAAAGTATAAATTTGTTATACTATTATTTTGCTTTCAAAACTCAGTTTATATAGGTACCACTGTAAACTTAGAATAAAATGAAATAACAGGTAAATTAAAAGCTGATTAACCACATTTAAACTTTGCCAGTTACTTTACTGATATTGTTTCATACCGACGTCTCATTATAAATTGACAGACATTAAGTAAAATATTCTTAAAATATATATTACTGTATTTAGGCTTGTACATATGATGTATGTTTCTGTAGGTTATTAAGTGTAGAAAGTTTAAGTTTAAATTTTTTACAGCTGATAAGAAACATGAGCCCTGCCAAATATGATTCAACTGGTCGGCGGCGGAGCACAGTCAGACAGGATGCTCATGGGAGTGTGATCCTCAGTGATGGCTATGAAGATGTGATACAGTTAGATGCACTGGGAGCTGCACGTGAGTTGCATTGATGTTACAAGAGTTGGATGTGACAGAATACCTTTTTATTTTTTCCCAGGTTTTTTCTACACACATTACATTTCCATGTCAGGTTTTTGAAACATGTTACAGAAAAACTGTATCCATAAGAGATGATAACATTTTATTATAATTTGTACATATATTGAGTATTGAGTTTATATAAAGATACTACATTGTGCATTGGTACTGGTGCTTTTGGAGTGTGCTTGCAACACATTTTTACAGCTGCACATTCCAGTGTGTTTTTAAAGAAAATTAACACTAACATGCCGGCCAGAATGGAATGTGTTGGTATGAGCTCAGCAATTTTGAAACCTGAAAGAAAGATTGGACTGTATGAGGTGCTACATGTTAAAATATATGTTGGTTAAGAGGAAATAAATAAGTAAAACTTTTGAAGTGGTGACATTGAGGAAGAAAGTGGTATTTTGTAAGAAACTGAGAAGAGGAGGAAAGATAAACATCAAAAGGTAAATTTTATATTTTTGTAGGGAACGAAGAGATTCAACCTGGAATATGTGAACAGATCTTGGACTTCTTTGCTTCCTTATTCCGGATAATCAATCAATCTTCCTACATAGGAACGAACATCATCATGATGGTGAGCACATTATATTTTGGTATTACTTTCAGAAACTGAAGGCCTTTTTCATGAGGTTTCCACTTTAAAACTTTTGTTTGCTGTTTCCTTGCTGCTGTATAAGATATGTTCCTTTGAAATTAAACTGAATTGTTCATACATGGTAACTGAATGGTTGTGCAGGCATGGAGTATTACATATCACAGTTGGTTAACATTCGTGTTACTACTGTGGGCTAGCATTCTGTGGATCCTTCCTAACCAGCGCCGCTCCATGATGAGGTGCTCGCCTTTCCTCATGGTATATGCCATATTCCTGCTGCTGGCTCAGTACATATATGGCATGGACCTCACTGATGATGAGCTACCAGACCATGTGAAGGGTGTGAATCTGCGTCAGATAGGTTTTATCAAAACCACAAAACTGCCCTGTGAACCTCTGTTTATCAAGGTAATTCATTGCTTGTGTTTCATATTTGAAATATACAGAATGTCTCAAACAGATGTATACTCATTATAATATTGAATATTAATCTAGTTATCGATCTATGTGTTGTGCATGAGGAGAGAGAACCTTCTTTGGTGTACACTTAACAGATGGCACTGCTATATCTTTTCCCATGGTTCAGGTACCCAAAATGGCAGTTAGTCATTTGAGTTTTAAGCGATGCAAATTCATTGAATTTGTGTATACATCTTTCTGGTACACTATGTATATGATAGATTTAAAACTTGTTTGTGTATCATTGACATTTTGTGGTTTCAGTCTGTAGTGTAACACAACTATGAATGGTTCCTCAGTGGAGAGACATGGTGTAATAGAAAGAAGTTTCAAAATTACAGCAACCTTCCTTGAAAATTAATGAATTATTTAGTTTTTAGTATTATAGGTCACCTTTATATTTGAAGAATATCCATTCAGTTAACTAAACTTACAAAACTGTAATAAATCTTATTAAACTCAAAATATTCAAATATTTACCCATTAACCATTATCATATAGGAACAGGGGACTTTAACCCCTGTATTATGGGGTTGCTGGAACTAACAGTTACAGTGTTATGCTGTTATGCTCAGCCAGCTAGATGTGGCACATGGTTGATAAAGGTTGCATAAACATTTTTTCTTTTCTTCACTACAAACAATTTGAAGATCCTCTTCAGCACATCCCTTCTTTACATTGGAGGAGTGAGATAACAATAGAACATCGTTTGGATGCAGTCATTTATCCCATAACACAAGTTTTTGTATTAGAGGTCCTTTGTTATTCAATGTCCAGCAGTTATGAACATGTTAACCTAAAAATGATAGTAATGCACACATTTAAATCATCCATTCTTGTTCTTTTGACCACTGGCATTACTTCTTTCAAGTGATGGCTGTATTTCATACATTTACAAATTATATGTAAATAGTATTAAAAATATATTAAAATTAGCCGTCAATCACAATATAATATAATTAAAAGATTAAAATATCATTTTACGTTCCCTATCGAGTACTCGATTTACATGTGGAACATGTAGTATCACAAGTCACTAATACAACGAATGAAGAAACAATATAAAGGACAAGAACATCATAAGAAAACTGAAAACTAAAAAACATTCAAAATCAGTAAAATATCAGTAATTCAGTGAAAAGTTTATATACATAACACCTGATGATGGCTATATATAGCAGAAACATGTCGTGTATGTTCCACATGTAAATCGAGTACTCGATAGGGAACGTAAAATGATATTTTAATCTTTTAATTATATTATATTGTGATTGACGGCTAATTTTAATATATTTTTAATACTATTTAAATAATCACAATATGACGCATCTACAATATCTTATAAATTATATGTAGTCCATCACAATCTTATTTTTTTTACATTTTCATTTTTCAGAGTTTGTATACACTTTTCTTCTGGATTACCTTGCGTCAGTTTATGCAAGAACGCTTTGAGAGACGCAACACATCTGCATTGGAAGATATGGCTGCACCTTTACAAATTACCGTTGGTCCTGCAACCAGAGGTAAAATGTTACATGTTGTTTCATGATGTACAGAATGTGGACGTGAGGACCATTGCATGAACTTGTGGCTGTATTGTAATTACATTTGTGATTTTCATTGTGCTCAGTCAGTCTTGAAAAGTTGATAGTTGCCAAGAAATGCCTTGATTTCATATTAATGTGTTTACAAAAGCCCACCACTTGATACTATTCTGAACCAGTTCATCTAGCTCACATCCTCATGACATTATTTCTTTAAGCTGTATCTTAGTATTATCATACCATGTATGCCTTTGTCTCCCAAGTGTTTTCTTAGTTTGAGATTATCTATCAAACTTCTGTATGCATTTGTTATCTTTCCTATGAATGTTGTAATAATACAGATATTGATGCTCCTAATTATGTAATTTTCTTCATTCTCCACTTGATTCTATTCTGTTAGTTCCATATATTCTCTTCAACACTTCATTCGCGAACACCTTCATTGTGTGTTCTTCCCTTGGAATGAGAGAGATAATGCAGAGGAAGATAAAGCATTCTGAATTGAACAGAAAGACATTGAGATTTGAGATTCTAACAGTAGCATGAAGATGTTTGTGTTGGTCTTCTGGGTAGTGACAGCAAGTGGAGTTTTAGGCAAAATAACCAGTATTTCACAGAAAGACACTGCCTCCAGCCTTGAAGATGGTGATATTATGTTCCTCTGAAATGTTGGTTTCTACCTACAAGTAAACACTATGATTAGTCCAACATAACAGCAAAAACAGTTTGCATCTGTTAAGTATGTGGTTAAAAAAATTGTTTGTTGGATTTTTGAATTATAATATTTAGAACTGAAAATTGTAATAGAGGGTTCTAGCATAAACCTCAGAACCTGGGTAAATTATTGTTACAGGTTTTTCAGACACACAGGAAGCCAATCAGTCAAGTCAGGCCATGAACTGGCTGGGTGAATTTGTTAAGAGTGTGCTGACAAAATTCTGGATTTGGGTGGTTGCGATAATGCTGTTTGTGATAGGTCTCAGTGGAACTCGAATGACTGTATATCGCATTATCTATATGGCACTCTTCCTTATCTTTGTGCTTGTCTTTCAGGTAAGTTCATGAATATTGCCTTCATATATGTCTGTTTCCATGCAAACAAAAATTGTAATTAAACAATATCTCTTTTAAATTAAAAATAATTTTCTTTCCTTAAGTATTATTAACAAAGAATGTGTAATGGAGAAGTCATGACCATCTGTCAAACCACAACTTTCCTTCTTGAAAACTAGTAATTAAATTTTTATGAAACTTGGTTTTAAAATTTAAAGCAAAAGTTGGCTGGTGATTAAATTCTTGTTTGTGTCTATTCAGTGTAATTGCTACTTTACGTGAAATTCAGTTTTCTTCTCATATTTACACATGTTTTAATGGCTCATCATGTAAATATTGGTCCATAACATATAAGTATAGCTCTGTTAACATACTCAACATTTATTTTAAAAATTGTATGATGTATTTAATGAAATATATAAATAAGTAATTTTGGATCCTGTGCAGTGGCATATCTGTAGTTTGATTTAACTTTACAGTGGGAAATATGTACTTCATATAAATTAATATCAAAGCCAGTGTTATATGCAAGTGTCAAAGTGCTCCTTGCATAACAGTTGAATGGTTACTACTATATTTTTGTGCTATATTATCCAATTTGGTGACAGCATCATTAAATAAACCATAAATAAAAAATTGAATAAATAAATGCACAATTAAAGTAAGTAACAACAAATAATAAATAAATACAAATAAATATACAGGTACTGCTGGCAAATTGCTGTGAGATTTTTTCTTTGGTTTAGCTCTCTTATCAAGCATGGCGCAAGTTTATGTATGGGTTCTGGCTGACTGTGATAATCTACTCCATGTCCATACTGGTACTGATCTACACATATCAGTTCGATGATTTTCCCTCCTACTGGACAGACTATCTTGGCATTTCTCAAGAACTGTAAGTCACATTTTTAATTTGAATTGAATTTACATTCTTTTACCCCACTTCCTGTATTTTGCATGATCTTGCCACCACTTTCAATTTCCCTGTTTCATTTAACTGTTGATAATGCCAGCATGGCAGTCATAGAAACATCCTGAGTTGGAAGCAGCGCCTAACACCACGTAATGCAGGATATTGTAATTTTATGCGGTAATTGATCTTTGACAAATATAACATGTTGTCAGGCAAAATTTATCTTCGCATTTGTTTGTGATTGAAGCTTAAATATGTAAGTTTTGTATGAAGATAAATCATAAACATAACTAAACATGTTGTGTGAAATATTTTTCATGTGTTGAAAGCCACATATTCTTGAGGATGAAATAGGTAATTTATTGGCCTAACTTTATGACCAGAAGAATAAAAAGAAGAAAACTACAAGTATGTTAACTATGTGAAATGTTGAGGCTATATCTGAACAAGAAATGTAACATAGTTAGTCTGTTATTGTAAATTATGCAAAAGTGATTCATTGAATTTTATAATTGTTAATTTATAGTTCCATGCAACCTTACAAGATAGATAGAAACATTTGATGGGCAATATGCATCAAGGCTTTTCCAGAACTTTTTGTTATGAACCAAGATTACTGTGTTAGTAAAGAGACATATTTATTTGGAGTGCACCAGCTTTCTATGCATTGGAATTAAGGGACTCTTAACCTGGAAGAAAACATTGTCAGATAATGCATCTCCATACACAGCCATAATATTAGAGTGCATAGGATCTTACCATCATACCCTCTGTACACTTTCCAAGACATGGTTCTTAGGCATGGGTAACTTGCCTTAACTTTATTTTGTTAATACTTACATTTTTATATCAAGCTGTTTTGTCTTGATTTACTTTTCATGATGTGCTAGTTTTAAGCCTGAATTTCTCCTGTGTTCTCTCCCAGGCAAAAAGATATTGGCATGGAAATATTCCAGACCAGTGAACTGTTCGTTAAACTGCTCACTCCTACTTTTTTCCTGGTGATCACGGTGATACAGATGCACTACTTTCACAATGACTTCCTCACGCTCACAGATATCAAATGCAGGTAAGCTGCCTATCTTTGAAACTCCTCAGACTACTGAATCTTCAATTCTCTGTACATTCTGGTGAGTAGTTTACCATAACTAAATCTCCAGAGTAACAACCTGAAAGTTAATTCCAAAGACCATATTAATTATGTTTAATTATTAAAAGCCATTGTTGTACTCCATCTTCTCCATTTTCTCAAAAGTGGCCGCATTCCAAGAGGTTTCTCAGCAAAGTTTTATTTCTGTTTTGTACCTCAATCGGTTCCACATAATGACCTCATTGATTTTACCGTCTTAAGAGGTATTTGTTATGTAATATTCAAAGTTGCCTTTGTATGTAATTTGTCTTAGGTCACTAATGCTTGCAATTTATGTTCATTTTTAAAATTAAGAGGCCATATTTCTTAATCAGAATTACAGACAACATAATTGTGTATGTATGTATGCATGCACATGCATGTACAAGTGTGTGTATCTGTGCATGCATGTGGTTCTTTGGAAAATGAATAAGATGATAATAGAATTGTGGTCTTCTCAATTATGATGCTGTGTAGTCTTCAGGGTAGAAGGTAGAGGAGGTAAGTTCCACCAAAATGGCATTATAACCTGGAAGACAACAGTCCAAATGTTCTGTCATGAAAACCACAAATCTCATATGGAACCAAGTCATATAGTTACATAGTTTTTTATAGGGACTGAATTTGTGTAATAAACAATTCAACAGAGATTTTAAATCTTGTTACATGGAGTACATTTCACTAATAAGCCTATGACTTACATGTTCACAATTCTTAAAGTGGAATAAAATGGGCCAAGATGCCACATGCTTCTTGCAAGGGCCTGCTGTATTTTATTGACTATTTTCTACTGGACAATTACAGTTCTGTTCGAGAGTATAATATTGTCACTATTTGAGGAGGAAAAGTCACAGATGACAGCAAGACAGACTTGTTTGGAAGTATCTGAATGAGAAGTTGTCACTACTCTGTTCCACTAACTTCACACGTTACTCTGTATTGTTATTTACTAATGAGATTTTACCTTAATTTTGTGGCTGTACAGGCCAGAGATTGTGAAACGAGAATCAAGTACATATGGCAGCTCAGTGGCTGGAGGTCAAGGACAGGTATCAGAAGACCCAGAAGAAGGGACAGACGAGCAGCAGAAAGAGGAGAATGTCCCAATGCCTTCTCTGCGAACACTTAAACGTAAGGCAGCATCTTTCTTTCTGCCTTTTGAGGCAGCTGGCTGAATCACAAATTATCAAAAGCCATACATAGGATGAGTAAACACATGATAAAAACCTCTGCACTCTTTGTCATCTGGAGTCTAATTCTGCCGTTAAAAATGCTCTACCAACTCATGCTTGGTACTTTCATAGTAGGACAGCTTTGCCTTTAACTTCTGTATTCCCAATATGGGTATTGTCTTTATGATGTGAGAATGGAGGTTTTTGCACCTGTTTTGGGATTGTGCATAGTTATTAGCTTTCATATTAGCAATGTTGAATCTTCTGATTCATTCTACAGTAACTTCACCTTATACAAGTTTAACAATTTCTTGGGTACAAAGCAACTTTAAATTTTTTTGTGTGTATATCTCATTATTTAGTATTTTGGAAAGCAAACAGAACAGTAAATGTTTGAACTTTTCATAAGCATTTCCAGTATTCTTTATCTGATTTTATCATGCACCTAATCAAATGTGTTGTAATTTTTGCATCAGAACTTATAAATTAAAGTAAATTTTGTGCCACTGTTTTGTTATGGATAATTTTCTGAAATGGTTACTTCTGTTCTTTTGCCAGAACTATCGACCAAGGAGCTGCAGCAACTGGCAATCCAGTTCAAGATTCAGGTTCAAAAAGTAATTGACTTGTTGTGGCTGTTCCTGGAGCTGCATATGCTGAAACTGATGCTACTGTCTACAGTGCTGCTCTGTGTCTTTGATGTAAGTGACACAACAACCCAACAATGGGCCAGGTGGGACCTGGAGAACCTCATAAGAAGATATCTGTAGTTCACAAAATGGTTAAATAACCATCTGTAATCGCACTGACTAAACATAAAAATACCAAAAGAGAAAATAATGCTATTAACCATTTAAAGCTGGATGGCAGCTTATATGTACCATCAGTAGCACTACACTTTGTATTTCTTTGCTTTGTATTATTTTCAGTGTAAACAGCCATTACTTCTTTAAATATCATTAACCAGGTGATATTTATACTGTTAAAATGTTTTTCTTTGTAGCACAGACTAAATTCCTAAATATTATTTACTCTAGCTTCAGTTTCAGAGGGTTAATAATTAACTTAGACATGATACTCTAGTGTTTGTTTGGTGTTCTCAAGGGTTAAAAATATACATTAACCTTTATCACCCATGTGTCACAAAAAAACAACGTGTACATGGTCCAGCTGTCTCTGACACAGTTAAAGTGCTTAAATATTCCTTTATTTTTATTAATTTGTAAGCAGCTATGGCACTTCATCCACTGACTTCTGTTATGCTTTTTGCTATGAGTTGTTTAGAAACGTGCCTTCATATATAAAAGAGCGATTTGTAGTCACATCACACACACACACATCCAGGTCTTGTCAGCTCTGACAAGTGGCACTAAGTTGAGTTATAAGGAATACTGACAAAATACCATAATAAGTCCAGGATGATGGAAAAGTCACACAACCCATATTAAAATACAATGTGATTGAAACTTTTGTTTACAACTGGAAAACAGCATGGTGCAGCAACCTGATTACTATCTGAACTTACTTCACAGAAAATCTCAAATTTTACATGTTCCTGATTGCTGATCATTCTCTTTTTCCATTTATTAACATATAATCAGTATATTTCATACTTGAAAGTTTTGGTAGGTAAATCTGTAACATATTTCTTTGTAACCAGTTTGCAGTTAAATTGTATAGTGTTGTATTAATGTTTTTCCAAAGGTATGTGCAGTAAATTTCATCTTCCTTCTTCTTACTGTGGTGGCACTGCCATTTGGTGGCAAGACGCACACACTTGTGTGTCATGTTGTGTCAGTTCTGGTCTCAGTTTTGCTGCTGATCAAGATGATTTATCAGATCAACTACTTTGTGCATTCAAACTATGCTGTCAACTGTACGGTAAGTTGTAGTTCTAAAATGGGTAATAAAGTAAATATTCTTTTGGTGTCTTTTATGAAAAGAAGTGTAATTGATTTAGTGCCATAATTGTAATGAATGAAGCTTATGCAAAGAAAGATGTAATTATCAACTAAAAAATGAAGGTGGCAGTCTGTTGGAATGTTGCACCATGTAGTCTAGTGGATATTAACTGAAGATTCAGAGGAGCTTGCTGTCTTTCATCACCCTGATGCAATAAGCTCATCTGAAATATCTGCCAGATCATATGGCGTAATATTCCAGAAGACAGCCACCTTTATACTTGTTGCTGTGATATCCTCAAATTTAAACTGAAATATATATCAGAACCCAATTCATTCAAGAAGTACCATATTAAGTTTTCATTCATGAATATAAACACATTATTTTTGTATGACTAAATTATTCATCATTTTATAATATAAATGTCTCCACTGTAATACGTCTTCATTTCATCTGTCTTGGACCATATATTTTGCATTACAGTATAGCTTCTGTCATGCTCTTGATTGCAATATTTTTTCACATTTATTCATTTGGCTCATATTTAAACCATTGTTTACCTAGTAGAGTAGAAAGTGTTAATATCAGATTATCATAGCTGTATCTACTGCAGTAAGATATAAGGTGATGGTACAGTTCTCATATTTATAAGACATGAAGATGTTTAGGGGACATGTATTCTTAATATCTGCACTAGATGAAGGTGAGGGTAGTTGTCTTTAACCCTTGGAAAAATTCCTCTGGTAGCCATTGAATAGAAGGCTGGATTGGCCCCCAAAACTGTCGGGACAGTCGTGATGGCAAAGAGACAATTATATTCCTCTACTGGTAATCGCCCACTTTTTAATCAGCCATGCACAGTAAAATCTAGTGATGTGAATGACTTTTAACCATTTATATTCACCATATCCCAATACTACTTAACCAACAGATTTAAATTCTTCATATGTGCTATTTTTTAGTGCTTTGAACATAGCTGGATATAAATTTGCTTCATTCATTCACAGTAAAATTTTAAATAAGTTTTCTGTTAGATAGAGTCCATTGCAAATAAATTATGTGGAGAATTATTTTTGTGTATTGTGTTTTATTTCAAGAAACTAAATTGGTCAGCTTTTACGGGTTAATTTCAACCCAAGATTCCAGTTCATATGTAATTAAATTAAATTTGATGATGATTTTTTTTCTACAGGAAAATGCTACTACAGGAAATGATGCAGACTGGCTTGGACTGTATAAGGGTAGCACATATCATACTCTTCCAGAAATACTGAAGGGGTATATAGGTAGGTGTTGGAAATCTACTTCTGTAATTACCTATAATGTGCTGTAGGAGAGGGGTAAGGGAATTATGTATCCCATCCTGTAACATGAGATATACTGTACCCAGGCAAAATGATCTGAGTTGTGACTATGAAGGAGATAATGTTTTAAATAGCATATAATTACAAGAACAAATTATGTGACAACCCCAGTATTTATATATAAGATGAATATTTCTAAAATATGTAAATCTGTTACTGTTCTTATTTTTGTGTATGCTATAATAGTTTTATTTTGGTGATATCATATAAACCTCACAGTAAATAAAATAAAAATAGGAGGATACAAACACCTGCTCTCCTTCCATTGAAAACAGATCTCACCTTATCCTTTACCTGATGGCAGAAGCTGACTCTTTCCAACATTTTATGTTCTGCTGCTGATAAACCTGCAATGTAAAGTCTATTTAACTGTAAGTGTGTGTTCTCATTGATCTGTATGATGGCTGTTAAGTGACCCTTCAGTTCATATTGGTTCTGATATCACCATATTTTTGGAACTTCATAGGCATAGGGAAATTATTTGAATTCTTTGCCAAGGGTATTGGGTTTTTGACTAGTTCGATCCACTGGGATCTTCCACAGTGTATTTTCATTCTCAGGATACTACAGTAATTTGGAATGTAATAAACTGTAGGTCCCCTCCTTTGGCCATCATTCTAATCATCATATTGGCACTTGAGAAATCAGAATCTGCAATGCATGTGCTCCCATGTCAGAAATAAGCCTCCTACCTTACTCCAATTTGTGATAACTACATAACTGGCAGTAATTTGCAAAAAGTATGTATTCAGAATGCAGTGTTATTTACATATTAATGTCTCCACTCAACCATAATATAAAGAAAGAATTATAGTAATAATCAAACTTAAATTATTTTGTCATAAATATACAATATTTTTTATCACTATTTTAAGTATTTACTATATGTATATGATAAAGTGCAGTCAGATAAGCTTCAGATTCTGTGTTCTTAACCCATTGATTATGCCAATCAAGAGTTAGTATATCATTTCGTAACTAAGAGTTGTACTTTAGAAACTGATAGTCACTGAGCTAGTCAAGAAGTCCTCTGTCCCTTATGCAACCTGCAGGCTTATCTAATTATTCACAAGAGCCCACCACTTTATCCTTTCCTGAGCTAAATAAATCCACTGCATACCCTTCCATGCAATTTCTGTAAGGTTTATTTAATATTATCCCCTCTCTATGCCTAGGTATTCTCAGTGATTCTTCTCTTCAAGCTTATGACCTGACATTTTTTACACATTTCTCCCTCATGTGTGCTGCATGCATTGCCTATCTCGTCCTCCTTGATATGATCATCCTTTAAATGTTTGGTGGAGAATACAAGATCCAGTTTTTTTCTGTTCCTCTTTGGTCCAGATATTATTCTTTGCACTCTTTCCGAACACCAACAATCTGTTCCTTACTGAATGTGTAGTGAGACCATTTCACCATACGAAACAGCAGGTAAAGTTACAGTATTGTATATTTACATTTTTGGATAACTGGGAATATGAGAGATTCTGAATTGCATATTAGTGAGCATTCCCCTTATTTAATCTGCTGTATATTTCTTCATGAATGGAATTTGTGTATGTTACCATCATTCCCAAATATTTTAACATTTTTCAAGGATGTGATAGCCATCTATATATTGTGAATTGTGTCCTGCTGTCTTAGTAATGAGACATTAAACATTTACTTAATTAAATCAATTATTAATAATGTGATTTTTGTCTTTTAGTATTTCCTTAAAAATGTTCAGCAAGTGAATAGTTATCTTAACAGTTTATCACATACATTGTTTAGCCTGTGAGGCTCTCCGGCCCATGTTCACTTCAGAGTAGGCTGTGTGGACTATTATTAAAAATGATTGCTCAGTCTGAAGTTTATCACCAGATGCAGGCCATAATTGTTACATGCTAGTCTTCACCAGTTTTAATTTTTTATAAGTTGACTTACCTCTATAAACCAGTAATGAAAGAGTGTTGAGTCAAACACCTGAAATGTTCACTGTAAGAACTGGATTATGTATGCTATAGTCTACTGGATTGTGATGCTGTGTATTCTTCCAGGTAGAGGAACCGCCTACAAGACTACATAGTGCCACAACTCAAAAGACTACTATTGTGTGAACCTCAAATCTCAGATTATGGATGTTGTTTGTTTGACCATATTTTGCTGAAATTGCATTCAACATTTGCTTATTCATGGCTTACTCTAATGATGATAGTGACACTGAAGTCACATTGTGTTGTTGCAGGTTTGATTTTCTTGGCAACATTAATGGCTGTGGTTAGGGTTCGGCAACTGTACAAGCGCCAGTTAAGTGGAGAACCAGTTTCCCGACCTCACATAATGTTTCCCAACATACAGCGTTGCCATGCAGATCGTGATCTGCGAAGCTGTTTCAAGTACCTCTTGAATTATGGTTTTTACAAATTTGGTGTTGAGGTAGGTGAATTGATAGTTGTAAAACAAATATACTGTTGTAGATGTCTGTCTTGTGGATTATTGAACTTTGTAGTCTGGTAGAGTGCTTGTTGCCTGAATCATCAGGGTGACTCATTGCCCTGATGTTAGAGTCATCAAGCATATTTAAATTGCCAATAAACTGCTACCAGATTATGTGGCACAACAACCCAGAAGACAGGCATCTACATACTTGTCACCATGAGAACCTGAAATCTCAAATAGATTGTTCTTTGCAATGATGGTACCACTGATCTAAGAGATTGTTGTTTTCTCACTGTTAAATTTCACATGTCTTGTGTTGGAGTATCCTCCAGTTTTATTATTAGTGTATGTGGCCTTTGATCTTCCTGGGTAATTTTATTTCTTCCTCATCTAATTTACATTTTTAACATGAAGCTGACCATGTTTGTTTATCTGATGTCATTTAGTGCCTAAACTGTCTTATTTTCTCCATGGTGCAGTGGTTAGACACGGGCACGACTTTATCTAAGTACAATTTGATGTTTTCATGGCAGTGTGTTTGAAGATGGCTGTCTTCTGGGTTGTTGTTCTGTGTAGTCGGGTAGAAGTTTACCAGTGTTTCAGAGATCCTTGCTGAGTACTCTTTGCGCTGATGATGGAGGCAGCAAGGAGCTCTGAAACGTTGTTAAACTTCTACCAGACTACATGGCGCAACAACCCAGAAGACGTATGACGTTATCTGTTTGTTAACCATTTTATTGTCATGACCATGTGGCAAAATATTTACTAGAATTTCCAAGGTGTATTCTAAACTTAACACCATACTATTTAATGGCCTTACATGTTCCTGAAATGACCTACAGTGAACAAATAATTATGCCAAATGAAAACTTATTTACTTCCACTTTAATACACTCACTGCCAAACATGTTAAACAACATTTTTGTTATGTCATACTGCCAATGCCAAACATGCCCATTGACATTTCAGTGCTGATATGCACATAATTGCTCATATATCCTAGAGATGTGACCCAAATACATCCAATCTTTCAAAGATAATGAAAGAAGCTTTGATGTACTGATTTTTAAATTAACAAATGGTACTCTCTTGCAAAACAATTTCCTGTTCCTTTGTAAACATGTGGTTGCCATGTGTGTTTGAAGTTGGCTGATGTGAAGTGTGGAAAACTCATATGTTTATGTGGATAGCTGTACAAAGTAGCACCCACAAAAGCAGTGTTAAAGGTAACCCAATAATTTCATCCAGTTATTTCTAATAGTTTCTAAGATATTAATTATTTTTGTACTCATGATATATACATGCCCATATTGAAAAATGGCTGGCACATGGCACTTAAATCCCTTCTGTTTAGCATGGCAGTAAATGTGTTAACTGTTTGCTTTATCATTATATTGATTGCAGCAGGACTTTGTTTATATGCCCTTTATGCAGCTTGCTTCACTACGTCTGATGCTTCAGGGTAGATTTAATTTTACATACTTCTACTGTTTAGGCTTGAAAGAGGGTTGAGATAATATGTATCACTATAAACAATTTATTGACAGAATGCCTAAAGTGTCTTTAAAACTATCCTGTGTTGTTGTTCATTGATGATGAGAGAATAATGCATGCCTACGTTATTGTGGAATGCTATTGTGGCTGTTATATGGCATGCCCAGGTTTAAATGACGTGAACTGTGCATTTCCAATCAGCATTTTTGCTGTAGTGTATGTGTTACTATAACTGTCTTTTGTTTCAGATCTGTCTAATGGCAACTGTAGCTCTGATTGGTACTCGTATGGATTTGTATGCTGTGCTGTATGGGGTATGGCTCTGTGTGCTGGTCATTATGAACCGAAAGAAACTGGCCAAAATTTGGGGCATCTTCCAGGTGTTCATTGTAATGCTGATACCCATTCAGTATGCCATGGCTGTAGGCTTGCCACCTGCATTATGCATAGGTAAGAAACATATTCATCTATTACTTGAAGCTTTCACTGGTCTAAAATTGATAACATTTTCTCAGGTGATCATCCACATAAATTCAGAGCAGAAGTCCAAAGTTGAAGAAACCATTTTTATCTCCAACTTCATGAAATGATGTACACATGAGGGAAGCTAAAATGGTCTCCAAAACATGGACTTTTCTCCAAGCTGGCATAGCTGATTGCCTGAGAGAAACAAAAAATTCACTTCCAACAGATTTGGGTCTGGTATCAATTATATAATTGACATTTTATTTTATAATCTTTTTTATTTTGTTCACTTTTTTAATAAAGAGTGGCAATTACTTTTTTGTTTGGAGTGTTTAAGAAATATTACTGAACAATATTAGGTAACATGTAATATTCTTAAAACTTTGCATACCGTGTAGTGTATTAGAATATAAAATAAGCAAACTATTAACACTATAAAAAAGACACTATTACCATCTGTTGGTCTGGTGACCATAGCTGGTCTGTGGCAAACTGTGGTTGCGTCGTCCGTACCTGTGAACTCCAGAATCATGGATTCTGGAGTTCACAGGTACGGATCAATAGCTAAGAGCAGAGTTCCACTTCTGTGAATAACAACATCTAGTGCAGTATCGCTTGAAATACTTTTGTGAAATACCCTATTCATTATTTTTTTTCTAAATCCAGTTTAAACCATTTGATTAAATCAATAAATTTTCCTTGATGCCACTGATGATGACCTCTTGAGGTTGAAACATGTATGGCAATAGTGTCTTTTTTATAGTATTAATAGTTGTTTGTTTGCTTATTTTATATTCTAACATGTAATATGTCATCAGAGATGAGCAAAATATGGCCAGCAAAAAATTGTATAGTCATAAGTATTGTTCACAGCACATTTTGTCAGGTGCTGTTGAGTCATTGCCAGAAGAGGGTTAATATATATCATAACTACTTTGTTTTACATTGTACTCACTTTGTAACTAATAAGTCATAATGTTTTCCAGTATATAACCTCTCACCAGTTGATAGTGTTATGAAGTGAACAAAGAATCCTCTGTGCAGCATTGTGGAAGAAAGCTGTCAAGTGATACATTTGTTCTCATACAATCGTTGAACATAAAAAAAATGAAATTACCCTGTTGCAGAATATCCTTGGAACCAGTCGCTGATACTGAGGAATCTACAGGAGTGGATGTTCTTGCCTGATCCTGTGTATCCTCCAGCAGCCTATAAACTTGTCTGTAAGTAGATTGCTTCTGAAGAAATTTCAGGATTTGATAGTGGTCCATACTAATTGCAGAGACTTGTGGATGTAATGTGATTTTAAAATGATAAAATCTTATATCCTTCTTCTGTGAACACTACATGCCATTAGAAGCAGCATTAATAAGCTTTAATTTGGAAAATTGACAATTCAAGATGATCATATGCCAGTTATGTTTACACCATGCTCTCTAGTCATTTATAAGCATTAGAGTAATTCTTGACCAGTCATAAGTAATGATAATCTCTTGTATTCCTAGACAAACATTGTGACACTTACTTATCAGTTACTTTGACTGTGAAAAGGGGGGCTGCAAATTCCTCTGAAATGTTGATAATGTTCAGAAGATTCTATAATGTATTCTTTGTGAAGGATTTAAATATCTTTAAGAATTTAAAATGTGTATTGTTGTTAAGTTATATTGTGTGTCAGACAAGCAGTAATAATGCTTCACACCCTCAGTAGACTGTAGTTCATAATATATTTTTGAAAGTGTTGGTGTAGCACATAATGAAAGCTGCACATGACATGTATTGTTTAAAATGCTGTGAATATCTTTGTCATCATCATCATCATCCAGTGCTCTACCAAATTCTTCTGTCACAGATATTGAAAAACAATATCTAACTTCTTTGATAACTTTAAGTATCTCCTTCCATTGGGTTCAATTTTCATCTCTCTTCAGAGATCATTTGTCGAGTATGTTTCCACTGTCTTCTTTAATGTTGTTTAATATCTGTGTCATGTAAAGTTTATAATGTAATATTAGATAAATTTGTAATTCTTCCTTTACTTCTTCATTTATTTTATGGTTGAATACCAAATACTGGCAGACTGATAGTAGTTACTTGGGAGTCAGTTGTGGTAAGGTTTTGCAGTATTGGACCAACTGTTAAGTGCAGCAAATTTTTCTTCATGTGTTGTTTACCCACTTAACAGGTGACTTTGTGTTGCTGATGCTGGTATGTCGGCAGAGTCTTGTGTTCCGAATAGAGAGACGTTATGCCGGGCAGATCTATGCAGGTGGTAGTAACAAGAGTATTCTAAAAGAAACAGAGCAGCCAGGATTTATTAATCCTGTACCAGATCACATATCTTATGTCAGGTAAGAAATAGACATGATTCAAGGTAACAGAATTGTACTGTTTGTTTCTTTATGTTGTTTCAACCATTTTATTATCAGGCCTATCCAGCAAATACATGTAGCATTTCTCCATAGGAATTGCTGGAATTGTGCAGACCTTTACTTAAAAATTCACTGTAAATTTAACCCATTGGCATTCTGCTTGATTTCATCTGTATGAAATGCTGTATAAAATTCAGGTATTACTAAATAAATGCCTCAAAATTGTCACAGTACTTCCCTGTAGGTGAAACTTGCGTATGCCTTCATGACATGGTCAACTTTACCATTGAAGATGGCTGTCTTCTAGGTTGTTGCACCAAGTAGTCTGGTAGAAATTTACAGACCCTGATAATGGAGGCAGCAGGGACCTCTGAAACATTGGTGTACTTCTACCAAACTACACATTGCAATAACCCAGAAGACAGCCATCTTCAGACTCACCACCATAAAAACCTCAAATCCTAACTTTATTAGTACTTGGCATAAATCCAAATTTCTAATATTGTGTAGTTTCATATATTTTAATCTTTACATTTGTATATAGTGTATGTCCCAGGAGACAGGAGCAGATACCAGATAGACTATATCTTAGTGAAGCAACAATTTAGGAATAGCGTAAAGAATGTGACAACAGTGCCATCAGCGGACATCGACTCAGATCATAATATGTTAGTTGCAAACGTCAGCACCAGAATGAAGAAAATCAGGAGTAGGGGGGTGAGGAAGAAGAGATGGGACCTGGAGAACCTGAAGAGCGCGCGAGACGAAGTAAGAGCAGAATTGGAAGGAAAATTAAGTGAAAGTGAAGGCGAAAGCGTTGAAGAGGAATTGACGAATGTCAAGAAGTGCCTAACAGTGGCACTAGAAGAAAAGGTTGGTAGGATGAAAAGGATACCAAGGAAGGCATGGATTACACAGACTATGCTCGATAAGATGGATGAGAGGAGGAGATGGAAGACAGAAATATCGAAGACTGAACAACGAACTGAGAAGAGAAACAGACAAGGCGAGAGAAGATTACATCAACGAAGTATGTGATGAGATAATGACACTCCAGAGAATTGGTAGATACGATATGATGTATGTAAAGGCGAAAGAACTAGGATGGAAAGAGAACCAACGGAATTCGAACACAGGAAATAGAAGACCCGTCAGGAAAGATAGTCAGTACCAGAATGAAGTTAAAGCTGTGTGGAAAAATTATATTGAAGAGCTCTATGACAAGGCCATTCGACTGGATGAGATGGAGATGGAATTGGAGCCAGAAGAAGAAGTAGAGGAGGACGACAAAGGTCCAGAGATACTGAAGAGCGAGGTAAAGAGGGCCATAAAGGATATGAGAAGAAGAAAAGCTATGGGAGATGATGAAATCCCATCGGACTTATTGAAAGAACTTGGAGAGAAAGGAGTGAAGGTTCTTACTAGACTCGCTAACAAGATATACACCTCCGGTGAGTGGCCCAAGGACTTTCTGGAAGTAACAATGATTCCATTACAGAAGAAAAAGAATTCCAAGAAGTGCGGCGATTACAGGACCATCAGCCTAATCTCACATGCGGCGAAGATAATGACTAGAATACTGACTAAAAGACTAGAAAAGAAGATAGAGGAAGTGATGGGAGACGACCAATTTGGATTTAGGAGAGGAAGAGGAACCAGAGATGCCATCGGAGTTATGAGAATAATTTCAGAGAGAGTTCTCGATGTCAAGGAAGAAGTATGTGCCTGCTTCACGACTGGAAGAAGGCTTTCGATCGAGTAAAATGGAAGAAATTAATGTGGATCCTACAGAGAATTGGAATTGATTGGAGAGATAGAAGACTAATTGAAAACCTGTACATGCAGCAAAAAGTCAAAGTGAGACTGGACTCAGGAGAACCAACAGTGTTGAGATAGGTAGAGGTGTAAGACAGGGATGCTGCTTATCACCAATTCTTTTTAACCTGTACTGGGAATGACTTGCCAAGGAAGCTCTGGAGGGAACAGGAGACTTCAAAATTTGAGGAAGAGTGATAACGACTGTAAAGTATGTAGACGACTTAGTAGTATTGGCGAAGGAAGAGGAGGAATTACAGAACATGATGGACAAGTTAGTGGAAACAGGTAGAGAGTATGGAATGGAAATCAACATTGAAAAATCAAAGGTAATGAGGATAGCACCGAGAGCAGAACCATTGAACGTTGTAGTTGGAAACCAACAGATGGAGAATGTGGAGCATTACAAGTACTTGGGAAGCATAATCACGACGGACGCTCTATGCACCAAGGAAGTAAAAGCAAGGATAGCCATGGCCAAGGCAGCTTTCGTCAAGAAGAGGATACTTCTCACTAGCAAGTTGGGCTTGGAGATGAAGAAGAAACTAGTGAAGTGTTACGTATGGAGTGTCGCGCTATATGGAGCAGAGACTTGGACACTCAGGAAGAAGGAACAGAAATACCTGGAGAGTTTTGAAATGTGGTGTTGGAGAAGAATAGAGAAGATCAGGTGGACGGATCGAGTGACCAACGAAGAAGTATTGAGAAGAGTCAACGAGCAAAGAAACATTCTGCATGCGATTACACGAAGGAAAGCTAACTGGCTGGGACATATTATGAGAAGGAATGGATTACTGAGTGATATCACCGAAGGCCAGGTTGAAGGAAAGCGAGGACTGGGAAGAAGACTGACACAGCTAACCGACGATCTTAAACAAGGAAATAAGATGAAGTTCCAGGAATTAAAACGAGAAGCTGAGAATAGGGAAAACTGGAGAGCTCGTTTTGGGCAGAGCAATGGACCTGTCGTAAGACAGAACACTGAATAATAAATACTATGTTCCCAGCAATATTAAGTAGCTTGTATAAACCATGGAGTTCCTCATTGTGTAATATTTTAAATTGCCACTTGCTTAATTTCTCTTACATCCATATATTTTCCTCAGTAATTTATTTTCATATCCTTGTAGTTTATGTTCTTCTCTCAAAGTAAAGTACCATGTTTCATACCTACACAAAACCACTGTTAGAACTGGTGTTTATGTATGTTTTTCTGTAGTGTTTTGAGAGCAGTGATAAATGTATAGAGTATGTACATATGAAAGAATTTAGGTAAATAGGGTGGAAGAGAGTGGTCCGGATTTAGTCAGTTCAGGATAGTCAGTTCTTGTGAACATGGTAGTGAATCTTCAGGTTGATTGGTTGGTTTATTTCTTTGTATGTGTGTGTTTGTGTTTATGGAACATGGTTTTGATACTCTTTGCACTGACCTCAGTATCCAACTTTGCTTCTGTTCTCCAGATCATGGCTGGATATTGCAAAGCGGTGTTTCTTGTCTTCCTTCCTCTGGGTGACACTGGCCATTGTTTTTCTGGCTGGCACAAACCGGGTTAACATATTTTCACTGGGGTACCTGGTGGGTGCCTTTGTGTTCCTATGGCAAGGGGAGGAGATATACCTGCGACCTGTGCCATACATCCTGAAGCGGTGGAACAATCTGTTGGGTTACAATGTGGCAGTTATCATGATCAAAGCATTACTCCAGATCATTGGCTGCATGTTCCTCCTAGAAGTGAAGAGCCATGCTTGCTGGGCTGCACAGTTGCTTGGAATAACATGCATCAGGAAGTTTCCTGCTCCAGTCGGATCATTGCCCGAGTTTGAGGGTGAGTAGTGACTTGCTTGAATTAAAGGACCCAGATGCTAAAAGAAATTCAAACTTATCTCATTGATTGTTTTAAAAAACTATCTTGTTATTTATTAAATCTAGTATTCAGTGTTTAGTGAACATGGTGATGACCCATAATGGCAGGTAATTTCTTCAACAGTTGAAAAAGTTCTCTAAGAAGATTCTGTATTATTGAATTAATTAATTAGATTTCATATTTAAAGTGTGCTGTTGGATTTTGTAGACACCACATAATATTTTTTGGGATTTGTAGTGGACTGGACTCTTGCTCAGATGGGAGGGTCAAGAAATTCCCACAGAATTTTGTTGGAGATTTCTTAAAAATATATTACTTTGAAGATTGAATGATAATTTCCAAATTGATTTGCAGGGAAATGGGTTGTAAAGCTGTAAATTTTATTTAACTAGCTCATGATTGATCAATTTGATGGATTCATATTGTCAGTGTTGAATATTCATGTTCTGTTAGATTCTGCTGCTCTCCCAAACGTTTTCTAACTAGAGTTGCTCAACGAGTATCTATGCCACATTTGTCATTGACAGCTTTAGCCTTAAAACTGCAATTAATGTTTGTGGAAACATTCTTGTCTCTATCGGAGTGGAAAGATAGAAGAAATTTAAGATCCACTGAAATATCCTTTTGATATTCCAATAGTCCAGCAGATTTTTGTGGGCTCCCAGATGAGGATAAGTAGTAAAATATTTATGCATTTCTTACAGATTTAACACAGTGCAATGTGCCAAAGGAAAATAGTGGGCTTATATGGGATGGTGTGTGTTTTGGGTGCTTGATCATGATGAGAAGGTTGTTCAACAGTTACTATTTCATCCATCAGATCAATGAGAACAAGGCCATGACTGTGCTTGCATCCAGGTAATTCATGCTTTTTTATTCTTATATCAGTAATTGTGGCTGTTGGTCTATTGAGGGGACAAAAATGACACCTCCAGCATTTTCATCATATTTTATATCAAACTGTCACAGAATTACCACCCATCTACAAAGTTTTACAGCAAATAATTATAAGTTCTTGATGGTGAGGCCATTATACAAATCAAAATATATTATAGTGGAGTGGATTTTAAGGGGGTAGGAGGCCCAATTTAAAGCGTGTCGTACATTAATGTAAACCTCAAGTTTTTGTGTGGTGTATCTGGGTATTACAAATGAGGCTGTGGTGATCCATGTGTTGTGAATTTTTAACATTATGTCTGCTGTGGAGCAATTTTCACTACAAACTGGAGGGGGCTGGGGATGTCAGTATAACTATCACATCTTCTATGAAGAAAATGTCATAACACAATTCAAGAACTCTGGTAATGCTGGTATAATCAATAAATCTATTGTAGAAATATATTAGTACATAATATTAAGATGTATTAAAACACTTTGCAGATGTTTTTTCCATCATTTTGTTTGTTTAGTATATTATATGTTCATACATTCTCTGATTCACTGTTCTGTATCTTGTCATACATGTTGCATTACCAAGCATTCATTGATATCATACCCTGTGAGCCGTAGATGTAGGCTTGCATGTTGTGCTGTTGAATCCAGTCCATACAGTTTTTTAAAAGCTAACCACTGAATGATTGAGTAGGATTTTAAGTTCTCACAGCAGCAAGTACAAACATGGCTGTCTTCTGGTTATAGCATTTTGTAGTCTGGTAGAAGTTTACCAACATATCAGAGATCAGTAAACTTCTGCCAGACTACACAGCACAACAACCGAGAAGCTACCCACATTCACTAAATGAAAAACTGTGTTATTTATGTGAGGTGTGCAGTGTCCTTTAAAGTATTATGGCATTATGTATGGCTCACTATTGATGAACATGTGGTGGTAATGAATCATACATAATGACAATATTTTATGGGACACTGCAGACTTCACATGAGTAACACAGTTATAAAGTAAAGTAACAAAGTACCTAGACATTAGCCAGCATCATCTCCTTTCCTAATTTACATGGTCATGAAAATGTGTTTCATTGTCTTTTCTCCTTACTATGTGGCTTTAAAAAAATCTTTTTCGTGACCTGTTTTCCTCAACCACGTATTTGTTACCATGTAGAAAGCAGCCCACTCACCTGTTATGTCAGTGAGGTCCTTCACATTCCACTCACCACTTACTGCCTGGTTCATATAAGGCTGCATGAAACTCCCAATACACATTCACCCTGAAGATGGTGACTGCACTGTTGACAAAATGTTGTAAAACCTACAGCATCCGATGTGGCTTATCCCCAGAGCCAAAGTTATACATTACACAGATACAGGTAAACCTCGATTTACGCCGGGGATGCGTTCCTGGATGAACTGGCGTAAATTGAAACTCTTTTTATAATGTAAATCAATGAGAAGTCAATGACATGCGTTCCCGGCACCCAAACATTGACAACTTAGGTAGGCAGCACACCGGCATGCGTCAAGACATGTAACAGTCAAGACACGATGTCTACGACATGACGCAAAGAAAGGAGCACAGTTGAAACGACTGAGATTATGAAAACCGCTTCATGCTGCAGACACGTGCAGCGAGACTCGGCGTGTTCCTTTTCTGTGCTTCAGGACTGAGACATCAGTACTCAAGTAACAGCACCAGTGTACGTTATCGACATGAGTGAAGAGTAAACAAATATAAGATAGTGCAGATGGATGAGAAATTCCTGGTAATATACGATTATTCGACCCTGGGCCACTCAAACAAGGAGGAGGTTGATAAAGCTTGGCATGCAGTTTCAAAAGAAGTAAATGTAGATGGTAAGTGCACTGATTAATTTTATTTTAATGAGCTAATGACTGAATTAACAAGTCTGCTCTCACTCACACATAAAACGAAAAGATTTATGTTAAAGTGAACTTGTTCTGCTAATGAAGAGCTACATTTGGTTTCAAAAAGTAAGAACACAAATGGATTCTGGGGACATTCGATAATAAGACTGGAATTTCACCGGATCGTTTAACAAGTCGCGCGCTAAAGCGTGCGCACCATGTTGAGCACACGACTCATTAAAGTCATGAATTCACTTCCTTTTCCTTCCTTTACATACTTTCAGCCACATGTACATTAAAATATCTTCCTCACTGGACGACGTCATGTTATCAACTAGAGAAGATGTGATAAGACGCAGACGCGTGCTGCTTCAGTGTGCGGACTCGAGTCTGAATCACGAATGAAGAAAGAATGTGTCTTTTGTCTCATGTCTTGATGCTTGTCTTGTGCGGCCGCCCTTAAATTCCTCAAAAACTGACTTTGCCGTATCCGTGATAGCAATTTCAGTCAAAGGAATGTTTTTTCGATTCATGTCATCCACCCATAGCAACAGTAATTTCTCCATTCTTTCTAAAAGTTTACCTCTGCTATAACTCACTTGCGTTGCACTTACTCTCGTAGCCTGTTGCATTGACTGTTTTATTTTATATGAATTTTTTTATGATATTCACAGTGGAAGGAGGCAACTTCATACTTCTGCACACATTACGACGGGTATCACCACCTTCTATTCTACGAATTACGTCCATCTTATCTTCTAACCAAATAGACCTACTCAAGTTTTTAGCAACACATTCACTTCTCTTACCAGCCATGGTGGCTCTTCTATAATTTATAAATATAAAACAGTTGCTACTGCAGAATAGTGGTTGAACAACAATACAAACACGTTTAGCACACAGTTTTCAGCACATTCAATGTGTCAACAAGAAGCAAACTGAGCGCATTTTTCCTTACTCCCTTATCAGGCCGAAAGCAAATGACTCACTGTGAAGAGTGACCAATGCTCATGTGACTGTTGCGCAATGTTGGCAGATTTTTAGGAGATTATCTCGCAACTACTTAGCAATGAGTGCAGAGGTGACTGTATTTATAATTTTTATTCAAAATCAGCGATGTAAAAATTACGATTTAGTATAAGAATCAGTACGAGAAACATTGTAAAACGTTATAAATAATAGTATTTTTTTAACTTTTTGATTTGCTGGTTTCAAAAGTGGTGGTGTTCTGAACCGGCGCAAATCGAGGTTTACCTGTATACTGAAAATAGTTGTAGGACTAAAAGGCATCTGCAAATATAAACTAAAGAACAAAATGATAGCTGATTGGACTGGGAAATGTAAACTTCCTGAACACCTAATTTACCTTGATTTTAACAAATAATGAGTATAGTTACAAATAGTTTATAACAAATCTTTAAATCTAGGAAGAGCCAGAAAACTATGAGACTACTGTTTATATAAAGTAATGTAATATGTATGGCAAAGTGTTACTTAAGTGTCTGACATAGGGGTGCCGAGTTGATTGAGGAACTACGGATGAAGCGGATACGAGAACAAGAGAATCAGGAACATTGCATTCTTGACAAGATCAGAGTGAAGATGGATCGAATTAAGGCAACCCAACAGAAGACTCAGGGACCCATGTTTAAGGAACCTGAGAGTCACCATGCTGGTGAGTCCACTTGAATTAATATTTTGTAGTATTACAGCAGTTATAATCATACACAGTAAGTTTTTATTGTAGAAATAAAGCCACTTGCTATTTTATAAATGTTGTTTGAAAACAAAATTACTATTTTTAAATTGAAGGCAGTAAACTTATAAATTGAAGATTTCCAGCTCAGGCCTAAACTTAGTAATATTTTTTCCCTTCAGGTCTCCTATTCATGTGTTAAAAACAATTTATTCTGTGTGACAGAAACTACTGCTGACAAGAAGTGCAAAAGTATTTCAGAACCTAGAGTCCTTCTAAATAATATGTACTGTTCTTTCTATTAACACTTGTTTTTAGTCACTTCAAAAACTGTTATCAAATGTTTTACTATTCAAAACATTGAAGATCAGGATATATAAAACAATAATTTTGCCGGTTGTCTTGCATGGTTGTGAAACATGGTCTCTTACCTTGAAGGAAGAACGTAGATTACAAGTGTTTGAAAACAGGGTGCTCAGGAGGATATTTAGACCTAGTGGGGGTGAAATAAGTAGGGAATTTAGAATATTGCATAACCTGGAGCTGCGTGAATTCTATGGGTCACCCAGCATAGTGAGGATAGTGAAATCTAGGAGACTCTGATGGGCTGGACTTGTAGCACACATGGGGGCAGTGGGTGCATACAGGATTTTGGTAGGGCTTCGTTCTGGAAAATGACCACTGGGCAGACCAAGAAGGAGATGGGAGGGTAACATCAAGATGGATCTCAGGAAGGTGAATAACAAATGGAGTTGGCTCAGGATAATGTTCAGTGGCGGGCTTTGGTGTTGTCGGTGTTGAACCTGTGGGTTCTACTACCAGGGAATTTGTTACTTTAGTTATTTTCTATATAACATTGCTCACCTCACATGAAAGTAATTTATTAAAATCTCGTACCACATTTGTCACATCCAAATTATTTCATGTAGGTGATATGGAATGACCTTGGAAGAAAATTTGCCATTTGAAGGCACCCAAGATTTGCTATTTTATTGTAGTAAGAATAGCTTGTATATTGTGAATAATTTTTCAGATCTTGGGTCCATCTCTTGTTGACTGGACAGGTAATAACAAATTTCCATGCTAGGGGTCTAACTCCAATCACTTGATTTAAAGAGTGACTATTTGAATTATCGACTTGCCTTTTAGTTAAAGCCAATGGCCATACCATGTTGAAAACACCGGTTCTCGTCTGATCACCGCAATTAAGCAGCATTGGGCGTGGTTAGTACTTGGATGGGTGACCGCTTGGGAACACCACGTGCTGTTGGCACTATGAGCTGGGATAGCTCAGTCAGTATAGTGACTAGCTACGGGCTGGACGACTGGGGTTTGATCCCCGACAGGAGCAGAGGATTTTTCCTCTAGCTTCTGCGTCCAGACCGGCTCTGGGGCCCACCCAGCCTCCTCTACAATGGGTACCGGGGTCCTTTCCCGGGGGTAAAGCCGGCCGGGGCGTGATGCTGACCACTCACTCCAATCTAGTGCCGAGGTCAAGAAAGAGTTCAAGCTGTACCTCCACTCCCCCCCAAACACCTACATGGCGTGTATCGGGATTGCCAACGGCCATACCATGTTGAAAACACCGGTTCTCATCTCCCTATTTGAATTATCGACTTGCCTTTTAGTTAAAGCTGGACAGCAGTCTTCCACAATATTCATTTATCCATACAGAGTGCTAGTATAGTTACTAACGTTGAAAACTTGTGAATGATTAAGCATTTCAAATGTTATGCATTGAACGCTTAAAAACATAAATATATTGTGTTATCTACTTGACTGTTTTTGTGTACAAAATCTAATATTTTGTGTTTACTAAAATATGGCTGTCCATGACCTATTCATGATGAAAAATGTTTTGCTAAAGGAGATGTGAATTGTTTTCTAATGCATTGATGCTCAAAAAAGAATGTCAATTAAATACTGCTGTGTCTCTTGTTGTATAATGTAATAATATTTGCAGAGAAGTGTTTATTTTTTATAGAACATTTTCCTTCTATGAATAAATAGAATGGCTGTTCTCATACAGAGTTGTAGTCACTACTGTGGTAAATGTGAAGCTACTGTTTTAATTAGTTGCATTGTGTGGCTGTGGCAACAGTTCACCTCTACTGCAAAGCGTTTCCTCAGCAAAGATTTTTGTGGAAACAGTCGCCAAAGTTTGTCATTTAAATTACGTTAGTGCAGAAGGATTGTCACCAAGAAGAAGAATAAGAAGAAGAAGAATTATTCACTTAATTGTGTGAATAATAATTTACAAGTTTTCAGATACAGTTTTGAGGGATATTTCCATGTTATTTTGTCATGCAAAGATTTTTACAGTTAATCTTTCTATTTCCTCTTACAAGTACTGAATTGTATTGAACATTTTCTATGTGATAAGCTCCGAGAGCTGGAAATCATTGTTTAAAGATTCTTTCTTGTTGTTACTTGGCACATCAGTGTAGTTTCATCAGAAGTGCTTGGCAAAAGCACTGTCATTGTGCATGCCACAGGAAATATGTCTCCAAAGGAGACATATTTGCCAGCACATGTGATGCATGTTGAAATTGTTTCTGTGTACTTCCAGTAGGTGGTGCAAGAGGCTATGTCTATATTGTTTCTTTAAAGTCCTTCAATTATGATGTCTGTTTAGGAATTTGAAGGCTTGGAAGGCAATTTTTATAAGTAAAAATGAATTTATACATAAACTGATGTGTTGGTAGTGGAACATGGATGTTCAATGCTGGATAAAAATGGCAGTAAATATATAAAGGACATGGTGAGTTCATAAACATGTCTTGTTTCACATAAGATGACACTTTGTTAAAGAGTCTAGTAATAAAATAAAGTGAACAGAGAACTCAGATATTTTCTCCTATTTGTGATTTGCAAAATTGGCAAATGAAAGAAAAATCTCGTTGGTTTTTGTTTAATTTTGATTACTGAATGAAAGCATACATGGAGTGTGCGTACATAAAGTTGGGAAAGTAATGCGGAAAAAATGTTATCACTGGCCAATTGAAAGTAATTCCAGAGCCAGCTGTGTGATTTTAACTATATTTGAATGATATATAATGCTCTTCTATCTCAGTATAGTTGATATGTTCATATAAATGATCCATGGTACTAGTTTTTGCCATCCTTTACATAGTCTCAATAGTGAAGATGCAAGTAAAGGAAAGTAACACTAACTTTTCCAGAAATGTTTGCATTGGCATCCCTTTCATGTCTTGATGTAATGAAAATAACATGTTTCAGGTTTTAGTGTGGTTATATATCTTTTTTCTTGTGTTAAACACCATTTTGAAAAAGATGAAGTCAGTTAGCATAACTTTTACTGTTGTCACTTTAGGAGATTGCAATTCCTTTAACATATAAACCTGGTGGTATAATCTCTGAGTAGTGACAAAAATAATTTTAGAACTGTCATAAATAGAATATCATAGAAACATTTTCTCTTGTGACGTTTTTGTACATGGTTCAAATGTTTTCATGTGATTAGCTTTGTTCCCTGTTCTGTGACACATTTTGAAGCCTTCAGAGTCCTGATAGTGTCACACTTTTGTGTGCACTTTGTAATTGCTTGTTCCTTCCTTATTGCATATTTTTATTGCAGCATCATTTAATGGTGATAATTCATTTTTTTACATGTACCATTTCAGTGGCTCTGTTTCTAATAAATTATGTGTTTCAGTGTACACTAACCTCAGCCATCTATGTTACATCTCCCGTGTTCACAACATGTACACCTCATTGCTGGAGTGTATAAGACTTGCTTCATCAGTTCCTTCATATTGTCCCATGTTAAGAGTGATGTCAATTCAGTTGTTACACTTCCCATCATGCAACTAACTAGGATCTGTCTTTTAACAGCAGCCCCTCTGGCCCAGTCCTCCAGCATGAGTTCCCCTGCATCCCCCCAAGGCTATCATACCCCTATTGATGACGACGAGGAAGAAGGCAACCTCCCTCCCCTCACGCCACGTGGGGCAGGCTCACTACTGCAAGCACCAACACCTAGTTCTGCCATCATGACAGTATCATTGGATGGTTACCTGGAGCCACAGCGCATGTCAATTAGCTCACCCCCCACCTCCGAGCTGGTACCCCGTGCGCCCTCGCTCGATATGGACAGCTTCCCCGTGTTCTCCCCACCGCCATACGGTGCTGTGGTGGGGCACAGCACAGCTGGTAGCAGTTTGGGTGGCGGTCATCGACGTCAGTCATCCATTGGTCCCCCCTGGATGAATCCGCTCGCCACCCCACGCCCCTCTGTTTCTCTGTCATCGCCGCAGTCCCATCACACATGTAATGAGACCTCACCTTGCTTGCATATTAATGGCACCACTCACACTGCATTCTGACCACCAGCCCACTCTGTAGTTTCACCAATAGTTCATAGCATTGTGATACTGTAGCTGCCTTTGTACATAAGTGTTTGAGTATGAAAGCGCCAGGCCAGGCCAACAAAACTTTCACTGCTGATTCTATCGTGTTTGCTTTGTACACATCCCAGATTAAGTTCTTTGACTGAATATTTCTGAAAGTTATATTTAATTTTCTCGACAGAATTTGGTCATTACCTTGCACAAACTCTTTGTCCTACTGAGAAGCATAAGTAATTATGTTGTTTTCTTATTTTTATCATTACTTTTGGAGGAATATAAAGTGTTGAAGTTGTTTTGTCTTGTACTCTAGTATGTAAGTTAATATATATTTTAAGTTCCTTATTTAACTTTTGTTTATTGTTTTTATTTGTCTTGTGTTCTGAAAGTGGCTTCTTTTATTTTTGGTTCACACTTTCAGCAACTCCTGGGTCTGTTCATCGACGTGCAAGAACAAATCGTGATGGTAATACACTGTTTGTAAAAACCTTTGCCCAGAAATGAGTTAGCTTTGGTGGAAGGCTGCTAGGGCTTGTCTTTAAATAATTTTTTTCTTATCTTAGTTATTGGCATAGCATTATATATTTATCATATTTTAACAGTGATTTCCTATAGTTTTATATATTAAAAGAGTGTGATGAATTAACCTTTCCAATAATAACTAATAAAGCCCACTGCAAAATATAATTATATTATTATGCAGTTCATTTACTAATCTGTTTTATGAGATAGTATAGCTGCGTCATATTGTGATATTAATTAAAATAATTATTATATTTGTTTACCGTCAAATCACAATAAAATAGTAAGATAAGATAATTAAAATGATTAAAATATCATCTTATGTTCCATATCGAGCATTCGATTTACATCGGAACATTCACAACATGTTTCGGTTTATCAAACCATCATCAGGTGTAAATTATAAACTTTTAAACTCAAATTACAATTATTTATAGTTTTTACAATTACCTGATGACGGTTTGATAAACCAAAACATGTTGTGAATGTTCCGATGTAAATCGAATGCTCGATATGGAACATAAGATGATATTTTAATCATTTTAATTATCTTATCTTACTATTTTATTGTGATTTGACGGTAAACAAATATAATAATTATTTTAATCTGTTTTAATTTGAGTATGTTTTTAGAAGAGATTGTTTTGGGAATTACTGCAAATTTACTGCCACATTTGGATGTTAAAACAAAACACATAAACACATGCCAAATTGGTATATCATGTCTGTTCATTTATCTGTTTAGATGCTGAAAGGAGTCTGAACAAATTTTTTATGTGGGACTTTTTCTACAATTCAAAGTTAAAATAAAATTACATTTTTTAACTTTAGTGTCTAATTTGGACTGTACTTAAATAAATGTTTACTTATATTCCATTAAACATTTGGTAGACAAGAAATAGTTATGAAAAAATACATTTTTGTAACTAGTAGTAGTTGATTTGCCACCAAATTCTAAATTGTTATTGAAAAGGGTACAAGACCCCTTACTATTGACTAGGTGGCTGGACTTAACTCTGGGGTTTAGCAGTGTAGTTATGTGCTACTGAGATACAGCCAGCTAGACTACTTGAAGGCTGCACCACATGGTGATTGGGGGTTCTATATCTAGATTGAATAACTATTGTTGGTTAAATGCATTTCTTGGGCTGTTTTTGAGATACAAGATATAATGTGAAATAATAATTTGTGTTATGTGATAAGTGTACACTTCCTTAACTCTGCATTACTGAAAGCAGATGTTGTGAATCTTTGAGTTAATATTTATTTTATGCATGTTTAATGCAACAATAATGACTTTTCATCACAGTTATAATTTAAGTTCTCTTTTATTAAGAATGAATCTTTTGTGAGTATTGAAAACTATACAAGGAAGTTGTTTTTCCTTCTTGGACTTATGGATAGGGCTAATACAAACTTTAATTTATATGCCAGTGCCATAAACTGTTAATAAATTCTTAAAAGGGTTGGGTAAATAGTTTCTGAAATAAAGTTGACATAATCTGAGAAACTTTTTACATAACATCTCTAGATAAACATGTTGAACCTTCTTTCTAGCATGCAGGAGTTAAAATTACATTACGTCTTGTTCAGATATGCATTGTATATATGTGGACCCACACGAAACAAAGGTATAACATACAGTGAAAGGTCTGTACTTCATGCAGGTATTTGCTAGAGTTCCCAAATCAGTCTTCGATAAAATCCTGAGTTACAAGTTATTTGCTGACACTTTCTGAAAAATGGAAGTATTGCGGTAAAGTAAGATTTGTATTTGCTCAGCTGACTGTAGTATTTTTAACACTGATTTGAACTCTGCTTTGTGTGTCTTGTTCTTATTATTCTTATCTAATTTTCAGTTGCAAGTTTATACCATGACTAGCTGCTTGTGTATTAACATAATACCTACTTTATTGCAGCTAAGACAGCAACTGAATATATAAAATATTTATGAAGCTTAACTGAAGTATGGTGTGTAGAATAATTGCATTTTGTAACACAGCATTAGGATTGTTTTAATCACATTCACCATTCACTACAAATATGACAGAATAACCAGTGTGGCATTGTCTGGTTACATTTTTGTATGGTAAATTAACTGTTTTGCTGATACAATTTCCAAACATCCTGTAGTTAAATGAACAGAATTACCAGTATTCAATCAATAAGCTCTGGAAGGCTTATGCCACATTTTAATGAATCTGTTTTTTTTTATAACTCCATTTCACATTTATATTCTGTGAAACACTGAGAATGACTGACATAAAATCTTTGTCAATAATAGTCTGTTGCTCCATTTTGTAAGTCTTTTATTAAAAATATTTATTGGAAGACTATAGCACTTCAATACCTACTGCAACTCACAACTTGTAGGACATGTTTAAAATTACATTTTTCATGAATGAAAGTAGGAGCAATATACAGGGTAAGTCAGTGGTAGCTTTTCACTTTTGTAATTGTGTTAACTGTAGTAAAAATTGGTGAGGAATAGCAGAAATAGATGGATCTGAAACTTGTCCTTTCCTCTCATCTGTTAGAGCCAATTTTTGCTACTTCTGGCACCTTTTGAAGAAGTTTGTTTGGGAGGTACAGTAGGGAGAGTGACAAGCCAACAGTGAATAACAAAACTGTTGAACAATTGAGAATGAGTCTTCTCTTGTCTTGTCTTGTCTTGTCTTGATGGAAGCCCAAGGAAATCAAAGTATCATACCAGTCAAGAAAGTCTTGTATCACAGTGTGGAGAATTTGCTTGAGAGGTTGTATAATGAGTCCTAGTAACTGCAGATGTCAAGCCATCACAGCTAAAAACAAGATCATTTGTAGGACATTCTGTGAGGACATGTGGTCTGTGTTTGAAGAAGATAAAGGTCTGCTTGACTGTTTCATTTTTAATGATAGTGTGCTTTTTGAGTCTCAGGAAGAGTGAACTCTATTCTTCCCACATGGGACAGCCACAAAGTTGGTGTGTTTTGTGCTCTGCATTGCTCAAAAACTTATGGCCTGTTTCTTTTTGTTGAAAAGACCATCACTGGTACTGTGTACCTAGAAATGCTAGAGAACTTCCTAGTCCCCACAGAAATGTGGTCTTCCAGTAAGATCTGCATTACCTAACTTCTGCACAGACATGCAAGATTGTTTGGATCTTAAGTTCCCAGATCTGCGGAACTGGAGGTGAGCAGCTCAAATTTAATTTCCTCCTTGTTGACCAGACCTTTACATGCTGATGGATTTTTTCCTCTGGAGATTCATTGAAGATCATGTTTACCAGCCACCATCACCAACTCATCTTCATAAACTAAAGAATAAGATTACTGCACTGATTGCAACATATACACTAGACATGTTGCAAAAGGTATGGCAAGATATTGTGATAGCTGGAATGTATCACTGGTGTAGCCGTATTGAAATTATATAATCAGAATACAGCCACTAAAATTAGAGGTTATCTATCTATCTATCTCACAGTATTAATGACTTTGTTCTGTATTATAATAGTAAACTTTTACATGCATTCAAAAGTGTTTAGCTACTTTTGAGTTACCCTTTATTTGTTTCAATATGATTGGATGAAGTAGATGGTAACATGCTTTGTCACTTGAACAGCATACAGCAGTGTGAAACCCTTTTCATCATTTACTGTGAATGTTGAAGTATCTACTTCATCAGACTTCACCCTGCCTTGTGGTTGAACAACACATGGCTTATGTGGATGTTGATGTTGATGTGAATCCTGTGTACAGAGCACCATGATAGTATCTTACCCTCTTGAAGTCAATGGGACATAATTTTCCACCTTAATTTTCCTCATGACTTATTTCTAAGGGGAGCTGGGATATCTCAGTCAGTATAGTGAGTGGCTACGAACTGGATGACCTGATGGGGTTAGAGGATTTTTCCTCTAGCTTCTGCATCCAGACTGGCCCTGGGGCCCACCCAGCCTTCTATCCAATAGTTACCGGGGTCCTTTCCTGGAGGTAAAGCGTAGCTGGGGCGTGACACTGACCACTCACCCACATCTAGTAATCACATGCAACAGATACCACATTTAGGACACCAGTTTGATTTAACTGCCTGTAAAGCACAATGTTGTACTATATATAGCATGGTAGTAGCTATGTGAATGTTCTATTCTGCTTCATTACCCACATTAAAGTCTTAAATAACAGGAGCTCCATTTGTTGACTAGGAACTGTAATGGCATTACAGGTTCTTACAGTTGAAATGAAATATTTTGTGTATTGCATCCCATCTGTACTGTTATTCACATTTAGGCTGTGCTTCAGTGCTTTGCAATTGGTAAATAACATAGTAATGAAGCCCATTGTGTGTTGCTATACAGCTGTGTAATAGCTTAATATTCCAGTTGCATACATTTCCAAGGCATATCCCTCACAAGTATATTTGTCTGTTACATCAACTCTTTCAGCTGTACATGGCAACTCTGGTGGCTGTCCTTGTCAGAGTGTGATGGACCAAGCCAGATGGATATCAGTATGACACAAATTACTTCAGATATGTTCTTTAACATTTGATTGTTTTTGGTTCTGTAATTGGATGTTCAGTATATATGTCTAACTTTAATATCACATGTGTTCTGGAACTTGGTCAGATTCTAATGAAGTTTGATATTAGTAATGCAATTTTCTAGCAGTATACACTGGTATACAATATTGACACTCTTTTTTCATAAAACAATAAATATACCTTCCAAAACTTTCCCAAATGTGATAAATTTTTATAATATTGATTTTTGTTGTTATATTTACATTTCTATATCTTTTTACAAAGCTTTAAAAGTATTTTTGTATATTGTTATACAGAATTGGACTGGAATTTATGCCATTTCTGTAAATATCCTTACGCTGAGGAATTCTTTGAAGTTTAGATAAGGTTGAACAGGTTGTTTCTGAGTCACATAGATTTTATTTTTAAGTGTTATTTTGTATTACAGTTATTACACTATTCACTTCTTTTGTGTTCCTCAGCTTTATAACTGCTTTATTTCATTGGTGGTGTCTTTTGCTGTCTAAATGACAAGTTATATTTGAATCTGGCTTGGTAAATCTCTCATTTATTTTAACTTTTCTTTGTACATATTCATATATAACATTTCTGTTGAAGGACCAAGACTGATTCTTCATTTAACATGTATGAGTATTAATATAACTGCATATGTATATTTCTGTGGCTTGCTTCTGTAGAATGACACTGCTTCACAAGACAAAACTTAAGGAAACCATCCTTTTATAAACTTACAAGGCTTCAGTGGAGAGTGTGGTATTAACACTGTGAGAATGTGAGGTCCTATGCTATGTATAGTCTTGTTTGCATATGGAATTTTACAATATACATACAATTCTTTTTTATTTTGCTCAGTTATTCAGTGCTAACTTTGATTTTATAAAAGAATATATGAGTTAGGAAGTAATGATTATAAAAAATTCAGTCACGTATGTGTATTGTATCTTTCTGTATGTATGTGATTTAATGTTTTAGATATTTTTCTCTGCCTACATGCCCTTTAACCTGTGGTTGTGGATTTTAAATATAACTACCAGTTTAATTTTAAACCCCCGTGACACTGCTGTGCATACTATTGCTGTAACCTGTATCTTTGTCCCTTACAGAAATTTATTTGGAAACTAATGTCCTCTGTTTTCAGGACTAAATGATATTATTATCATATAAACTCTAGTGTAAATATTTTATATTTGTAAATATATGTGTAAATGTGATTTTAACCAGACTTGCTTGTCCTGTGTTTTGTAACATTTTGCATGTGTGGTGAATAAGGTGATAAAAATTTAGTAAAAGTCATTTAATTGCTATTACTTTGTGTGTGAAAAATTATAGAACAAAAGTAAATTAAGGAACCACTGTTTTGTTCAACTTTCGGGTCAGATGATATTTTGAAATTGTCATGTTAGTTTTATTTTAACCTGTTGTTCAGTTATGTTACGAAAACAGATGTTTCTCTTTATTTGCCCATTTTTATTGTTGATAAGCCATGAATTATTGGGCTGGACTGTCAGCAGATGACAAAAGAGCTTATGTACACTTACATAATCACATATAGAAGCTATATGATATTTTAGGTTATAACAACAGTGAAGATAGTATTTGTGGTCTTCTAGGTTGTAATGCTATGTGGACTTCCAGGTAGATTCTAATTTTCTTTGGGCTGAAGATGGAGGAAGTATGTTTCTGTGAAATATTGGTATCCACCTGTAAGTCCATATGGTATTATAACTGACAGTTGCAGAAGCTATTCAGACCAGAAGAAACCAGTATTTCTTAACAAGATCTTGTGTTCTTAGCTCAGGAAGAAATTATAGATAGAAGAAGGTACTCAAATATTGATATTCTGTCTTATAAACAGATAAACTATAATGATCATTATTATTTGGTTGAAAAATTAAACAAAAAAGTTAAAATACATTTTATGCCATTTTAGTTATCATTTACAGTAAAACATTATAACAGGCTGACATTCAGTTTGGAAGATACTGTATAAGTCTGAAGCTCCTGTTGGTACGCTTGGAGACGGTGCAAAAAATTTTAGGATCTTGAATTGGTTGGTAATATAGCATCATAAGAATTGCACTTGATCTCTCAGATCATGCATGCCACCTGACTGAACAACTTATGGAAATTATGAGCATCTGTATGAGGTAATATAGTATGTTAAATGTGGAACATTTAAGTGACTTTTATTTTATATTATTGTACAAAGAAATATAAAGAAATTTAAAAGTAACTTTCATGAGTTCCAGTAAATGTTTTTTTTTGACATAATTTAAATTCTCTAACATTAGAAGGAAATGATCTTAACTTCATGGAAATAAAATACAAACTGACATTTGGGAAACTCCTTTAGCTTGAAATTTCATGACACCTTTGTCCTGGATGTTTTCAGCTATTCGCTCTGGTGACTACTACATGTTTGAAGAGCTGGATGATGGTGTACTGGAAGAGAAGGATGAAACATCATCGGATGATGAAGGTGGCAGACATGGTGAGAGGAGAGTTACACTCAGTAAGGTAAACATCTTTATTATGGAGGTTTGTTTATGGTACAAGAACTGTGAGTTAATCTGCAGCAGTACTTTCCATGGAGTGATCTCCGCGAACCTTTCTCATCAAGAATCAGAATGTGAATCCTCTCTTAAATTTTTTTTTGTCTTATTTTGAATGTGTTGGTCTGACATGTTCTTGTTTTCCTTATAGAAAGGTCCTGCTCTTAACCAATCCTGACCTACTGAATGGTATTTTACAAATACATTTTCTGAAGTGAGAAGAAGTTAATGAATTGTATCTCAACAGTGCAATTGGAACAGTCTGTGAAGTATAACATCCTTCTGTAACAGGCAATAAATAATTAACATAAGTTTAGTTTCTATGTGAATTTTACTTAAAATAATACTGGTTAATTAAACATCCACCATAATTATTTTTTTCAGTAACCCCCCTGAAACGTTTTATGTATCCTGAAGGGACCACATTTTGGAAGCCCTAGTCATGGTTTTTGGTCATGGCAGTACCAGTATGAAGTACTGAAACACTGCTATATTAAATAAGTTGTATACTAATGTTCTTAATAACATAATACTTTCCATAATTATTTCTACCATCGATAAAAGATAAATTTATATTCTTGGTGTTTTCTTTGCCAGTGTTTTTATTTGATTCATATCATGCCTGAAAGATACATTTTTGTGTTACTATCTTAATCAATAGTTTAAACTTCCTCCTGATTTTCTAGACAACTGCATGTGTTATAAAATTATAATCAGTTAAAATTATGTTCTGTATAATGCTTTAAGTTATTGTATTTTGAATTTTCTATCCTCTACTGGTTTGACAATAGTCAATTAATTTACAAATGAAGTGGGAGTGCACACAGGATAGGGTTGTGATAATATAATGTCATACTTGTCCCTTTGAACAGATATTTTTGAAAGTACAAAGAGGTGGTATCCGTTATAAGCATTCATTTGAAGACAAGACAATTTGATGTTGTACATTAGTAGAGGACAAATTTGAATGTGGTACTGTCATTTCTTCTAAAATATTATGGCCTTGTCAGTTCCTGGACACAGCTTTCAAGACTGACATGGAACAAGCAGCAGAATTGGCTCTTACAAAGGGTACAACAGGTGAAGGCGTTGCTGATGGTGGTCGACGGTCTTCTGTCAAACTGACACGAAATAAATCATCCTTCTTCACATGTGAGACAGAGATTGCACCCCAAGCACAAGCAGGCAGTCCTTCTTTACATAGTGACTATGTGAGTCATTTGTTTCTGTTTCTGCTTTCTGTTCATTCATACATCATTTCTCTTGCAACTTCCTTTGCTTTCATCTGTTAATTATGTTTGGATTTCAGTTTCTTGTTTATGCTCTTTCTTTTTGTTATTCATCTATACTTCCTTCTGCCTTTTATTTACATTATTAGCCACTTATCTCTTTCATGTATTGCCTCTGCATCCATTTTTTAAGAGAATGTAAGATGATTATTCTGTTCAGATGTTACAGTAAGTCGTATAGCAGTTTTATTATTCGTGTATTCTACACCTTCAGTTTTAAAAAATTGCTCGTTAGTGTTCTGATAAAGTCTGGTAAAGATATAAATATCATATGCAAAATAATTAACTGTTTAATTAGGTTAACTAACTCTCATTTAGACTCGTGACAATTCATCAGGCTTACAGGCTGAGTGGCCAATACATGATTCTTGGCAGGGCCCTTGGTTCTTCTTCTCTCCTCCCACTGTCATGTCTAGCACATCTCTAGGGACCACCCACCCTCTTACCCAAAGGGTGTGTACCAGTGTTTTTTTCTGTAGTTGAATCGGCTGTGAACTACTAACCTCCATATTGATTCAAGGTTAAGTAAGCATGCATATGGCTTTGCTTCCACTTCACCTGTATATTTTTATACCTACAACAAATTCCTGGTGCCCTGTGTTTCAATGAACTGAGCCTGCATAAAACTTAGAGTAATGCATGTGGCTATACATGCAGTAGATATACGAATCAAATACTTTCATGAAAACAAGTGTACTGGCAGGAAAGATAGCACAGTCAGATTCATTATTTCTTAGAAAGTTTGCAGCTGAAAGATTCTTCACACAGCAGTTAGCACATTGTCCAGTATCTGAGATATGTTTAAAAAATAACATTTCAGGAGTTAGCTCTGTTCCCATCCTCAGGGTACTGCAGTCATTATTCTGGCATGTTTTATTGTTATTTTTTGTTGATATATATATATAATTTTATTTTCAAAGGAGTTTTGGCTTGATCCTGGTTGTGAACCTAATTCAAAAAATAAAAGCAATAAAAGATATCTGTCAGGATGATGACAATCTATCATATAAAGATAGAAGTGGAGCCACCTTCCAAATATTGTGTGTATTAAATGTATTTCAGAAAATGTGCACTGTCTATTATAATTATTGTGGAATTATGAAATTCACTTTGATTACTTTCACTGGTGATTGTGACTGTGAGAAAGAAGTTAATGTCCAACATTTTGGAGACAGTCTCTGCCTCCATCATCAGGATTGATTATGTTATGACTTACTACCTCTCTCCACTATGTTTCTCCTGTTGGTATGCTGATGGGCAAGGCCACTGAGATCAAAGAACTACGTATCTGTGGGTGTAAAGACAACAAGTATTCGTGCCATTCATCATTTCACCTCAGATGATAAGAGGCAAAGGCAGTTTTTGAAATGTTAGTACTATTGCCATGCTTGCATAGCTCATCACCTGAGAAGATTTCTTTTAACTCAGTCACCATGAAAGCTTTAAGTAATATTAAGTTAACTGTGTGTGAAATAATTGTCCACATTTTATAAATGTTCACAGAAATATTATGAATTTGATAGAACACAGAATGTGAGTTCCAGAAAAACAATCTAATTGTGCAATTATGGTGAATAGTTTTACTATCTCTATCTTGTTATTTCTGATTTTAATTTCTTTGCTTGTGCTGCTTCTAAGTCTTTGCTTCTTAATGTTGTAAGTTTCACCATTAAAATCACCTTAATATTTGATGTTTTGCTTATGTTTTGTTCCTTTATAGTTCAGAACATTATATGTCAATTCATAGGCTAATAATTGTGCTACAAAATATATGTCACAAACTGGTCATAAAGTGTACAGGATCTTATAATAACCTGTAACTATACAAATAGTTAATCCATTTGCATGTCAGGACTAAAACATAAGTACAAATTGTAATTTATTTTCCCATTAATATTGTTTAAGATTTGTTAGATAATTGTGACTTTTTCAAGATCTTCCCAAAAATTAAGATAAACAGTTTTCCCAACAACAGCTTGATTAAAAGGCGTTGGAATTTCATGAACCTCCATTCAAATGCAATAATATCACATTTGTTTATTTATAAGAGTCACCGTATTGCCAAACATTAAATTTGGTTATGGCTAATGTCCCTGCCTATGGTCTGTTTGACCTTAATGATATCTGCTCAACTAATAATTAAGGAAGCCATTTTTGATGTAGGGGTAATTTGTGAGGCAGATTCTTACATTAGTGTGATGACTAGTAGAGATGGATGTCAGTTCATTTTAGCATCTATAATTCATCACTTTCAGATTCAGGACTAAGGGAACTGAAAGGAAAAATCCTTGCTGGATATGGGCAGTATCAAATCTGAGACCTGGGACATTGAATTTTGATGCCTTATCCCTAGATCTCTAGGTCCCCACACATTCAGAATGTAATTTCCATAAAAATAAACATCGCATCATCTTCAAAAGATACAAACAAAAGTAGACTTTCAGAAACTTTCACCAATGGATTCTGGTAATTTTTAGTATGTATGTATTATGAAAATTAAAGGATTGCCGCCGACTGTCAAAACTGTTGCTAGATTCCAGCCAAAATATTACAAAACAATTAGAGGAAGAGGACCAGTAGTTTGATTCCAAATTCATGTTACAGGTGTGACAGTGATCTTAACTTTGGTCATGCACACAGATGAACTTATTCAGGAAGGCAGCAAATGCCAAATTCAAATTAGTATTCAGTCTCAACCTACAATGTGGTTCAGTCTCATCTTGTTTGACACTCTGTTAACATTATTTCTGCAACAGATGGTGCCAACTTCTCCTGAAGGAAGCAAGGGGAGCTACCCATCACAACATTACCCACCAGATGAAGTAGATGGGGCCTCAACCACAAAAGATGCATCTTCGGAAACAGAAGGTTGGTTGTCTGTTCAGATATATTTCATGAGTAAGAAATTAAAGAGGAGATTAGGAAAAGCACTTCCTTAGCTTAGCATTGTTTCTTTTCATGCATAAATCAGGAACTCTTCCTAAATTTGACTATATTTGCATTTTCCCCCACTGTTTTCTTCATCTCCTTTCCTTATTGAGACCTGAAAATTAAACTGATCATCCATTTTGCTGATAATAGTAACACATACTGTTACTGACTTTGCAACTTACTTACCACTAAACTGTTAATCCAGGAGTTAACGTTCAGCTGACAGCCCCTCAGTACAGGTATTTAAATCCCCTATTTCCATGTGATAGATGTTATCCCCTTGGGTCCCACTTTAAAATCATATTGAGTCATTAATTTAGTCACAGTGCATATCCTGGCTGTCGCCCTCGGTGGACAAGTGCTGAGCATGCTCACTTCTGGACCCAAGGTTTGCGGGTTCAAATCCGGCCTAGGTCGGATTTTTAAGGACGATAAAAATTTGTATCACAGCTTCCTTCAGAGGGGATGTAAAGCCATGTGTCCCACATTGTAGATTTATGACATGTAAAAGAACCTTACGGAGCATAAACGAGATTTTCGTAAGCAAAATTCAGCAGCCATTTCTCACCCATGTCTCCTGATTCACTACTAGGTGGCTCTAGCAGACAAATCAGGATTGAGTAGTTGTGCAGAGGCAGTGTGCTGTCACTCAATACTCATAAATGCACACTTGGAAGACAAAGAAACCTCCCACATGGGAGGAGGCCAAGGCTCGGCTTTGGGCTGTTGCACCATAGAGTCAGTCAGTCAGTCAGTCAGTCAGTCAGTCAGCCAGCCAGCATAGTCTGGCAACCATATTTAAATGGCCAAAGAGCTGTCTGGAAAGGATCAACAACTGAGAGTCATACAGTTGCTGCTTGGCTTTCATTGTTATGTCATAAGAATTTTAGAACATAACCTGTTAATGTTATGATCTTACATGCACCTAATGGCCTATCTAGTGATATTATCATGTAAGACTTGAGGTTCTCATATTATCATGTCATACTATGGAGTTGCAATTTTTTTTATATTTTATGTAATGATTATTTGAGTAACTCATACTATATAGCATTGGATGATGGAGCATTTAATGAATGGTGGAATTGGAAAAGAATGTGATTGTGGCCTACTTTGAGTTACTATCCCAGTATTGTGTCTCTGTATTGTAGTTAGAATGAGCGTGGGACAACGCATATGGCTGATGGTGAAATTTGCATGGGCCTTTGTGGAAAGTGCCATGGTGACATTAACAAGGCACCTGAACCATGTATCTCGTGATTACCGCTATGTTATGGAGGTACTCACATTGGAAAAGAAGATGCTTAAGGTATATCCATATTTTACTGCTTTATAGCTAGGCCTGAAGGCATAATAGCTTAATATTAATGAACAACATATAGTTTGGCATAAGTGGACTTTGTTCTTTGGGTTGATGCTTTGAAGGAACTTTACTTGTTATTTATGTGTGTATTTTGGCCTATCATGGCCATCAGAATGTATGTACAGCCATTATTTATTTGGTTTAAAGTCTGAATTTTACACATGGCATGGATGTTTGTGTGCACTTTTCACTCCTACTTGTTATCAGACTTATTGTAATAATCCCACTTTGGTAATTCTGGCAGAGATTAGTCTGCCCACCATGCTGGGAAAACTCTTTCAACTCTTAAATTGTGGGAGTGATTCTTGGAACGTTGTCTTTATACTGGAACTGTGAATAGCATACATCGTCAGGGCCATGTTAATTGTTTCAGCTTTATTATAAACACTTCATACTAATTAAAGAGTAATTTCTACAATGAAAACAGTTATAGGAAGATATCTGAAATGTATTTAAAAACGGAGAGCTATAGTTATTACTGCATGTTGATTGGCTGAGAAAAATATGAACAAACATCCTGTGATGCTCAGGAAAGTATGTCTTAATATAGTTTTATTATCAGTTATGTGGATCAGCACACTTCTTATTAATTTCAGTGTATTTATGTGTTTTTCTTTTTCTTTTTTAGTTTGTATTAAGTTTTCCCTAAAACAATTGTAGAAATCTAATTAATTTTATGTTGAAACTTTATCAGATATATGCATAGTGAGTTATACCTCATAGATTTTTTCTGTTCATCAGCTGATTAATTACCCTCCTTTGTCAAGATTTTAAATTATAAAAAAATTAATGAAGTTATGGATGTAAAAATAATTGTTTATAAAGAAACCAACATTTGAATTCTGTGTTTGAAAGGAATTGTTTTCTACAGCACATTTAATTTTTCAAATAAACTCAATTTTGATTATGGCTGTCTTCTAGGATGTTGCTCGAAGTAGTCTGATATATGTTCACTGACATTTCAGAGAAGTTTACTGCTTTCACCATCATCCTCTTGAAGGAGGCAGTAAGCTCCTCTGAAACACAAATCAACATTTACCAGACTCCACAGTGCAGCATTCTAGAAGGTAGCCATTTTCATACATGTCATTCTGAGAACCTCAGATCTCACTAAGCTAACTTTGAAATGGTGTCTGTTATTCTCGCACCAAAGATGCTTCATGATGTTACACACCGGTTCACATGACATTCTGTTACACATGTCTGCTTCCATAAGCCTTCCAGTAGCTTGCAGCATAGTAAGAATGATATTTGACTGATGTGTCAGTTTGTTTCATGTTGTGCCTACAGGAGAAATCAGACTTTGGTCAAGGTGTCCGTGTTGGCTCTGCAATGATGTGGCAGCCAATGCCCTCTGCAGTGGATCACAGTAAACTCAGGTAATGATTATGATTATGCTGTTAATATGACTTCACTTGATGGAGAGGGTTGTTGCCAGGAGTGTGGAAGATGTGGTGTGTTGCATCAGGCCTGACTAGATGTTCAGGTATTGTAGTTTAGCTGTGTAACCAGCCTTAGAAGTTATGTGTAGTTTCATATCATGTACATGGCATGCTCAGTATCTACAAAATTCAATATAAAACAGTAAAAATGTCTTGAATGTCATTATGCATTATATCAAATCTAGAAGAAGTATTAATAGTATAGTATTAGAATTAGGTATACATTCAGTTTGATTTCATTTTTATCTGTAAGAATTTTAAGTATCATTCACATTGCATAAATTTTAGATTGATTCTTTTATTTTGTGATTTATCAACCTTTATCATATTACTGCAATTCATTATCGCAGTAGCTCATTAGCTTACAGAACTATGAAGGAAGAAATCTTTATCGTTATTTCCTTGTTGATTCAGTTATGTTCAGACATCTTGAATTGTGTCTTGTCACTTAGTGTAGCTTGTAATTATTTAATCTGTATTAACACCACTAGCTTTTATTTGTGATACTAAATAAAAACTGTTGGTATTAATAAAGATTGGCTGTCTGAGGTTGAAGTAATGACACCTTATTGGCCTGCATGTGGCTGAATGTCCAATATATCTATAGTCCCACTACATTTTATTGAGGAGCGCATTTTAACACCATGCTGAGTGATTTGAGGTATACTCTGCAAAGTTCCAGTCATACCTTTGTATAGACAAAGAAACTTGTGTCTGATGTTCTTCTGAAACCTGTAGATGGAGACAGTATGTTTTTCCAAAACATTGGCATTGTGAGCCTACACAACATCAATATTTTGATTGCCATGAGATCCTCAGTTCTGACAGCAGATTATAGTTTTCAGTGGCAGATTCTTTTATACTACATGCTTATTTTTTGGTTTTTCTACTCATAGTTTTTATGTACCTGTGAATTGCAGTTACTATGGCAGGATCTGTGAAATACATCTGTTTAACAGTAGAAGAACAGTATGTTGATACTGATTGAGGGGGAGGGCTCGATGATACCCCACTTGAAGGTCCTGCATCTTCTTACAGAAGTGAAGATTTAGAATACTGCTCTAAACTTCCCTCTTTTTTTAAAAAAAAAAAAGCAGATGTGCAGTAGTTTGTGGGGAACAAAATTGGCTAAACAAATCCACAGATCCCAATATTTCCAACAATTCACAACCTGTCAGTTTCTTGTTGCTGTATTTTGAAATCATATTACCACTTACTTCACAAGAGACCCACTGCTGTATGTAGCAAGAAGTGTATGGAATTTAGCCAAAAATTTATGTATTTGTGAAACATGGGGCACTAACTGCTATATTTATTGTGCTGAGATTGATATATAAACAATGAAGATATTTTTGTAGAATGATGCATATAAATTTTCAAATCCCATATTATTGGGTTGAATGGGAAGCGTTTGCATTTTTCACATGAAAAGTCACAATGTTTTTTTTTTAAATATATTTACAATATGTAATCAATTATATAATTTCCATTGCTTGCTATTACTATCTCCCAATGTGTCACAAGCTTTTCATTCTGGCCTAAAAACTTTTCTTGGTTTTGATTAAAAATATGCTATTCAAATCTTTCAAATCTCATTTTATTTAAGTGGTTTTGCAGTGATCTGAATAAATGATAATCGGATGGTGCCAAGTCTGATGAATATGGTGGGTGGTCTAAAATTTCCCAATTCAGTTCCTTTATTTTTTTCTGCGTCATTGAACTGACATGGGGATGAGCATTGTCCTGGTGAAAGACAGCTCCTTTTATGTTGATGAGATGTGGACGTTTTTGCTTAAGGCATTCTTTTACTCAGTCCAATTGTTGACAGTAAACTTCTGAATTTATGGTTTTGTTGGGTTATAAAATGCAAAAACTTTCCATTCAACCCAATAAATTCTGCCCTGCTGCCAAGCAAGAGTTTGAATTCTCAGTTCTTAGAAAATTAAATAATCTTCATTCCTACTGCACATTCCAGTATGGGTTCATAATCATGGAAAGCCTAATTGAATAAATATTGATTATTTTCTTAATCAGCATTAACCAATTTGTAACGAAGTATTGCATTTCCTTTGAGATAGGAACTGAATTTTTAATATTATTCAGATGAGTTCTGACTCCAGAGTTTTAAAGTTCATTAACACATCTGTATTTAGTCTCAAACTTTATTATTTCTGGAATATTTTGTGCAACATAGATGAGATTTGGACAAATTCAAATACAAGAATAGCATTTAGCATGCATGGAATGTAGGAAGCAGAGTATAAAATAAGCAAACAAACAAACAAACAAACTATTAACACTATAAAAAGACACCACCAAGATCTGCACCGGCGGCGGCTACAGGCGGGCTCGCACCCGGACCCTTCCGTGCTGTCCTACTCGCCGGGGCTTCAGCGTAACGGCCTTGCCTTCTGGTGGCCGGGTATGGGCACGGAGCTTTAGCGCCATCCATTTGGCACTAGTGTCTTTTTTATAGTGTTAATAGTTTGTTTGTATGCTTATTTTATATTCTAATATACTACACGATATGCAAAGTTTTAAGATTACTAAGCAGAGACTCACGGAATTGTAAGAATATTTAATACCCATAAAGGTCAGCAAACTTCTATCTATTATAAAGAATATCCAACTTTGCCAGGCAGTTGATACCATAATTTGAAGTCCAAGTTCAATCCTATCTCATGACAGTTCAGTAATTTATGGTGAACAAAGTGGCATTTTACTGTGTGAATTTTGGTTTTCTGCTTCAATTGTTTTCCTAAAGTTTCTCCAAACCAGCCAGCAGAGTATCTTTATGCATTACATCATAATGACAACCAGTCACCCAAAGCCAACTCTTGAATTATAGTGTATATTAAATATCCTACAGATAAGTTATAATGTCCATCATAATATTGGGGCTTATGATGCATGTGAACTTGCCAAAATCTGTGTAATTCAAACCTGTCATAGAAGATGATTTCTGAGTTTCAAACTTTACATGTTCACGTCACTCTGGGAAGGAAATTGATGGTTAAACTTGGTGGCATAGTAATTCATGTGTTTTGTGGGAATCAAGACACCAGTTTCAGTCCCATTCTTAGGTGACAACATTTATTACTTGAAATGAAAACTAAATGAACTCCTGTAGTGCATGCAGTAACATGAAGATGGGAGTAGAACCAACTCCTGAAACATCTTTAATTTCAATTACACCTCAAGCAATGGACAGTATCAAACATAGCTTTCCTGTAACAAATAAACCATTGCTGAAAACCTTGCAAATTTCATTAAATATAAATGTGTGTAGTGTTAGCCACGGTTGGAATGCTATATGTAGTGATACAGTATGTTGAAAAGTACTGTGATTGCAGCAATGTTTAAGTGTGTGTATGTTGATATGAGAGATGATGCTGTTTTCTATTGTGCATGATATAGGGTAGTGTATAAATCCCAGCTGTGGTAAATCTGATTTGAGGTCACTTGCTATTTGCCATTCATCCTAGTTTATGTGAGTACATGCTAGTTCCATCTGCCTGCTGCACATTTGACGTTAATTTAGAAATCAGCACTAGGTTGTTTATGTTGCACTTAGTAATGGATTTTACTCATTACTCTGCAAATTTTAATTACAAGTGATCATGGAAACTCTGCCTACTTTTAAACCAAATTTTGGATTCAGCCAATAATCTTGTTATTAAACTTTGATATAGAACTTGTGTGTATAGTTAGCCTGTTTGTGCATTTGTATAGGTCCTTTTGTAAAAGAACCAGGGAGGTTCAACATTGCCAATACTAAAGTAAGCCATTGAGCAAGTTTAATCCATATCATATACTTACTATCAGTTTCTTATTTTCAGTTATTTAGATTTGGTGGCTCTGTTATTCACTCACATTATGTAGTGTCATAGGATAGAATGATTAATGAACAGTAACATGACAAAATGTTTAAGGAAGTGTATGTGGCCTAATTTAATCCTTTAATACTCAGTGGTAACTGTATATACTATCTACTTTAACAGTCAGTAACTCTGCCATTTGCCCACTGAGTTAAGGTATAGGTCGCACGAGTAGTGGCGACACCTAAGTGCGCGATGTGTAAGCTGAGAGAGGGGAGTCCAGTAGTAGTGGGGGTCGCACAGCCTCAGCTGCGGTGACACTGATCTAAACACAGCTAGAGCTACAAACCAACTGAAGCTGACACCCCTCTGGCACGTGCTTCGGATAGGTCCATCTCGTACGACCATAATCAGTCCTTTGCACAAGTGCCAGAACTTCTCACGCGACCTATACTACAGTATTTTCATTGAAAGACAGGGGAGAAATCTCAGTCAGGATTTTGCAAAGATACTTTCAATGTTATCCACTCATCTTCTCAGTCAGAGCAGTTTCATGTGGTGATAACACTGTTTGAAAATCCTATTTGAAACTTGGCTGGGTTTCTGGCTGTCTCTCCTGAGATTTTTCTGTTTTTCCTCAGTCCTACAGGCAGATTCTGGGATAATACAAGTGCTTCAACATAGGCCACAACCACTTCATTCTCCATGTCCTTAAATCATTAATTTTATTCATCGACTGGCAAGTTGTCATATACTTATTTTGTCATTGTTTATTCACATAGCCATTGTATTTGACTTGTGTATCATTTCCTTTATATATCCCCATTCCATTCATTAACTGCCTCATTTCTTATGTAATTCCCCCTCCCCTTTACAGCTGTTAGTTATTCTCTTTGATAATCTTAGTATGTGTAACACTCTGGTTCCCGAATATTCCAGTCATGATTCTCAGAAGTACAAATGTATCTGAGCATTTAATGTCACATTGGTCTGTGTTACCGTTGGTGCAACATTTTGTTTAAATGTAGGCTTAGGATTCATGTAATGACATGATGTACCATGAAGCATATGAATTTTTAAGTGACTATTGTCTGAAGCACTGAGCTAGTAGATTTGGTAGTTGCCTTGTAGCCCCCATGTGTTTGTGTTTGCATTTCCAAGGCTGGGGGGTGCTGACGATCAAGCTGGCATAGCCGAGGATGGTACAGAGCTGCACACCGAAGCCTCCTCTAGTCAAAGTGCCAGGTGGGTTGCATGTAGACATCACTGTCTGTTGATTGTACATGTATAATTGATACCCCCACATCTGTGTAGCCCATTGATCCATGTTTTGTGAGATTCCTAGTGATGATAATACAGTAACATTTACTATGAGTGGTTGTCACCATAACAGCATGATAATTGTAATGTTATCATCTTTTCTGCGACTGTTTTCATGACCCTTGTGTATAAACGTTGCATACAAAAAAAGAAATTCATCAAGCCATTGCATTAATAAAATCTTCTCAGGCCAGCAGCCATGTCAAATGACTAACCTTGAAAATAAGGACAGAGATTTCTCTCAAAACATTGGCAGAGTTTAACCAAGTGACACAGCTGCTGGCCCAAGAAGATTTTATTAATGACATCTGCCATGAAAGCTTCACATCATAAGTTATTGCATTGTTTAGAGTCTCCCCTTCAGTACATTGTTTATATAGCTCTGAGGGCTCTCAGTTTGGATGTAACTTGGTATGGTAGACCTATACTAAATTTTGCCAAACCATTTTCATTTTGGTTTAGTTTTTTTCAGCTTAGGGGCTGCTTTGCCTAAGGGCTTGTGTTCATAGTTTGTGTCCTTTGTCAGAATTTTATTGAACCCTGTGTGGAAATTTAATTTTCATTTCTTTTTTTAAGAGCCATGCTCCTCAATACATTTTTTGGTGTGTCTCATTTCATTCTTACATGAGAAAATAATGTCTCAAAAACTTGTATGGATCTATAAGATACACATGTTATATCTTGTATGTGCACAAAGGTAAATGATTTTGAGGAAGTATAATAACAATATTCATTACATGTGCACTATCAAATCATCCACAAAGTCCCTATATTTCTGCCACCATTTCCACTGGCTGTTGAACACTTGGAAAGGATCCACCTGGTGGATCAGTTGGAATCCTTCAAAAAGTTACATCTATTCAGGGTCACAGTTATAAATATAATAATCAAAAGATATAGTGTCTATATTGGCCTTTGCTTTAATTTCCTCAACAATATCTGCAATGGCTTATTGCTTATATGCAGACAGATGTTCCCTAAGAATGAAACTTTCAGCATCATTCCCAAGGGTTTTTCTTTTGCTTTCTTTTGTGTGTAAGGCTGTAGTGTTGGCTATACTGCACCTGCCATAAGGATGCCTGATAGATATGTAGGATTTGAGGTTTTCACGGCGGTGAGTCTGAAGATTGCTGTCTTCTGGGTTGTTGCGCAGTATAATCTGGTAGAAGTTTACCAACATTTCAGAAGTCCTTGCTGCCTCCATCATCAAGGCAATCATCGCCGTGATGATGGAGGCAGCAAGGACCTCTGAAACATCGGTAATCTTCTACCAGATTACACTGCGCAACAACTCTTCATGCCTGATGGAGCTGGCAAGCTTTAGCATGTTCATATAAATATTGCAGACGTAGTATCAAATTGATGTATGTGTAATAAAACTGAAAGGCATTTGTCTATACAGAGTATGTTTATTAGTATTCTTTGTGACATGGAATTAGTCATATGCTTTGAATAGGTATACACAGTTGTCACTGTGGCACATTTATAATAAAATACATTGCACTACAATGTATTAGGCATATTAATTATTCAGTGAGTTCATTTAATGAGAGATCATTTTCTCAGTGCTGGTCATCTGGGTTATACATGATGTGAATTTGTAAGCGGATGCCAGTGTTTTGGAGGAACATATCTGTGTTTCAACCCAGAAGACAAGTCATAAACATTTTCACCATGCTGAGAATCTCAGATCTCACTTTTTTTTTTTCAGAGTTCTGTAGAAAATTAATGTAATAACATAGATCCAAAAGTCATGCAGTCACTATTTAAATATTTATTCACCAGATAAAATATAATTTGTCAAGTGTCGTTAAATCCTTATTCTGAATCATATATTTACCAAATCAAGATGTTACCAGTGTTTAATTTTTTTCTCTTACTCTAAATAAAACCAGTACTACTTAGGTTCATAATTTTTGCACAAAATTTTAATACATATAACTATACAACTTTACAATTTTATGATTTATATTTTTTATAGAACTGTCATCTGTTGACTGTGATATCCCCCATAGTGTCCTCTCTCTTTTTTATTATTTTTTTATTTGCATTTGTATTAATGAACACCTTTCTCCATTGACTTATTATGATAGTGTGATACATGACCAGCAATTTTTCATACTACTTCAGATGCTATATTCAGATGTAAATACTATAACTCAAGACATTTCTTTGAACCATAGATGAAAAATAACAAAATATTTTATTACAAATGTGGTATTTACCAGAGTCAGTTGTTTATATATTCTTCTGTACACATTGAATGTTTGATCAGCTATAAAAATGTGGAGAAAACAGTATTGTCTATGTGCACATCTTACAAAAAATCCTGCACTTCATATAGATATGGTCATAAAATTTATATTATTATTTGATGGTTGGTGTCTGATAAGCAGTATGTTTTGTGTTAGAAATGCACATGACATAAAATATTGTATCACATCACATCAGAGGCTACAAGTTTGGTCTGGGAGATTTCTTATGAACTGAGATTTATTAAAAAAAATTAATAAAATATTTATATAAATGATAGTTATTTTTGGTCAAAATATTAATTACAAGTTAATTTATATTCACACATAAATGTGATGTGTATCATCACATTTCAGTTCAAGTAATATTCATAGAAAATTTTAAAACATGCTACACTTTCAGTTTCCAAAATGCATTTTACAAAGCCCAAACATTTTGTAGTATTTGAATTAGTGTGAAAAACAAGTCATAAAATAAAGTACTGGTACATTTGCTTAAGTATCCTAGGGTAATTCATAATAGCAGCAAGGTACAATGAGGCAAAATGATACACAGAAATATAAGCAACACTCTGGCAAGCAGTTCATACATTTCTGTGTGTGTGTGTGTGTGTGTGTGTGTGTGTAGTCTGGTATAAGTTGGCCTACAGTCCCATATTTCAGAGGTGCTTCCTGCCTCCATCATTGGGCTGTCATTAACACTATCTTCATAATCCCTACCAATGTGTGTTATATCCTTTTTTCCCTGTTTGTCTGTCTGTCTATATCTCTCTCTGCATAGATGTTTATTGTCTTTATTCTGATAAGTTTGTGTTTCTTAATCTGTGTGTCTTTGTTTTGTCTCCATATATGTTTTATTGTCTCTGTATTCTACAAGTTTGTATATATGGCATTCTGTATGTATTTATTTGTTTGTGTCTATATGTTTTTTACTTTTTCTTCAGTCCTTAAGTTGCTGCAAGTTTGGTTCTATGCCTTTATTTGTGTTTGTGTGTATTTATACTTATATATGAATTGTGGAGCTCATGTTAGTCACCCTGTATTAATTCCATTGCCTTAAATCTAATCGTCGTCACACTGCAGTAATTGTTATTAGACTGGAGTCAGTTCAAACAATAAACTCCTCCACTCCCTAACTAGTTCATACCAGTTTGTAATTTTGAATTCTGTATTATGTAACAAATCAATTTTCACTGTTTCTTCAAAGTGTAATCTTGGAACAAGCAAGAAAAGACAGTTTTCTCTGCTTGTGTCCATCAGAATTAGAAATTTCTGTTAAGTGGAAGCACTTATTCAATGCTAGCCACCTGAAAACATCATCAGAAGCACAGTTTTTATCTTATTAATTCGTCTAAAATCGGGAACAGTAAGAAATTTAAAAATGTAATTTTATCTAAATCAGATTACCTTCTTGACATAATCTTTAACTGCCTTTTAAGATAAACTTTTTTTATACATCTGATCGAAATGTCATATATTGTTTAGGAACATTCTTGTTCTGCTCTTAACATTATGTATGTATGTCTGTCTGTCTTCTCTCAAAGTAACTTGAGTACACAAATGAAAAGTCATTTATTTTTTCTTTAAAAATCAAATCATCAGTATAATGTTAAACCCTTTTGAATTCCAGTTATTATATTTACTGAGTAATGCTGAGAGTCAGATGCATGAGGTTGGGTTTCATGCCTCTTAGCACTTGTTTTGAATGAGTTCTACAAACAAATGTTTAATATATCTTTATTTACTTCATATAAGTAGTTTGTCAGCTATGATTTAAGTCCATTCTCTAAACTGGAGGATATTGATTGTGCACTTTGACCAAAATGTATAGTTTCCTTCTAACTTTACTATTCATTTATTCATAATTTTACAGTACACTTCTAAAGGAGCACTCTATTTAGTTTTTAGTGTTAAAATTATGTGGTTATGATTTCATAGTTTGAGCACTGATTATGTTCTCTTTGTCTTTTGTGTTTTTCTCTTACAAAAAACCACATAGACGTTTCTTATATATAAAACGCACGTGCACAGACACACACACACACACACACACACAGAGGCGATTTCAGACACCTGAATTTGAAAATTACTTTCCTTGCTGTAAGGTATTCTTAGGGTCTTATTTTATGTGTGTATGTATGTCTCAGTTAATTAATGTAATTTATGTCTTTTCTTGTCCTGGTCCTTCATGTTAGGTATTGGTGTAATAGGCCAACTCATCAGAAAAACTAAATGCTAAAACATCCAATTTAATCCATTTGGTGCCCTGAATGTAAACTCTGAAGCACTGCACAATAAATTTGCTGGAAATTTATATCAAACTATTATGTAATACAGATCACTTTATCCAGTGTCCTTATTATGTTTCACTTTGGCTCCCTAACCCACATGTGTTTTGGTTTTTACACTTGTGTTGCTGCACTGTACTGGGTTGCTTGGTTTAGGCTAGATCCTGTTCCCCTCCCAGCCAGGGCCAGCACGTCACTGGACCAGTTAGATGAAAGCACACCAGATGAAGTGAAGCTCTTGGGCAGGTGAGATCCCTTCTTCACAGATTTTGTGTCGTTAAAATGCCATCATATGTGTATATATATATATATATATGTTACTAAAACATTTGTATTAAGAGTTCATAAGATCCTAACCCTTTCAGACTGAAGTAGTCCAACTTTAAATTATTGGGAAGTGGTGGTTTTCTGAATCTGGAGATGACTTAAAAGTATTTATTTTGTGCAGCCTGCTGTGCATTTTTGCGGTATAAATAATCACTAAATCATGAGTCTGAAGGGGCTTTAGGAGTAATTTCATAGTAAACAAAGTATCATCTAGGGCTGGTAAAATGTTTCTTTATTAATGATGGTGGTCTTCCAGGTTATGACAGAGTGCTGTCTTGCAGGTAGTTACCAACATTCCTCCAAAATGTTGGTAAACACTTGCAAGATGATGTGGCATCACAACCCTGACAGCTACCATCAAAATCCTCACTGCCAATTACTTCATTTGTTGCATCAGAGCCATTGCACTGGAATTTAGAAGTTAGGACTACCTTTTATATTTTATTTAGAATGAAACTATTTCTAGGATAGAGTTATCTCACATATATATGGAAAAATGTCTTAAGTCTAGTTTTAATATTTTGATATGTGTGTTTTTACTCCCTACATATGATGGTATCCCATTTGGAAGTTAAGGCAATAAATAAGCTCACGTATGGTGACTTTCAGATATAAAAGCATGTATATGAATGACTGAATGGTTGTGGGATTAGTTAAAACAACTTTGCATTACCAGAGTTTCATACATGGTGAGCAGTGGTAAGGTATCAGAAATATGTGATTTATAATTCAAAACAAATGGAAATGACCACTCTTTTTCATATTAATGTCCAGTGCTGTTTGCACTTGAACTCAAATGATGGCATTGAATCTTTAGGTTTTCTCAGTATATAACTGAAAATATAATCTCATTATATATCTCAGGTGAGGCTCAAAATTAGCTGTTGTTTTCAGTTACAGTTTTGTTTTATCAGTACTGTATACTTTGCATAATCTAAACTTTATATCTTCAGTTCAAGGTATACTTTGACTAAAACAAGAAGTTTAACAAAGCTAAACTTTAGCTCCACTCTGAATTAATGGATTTTTTATTTTGGCTATTATGTGTTTTACTGCTTTAGAAGATTTTTTCCCCCTTCCCATCAAATATAGCTGCTAGTCTGCTTTCATTATGAAGGCTTAAGTATCAGTATTATGTTAAGACTGCAAGTAACTAATCAGGATTTGGAAACTGTTGATCAGTTGATTTACATTCATTGTAGTACCTGCCTGATCTTTGCTAACATATCACCCATCTAGGTCAAATTTATTTAGACAGCTGTATTGTCACACTCAATCCAACTTAGCACTGGAATAAGATATTTTTGAATTTCACATTGAATTTGATACAGAAATCCCTTGGAGGTTCATTTATTTCAGCATATGATACATAACTAGAACCATTTTCAGTTTATGTTGTTTAAATTTGAATTGTCAGTTTCAGTTCAACACTGAACAGGACATGACTTCCAGTAGGTCACATCCAAGTCCAGAAAATGCCTTAAAAGGTTTAAATATTTTCATAACTTTGTGAACTTCGACTGTGATCCTGAATGTTGACTGGTGACATCTTAGATCTGTGTCCATATTTATTCCCCTACAGTAATTTTCCAGTCTTTCCAAATTTTGTTGTAATTGATTTAATAAATCATGAACATGTTACAGCTGTGCCAAACAACATGAACGTTATAAAAAGCAATTTAAAGTTTTTATTATTCTTGAAAGTGTTGAAATAATTTTTGTATAATGTTTTTTTGGGTCACATTAATTTTGCATTTAACACCATGGGTGTCCTATGAAATAAGATAGGCTTCCATTCTCAAAAGCTCAACTTCATGGTTTTAATGCAAGATATATATTTCATGGTAGTTTGTTGAGACTCATGTTTCCATGTTGTGATGTGTTGGTTTGCCCATGTGTTGAAGAGACTTCTTACTGTTGATAGAGACAACACATTTCTCTGAAATGTCAGCAGGCCAGCCAACCACAACACGGTATCATCACCCAGAAATAAATACTGCTTAGTAAGATTTAAGGTTATCATGGCAGTGAGTACAAAGATAACTGTCTTCTGGGTTGAAAGTGTGTTGTCCGGTAGAAATTACCTCTCTCTCTTGCATGTCCTTCCCCCTCCTGTTGACCAGGCTGTGGCATCTCCCCCTCCCCCACTCCTGTTGGCTCCCAGGCCCCTACCTGATCCTGACCTTGCTCCCCACTGGTCCAGCCAAGGTTATTCTGCCTTGACTGACTGGTTCCTATATGTCAAACCTATTCTGCACACATGGCTTACTCATCACCCTGATGATGGAGGCAGCAGGGACCTCTGAAATGTTGGTAAATTTCTACCAGACTACATGGTGCTACAACCCAGAAGACAGTCATCATCTTAATACTACTTGCCTACTGAATTTGGCTTAAATCAGGCAGAATGTATACATAAATGCTTATACATTTAGAAAGTGGCCCAATATGACAGTGTTTCTACCCTGGTGCATGAGAAGGACAAGTGCATGTGGTACTGGGATATGGTGTGGGTAGTGTTTGTGTGTAGCTTGGCTCTGTCTCCCCCGCAGACCCCGTGTATGGGCGATGGAAATGCTGACTATACCTGAGATCCGTGTTCTGGCCCCTAGTATGGAGCGTGGCCTTGATTTGTCTGATGCTGACAGGTAACCTGTCATGTTCCTTGTCTGTGGATGCATGGTCAATGTTGTGCATGCCAGCATAATGCTTAAAGAAATGAAACTCAATGTTGAGAAACTGATTTCTTAACTACATGGCACACTTCATGAGCACAGGATCATGGAAAGAATCTTAATCTGCTGGAGAATGCAGAAGTCGATTGAACCCCTAGGGTTATGTGAGATATTTCATGATGTTCACTGCAGAATGTGAGAAGTTAATTTCTTGTTTATTGGTATTACTTTAAGACAAATTCACAAATAAGTGCTTTTTATTTTTTAAATTTTAGATAGAACTCTTGATTAAAATTAGATTTGGTGTAAACATGATATTTATTCTAAGATATGGGGACTGCTGCTTTATTTATGAATTCTGTTACAGTGTTTTCTGCTTGTATAGTGAATATGAATAATTACACACTATGAACATCACATTTGAGTGGTTAACACTCGTGCTTAGTATTTAGCAGGTCTCATCTGCTAATCTTGGCGTACAGACTTGATATATTCACTTTGATGTTTTTGTGATTTATCTCGGTCCCTCAGGAAAAATCTTGGGCTAATACCTTCAAATAAGCCATGCTTACTTCCTTCTACATTGTTTATAAATCACCATTCACAATCAGTCTTTCATTGATGCTGCATAACCCACAAAATGGAGAAAGCATCAGTAAATATTTCTCTCCGCCTTTCTTTTTCTTTAGAAGTTAATTATTATTGGATTCTGTAAAATTGTTTAACTGTCTGGGAATCAGGTCATGTGAATGTCATGGAGTGAAGAAAGAAGTGAGAAATTCTCTGAAAGAAATTGTAATTTGGACAGAGGTTCAAATATATTAATTGTTAGAGGAAGGAGCTTTTGGAGAGGAAAAGTTTGGATAGTGCTGATTTAACTGAAGACATTGGTTTCTTTGGCTTGAGTGGCATTTCTGTGCATTACTATGCTGGTATGTGCTGCCTCTTCTTGACATTATTTGTTAGTTTCTTTAACTTGTCTTTGGTTTCAGTGTTGTCCATCTCCAGCAGAATGGCATATTTGAGTGTTGGTTAAGTAACCTGTATAGTTTCTGTTAACAAGAAAAAATTATAATGTTAGAACTTCCATTGTGTTCTTGTTATGAATGGGACCGTTAAATGATCTTCCTTGTTTGTTTGTGCATGATTGATGTTACCGTTGTTTAATGTTTCAGTTCCACAAGGCCTTCAAAGCAAGATTTTTACTACATTGGAAGGTGTTATGTACTAACATTGCTTTTGTATGCACATATTAATGTAATACTTATACAGAGGAAGTTTTGATTAGATTAATATATTAGTGACTTACATACTAAATATGTTCATATAAAATTATAGAAATGTTTGCTTTTATAAAATGTGTACAGAGATAGCATTATTCAGGAAATATTCAAGGATAATTTGGATATATGAATTCTGCTTAAACTGTTTGCTTTCATTTGGACCTGTATGTAAAAATGTGAAGTGTAAGAGTCAGTTGAGTTACTCTATTATGTTATTGTTATAGACCTTTGAATATTATTCTCTTAACCAGTTACGTTATCAAAGACTGAACTGAAGTCTTTTTGGGCAGTCACTAAGTCAATATGAAATAAAATTTCATTGTTTTGAAGAGGCTATTTTGTCTTCTTAATCAGAGACCATCTTAAAAATGTTAGACTTTTATTCCATATTGATACTAGATATGCTAATCACCCAATAAGACTGTCATTGTTCTGTCACCATGAGAACTTTATGAAGTATAAAGTCATTCACAGTTCACAGGTTTAAGTGAGGTATGCTGCTAGCAGTTATGCAACAAAACACTGTTTTAACCATGTTAAGTATGTGTCACAGCTTTGTGCACAGTCCAGTATGCAGTGCATCACACTAGCATACTCCTAAACCATTCACCTTGGCATTAAGGCATCTATCCTCATACTGAAGAAGCCATCCCATTACATGTCAATGTTTGCACTTACAGGAGAGTAGATATAGCTCCTACTCATTCTCAGCCTTGGCACTAGAAGGGGATAAGTGGTAAGGAACATGCCCTGGCCATGCTTTATCCCTGGGAAAGGACCCTGCTAGCTAACTCAGAGGCTAGAAGAAAATCCTCTTCCTCTGTAGGGGATTGAATCCTGATCACCCAGCCCATTGCCAGTCATTGTATTGACTGAGCTGCCCAGCTCATCGTTAGCCTCATAATACAAGGGTTTAAATCCCATATTCTCATATGATAGGGTTTAATCATGGATTAGAGTTTAGCAAATGAATATCAATCCAAAATGAAACATCATAGAAACTATACCTCTGTCATAGTATTCTCAAATGGTCAAGAATAAATTGGTTTATAGAACATTGGTACTAACCTGTACTTGGCATTGTTTATTCAGTTTGTCTGTTACACACACACACACACCCATTAGTGTTAATATATAATTCACAATATTTAAAGACCTATATAATATACTGCTAAACAAGGATTATACCATAACTGAGGCACATTGCTGGCTTCTGACTGGAAGTTTGTGTTAATTTCCTGAACAGTTTATGTGGGATTTGTGGTGAAAGAAATGGCATTGGGCAGGCATTTCTCCAAGTACTTCAGTTTTCCCATGTCAGTAAACTATAATTCTAAAAATGCTCAGGACTCGTCAATCACCAACCCTGAGATGTGTAACAAGCCTGACTTTCCAGCTCAGTTATTACATCATCCTTTTTCAGTCATCTTCATAAAGTGGGGTTGAATTATGTTCTTGGGTATATTAAAGAATTCCTTTCAGACCCAGAGCAAATAATCTGGAATAATTTAATTTTGGGAGTTGGTGGTTTTCTAAACAATACAAAATGTAAGGATTTTTTCCCTTCATATATCCTTGTGTTCCTTTGGATTAAATTAACATAAAGATTTGTAACACAGGCAGAGACATGTAGAATTGTGCAGTGTGAGATTCCTAGACCTTGTTTTGATATGATAAGAAATAAATAATATCTTGATCCACACAGTTATGCATTATGGGTTTGTGAGATTTATAAAATTAATTTATAATATGGGGGTTCTATATGTATATGTGTGTGTGTTGATGTGTAACAGTGAAAAATTTGACTATGTAATCATAGTCTTTCAGTTGCATATTAATATTTAACTAATTGATGTTCATACACATGGAAAGTGACATACTTTTGTGCACAGTGTGATGAACTTCAGGTTCCATAAAAGCATGGAATTTTTATTGCTGAATAACTGTAAAACTTTTCTTGAAAGATTGTGAGCCATATACTTTGTTATTGGCATACAGTTTTTGATAGACATTGATATGAGAGATTTAGAAAGGTTAAAATATAATGAGCAAGTTAATATATTTAAATAAAATTGTATTCATTTGGACAATGGTAGCTGTCATTGTGCAGTTAGGACAATGTACATTACATAACATGATACGTCTTTGTGTTTTAGTGACTTGCATTGTGATTCACTGCATGTGCACGTGCATGTTCCATGCACATTGTTGCATGTTTGTTCTTATCACTGGCTCTAGTACCATCTGTACAGGCAAGTGCTTCTTCTTCTTCAAAGGGCTTGGTAAGGAGGCATCTCTGTTATTATTGTGTTTAACTTACAAATGTTTCATAATATTTCAATTCCTGCTTACAGAGACAGCATGTTGAGTATAATAAGTTTGGGTTATCTGTCATAAGTGTTGATGTTGGTTGCCATGTGAACAAGTATACATACTGGTGTAAAGGCTCCATAGTCATGTAACAATATTTTTAGCTTCTGCTATTTGCAGAGAGTTTGCAAATACCAGACCCAAGTACATAAGCTTTTACAATGATAGGATGTTTTGACGTAACCGTGGAGGTTGTGAAACAAAAGTGGGAAGATTTCGGGTTCACACAGTGGTGAGTTTGGAGATGACTGTCTTCTGGGTTGTTACACTGCATAGTCTGGTGGAGGTTGCTGATGTTTCAAAGGTGCTCGCTGCCTCCATCATCAGGGTGATGATTGCCCTGATGATGGATGTCCTTGTGGACAGGAAGTATTTCACATGTTCCAGTGTGTTCAGCAACAACTTTGTCACTGCTAGTTCTCTGGCATTATTCATTCATCTCATATTCTTTGTTTTTGTGTACCAGGTCTGAAACAAGGAATATAAATCATAATAAAAAGATCCTCAAAGGGGGAGAGATGAGAAATGCATATAAAATGTTAGCTGACAAATGACAAGACCACTTTTGGAGATCGGTGTGTGTTAGTGGATAATATTCAGTTAGTTTTGGATGAGGTCTATTGGCAGAGTTTCGTGGACATACTAATGAACGTTTGGGTTTCAAAGCTGAGAGACTGTCAACATTCAAAGTTAGAAACAGCACCATGGAACTTGGTATGTTGGTTGAAAAGACCAGTAGAGTGATGAGTAATATAGGATCATCAAATTCAGTGTCAGATCTGAGAGTGCAACCACTGTGAAAATCTGCAATCCTGATTAATTTGGACATTGTAGCACTGATCACAAATATGTATTCAGCCTCCTTCACTAGAAAGTTAGACTGTAGAGTGCCCTGACATGAAGAATAATATCTCTCATACTTCACATAATGACCTGACATGCTTTGTTTTCAATTCCATATCTTAAATATTTTACGTCAGTGATGGGCCATTACACTGGTAAGTGCTTTATTTTATTTCAGATACAACTTCTTTTAATGTACAAATAATTAGTTTACAAACTTGAAATGGCATTTTAAGTCCAGCAAAGCATCGTGAAATAAAGGACCAAAAATTTCTGTCTCCAAGGACTGAAGTTACAATTTAAGAATTCAAGTTGCTACAGCAGTTTTTTAATTATATGTGATTGACCTCTAACTACTTGAAATATCATAATCTTGCATAGCAATAAATGCACAACTTTTTTAACACTGTAAATACAAGGTTTATATTAATAATGCACATTTAAATTAAATTGACCCGTGAACTGTGATTTGTGCATAAGTACATTTATTTGACTTTATAACACTTCATGTACCATGTATTGTGGCCGTGCCATAGCTCATAAGTTAGAACTAATTGGTTTCTCGCTCCAGATTCCTTTGTTCAGTTCTGCAGTAGTCTGTGTGGGACTTGTGATGAACAAAGTGGCATTGGGTCAAGTTTTTCTCAAGCCATTTAAGTTTTCCCTTACCAGTTATCATTCCAGTAATGCTTCCTATTCACTGTTACTGCCTCTGGGTGTGCAGTCATTGAACTATGCATTACATGACAACTGCTGTCCTTGGTTGCAAAACCACCTGGACTCATTACTAACTGCTAATGCTATTGGATTTGGGAGCATAATTTTTCATATAAATATAGTACTTCATTACTTCATCAGTTTGATAGCACAGAAATCTTGGCATATTGTGGAACAACTAGTTGCTCTAAGACTTGGGCAGAATAATATAGCATTAGACACCTGATTTCAGAACTTCCAGAATCGGAATTTTTGCATTTTATTAGTAGTGTTGTTAGAAAAACAGCATTCTGGCATTTAGAGTAAGTAAATCTACTTACACTTAACACTTTCCTTGTACCATTTACTAATCTGTATAGTGTTTGGTGGTAACAGTCTAGCTTATTCAGGTTTTTAAATTTTATTTTCTATGATTTTAGGAGCATCAAAAGGGTTGAAACTGTTGATAACTTAAAATGTTGCTTTTAGGTCACCAAATTAGATCACATGGTTATTTTAATCTGATGTGGGTTTCAGAATTTGCCATTATCATCTATTGTTATATGCTTTATAACACACTAACCTCCTTGCAGTATTTTCCTTCTTTGTCATTTGTGTTCCATGGCACTGTAGAATTCATACTGTATTTTAAATATGATTTACAATTACTAACCAGTTTACAAATGATGGTGCTTTCTTCCTATCTTCTCATAATACTAAGGAGATATTTTATAAACTGATCCTACTCTCTGCAGTCATGTTGTAAAATTTCCATGAAGATGAATAACAATTCCATATAATGAATATTTATATTTAACTGTTTAGTGGGAAATCACAGTAATAAATGAGCTTAAAATATGAACGATTAGACAAAAATAAACAATGTTGCCTAGAATTTTATACTGGAACTTGCTTCACTCTTTATTGTTGTTCTGTCATGACTTATTTTCCAGTATGTTCAACAAGAAGACAGTTATACCACATTCTCCCTTATTAGATGCAACAAAGTATTATAAATTTGTTAGGCTTTTATATTGTGCATCTTACCTCATACACCAAGACATTCTTGTCTCTTACTTTATATGTTATAATAGACTTACATTATACATTCAAACATTTAAGTAGTGTTATTGAATTTTTAGGTTAATATTATCTGTGATTGGAAAAATGTTGTTTCCAGAATGCTAGGTTTTTATATTAATGTATCAGTGTGGACTGCAAACATATCAAGCTCTAAAAGTGATTATACTGCCTTTGAAATGTTGGAATTAATGATATGATATTACAGATTCATGCTTAAGTTGGATTGTCCTTGAATTGCTAATCCATATTGAGACTGAGTCATCTCCCAAGTCTTTTATTGTCAAGTCTAGTGCTACCGTATAACCAGTATACGGTGATTTCCAGTATGTATCACAGCACTTGTGGCACTGGCAGATTTCTGTGTCCAAGATAAACCTAATGTATGGGAAATTAAATGTTTTATGTTTTAGTTCTATCTCTAAAACACACATAAATTACAGGTAATGGAAAACTAGCTTCCAGGCTTTGTCCAGATTGGATTGTGGCAGGTCTAGCAGAACCTGTTTTATTGGCTCAGACAGTGCTTGGGCAGGGACTGTTACAGAGTAATGCAGTTCTATTGGTTGCTGAAACATGCTTGGCTTGTATACTGTAAGATTTGGACACTTATGATACGATGCCTTACAAATTTTTTAGCCACCAGCCACCAGTGAGTCTCGAACAGATGGACGAAACACAGGAGCTGAGCGCAAAGGACCAGGCTCCTTTCGTGCGACTTGTCCTGGCATTGTGGTTTGCCATCATCTCACACTCAGACCTTGTGTGTTACTTCATGGTGTTCCTGTATCAAACAAAATCAGCAACCATCTTGTCTCTACCACTGCCACTTATGGTGTTTTTGTGGGGAACACTTACAATTCCAAGACCCACTAAAACCTTCTGGGTGACCATGATTGCTTACACTGAGGTATGTGCAGCGAAAATTGTAAACCAAAGGGGAAGAGATGGTTATGATGTGATGTTTCATATGACTTCTAATGGGAGCTTTAATTTTATGAAGTAATGTATAGTTATTACTACATTCAAATCATGTTTAATTTCGGTCTAAATTGAACAAGAAGGTATAAATACATTTTAATTACATCTGTAACATTTTTGTACAATGTTACAGGAGGCTGGATAAAACTACATAAAGAGGAGCTTTATAATTCATATTATTCAGAAAATATTAGGTTCATCAAATCAAAAAGGATGAGATTTGCAGGGCGTATAGATGGGAGATATTTGTACAGTATTTTATTCTGAAATCCTGAAGGGAAGAGACCGCTTGAGAGACGTAGGCATTGGCAGAAGGATAACAATAATAAAATGAGTCTAAAACAAGTAGGATATGGCATGGATAAATGTGTCTCAGGGTAGGGTCAACTGGTGGGCTCTTGTGGGCACACCGTTGGGTCCTACAGAAGGTATGGAATTGGCTAGATGGGAGTCTGTCCTCTACACTACTCCATGGAGTTGACTGTTTAAATTGAAAAGTATGTAATTAAAAATTACAGCCATTGATCTTTATTGTCCATGCATGTTAGCTTATGTGCATATTCTTTTTTGTTACAATGTAGGAGAGAAATATATTGCATTGGCTTAATTAAAATCGAGTATGTAAAAAGGACTAGAGTTTTTCTTGAATACTAAACACATATATGTTAAAAATGAAACAACTATCTCATAACTTGATGGTGTATTACATTCAGTGTTGCTGTTTTTCTGCACATCTTCGATCTTTAATATTGTAAAACAAGACCATTACAGAAGATTTCTGTCTTCTGGGTTGTTGCACTGTGTAGTCTGGTCGATGTTTACCAACGTTTCAGAGGTCATACTGCCTCCGTCATCAGGGCGATGAATATGCCAATAGGGTGGGTGGGGCTCCTATAAACCTAGCCCCACCCACCCACCCTATTGACATATTCATCGCCTGATGACGGAGGCAGTATGACCTCTGAAACATTGGTAAACATCGACCAGACTACACAGCGCAACAACCCAGAAGACAGAAATCTTCATACTCACCACTGTGAAAACCTCAAGTCTTACAATACCATTACATTTTGGGAGCTGCTGGCTCTGCTCCTGTCTTCACATGAAAATACCTATTCTGGTAGGCCTGATATAAGGGGCTAATCTCAGTCCCTGGAATAGGTATTTTCACCTGAAGGCGGGAGCAGAGCCGGCTCCCTAAATATAATGGTCTTGTTTTTGGTAAATTTAATGATGGATGAAGAAGAGAAAAACAGCAATATTGAATGTAACTCCTTGCTACTATAATCCAGGTGTTCAATAATGCTAATGCCAGATTTCACTATTGGACACAATATTTAGTCACATTCAGCTACCTCCCATACTCAGTGCATCACATTAGCAAACCATTAACTGCTAACCCCAGAATTAGTCTTGCTGGCAGCCCTGTGGTACAGGGATTTAAATCGCATGTTCCCTTCGTTAAAGGTTAACTTCCCATCTCATCTGGTTTCTAAATGGTGGCATTCTGAGATGTTTCAGTACCAAAATATGGTATGCACTTCTTGTCTCCTCCATTCATGCCACATTCAAATTTGATACAGCTCTCTAATGTTGAATATTATGATTGCTCTGATCCAGTGTAGGTATCTTGCAGATAAGTATACGGCATAATTGTACAGTTGTTTCCAGATAAGTTCAATTGCTCAGCAAGTAATTAACAATAGAATATAGCTGCTTCTGTTACCAAGATGATCAGTGGTAATTGGGTCTGTGCAGGTCATTGTTATTGTGAAATGGATGTTCCAATTTGAGTTCCTGCCATGGAATGGGACTGAAGTAATTGAGAAGAACCCATTCTTCCCTCCCAGAATCATTGGAATTGAGAGCAAACCAAACTACGCCACATATGACTTGTTCTTACTTCTCATCATATTCTTTCACAGGTAACAGTGAAGTGATGGTTTATTAGCCCTAACTGCTGTACATAATATACAGCAGGCAGGCAGTTTTATCAGCTAGTTTATGAATAATTTATTTTATTGCTACAAATTACATTAGTCAAAACAACTTTAATTAATACAAAATAATTCCTTATTTTTTTAAATTTCAGCGTCCTTAGTATTTATATACTATCTTAAAGATGTTATTAGTAGTCATGATATAGTGGATAATGCTTGTCCTTTGTGCTCAAGATGTCCAGATTTTAATCACGACCTGGTTGCCCCCACGGAGACTTTTTGAACTTTTGTCAGTCACACCACGCAGAAGCTACATAGTCTCTGGATTCTTAGAAACCCTCAACCTTTGTTCTTCCGTTAGTATTAAAGATTTGAGTTTGATAGCCTTACAAAACTATCGGAAAAATTATAGTTTTATATGTCCACATAACTGAATGTTACTTTAAATATCCCAGATTATAAATGAATATGGTTTAAGACAATAATTTCTATGTCTCAAGTCATTATTACTTATCATCATTTTACTGTTCATTTGAAGATTGCTTCTGACTTGTCCACAAGTCTGTGTTTAAATTTCTTACTGGGAGAATGTCTGTTTTGACATAAGTTACTCTGAGGTTTTATATCTCCACACAGAAATGCTGAAATTATGCCTTTCCATTTCATCATCTATAAGCATCTTTCCAAAAACCATATGACACATTCAGCTTATAATGTGTTATTAAAATTGAAAGATTATATCGTAATAAACTGTTTATTGCAGATATATGTTGAAATCCCTTGGTCTGTGGAAAACAACATATGAAGACCCTGTAATGTTCAAAGAAAAGGAACAGAAGTTCCGTTTAGATCCTGAAGGAGACTCAGTAGGTCTACATCGGGTGGATGAAGAAGACACTTTAACAGCAGATGCTGATCCACCAGTCGGCAAGGAGCTGGCTATCCTGAAACATGGAGGAAGCAGGTTATCATATTCAGCACCTGGTCTAGGCAACTCTGGATCATCATCACAGCTTGGACGAAGTTCTGGTTTGCGTCGCCGCTCATCAGCTGGCAATGTATCAGATCAGGTGAGATATTCTGATAGAATTGGTTCATATGCACATGATCATTTCTTTTCCCATGTTTGGCAACGCCCATTTGGGTGTTCCAGTGCTAGTGAGAGTAGTGACCCACTAACTCTGCACAATTTATACTCAATCCTGATTTGACTGCCATAGCCATCTAGCAGTGAAACAGGAGACTTGGGTGAGAAATGGCTGCTGATGTTTTGCTGACAAAACATCTTGTATCATGCTCGTAAGGTTGTTTTGCATTCTGTAAATCTATGACATGGGACCTCCGGGTTTACTTCCCCTCCAAAGGAAGTTGTGCTATGGATTTTTATCACCCTTAAAATTCCATCGACCTTTGCCAGGTTTGAACCCGCGAACCTGGGGTCCAGTGGCGAGCACGCTAGCCACTAGTCCACCGAGGGCGACATATGCACATGATGTTGCTGTGCATTAAATAATGAAAAAATGTCCAGCTGAATAAACATATTCTCCAGTTATGTTCGTTGCTGAGATGGCTGTGTTCTGGATTGTAGCACCATGTAATCTGCTAGAATTTTACAAACATTGTAGGGGTTCTTGTTGCCTCCATCATCAGGGCAGTAATCACCCTGATGATGGAGGCAACAAAAACCTCTGAAACGTTTGTAAACTTCTGCCATACTACATGGTGCTACAACTCAGAAGACAGCCATTTTCATACTCCACTGCTTCCCAAACTTTTTCCTTTATTACCCAAAACCACTTCTCATAAAGTCCTTTTTACCCAATGAAGGTAAAACACTAACTGCACAGAAAACGTATATGACAAGTGAAGAGAGATCGGTAAAAAATGTGAAGCAAACAATAAGTTTGATGCAATGTCTTTATTTTAAACATCTCTAAACATTTTAGCAGCCACAAAAAATTTGATAATTATTCACCATGAATATTTCATCACCCAGGTCCCAGCTAATGAGTATAATGCTACTGCTCCATCTTATTTACTAGTTCCACAAAATTTGGAGCAATTTTAGACAGAGCACACCTCACATAGTTTAGGGTTCAGCAGACAGTTTCATTTTGTGCTCTTTATGAAGGCAAGAGTGGAAAATTCTACTTCACACACGTAGGTGCTCGGAAACAGCAATAATTGCATCACGGCCTCCCCAGCTACCACAGGATATTCATCGTGAATTGTTAACCAGGAAGACTCCAAATGGTCCCTTTTTTCTTCAAATAACATTATGCACTGACTTCTTGACCTAAGCTCCATCATTTGCTCTGCAAAACCATTAACACCATCGGGGATTTCAGTCAAGTCACACAGAAATGGGTGTGTCGTTACCCAAAGAAAAATCACTTTTACCCATTTTTGGGTAATTTACCCAGGTTTGGGAAGCACTGTCATACTCACTGCCATGAGAACCTGAAATTCAACCTACTCTTTTTGTTAGTTTGCATACGAGGTGCGATCTGAAAGTTTCCAGACTGCGTCAATAGAGGGCGAACCGGATGTAGTACGAGCTTCTGCCGCTAGGGGGTGCGGCCTACATTCATAGTGAATCAGTGGCATCATCGAATTAGCATTTGTTTCTTAGTTACGGGCGTTTTGGTAGTGCTTTACACCGACCCTCCTGCTATTTCGGAATGGCGTGTACATCAAATTTTGCCAAAGACTCGCCAAAACGGCTACGGAAACCTATGAAATGCTAAAGCAAGCATTTGGGAGTCCGCAATGGGTCGTGCACAAACTTTTGTGTGGCATTCACGTTTTAAAAATGGCCGAACCTCTGTCGATGATGACGAGCGTTCTGGACGACCATCTTTGAGCACAACGCCCGAAAATGTTACGAAGATTCGGCAGGCCATTCACGAAGATCGACGTCATACCATCAACGACTTGTGCGACATTGTTGGGATAGGTTATGGGACCTGTCAGCTGATTCTAAAGGAAGAACTCCACATGCGACGCATCCTGTCTGAGGACCAGAAGCAGAATCGACTTCTCGTTTGTCAGGAGCTCAAAGATCTTGCAAGAACCGACCCCAACTTCCTTTCTAAGCTCCGTGTGACTTCTTCCTCTTCCCAAAGATGAAAATTCAGCTAAACGGAAGGAGATTTGAGACGACAGAAGAGATTCAGGCAGAATCGCAGATGGTGCTTGACAGGCTGACAAAGAAAGATTTCCAGGGATGCTTCCAGGCTTGGCAGCGGCGCTGGGATCGTTGTGTTCACTCCCAGGGGAACTACTTCGAGGGTGATGGATGAATTTAATACCTGAGATAAGTTTACGGGTTTTTATACGCGCAGTCTTGAAACTTTCTGATCGCACCTCGTACCTCGTAGGTCTTGATACCCATTTACTGCAGATACAAATCTGCTGTTGCAGGGTTTATCATGTTGTTGATATCACTTCCACAGCAGCACAAACTGCTTTTTCATTAAATGGTTGACCAAATACATTTTTTGAATGAAAGTTGTAAGTCTTAATGAAATTTGAAGACTGTCATAAACCAATATAAGCAGATCTGGTCTAGTTCCTTTTCATTTACAGTGCTGATGTTATACAAGCCCATATGTGTATTCACTGTGAGATTTCAGGTTCTAATGATAGTAAATATATAGATGATTATCTGCTGGAATTTTGTACCATGTAGTTTGGCAGAAGTTTATCAGTGTTTCAAAAATACTTGGTTTCCTCATTGTGGAGGCAGCAAGCACCTCTGAAACATTGGTAAACTTCTACCAGACTACATTGCACATCATACATCTATGTATGCAATCTTGTATGATGTGCATAACATGATTGCATATAGGACTATGCCTGTCTGTCTCATCTCAAGAAGTACTGGTTGCATTTTGATGAAATAGAATGTGAATGTTATGCTAATGGAGGCCATCCAAACTCCATATTTCTTAATTTTCTACAATCTGTGATAACATGCTAAACTTGTGAGATGGGAACAACTATGGTGCCAATTAATATGGCATGGTGAAATGATGTATGGTAATATATCATTTAAACAGAATTAAGTTCCCTCCTCTCTTTCTCTCTCATATATGTATGTAGGCTGTGCAACAATAATGTGAGGGTTTATGTGAAAATTTTTGGTTTTCAATTTGACTGCAATAACCATTAAACAATTGGAGATAGATATGTGAAACTTTGTATAGGGATAGACCACAAACACATCTACATATTGCTTGTGAATTGTTGATCTTAAATTAGAAGTGACAATCATGGAAATAATTCAAAGTACTGAATTATCATCAACAAATTTGACATTCATTCAAACACTACATCAACATACATTTGGCCGTATAGACAGGAGCATTGAGAATGGCAAGGTGCAAAGAGTGCTTGTGTAAACTGTGTGTAGTCTTGTATAGATTGTATATTTCCAGTCTTCTTAACCTCCCTTTTAATCTGCAGGTGGTGACACAGGGAGGCCGACGTCTCAGTGCCTACAAGACAAGTGTAGATCAGTCTGATGCAGGAGATCATACCAGGTCCGCAGGTGAAGAACTAAGTACCTCCAACCTAATTGTGGTTCGCACTGATAAGGAAGACGTTAGTGATCACATCCCTGGCTTCCTGGTATTGGCGTAAGTACATCAAAGTCTTTTATTTCGGTGTTTGCAAGCTTCAGCTGTTGTTTTCAGTCTTCGTTAGGTTAATTCAAGCTGCTGAGAAGGTAAGAATAATAAGTACCTCAAAATTGATTAAAGACTCAGGTTACAAGCCACTTCAGGTGGCTGAATGGCGAATAAACCACGTCTTCTGCCAACGTTTCCATTAAGTGCAAGCACTTGACCTCTACTGCCAGTTCCTATTGGTCAGTGTGAAACAAAGCAACAGACAGGCCACCAGCAACACTATGCTACTACCTGCCATCCACCACCAGTTCCAATCAGCAAGCATACTACAAAAGACCAGATTTGTTACACAGCAGCCTTGAGGATGAGAGCAGAGATTGCTGTCAAAACGTTGGCAGAAGATATGGTTTATTCACCATTCAGCCACCTGACGCAGCTTGTAAACCGAGAGTCTTGCCAACTTTAATCGCTTACATATAATTTAATGTGACAGAACTTCAGAATTTGATACACTTTAAAAGTTGAATTAACTTGAACATACAGTGCTGCATTTTGCACATTTCAAGGTACATGTAATATGTCCGAGGACCAATGAATGGAAGCTTGCCTCTGAATTGAGGAGCAGGTTGATATGCTGGTAACAGAATGAGATTCAAGATGCATTCAGTCCTAATACAGTTGGGCTAATGGCTGTCCTGACTTGAGGTTTTTCTCAGTGTTTCTAGGTAATTGCATATGCTGCATCACTGTTGAATAAAAGTACTACACTTCAGAGACTATCTCTGCCGTTGTCATCGGGGAAAGAATTGGAGTGACTATCAGATATGGACAGTATAGTTGTATGTTTGTCTATCAGAGCCATCTTCTTGGCCATGAGCTAGCCAGTGAAAGATCAGGGACAATCAGTTGATCACTTGTATCTAAAGATACACATCATTGTGTGCCTTTTGATAAGTTTGTGTCATATAGTTTGGATAGTAGAAACATGAAATATGTTCAGAGTTCAGTATTGAAACCACCTGGAAGACTGAGCAGTATGTAGGAGGATATCATTTAGATGGGCCTCGGGGCATTATGCTGTGAGGAAGGAAGGTGGATTGAACTGTCTCACATAGCATCATGTCCAATGATGGACTTTGACATATGTGGAGTTGAACTTTCAGATTCTACCTCCAGAGAGTTAATGAGCTATCACAAAACTGAAGACCATTTTTACATTATGTATAAAATTCTGTTCATAAATTTATCCCTTCATGTTATAAAAGTAAAAGAAATAAAGATAGAAAGAGAAAAGAGTGTGTATAACCATTATACCTGTAAATTTATTTTCAGCCCAAGACGATATTGTGACTCAGTGAAGGGTTTTTTTAGTCACTTGCTTTCTAGAGCCCAGCGAGTCACTGCTGATGTGTATGCTCTGATGTTTCTCTGTGACTTCTTCAACTTCATGGTTGTCATCTTTGGCTTTGCATCATTTGGGGTGAGTTAGTATGTGTACATATTTTTCTTCTTTCAAATAACAACAGTAATTAAACTTTTCATATTAGTCAGCCACATCTTAGAGTTTGAGAAGTATTAATACATTTTCATCATCTTATAACTTCTGTGTAAGATTTGAGGTTCTCACAGCGGTGAGTATGAAGATTTCTGTCTTCTGGGTTGTTGCGCTGTGTAGTCTGGTCGATGTTAACCAACGTTTCAGAGGTCATACTGCCTCCATCATCAGGGCGATGACGGAGGCAGTATGACATCTGAAACATTGGTTAACATCGACCAAACTACACAGCGCAACAACCCAGCAGACAGAAATCTTTATAACGTCTGGTTGGTGAATCTTCTTCCATTTATAAAAAGTAACATGTTTTCCAGGAGCTATGCATTTGTATGCATCCTTTACACGAAGTGCATAAGATGAGGAATTTTTGTTTGCGGTTTGTCCATCCGCCCACGTGTTCAGCCTCCAAAATTACTCAACAGATTTTAATTAATTTTGATATTGGGTGTGTAGTGTATTAAAAATTTACAATACAAATTTCATTTTGGTCTGAATCATTTCAGTGTAACCACTTCTTTACATGAAACTTGAGTTAAACCTACCATTGGACCCTGTCCTGAGCCAGTTAACTCCAATCCACAATTTCACACCATATTTCTCCAAGATTAGTTTTAAAATTATCCTCCCATTTAAGCCTAGGTCTCCAAGTGATGGCTTCCCTGAAGTTTTATGATCAAAATTTCCCCCATGTGTGCAACACATCTTAGCCATCTCAAGCTCATTAATTTAATCACCCTAACAATATTATATGAAGAGCATTATATAATTTTCTCCAGTTTTTCTCTACTTTACTTAGGTCCAAATGTTCTCCTTACTTCTTTATATATGATAAACTTTGGTTATGTATGGATGCTTAGGAAAAATTTTGAATGTCTTTATGAGTCCGAGGTTTCAACCCATTGGAATAATGTTGATAGTAAAACTACTGTTGGCTTCTAGTCTGACCTGGGAGAAGGAGGAGTGTCTGCTTATCTGGAAGAAAACAAGGTGCCAATTCCATTCCTCATTATGCTGATCCTGCAGTTTGCACTGATTGTGGTGGACCGCGCATTGTACTTGCGCAAATACATTCTCGGGAAGATCGTGTTCCAGTTCTTGCTCGTAGTTGGAGTCCACATATGGATGTTCTTCATTCTGCCTCTAGTCACTGACAAGTAAGTTTATTTTATAACCAGAAACTTCAAAGAATATACAATCCTAAATTAATGTAAGGAAATAACTAAGTATAGAAGAAAGTGACAGATTTATTAAAACGAAACAAATATAATTGTATGTGCAACATATTGAAAGCAAACTTATGGAATACACTTATATATGAATCTTATATTTGGTTAACTTTTGTCTGCACAGAAAGTGATACGAGGTGCGATCGAAAGGTTTCCAGACTGCGCGTATAAAAACCTGTACACTTATCTCAGGTATTAAATTCATCCATCTCCCTCGAAGTAGTTCCCCTGGGAGTGAACACAACGATTCCAGCGCCGCTGCCAAGCCTGGAAGCATCCCTGGAAATCTTTCTTTGTCAGCCTGTCAAGCACCATCTGCGATTCTGCCTGAATCTCTTCTGTCGTCTCAAATCTCCTTCCGTTTAGCTGAATTTTCATCTTTGGGAAGAGGAAGAAGTCACACGGAGCTTAGAAAAGAAGTTGGGGTCAGTTCTTGCAAGATCTTTGAGCTCCTGACAAACGAGAAGTCGATTCTGCTTCTGGTCCTCAGACAGGATGCGTCGCATGTGGAGTTCTTCCTTTAGAATCAGCTGACAGGTCCCATAACCTATCCCAACAATGTCGCACAAGTCGTTGATGGTATGACGTCGATCTTCGTGAATGGCCTGCCGAATCTTCGTAACATTTTCGGGCGTTGTGCTCAAAGATGGTCGTCCAGAACGCTCGTCATCATCGACAGAGGTTCTGCCATTTTTAAAACGTGAATGCCACACAAAAGTTTGTGCACGACCCATTGCGGACTCCCAAATGCTTGCTTTAGCGTTTCATAGGTTTCCGTAGCCGTTTTGGCGAGTCTTTGGCAAAATTTGATGTACACGCCATTCCGAAATAGCAGGAGGGTCGGTGTAAAGCACTACCAAAACGCCCGTAACTAAGAAACAAATGCTAATTCAATGATGCCGGCTGGCACACTGATTCACTATGAATGTAGGCCGCACCCCCTAACGGCAGAAGCTCGTACTACATCCGGTTCGCCCTCTATTGACACAGTCTGTAAACTTTCCGATCACACCTCGTATATGTACACATCAGAACATTTATATAAGGTGTTCTATCTTATTTCTCTCATAATGTTAGTAATGTAGCAGAAACAGGAAATACAGACCAGAATAGAACCAGAAACATCACCTTAACCTCATGGCTGCTTGAGAGAGAGTCCTTGTCCCAACTTTTTCAGTCCAAAGAACAACCCAAGACCCCCTCCAATCCTGCCCATTTTTCTCCACACACATACATGCCTGTTATTGATCAGAAATGAAAGGAAAATATGCCACTTAAAGAACCCACTAGTTCCATAGGCCCTCACCCAGTCAGAGGTTGCCATCATAGACATCCCTCAACAGAAGAGCGAAATGCATCAATTCAGCGTGATAACCCATCTTTCTTTTATTTTGAATCTTAATATTAGTAAACTCCCAGACAATAATGGATGATTGATTTACATATCATCCAAAATTTTGTACCCATTTGTGATGTTTTTTTTATTGAGTAGGCACTGTATAAGTGCAGAATGGCATTTAGTTCCAATCAGGGATTGAGAGTACTTAGGTGCTGGTGTGTAGTATGTAGTGAAGTTGGAAAACATGATTTCCATGATCTACCAGAGCATGGAATTATCTTGCACAAGGATCAGAGTCCTTGTGTTCAGGTGGTGAAAGGTTATTGTTTTTTGTTCAAAAGGTGAAGAAATTTCAGGATCAGTTGAAATCTGTCGCAAGAAAACACCAGAGAGTGTATAGTGAATTTCTAATCCAGTATGAGAAAATTGTGAGTCTTCAGATTATCCCCATTTCCAAAAGAATAGCAACAAAAGGCTTTATTTCATTTATGCTTATTGGCTGTCACAGCTATCCTCTTGCACTAGGTGATAATTGATATGATCTCAGAAAGTGAATTGCATTTCTATTAGTTTCTGCCAAGGTCAGGCTCTGCAGTTGCAGAGTAGAAAACAAACGAATTATAAGAAATATAAGAGGGGGGTGAGTATGTCAGAAGCAAGATGTTTCAAGAAATGCTGAAAAGGGTTGATGAACAATAACATTGATAATGATTATTTCCATAACTGTGATTGTTATCAATTGCATCAGTATCTGGATCATTTTCATGTATTGTTCACTGTCACTAACATGTGGTCTGTTTCTTCTACTAACATATGACTACCATCACTATTAGAATGAGAAACACATGATGTTAGTGTCATTTCTAGTGCCTGTTCACCATCTGATTCATTTTCACTAGTAATTGCATTCACAAAATCTGCCAATTCGTCATCTTTCATGTGTTCTTTCCTCTGGTAGATTCCATATTGCCAGATGCATTGCCTTCTTTGAGTTGCAACTTTATGAATTTATCACTGTCAGTACTTTGGGCCCAACTAGCAGACAACCGCATATCATGGTCTGGCACTAGGAGGGTAATACAAGTTATATTTTATATTTGTCCCTCATTTCAAATGCATATCAGCTGAGTGTAATGAATCAAACTATTTTACTAATGCTGGCGGCTTCATTGCAGGCAATTCAATGCAGAGCTTCCACCGCAGATGTGGTACATGGTCAAGTGCTTCTATCTGCTCCTTTCAGCATATCAGATAAGAAGTGGTTACCCCACTCGCATTCTTGGAAATGTTCTATGTAAACGGTACAATATTCTAAACATGGTCATGTTTAAAGGGTAAGTAGTTATTGTAACCTAAGGAAGTTACATGAACTTAATTTATTTTCTTTAACCATTCTTTATGTCTGTCCCCATCATATTATTATGATATGATGTTAAATCTTTATAGCCAATGAAGGAACTGAAAATATGGTATAGGTCTATAGCCTTCTTACTAATTATATTTAGATTGAATCACAGGTTTTAAACTTTTTAATACTGTACATTTTGTGATACAGTGAAACCTCGATGCATCGTTTTTGGCGGGGGTGGGAAATAAAAATGATGAATACAGGAAAACGATAGTTGCGGGAACGCATTAAAATTTTTAAAAAACTGTATGTTTCTCTTTCAAAGTTACTTCTTTTTACCAAAAAAGTCTTTAATGGACAACTGGTTTGTCGAAACTTTACGTTTTAGGCCAAACAGAGCCCTTTCCACTTTCAAAGTGTTTTCCTCATCACATTCATTAATATTATGCGCATAAAAGAACGACTTCACTTTTACCAATGCTTCGGCAAAACTCGGCACAGAAATACTATTACATTAACATTATGCGTCTTTCGGTATTAATTTATCTCAAAACCCAGCATTTTAAATTCTAAAAACATCGCGTAAATTTCGTTCTAATTTCTCAGAAACAATCATTGCGGGAAAGTTGTGGGCCGGGACTAAGATTTTTGAACGATCGATGCGATAAAACGATAGTTCGAGGAACGATAGAAGCGGGAAAATGTAACATTATTTTATATGCGATGTATCCGGGACCGAACAAAATGTATGATGCATCCGGGAAAACGATAGTTCGGGGAACGATGGATAGAGGTTTCACTGTATATGTACTAAAAAAATTGGAAGAAAATATTATTTGCACTCTGAAGAAGTTTTAGTATCTGCTTCATTATCATCCTTCCAAATAGACCAATTTGACATATCATGATATTAAGGAGCAAATATTTTTTTTAGAACAACTTCTTCCTCTGTGTCAGTATTCTACAATTTTGTGTTGCATGAGGGCAAGGATTCTGAAAGGCTGGTTTTTTCAGACTTCTGTTGTATTGTTATACAAAACCTGTTATTGGTGAAGTTCATAAATTACATTTCAGCTGTTCTTGTTTTTATCTTCTTATAGGCCATGATTTACTACCGTGTGTTAATGTCTGCCAGATAAATGTTTTATAGATATAAACTCTTGTTTATCTTGAAACTATTAATGGTTTGAAAATCCATTCTCTGTTTAAAATTTATTATATGTATCAGGATAACTCAGTCAGTTACAGTGACTTTTTGTGGGTTTTATGGATGGGATTTGCTTACCAAAAGGACAGAGTTTCTTCTCTTTGCTATCATTTCCAGGCCAGCTATTGTGTTCGTCCAGTCTCCTGTCTGATGCATGTGGGAGTGCTCTTTCACTGGTGAAAAAGAGGCCATAGCATGAAGCTGGCCACTTACATCTTTTTAGTACTGATATTAATATATAATACTATACCCCCACTCCTTCAGACAACTTTCTGATATTGTACTTTTTATTAATGCTGTTATAGATTAATACATATTAATTTCCAGTATACAAATATATGGTTATCCTGTGATTAAAGTCATGTCAACTAGTGGCCATGACATTAATTTAGTGACACGTTCAAACATTACAGTGAGTGTACTTGGTTTTTAACTTGATATTTGACAGGCCTGTCGAGTGAGACAAGCATTGTTATTACAGGTTCATGGCTGTACCATTCTTATTCGAGCTGCGTGCACTTATGGATTGGATGTGGACTGACACATCAATGACAGTTTCGGACTGGCTGAAGATGGAGGACATCTTTGCAAACATATTTCAGCTCAAGTGTTCAAGACGTATGGAAACTGAGTATCCACAACCTCGTGGAGAGAAGAAAAAACCTTTAATCAAGTACCTGTTGGGTGGTGCTGGCCTTTTTGTTATCATTGCTGTCATCTGGTTCCCATTAGTTATATTTGCGCTTGGCAGCACTGTTGGTCAACCAAACCTGCCTTATGATGTCACAGTTACAATGGATATTGGTAACTATCAGCCTATCTATAAAATGTCAGCACAGAATAACACTGTCAACACTATTGACAGGTAAGTGGGAGACAGCTAGTTTGTGATTTATATTTGTGATTCAGCCCTAGAAACGGTAGTATGTACAGTGAAACCTCGATGCATCATTTTTGGTGGGGGTGGGAAATAAAAACAATGAATGCGGGAAAGCATTTAAAATTTAAAAAAAACTTTGTTTCTCTTTCAAAGTTACTTCTTTTTACCAAAAAAGTCTTTAATGTACAACTGGTTTGTCAAAACTTATGTTTTAAGCCAAACAGAGCCCTTTCCACGTTAAAAATGTTTTCCTCGTCACGTTCACTAATATTATGCACTTCACTTTTGCCAATGCAGCATGTGCTTCAGCAAAACTCGGCACAGCTTCCTCACGACTCCCACCCCCTTCACGAACAATAACAGGAAGAATGGAAATACAGTGAAACCTCGATGCATCATTTTTGGCGGGGGTGGGAAATAAAAACGATGAATACGGGAAAACGATAGTTGCGGGAAAGCATTAAAAATTTTAAGAAACTGAATGTTTCTCTTTCAAAGTTACTTCTTCTTACCAAAAAAGTCTTTAATGGACAACTGGTTTGTCGAAACTTTACGTTTTAGGCCAAACAGAGCCCTTTCCACTTTCAAAATGTTTTCCTCATCACATTCACTAATATTATGCGCATCACTTTTACCAATGCTTCGGCAAAACTCGGCACAGAAATACTATTACATTAACATTATGCGTCTTTCGGTATTAATTTATCTCAAAACCCAGCATTTTAAATTCTAAAAACATCGCGTAAATTTCGTTCTAATTTCTCAGAAACAATCATTGCGGGAAAATTGTGGGCCGGGGCTAAGATTTTTGAACGATCGATGCGATAAAACGATAGTTCGAGGAACGATAGAAGCGGGAAAATGTAACATTATTTTATATGGGATGTATCCGGGACCGAACAAAACGGACGATGCATCCGGGAAAACGATAGTTTGGGGAACGATGGATAGAGGTTTCACTGTAGTAAAATTACATGAATTGGCAGTTGCCCAATCCTCAGCTGCATTTGTTACTCAGATTGACATAGGAATGACATTAAATCAAATGTCAGCAGTATTGCAACAAAACAACACAAATTTGAATGACATATTTAGATTATTTGCATTTACTGGGACATGATGATCTCTTATTCTGTTCTTATCACATCTATATCATATGTTTCTTTTTTCTGGTATTGAACCGTATTTCTCTGATGAAGATAGAATACCATGCATCTTCCATGGTTTGGATCTGATATTAAATTTTGTATTCACAGAACCAGTTGCAATTCTCACCAGTTAACTTATTTTTTATTATAATGGTATTGTATAAGACACTATGTTTTTTGTTTTATTTCAGAATGAGTGAACAGTCTTGGAATAAAATGCAGAATGCGTACTTAAAAAATAAAGCTGCTTTAACTTTCTTGTCCAACTATGATCACACAGACATTGCTGTGATTAGAATGAGTAATTCTTCAAGTATGGTATGGAGTATCTCTCAGCCAGACAGAGACTACCTCATTGCAGATCTCCAATCCAGTAAGTAATGTGGGGCCAAGTACCTTACCAAATAAGTTAGTTAACGATTAATGCCCCCAGTGTCCATATATAACATGTGCTGGTCTCCTATCATTTTTGATTAGTTGACAACCCTTGACACTCTCATTTTTCCTCTTTGGATGGATTCTGTACCTGGAACTCTACCATTTTCTAATAAAAGTTTCTTACTTTATTTGTGGAGCTTAAGTCCACATTTGCTGTTATATGTCCTTTCTGCTATACAGCTCATGGTGAACTCTTTTACTGATCACCTGCAACTAGTCGTGTTTACTAGCAGCATCATGAAAAGGTTTCATTTGAACAACCTCCAGAGTTTCAAGAGTATACTGAATTTAGTTAATGTTGTATAATATTTCTCATAAAATTGAGTCATAGGCTTTCTTGAAGTATGTAAATAATCAATATACTAACACATATAATTATAAGGAATTAACTTTTCTGCCCTTCCAGGCAAACAGATTGCGATAAGGTTCATGTGGCATGTGTCACGATTGAACCCTAATCCAAAGACTACAGGGGAGGCTAGAGACTACCATGTTTATGAACTGGAGGCTGAGGTGGATGGTAAACCGAGCCCACAAAGAGATAATCTCATTAAGATGTTGAATGGGACACATGTTACAGCATTGATTCCTAATATTTTCCCAAAATTCCTGAAGATTTCAAATCGTGGAATGGCTACTCCAGTTACACAACTCATGGAACGAATTGGTAAGCCATGGCTTTATTTACATACCCTATAAGAAATGATTTTGTAACTAAAAATTGCTGCATTGCATTGTGACAACTTTAATGCAAATGGACATTAATATGAAGTGTTCTGTGTGAAGCCAAAGAATGAACCTGTCTTTGATGAAGTACACTACTCTTACTGGAAATGTACTCTGAGTTCACTTGTCTCAGTAGTTTTCATTATTATTGAACACAATAACATCTTCTTTCCCAGCATTACTTAAGTGTTTAGTACTTAGTTGTTTATTATATGTACAGCTTGTTAATTTAATTTCCTGCTATTTTGTATCTTTATCCCTTTCATCAGTTGGCTAAATAGACTTACCATTTTATTTTGTTGGGGTCCACGTGCATTTTCTTAGAAGGATATAAGGACAAAAGAGGGAATGAAAGCATACAGATGGGACTAGTTGGTTAAGTATGGTAGAGCACCGATTATCAATGGTAATTGGGAGTAGCAGGGCCTGGAAACTTGAAAAACACAGTCAATGCAAATTGTATATTATTAGAATTATCATCATTCATGCAAGCAAAATAGGAACTTAAATATTTGTACATAGAAACATACATATCCATATTGAAAAACATATAAAAATACTAAGCATTCTTTCTTAAAGTAATTTTATCAGAAAGTCTGTAATTTTTATATGATTTTTCTGTTGGCCTATTTTGGCTCTTATTTTATGTACCCACAAATTTGTGAATTGATGTCATCTTGATTTTTCATTGAGTAAAGTAATGTCTCAACAGCTGTGAAGGCTTCTTTGCAACTTTCTTCACAAAATCAGAATTTGAGACCACGGTTAATCCACTCCACAGATAATTTGGCCTCAGATAATCAGCATTATACTGTGTTTATTTTTCTGTCACTGTTTTTATGCTGTCTCCTTTGTCATGTTTGTTTATCTTATTACAGCTTCTCCTCTTGACACTACATTTAGAAACCTTAGCCTACAGTATAGTGGAGATAATGGATCTGACAGCCAGAGTTGGTGGTCCCTCAAAGAAACATGTGATGATAAGAATTATGAAAATTTTTTGAAGGAAATAGATGATGATCACTGTAACAAACTGGTTATATACACATTTAATGATAAATCCTTCCCCAAAACTCTGAGCTTCATTTCTGGAGAAGGGTAAGTTGCATTTATTAATCTATGCTTTCCAAGTTTTTTCAGTTGTCTTAAATATAGTACATTCAATCCAGCTTAAAAATTGAAACTGTTCATTCTGATATTTGAAGTAGAATTTGTTCATCACCACCCAGAAACTATAATTAAGTTTTTAATATATCCATCTGTACAGCTTGTTTTCTTTCTTTCTTCTTTCCTTCCTTCCCACACACACACAACAGTACTACATGTTTTGGTCTTCATGTGGCATGGAAGGGTTTTATTGAACTATGTGCAGCTTCAACACTAGCAGATCATAAGTTGCACACATTTCTGTAAAGCCTTTAAATGTCACCTGAAGATGGCCTGTGTTAGACCGAAAATTGTAATAGTAGTGTGAGGAAGAACAAGATACCAAATAAAGCTGATATTATTTATATTTTTAATTTATTATTGTTATTCGGGTAAGGAAGCCAAGACTCTAAGAGTTGTAGCACTATTGATGATGATGATTGTTATTCATTTAGTGTTCAAAAGATATAATTGTATTTCTTCTTTTCTCCTTATTCTTCTTCCTTGAGTTGTGTCAATTTTACATGGATCACCTCCTTTCATAATGTAGGATTGTGTACTTTATTTCCAGTTTTATCATGAGTTGTGGTGGTTGACTTGGCTATCAGCTCAAGGCCTGCTGCTTTCCAGATGATTATGCCATTTATTATTGGTAGCAATGATTTTTCCCCTTTTTTTCATCATACATTTCTGTTATATATGAACTATCTGAACTGTAGGAATAAATTATGTCTCGCAATTAAAAAGTAACTGAACTTCAAATGTTGTTCATAATAAAGCATTTAACCATTCTTCTAATTTAGTAGTACAGCCAGGTTCCAGCCTTGACCACCCCAGTGATGCTCCTCCATTTCTCTCTATCCTTGGCCATTCCTTTCCAAATGCCTACTCCACACACTAGCCATCTTTTTGAAGGTTGTCCTACTCTTCAAGTGCCATGAAATTTAGTAAAAGTTAACATTCTACAGGGATGGCTTTTGTTAGCCCTGAAGAGGTGTCCCAGCAATCTTACTTTTCTGGCTTTTCTCTCTCTGATGATATCAGGTTCACCAAATAACTGATAAAATTCATGTTGTACCCGATTCTCCATTTTCCATTCTCACAAGTTGGGCCATGTATTTACTCTAAAACCTTCCTTTCAAAGGTTGCAACGTTATCTTCGTTATGTCTATTAATGGCCCAGGTGTCACATCCATATAGCAGTACAGATCTTATTAAAGTTGTATATAGTTTGCTTTTAGTCTTTGTGCTGTTGTAATGTGATCCCTCCCATTATAGCATCTATCGGCCATCAGCAACTTATGGTTGATTTCAGTATCCAGATTATTATTATCAGAGATCATAGTTTGTAAATATTTGAATTCTGTTACTCTCTCAAATCTGTAGTTCCCAAAGTTCTGACTGCTAAAGTTTAACTGGGGTTAATATATTTAGAGAAAAATTTTCAACCCTACTTAATTGAAGTTAATAGGGAAGCTGTTGAAAGTGTATTGCTTCTAAAACAGTATTTATTGAAGATCAGACAAGAGTGATTCATGTGATCTTACTGTAAAAGAAAATAAGAATGCAGATTCACAGTTTAATGTTGCAAGATTTAACCAAATTTTAATGTATGAAGAATATTATACAGGTTTATTATCATGTTAATGGCTTGAATTACTTGTAATCCATATTGTCTATAGGATTTGATTATACCATGCAACAACTAATTAAGCATTTTATTGTTGGATTGCAACTTGCATAACTTTAATGTAACATAAACAACACAAGATATCTAGGACTTCTGTTTTCTGTCTTCTGTTTGATAGGAAAACTTTGCAGTTCTGCCCAGCAATTGTTTCTTGTTTTACCTTGATTTTATAGGAATTACTCTTAGAAGAACTTTCTTTTCAGTCACAACCTTTATATTTTTGAGATTTTAATGTTTTAAGTTTCAGATATATCTCTGTTTGTTTATCTTAGAATCATAGGTTTATACGTCGGCCTGGTCCTTCTGTTTTCTAAAGTCATCCGAAGCTTCATGACTGGTATGTTGGCGGAGATCATGTTTACAGAGTTGCCAAATGTGGATCGTATCCTGCAGGTAACTGTATTACAAAATATTTGCTACATAAATACATGTTCTGAGAAATTAATGTTGCCTTGTTAATTGTATTGTCAGAATCATCGGTATGTACACAACGATGGTTTTGATCGTCAGTAATATTGTGCGTGGGTACTTCACTGGAATCTTCAATACCATCATGTATGATGACATGCCCAATGTTGATCGGGTACTCCAGGTAAGGTTCACATTGATCTGTGAACAAGCACTGTACAGTTTAGCCAGCACTGTACAGCATGGTGACAACTCTTCATTCATGCAGCATGCCAAACAGTACAGCATGGCCAACATCATCTTCAGTGCAGCATGGCCAACAACTCTTCAGAAATATGTGTTTGTCTTGGCTGTTTTGGTTGAGTTATGTCTTGAATATACAACACTTCACCACCTATACCTTATGATTTCTTTATTTACAAGTTTTTTAAGATGTGTACAGACATCGACGCTTCAGGTCTACATAAATGTGCACAGCTGTGAATATGAATGATGTTTGAACTGTGAATATATTCATTACTTATGTAATCAGCTTGGAACCTTAAGTTATTTGGCTAATGGAAAATGAAAGAATCCTTCCAGAAGTAAGCTCTGCGGTCTGCTATGCATGCGATGGATATGCTAATATGAGGTCTTCATGTGTGCTTGTGAAACAACAGATGATGCAGAAGATCCTCTGGAAAATGCTACATGAATACACAAGACATAAAAGATCACAGAACATTTCAACACTGAACAACATAAGACTGTAAACTTGTGACTTTACAGCTGTAGTAATGCTTTGATATTTAACACAAGTGTACAAGAAATGTCTTAGAGTTATGTGTATTTACACATTATTTGCACAAAATGCATAAAGAGGAGATTGTGTCTGTGTGTCAAGTTTCATCTTGAAAACTAGTCTGTACAGTGTGCTGAAATTTTGTATTCTATCATCTACACTAAAAGTTGTGAATTTAATTGTGTTTTGTGTTAGTTTGATGCACTGTTACTTTTCAAGAAGCTCAAATAAATCTTGTAATTTTTCTCAAAAGCAGCTCACTGAATAGCATTTGATTCATGACATAAAGTATATTAAGATATATTATTTAAACTTTTTAATGGTCATAAAATATGTGCAATATGATTAGTTTCAAAACAGTAACTTTTCATCTACAGCAAATGATGATCAAGGAAAATTATGTGTGAATAATTGTGAAGAATACACTTAGGAAGTTTATGTACTCTTGTTTAAATATCAGGTAAACTTCCACTTTGTGTCTCAGTATTTGTACTGTTTATTTTTTTCAACTTCCAGTTTGTATTTAACACTTTCACTGTTATGGATAGAACACTTCTGTTACATGAAAGTATTCAGCCAAATACACAGTGTGTCACAACTTTTTTCTGAAAAAATAAATAGCAAAAAACGTTTAACTTTTGCAACATGAGATTCATCAAAACAGTGCTAAAAATTACAAAAACATAACACCACATTTCTGTTTCAAAGACTAGTTGGTTAGTGATGTTTAGGAAAGCAGTTGCTATTTATTTTTAGAATCAGTAAATGTGCTATGTGAGCAAGATGTCAAGTTATTGAACTCTAAAGCAAGTAGGACATAGTGCACTTTAAAAAATTAAAAAACTTTATAGGCTTATACATGCAATTGACAATTGAATGAATAATGGTTGACACACACCAACAGTGAAAGGGTTAACAGTCTCATTCTGATGACTGCATTGGCAGCAGAGGTATTCTTTTCAACTTTTCCCTTTGTCTTATTAGTGGTGAAAGTACACAAACCCATGACGTGTGTGGAGGTCTGTAAAGTATTTATTTCATTTTATGATTCTGCATAAGTTGCTAAAGTTATGTAGAGCGCATTTGTTGTGACAGAGCAAAATTTAAAATCTTTTAATGTTTCTCTCTCTCTCCTTTTTTTATCCCCCCCCCCCCCCCTCCCAGTACGTGACAAAATTTCTATCGTGGGACACTGTGTATCTTCAGATTTCACAAGAAGTCATTGGCCTCTGAAACATGTAGCCATTAGTCCTCCCAAGACAGTTGGTATAAAGAAATCTTCTGCTGTCATTTTAAGCTTTGTTTATTTGTGTTCAAAGTAGAATAGAACAGTATCACTCTGTTAAACTCTTGAATTATTTTGGGAAGTAGACCACACATTGGTGTTGGAGACAATAAATATTTATTATTAATTGTGATTTTTTGTTAGTCTATGAGATGATTTAAAATATATGAAACTGTTATTTTACTTGATGGTTTTGTGTGAGTATGAAATGTGGTCACTCACTGAGGGGAAACACAGATTGAAGGTGTTTAAGAACAAAATGTTGATCAGAATATTTTTAAAATTACATACTGAAGAGTGGTAGTGAAATATATACCTGAATAGGCACAAAATGTATTAATTTTTAGCACTCTTAAATAGCATTGGCTCACCAACATATACCATATTGGTCTGCTTTCCAAACAAAAGTATTTCTTCACATATGACTGGTGTACAGGTAGAGAATTAGTAGATAATGCTTTCTCCTTCTAAAACGTTATGTCTGTGAGCAAGTTTTAGACTGATCCCAGATTGTATATAATGTAACATCACATATGGATTATGGTAAAATTTCCATTGGTTCTTATATAGAAGCATTGTCAAAGATTCCTGACTTCAGATGTTTAGTCTTATCCAAAATTATCATTAACCTTTATTATCCATGTGTTGTGGCTTACATATGATTCAGCAGTCAATGTGTTCCACTAGTATACTGCTTAACCGTTACCCCAGAAGATAAATTCCAGTTGACAGCCCTATAAGTACAGGGGTTTAAATTCCCTATCCCTGTATAATGAAGGTTCAGAAATTTGCATTTTAATACTATAAAAACAGTAGACTTGTTTCAGTTTTGAACTGTCCTCCTTAATGCACAGCTCATGTTAAATGTATTTGAAAAAATTTGTTATGTGAATGAATATTTATTCACTCATTCATAATGCTAGAGTGCTTCTCTTCTGAACATGTGACTCAACATAATAACTAAGTTCAAAATATAGGTGAACCTTATTGTGAGGTCAGCAACAACTATGACTAGACTGAACTTATACATTCCAACTGTAGTAAACCTATCTAGCTAGCCTTGGCACAAATCATTTGCACCGTAGTTCTCACATCAGTGAAAATGTCAGTGTTGGTCTTCAACCCTGAAGATGGAGGCTGTATGATCCTCCAAAACACTGATGCCAATCTAAACTTCCACATAGTTGTACTACCTAGAAGACCAGCATCAACATATGTGCAGTGTGTTTTAAAGTAGAATATTTAGAGTATGGCTAGTTACATGAGTGGTCCATTGAGTGAATTTTGACAGAAGGATAAATTGGCAAAATGGTGCAGGTTCTTGTTTCCTAATCTGATGCATAATAGACTTGATGAAACAAATACTAAAAACACTCACATTTAGCATTATATGAACATGAGGCATTGTAGGTTTAAAAAATAATTAAGATTTGTTTTGTTACAGTTTTTTCTCTGGAATTGCAGTTTTTTTACAAAATTCTTAATACAAGACCAGTGTGCAAGTAATCTGATGATTGGGCTGCTATCCATGTTTCTGAACAAGTCTCTTCCTCTCCCCTCCCCTCTCTGTTTATAATTTTCTTATAGCTGATTTCCCAGTGTTTTAAAAGCCTCAGAAACTGAAATTATTATTGGTTCATGTGCCCTTTTTATATATATTTGGAATACACCTCTACTTACTTAGATTGCATATCTGCCAGACAATAGATATGCCTGCTACACATGACATGGTCCTATGACGAATGTCCGTATTTGTGATTGGGATACCAATTTTAAAACTTTTATACTTAGATATTTCAAATATTAAAATGAGGCAGGCTATAACACCTTTCATAATTACATTGTAAAAATGTCTTTTAAGTTTAAATATTAGGAAATATGTTTGGGGTTGGAACAAGCCAAATAAATAACGTAATCCATGATAGTGATTTCAATTTCTCTGTTAGAAATCCCCTTCACAAATTGTGCTTTTTGGGCTATTCTGGCTCCTAATATAATTCCAGTTTTAGAGATGATTGATGAATTAATTTTGTCACTTCAAAAAATAACTATGAAATTTTCTCATTTTAAAATGTGTAAATTGTGACTATAAAAACAGCATATCTTGTTTCTGCATCGCACCCATGGACATTCTGGGTTTTATAGATTGCAATTCATAAGTAGTCTATGAATATGAAATTTCTCCATTCTTAAGTATTCCAACCATTCAGGTGGCTGGAACTTGGCAATGCAATTAGCAGAACTGTGTCCCTTTGATCATCATAAGTAATCCCAATAAGTGTATCAGCAAATAAAAATATTCCTGTATTGAAATAAACCTTAATCCAAACACTCTTAGTAAGTGACAAGTGTGAGACAGGATGGCTGTTGAATGTCTTGTAAATAGCAAGTTGTATCTAGTGTTATAGGCTCTGTTCAAATCATGACAGTTCTTCTGGTTGATGCAATGCCACAAATATTTGAGAATTAAAATAACCTGTGCAGACTAAGTATAAAGGAAATTTTAAAGGTTCATTAATGAATTTTGCAGTGTTTGTGATGGATAGTGCTGTTAGAGTAAATGTAATTAGATGGCCGTGCACAAATTAGATGATAAATCACAAGATACTGCAAAGTTTCATTTTATTAAACCAGAAGATATCATGAAAATGTATATACTAATTAATGAAATCAGGCTTGATGGTAACTGGAAGTCTGCAACTCAGAACTACAAATTAAATCATGTAACTGTGCTGGAACTGGGGATAAATCTGTTAGTTGCTTTAGGAATGTGAATGAAATTATAATCATTACACTACTACTACTGCTACACAAGGTTGATGTAGAACAGGGAAAATGTTTGGCAGCTGTGCCTAGCCATGACCCTTCCACTATAGTTAAGTTGTGTTAGTACCAATCGTCATGTTGGTTGCTATTTTAACTACTCATTTAGATTCAACAGTGAGTGAAGATTATCCTGATGAATTAATGGTGTTGAGAAGGGGAAGTGTGAATATTCACTTGCGACTTAGTGCTGTCAAAAATCCCCGTTATATAGAAATGAATAAGGTTACACTTAAGCATCAGGTACTTTTATATAAATTTTATGTGAAGTTAATAAACTGGGCACCAAAACATCATGTATTAACAGAAGGAGAGTTGGATGATATCAGAGCTCATGTTGAGCATTCATCTCATAAGCTTCTTAATGACTTTCCACAAAAAATGGGAGTATGAAGGGTCTATGAGAATTGCTGCAAAATCATTCAAATTGTGGCCTTAAAAAACCAGTTGTGCATTATTTCCATCTATGTGATCAGTAGCCAGACTTACTTTTTGTTACCAGTATCTTTAGTCATCTTTTGCATTCGTCAGATACTAGAGAAAAATAGGAGTTCAGTTGGACTGTACATCAATTATTTATAGATTTCAAAAAAGCCTATGACTGTGTGAATAGAAAAGTGCTATATAATATTCTTATTGAATTTGGTATACCAAAGAAGCTAGTGAGTCTAATAAAAATGTGCTTAAATGAAACCTGAAGCAAAATTCATATAGGTAAAGATTTATCTGAGTCATTTTCTATCAAGAACATTCTAAAACAAGGAGATACTTTGTCTCCCTTGCTCTTTAACTTTGTGCTAGATTATGCCATCAGCAAAGTCCAAGATAGGCAGGAGGGTTTGCAGTTGAATGGGACACATCAGCTATTGGCATATGCTCATGTTAATTTATTGGGGGACGATATAAATACAATAAAGACAAACACAAGTTTTACTAGAGGCTAGTATACAGATGGGGCTAGAAGTAAATTCAGAAAAAACTAAGTACATGTTAGTATCTCATCAGCAGACAGGCTGGCAGAATTATCTTAGGGTGGTTAATAAATCCTTTGAAAGTGTTACAAAGTTCAAATAACAAATAACAAATCAAAATGATACTCATGAGGAAGTTAGGAGGAGACTAAATTCTGGAAATTCTTGCTACTTCTCAGTTCAAAATATTTTGTCTTCCTGTCTGATTTCTAAGAACCTGAAAATTAAAGTATACAAAATAATTTTGCCTGTTGTTTTGTATGGGTGTGAAACATGGTCTCTCACTCTGAGGGAGGAACACAGATTGCAGGTGTTTGAGAATAGGGTGTTGAGGAGGATATTTAGGCCTAGGAGAGAAGACGATGGGGTATGGAGAAAACTGCATAATGACGAGCTTAAAAATTTATACTCCTCCCCCAGTATTGTCAGGGTGATTAAGTCAAGAAGAATGAGATGGGCGGGAATGTGGCATACATGGATGGGACAAGAGGTGTGCACCGAATATTGGTTGGGAAGCCTGAGGGGAAGAGACCACTAGGGAGACCTAGATATAGATGGGAGGATAATGTCAGGCAGGATCTATGGGAGATAGGAGTTAAAGGAGACTGGATTTTGTTGGCCCAGGACAGGGTCCAGTGGAGGGCATTGGTTAATTTGGTGATGAACCTTCGGGTTCGGTAAGCCATCTAGTTAGTTAGTTAGTATCGTTAGTCAGTGTTGATATTTAAAAACTAAAGTGTCTTAAACCAATCCATACATAGTTTAACTCGGATAAACCACTCATTTGGAATTGTTTGATATATCCAGAGAACAATTATACCATGTGAGTCATAATCTGTTTGGAGTTGTGGGAAAAGTATCCAAGTCAACTGGGAACATTTTCAGTATCCTATAATTTAGGAAGCAAATTTCACTCTGTGATCTTGCTGTAATCTTAGTATCACTGCAGCTGATCAGCTACCAAAGACAGTAGCCAGTGCAATGTTCACACTATCAGAGAGGTCAGGCTCCAGCATAGCTGCCAAATAATCTTCCTGTAGTGACACATCTGATTTGTATTCAGGAAGTACTAAGTTAACATATCAGTTGTGTTACTATCCTGACAAGTTTTCTGTGGCATTCCAAAGTTTCTGCAGCCTGAAGTCAGTTTAGTACCTTGAAAGAGGCCACAACTATCTCCTTCCAAATCGATATGTACCATTCAAAATAATTATCACACTTCTGCTTTGCTAAATAACTGGAAAACAGTTCAAGTAGTATCATTAAATAACTTAAGAATCAGTCATGTCTTAACTTCTTGTGTCCCTTTTGAGAGTAGAGTGAAATAAATTATTATTGTTTGTCATCCTGCAGTTTCACGTCTGTACGTCGTGTCTCGGTCTTTATTGGACCATCAACTTTGTTCAAAGCCTCCCCACAGATCTGTTCCTGTTGCTTTTAATTCTGTTGTATTTTGAAGCAATCTTATCTTCACCTGTTTCACATGTCTGAATCATTTGTTTACTTCTTAATTTTTGTAACTTGTTAATTTTTACTTTGCTCCTTAAGTGTCCACTGATCTGAGTTTATCTTCAGTTTCAGTGCTTGAATGTTCAATAGCTACCAACACGTTTTGAACTTGGCTTCATGCCACCTGTTTTGATTATGTCACTGATTAAAATTTACACACCAACTTCCCCAGTTACCATATAGCCAAAAGATTTTAAATAATTTTGAGATTGTGTTCAAATATGTCTTAAAAATACCTTCTTCTTTTACACTATGTTCTAGGATCTCTCCTTAAACACATGTTTATGCTGACAGATTTTGCTTGTTTCATGCATTAAATTATCACAAGGATTTGGCCAATATAATGGTCCCCTTTTTTTCTCTTTTTCATAAGATGCAAGTTATAATTCATATGAAAAATTTAGTATGAAGTTCCTTAGCATTATATTATTTATTACAATGAATTTAGTGTATATTGAATTTGTTTCTGTTATGTTTCAGAGTGGGAACACTCATAAATCATGTCCAGAATGGTAGTTAATGAATTTAAATATCTTTATTCTGTTCCACAGTATATTTTGTAGATATACCTTGTCTTAAAGTAGTCCTCATTAAGTTTTAAATATACTGAAGAAAATTGAGATTTCATGCTGATGAAAGTATGTATTGTCTTTATACTGAAAATTATATGCACATGGAAGTAAAAGTATATATTTAAACAAGTGGAATGTAGTAAAAACTTTCCACAGAAATTTTGTAATGTTTTTAAAATAAACTTTGTGTCTCTGTGCACATATGTGAGCAGACTGAAACATAATGGAAACAGTGTACCAGAATGAAGGTAAGGAACAATGGAACAGGATGAACTGCTAGAGGTTTTGGTAAATTTTATAAAATAATTCCAGAACCTTTTCTTGTGCATCAAATCTCATTGCCATTTATTTTAAACTATAAACTGACTTGTTGAAATGAGTATCTAGTTTTCTGACATTGTTTTTTTGCAACTCTTAACAGCTGTGCCTGGACATATACCTAGTGCGTGAAAGTGGAGAACTAGACTTGGAGGAAGATCTGTTTGCCAAATTGGTATTCCTGTACCGCTCACCAGAAACCCTCATAAAGTGGACACGGCCACGAGAAGAGGGTGAAGGAGAGGAGGGAAATGCACAGCCCATGATTGCCCAGTAGTTCAGCCTCATGGAGCCATATGTAACGCACACATCATATTCACGTGACTGACCTGTATTCAGACAAATAGCAACAGCAATTTGTTGCTTTGTGTGGCATCATTGCTGCATTAGCAAGGATCATAGTTTCAGTCTTGTATTGTGATTGTGTGTGCTGTATCTGAGATGGCCCATGACCTGTAGTAAGTGATTGCATTCATTTGACACTGCTGTAATGCCGGCTGGTGGTTATGGATGCAACTGAAGAGACCTCTGGTAGTGATCCACAATCTGGTGATCAAGGTATCACTGCAATCAGTTGGTTAAGGTTTTCATTGCAATCTGCACGGAAATAAGTTGCTGTACTTTGAAGTAACTTTAAGTGTGAATCAGGTTTGCAGTGTTTTTTTTTTTCTTTTTACCCTCTTTTCAGTGTTTTTAGTTGTCTGGTTTATTGTATTTTCATACTGTGATATGCTGTTACAAAAATTATTTTTGCACATCATTAAGGTTGTAATATTATATGTATTTTTGTTTGCATGCAGTTCCAATTTTTGTTGTTTGAAAAGGTCATGTACTTGTTGACATCATTATTTATGAAAGTACTGGTAACATGAAGGCAATAGCTGTCATGGTTTCCAAGCATTTGAATTTTTAACTTTCAGTTTGCAATGCTTTAAGCACTTTCCTTGAAAATAATTCTATCAATTTAACATTAGTCATCCTAATCCAAAGAATAATAGTTACATGAATAAAATTAAAAGAAAAGCAAGGATTTAAATGAGAAATAATGGGGGAGGGGGTAATATAGCAGTACAGGGCTCCAGAAATACAGCTTAAAATGTGTTTGCCTGTAGTTTCACAGTATGCTTCATATGAGTATTTTTGTAGGAGGTATTTACAAAACACTAAATGTTGAGAATAGGGAATGAATGTAATATAGTCTGTAGTATGCTCTCTACACCTTAAATGTGATGATAAATAAATAATTTTATTGCAGCACTAAATAGGTTATATTTATTTTTGACCATATCTGTACATATAAATGAATTTCATTGTTAAAATAATGGACAGTTTAACATATGGCTGGAATATCTGAGAGTAGTTTGGAGATTAATGAAACAAAATCTAATGGGGTGTATTTTTTTAAATACCAGATAGTATTGTTACTATTGGTCATACATGTTGGAAGGCTAAGAGGAATGAATGTATATGATTCTGTGATTTATTTTGGTGAAATGTAACCAAACTATTATATTTTTTTATAAAGAATTGTGAAATGTGTATTCTAAACTGCAATTCTCTGATCATTCATTGCCCTCTACTAAATAATCTAAAGCAAGTACAGCAAATTGGGAAGCTACAGACTAAGTTGACAGTTAATTTGCTATAACAGATAAGTGAGCATATTTCTGTAGCCCTCCTGTGATGCATTAATTATTAAGAGTATTGGAATGAAATAAGATGTCATTTGGCCCAAAAGCACAGATATTAAGTTCTTAAGCTTGGATATAAGATAGCTATCACCATTTTCTTTAATTTTTAGTATTATTTAAATATGTTTGAGTGTTTTGGGTCATTACACACTATGACATAGTGCTTTTAGCTTTGGAAGAACTTCATCTCCATCATCTTGGTATAAACGAAAACAGGTGGCTTGAATAGATATGTATTAAGGTAAAAACGTAAAGTAGTATTTTAAGCAGGCTCTTAATGAGTCTTAAGGCAAACTGGAGAGGGCACTTCCATTGGGTATCCTTTGCTTATATTTATATTTTGTACATCTAGCTTTCCACTTCCTTGTGAACATGGAAGCAGCAAGTTTCTTCAAAAAAAATATTTTTTTTAAACAACAGGGCTGTGTACCCCAGAATACTCATAAATACATTTAAAAAGCTTAAAATAATGAACATTATATTCTAAGGCAAGTTTCTGGAAAATCTGTTTTAAAAATGGAAAAAATATAATTGTATGAAGAATGTAACAAAACCTGTCATGAAGCACAATTTTAGTTGCTCAGCCTTTTAATAAATGGTGATGCAAATACTGGCTATAACCTTAATAGCACAGATAAGAAGGTTGCTCCTCAGTGCCTTAGACTTAGTGCATATTACATTTATTTGGAGCAGTGTGTTCACTGTGTTGTGACTCAGGGTTTGTTGGTTCATTACAGCTCTTTCTTCCAGACCATTCAGAATTTTCTCTTTCCGTTCCCTCCGGTGGTACAACATTCAGACCAGCTCTGAGACCCATCAGCCTCTTTTCCAATATTGAAAGCACATTCCTTGGGATAAAGTAACCAGAGTGACCACTCCCCTCGATCTAGTGTGTAGAGTTTATTTTGAGCTTTACTTCCATATCCCTTCATTGTGTGATTCTTGCACACAAAGACAATACATATAAGAATACCTTCAGTTTCTGATAACTGTTCTTACAATGTTCTCACAGTGGCCAAAGAAAATCTATAAGACAATGTATTAACATAATACTTGTTAATTCTAGTCTCCACCTGCAGTTCATTGTCATTTTTTCTTAGTTTCAGTACTTTTGAATAAATACAGTACCCTTGCTTCAACTAATAAAATTGAAGACTTGCAATTTTTTTTATGACTTCCTCCATGCATTTGAAGTATCAATTGCTGTTATGAAGGTTTTTCAGAACCAAGTGTTGCAGTGGATTCATGTACAGATCACGAAAATGCCAAGCTGAAAGGTGATACCATAGAATCACTGGTTACAAATAATAAGTTTGAGACACTTTTATTAGAAATTTGCAAAAGGACAGAAAGATGTCATTAATAGCTTGAATAATGTCTTAGTTTGTCTAGTATCTGTAATTAATACAATGTCATTGTTCAGTCTTGGCACTTCTGCCATGTGTGGCAGTTTGAACGCAATAACATTAACTGTTGCCACATATCAAACTTAGAAGCTCTCATGAAATCTAAAAAATGTTAACACACAGTAGTTTCAGAACTAGACATGAGACATTTCTTAAATTACCATAATGGGCTGTGGCATGATTGCAGGAAATGGTGAATATTTAATTCAAAATTTCTATATCTATAACTTCTATAAAGCATGTGAGATGACAGTCTTTTAACTAAAAACTAGACATTTCCTGAATTTATTATTCTCTTCATTTAATCAAGAACTGCATCTCCGTTTGTTAAACAGGTTAATGACATGTAAGTCTCGTACATTAATATTGTTCAATGCTCTATCTTTATTCAAAAGTAGTACATAAACTTTTACAGAATATTACCAAGAATATGTATAAAAATTCAGTTTTAAGGCTCTGATAGAAATATTCAAGAATAAAACATGAAAAAATATAAGACAGTAAAACTCCATACTACAGCAAGAGCTTGCAGAGAATTAATAAAAGAACTTTTACATGTTAATATTATCCTTACAGAAAGAAAGAAAAACACACCAACCACACCTAATTCCTCAGTTCCTTTTTATGGATAAGCTGTTTCAAAATTTTTGACTTCTTATCAGTCCTCTCTGTACAAAGAAGGGACAATTCCTGAGATGTGGTATTTTACTGACTGGAAGATCTATTGAAGAAATAATGGGATCCTATTGTAGAAAATTAAACCAGCTGAGGAGACCAGAGCAATGCCCACCAACCGATCATATTGTTCCATCTACGCAGTCTCTTTCCACATTTTCAGAACAAAATTTTGGGTGCATTTCTTGATATAACATTCCTAACAGAACCAGGTGATGACTCCTAGAATGTTTAATTACAAAGGGAATGTAAAGGTTTACCTCCATCTTCACCTCTGTGGGCAACTTAATTAGGTAAAATGTCTTATTTCTTGCCAAAATTTATTAACATACAAGATATATTCTTTAACCTTTATCTTACTAGTGGTCTCTGTCTGGGAAGTAAGTTGTGTACTCAGCCCTAAACTTGCAACATTGTAAGTAGACTTGGCTACTTTTAGGGGCTGCAAATATTGAATCACTTTCTCTAGGGTTTTTACAAGGCCAGCCTGAGCTGTCAACCTGGAAACTATAAACATTGTTATTGTCAAGAGGGTTTCTTCATTTTCAGGCCCCTAATCAAAGCTTCTCACATTCCTCGGCATGATCTGTGAAAAGAATGTATATCCACTGAAGTAGGGGAGACAAATTTTTCTGTGTGGTCATTAGTTCACAACCATGGCTTCTACCATGTCAAATGAGCTTCAAAAGAACAAAGTAAAGTAACTCAGGCCTATTTATTCAATTAAGATATTAACTGCATTTTTAAAGAACTCTTATGTTTTCTCTGTTCTATTCGAATAAATATGGCTTTTATTTTGTTAATTTATCATGTTTACTTTAGATAATAAAGTTTTCCATAGAGCGTGCACAAAATTTTAAAAACCTTCAAAGAAACTCCGTAGGGCTGCTACCACCATGCCATTTAAATCCCCGTTGTTTAAAGGTTAACTATATTTGTTACAAACTGCAATATATAATAATGGATTTTGTTGGCCCTGGACAGGGTCCAGTGGAGGGCTTTGGTTAATTCGGTAATGAACCTTCCGGGTCCGTAAGCATCTACTTTGTTAGTTAGCATTATATAACGTTTATTATGTGGGTGGTTTTGGCATTTTCAACACTCCAATCTTGCGTAAGTAGCGCACAATAACAGGTGCAGCTGCCAGAGTAATGCCGATTCTCACTGGAGCCAATATCTTGTGGAAAGCGTAGGCAACAACAAAATTACTGGCTTCTGCTGCTACTTCTCCTCCTCCTATATTTGACACAAGTCCAGCCAAATCTACACCACTGCAACAAATGATATGTAATACTTTAGAACAAAGGCACGAGCATAATTAGGAACAGATCTCATTAATATATGAGTTACAGATCCCTATAAATTCATAACAGAATCACAATCCCTCATTTGTCAATGGTGGATCTCATTCATAGAGAAAAACAATGCAACTGGTTAATAATTACCTTAAGAAATATATAAAGGTTACTTCAAAAGTCATGGCAACTAATTTTTGGGGGGCAAACACGTTATATTGAAGAAAGTTCAAAATATACATGTGAAAGAGCACAATATACTCCGATTAGCGTAGTCAGATCAAGCAGGTGTGAATGGGTGTAGGTATAGTAGACAATAAAAAAGGCACATTACGGAATGACTGTTTTTTCTTTTATTCTTTAATCCTCAAAAAATTCAATTGTGATTTAAAAAAATCAATGTGAGTTAAATCAGAATTCTCACATTAATACTAGGAACCTTCAAAGTAGTCTCCAAGTGTATCAAGCACTCGCTGCCAACGATGAGGAAGATGGCGAATACCATCAGCTTCACCATCTCACGCCAAACTGTCTTCTTCGTCGTTGGCAGCGAGTATTTGATACACTCAGAGACTACTTTGAAGGTTGCTAGTCTTAATGTAAGAATTCTGATTTAACTCACATTGAATTTTTCGAGGATTAAAGAATGAAAAAAAAAGATAATTCTGTAATGTGCCTTTTTTCCTGCGTACTATACCTACACCCATCCACACCTACCTGATCTGACTACGCCAATCAGATGAGTATATCGTGCCCTTTCATATGTATATTTTGAACTTTCTTCAGTATAACATGTTTGCCCCCAAAAAATTAGTTGCCATGACTTTTGAAGTAACCCTCGTATTGTAAAACCATGCTTCTCGAAACTTCATTTAATTTTGTTATAACAATTTAACAAGAACAATCCACTCTATACTTATCAGTTCAGATCCATTTAATACCTTAAGTTTTAAACAAAAGCATATTTTCCTTAAAATTATATGACAATTTTAAATGAACATTAGGTTCTGCAAGGGACTTCCAGCATGATCACTTTGATTTAAAAAAAGTTTAAAGCAATTAAAGTAACATGGGTATCTCATTTGGAAAAGTGACTAGGTGAATGGTGGGTTTTATTCTTGGCAAGGACAGAAATTTTTCTTGTTAGCATTCCAGCTCTAGGCCTCCTAACCAATGAATACTAATGGCTCTTACTTCAGGGATAAAGCAACCAGCTGAGCTGACCAGATCTAGTGCCAAAGATTAAGACAGTGTGCTCACTCCCCATATAACTTTATGGTTTGGTGACTAATTAAACAGGAGGGACAACTTTATTTGGGTAGTATTGTAAAGATTCATTCATATATCACAAAAGAACTTTTCAGTTTAGCTCCTACCATTAATAAACTGATAATATATTTTCTAATACATACCTAGTCACTGCCAAGTAGAATCCACCTAGAGATAATAATGAAATACCAATATGGAAAATAACCACTGTCAGTCCATACTCTTTGAATGCACGTTTCAGCTTATCTTTACGTGACAATTTACTATCACCTGTGTTAGTGCTAAAAAGAGAGTTAGTTTGCATAAAAAATGACATGCCACGGCCCATAGTTTGAGATGGTGGTCGTTTCATAAAGATAACTGGAGCTGCTTGCAAGCAGTTCTCCATGCAATAAGATTTTGTCGTCAATTTCTTACAACCCAAAGTACCTGGATCATCACCTCCATCTTTTGATGCTGATTTCTGTATCAAATTCTGATAATGAGTGTTATGCATGTCTCTAGAGATGTACTTGTGACCTTGGCCCCACTGCCCGCCTGGCATGTTCAGGTATGTAGAGTGACCTTCCTTTGAGAATGGCTCTGGTACCATGGTCTGCATCACAGAGCTTAGGCTCACTGTGCCACTGCAGTCATAGCTTGCCACATGCAAGTCTAATGGATATGACTGCTGATTGTAGTTTCTTGCACAACCGTTCAAAAAATTTCCAACTGTTTTTGATAAGATGACTGGACCGGAGATGTCTCTTACTCGCTGTGGGGAGAAACAGGCCATCTCAGCAGCATTTATCTCCACCACATTTTGAGGTAATGGAAGAGGCTCTGCAGTGGGATACTGCTTTTTGGCAGAAATGTGCAGATCCTGCGACTGCTGGAATATGCCTCTTGAAAGTTTCTGTTGCTCACCTTTAAGAAAAGACAATTTATAATCCATTCACATAATAAACAAGAAGGTAATATTCTTATGATTTTCCTGTCTGTGATTACTGATTTATTTCAACATAACTTCCCAACTTCCATGATTTTACATTCTGAAACAAGATGTTTCTGAATGTGAATTGGAAAGAGTGTAAAAGAAAATGCAACTATCCCAGCATTTCCTTGGAAGGAAATAAGAAAACCACAAAAAATCTGTCAGAATTCCCAGTCTTATGGCCTGAGACTCAAAATGTGATGTAGAGGAGACAGCCAATACATTGCAACATTCGATTTTGATTTATGGAGTGTGCCAACAATCATTTACCTAGTATTGTCAGGCAATTATACCAAGGAATTTATGAACTTTCATGTTTGCAAGACATAAAAAGTAGGGGAGGAACATAGCTCCTACTCATTCTTAACCTTGATACTAGGTGGGGGTGAGTGGTTAGCAACACCCTCTGGCCACACTTTACCCCTTGGAAAGGACCATTGGAGAGGAGGCTCAGTGGGCCCCAGAGGTTAGAGGAAAAATCCTCTGCCACCAGCGGAGATCGAAACCCAGTCGTCCAGTCCATTGTCAGTCCCTCTGACTGGGCTACCTTGCAAGACATAAAAAACTACACCTTCAGTAACATGCTATTAAGATTTCCATCTTCTGGGTTGTTGCGCTGTGTAGTCTGGTCGATGTTAACCAACGTTTCAGAGGTCATACTGCCTCCGTCATCAGGGCGATGACGGAGGCAGTATGACCTCTGAAACATTGGTTAACATTGACCAGACTACACAGCGCAACAACCCAGAAGACGGAAATCTTCATACTCACCGCTGTGAAAACCTCAAATCCTACAACATGCTATTACTGTGTGATCTCTTGCTACATCTCCCCCCTTTCCTCTTTATGGCATTAGCCCTGGAAACCAGACGACCTTGATAAACTACATTTGGGCACAAAAAAGGCATACCAGTCATATGTAATTTAAACAATTTTACACAACATTAATATAACATATTCTTACCCGAAAACTTTCCTGCAGAACTGTTAACAAACACTCTGCAACACAATGACGGGCAACACTTCCTAGAATGTCTCAACAGTTGTCTTCTGCCAACACTAAACTGTAACTGCATTGCCATCATTCACTTTACTTGATGAAAAGTTTTAAAAAACATAAAACCGTACTCAATGAGTTTATCTATTTGGCATTGCTATTATGACGTTATATCATGAATTATTCACATTCAGGAAGGTGTAATCTATACCTCCAGGCGGCTATTGTAAATTGACACGTCGGCTACAACCAAGGTGTTATTTCTGACAGTGCTACATGTACAAACTGTGAAGAGATAACAAAACGGTCTGCGCCAATGAATATGTGTGGCGTGAATCATAATTCCTTCTAATTTTTATTTCTGCGTTCTCTGGCCTAGCCTCTAGTTTCAGTTTATATTGTAATAATCATTCTTCTTTCGGCCGGAAAGGACAAAATTGGTACAAGAAATTGATGACAGAACCAAACTTGACTAACGTCTACCGTGAAGAAGGTCCCTCCGAAATGTTGATCATCACGTAGAAGCCTACACTATGTTCGCTGACCTGTTTCTCACAACCCTTGTAACTTTGAAATGAAACTATGCATGGATTGTAGTGGTCGTGTATATACAGTTCTGCAAACACAAGAAAAATTATTTTTGTTGCAGGAGATTCTGAAAGAAATGTTTGGTTACGCCAACAACATACGCGTTTTCCTCTGAATAAACTCCATTTCATCTTCGAGGTATTGTAACTGCAGTGTTACTATACAAAATTATAACAGCACAGAATAGGGCCCGAGCATGGTCGTCCGTCCTGATAGTTAACTATGATCGTGTCTGTTTTTGCGATTTCGACGTAAGGGCGAGCTGCTATTGTAGAGTTTAGTAACGTAGTTGTTTTGAGTGTGTGTAAATAATCCGCAGTTAAAATTATTTGTTAGAAAGTAAATTTCGTACATAATTTTTTATCTGCTTAACGACAAAGCTTCCAATATTAAGACCCTTGAGAAATTATTAAAGATCACCAAGTGTCCGATTTGTCACCATATACAAAATTTTAACAATTTTGTGTTTGCTGGTTGTGCATGATACACCTGTAGGATTAAAAGGAATTTCAACATTCCGGTTTTCTTGCCCGGTTACCAGCTATAAAGACAGTCTTGCTTGGTGCACCACTTTTGTGTATTGAGTTAAGCTGTAAATGTTGGAAGCAGAGATGTCTTAATCCCTCACTGTTTAATTCTAAAGCAATACTACAATGTTCTTCTGTACTGTAAGTTGTACAACAAAAGTGCTATGCTTATAGGTGAAAACGAAAGGAAATTAATTTTAGAAAAATTGTCATGATGGAGCAATTACTTTCTACCTGTTACAGTCATTAAAGTAATTTAACTGTACATTATAAACATATTTTGAAGTTGGTCAGTGAATCACAAGGTAATTTATTGTGGCTATAAGTTTTATCACCCATTTTTATCATTACATTGAATTAGATATTGTGTGAATAGATAGTTATGCAGATTTTATTTAAACAGATATAAAATATGGTCTAGTTGTAGTTACTGTAGTGAACCTTGGTTCTGCAACAATGCCACAAATTTGGTAGTTGCACTGATTGTTTCTTGTAATTGGACACCCCTGTTTTAATCGATATTCCCAAGCAGGCTTTTGTTCTGGTATATGTAAGGTTAGCATAGACCCATTTTAATGAATCTTATAATTCAAATGTAATATTCAATTACTGGGTGTAACAAAGTATAACCCACCCAAAACCCTCAAATTTGTTAAATACAGCTATTCTCCTGACCAAAAGCCATTCAGATTTTCTTATAATATATAGTGACATTGATCTCTGGTGTGTCATGGTTTAAGAACCATAAAAGCCACAAGATGTGCATTGTATTTTTCTCTTATTTGGTGCTCTGAAACTTTGTCTTTAGTTTACTATTTTACAGTTTGCTGGTGGTGCATTTTACCCCTTATTGTGCTGAAGTCGGCCTGAAAGTGTTAACACCATTTTTATTAACTGAATAAACATTCTGTAGCTTTTAACAGTTTCATTAGAAGTCCTGAATCTTAAGGACGGAGACGTAAAACCTGTTTGCATTTATGCTGGAGATCTACAGAAAACTACAAAAGCCAGTCTGTTTAAATTTATTTTCTCAAATTCCATTTTATATGCTAGAAATTAAACGAAGGCCCAAGAAGCTTCCACCTCTCCCAAACTGTGTTTAAGGTGAGTAGAAAATTCTGATTTGGATACACAAATAAATGTGTTTATTTCTGCATGTAAAGTAAAATAAGGTACTTGTTGGTTATCGGGACACAAAATGGGAGAGTCGAATATCTGGACTTGGATTGGACGGATTCATATTTATCTGAGTTCATGTGGCAGCGTACAAATGATAACAGCGATATTTTTAAAACAATTCTGAAATCTATAAGCGAATTTTGGCCTCTGGAGACAGGTTGTAACAACAATTAACATCTCATGCATATCCAAATAAAATATAATAATTTGTAATTCATTGAAATAAATTATAATAACTTTCAAGTATATGTCATTTATCCACACACATCAACCTAACCTAACCTATTTTTAAAGCAAAGTGTCCCGATAACCCACAAGTACCTAAAATAATATAATTACAGGGATATTTTTTTATTTTAAAATTAGCTTTATAATATGAAACCCTGACTGTATACCTGGCAACAAAACAAATAATCTGGGCTTAATACTTTAGCCATTGGCACATAATTTGAAGATTGCTGTCTTCTGGGTTATTGCACTGTGCAAGTACACGGCACAATAACCCTAGAAGACAGCAATCTTCAGACTGACCACTGTGAAAACCTCAAATCCGGCACATAATTTCATTGGAACTACATAAGATTCAAACACCATTATTATTAATACCTGCCAGTCACTATTGCTTTTATTATTGTAAATTATCAGTATGTAAATTACATCCTACAGAGATCCATCCATATAGGTATTAGTGAAGGGTGTGTTGGTAACATAAACTACTTTAATGTGCTATATCAACTTTTGATGCATATTTAGCACATGGTGGCAATTACTGTTTTAATTTATTGTTTTTTTATTTTATTTTATATTTTTTAATCAGCAAATGTGTCATGTAAAAGGCACACAGTTGAATTTAACCTTTTTATATACCACCTGATGATGTGTGTTGCTGACTGAAACATGTAGTGGTGAAGTAAGACACTATTAAGGAACAAGAGTTGTGTAGACAGAAAAACACCAAATTGTTGTAGTATGTTGCATAACAGAATGCGTAAAATAAAGAGAATGAAAGGACAGTTTTTGGATTGAATATTAATATAATACAAATATTATTTGTGGTAATTCCCATTTATGTGGTCTAATGAATTGGGAGAAGATGCACAAACAAAACAAATAATCCAAAATATTTTGTTCAGTGCATTCACAGAAATTTACATATTGCTTTACTTTTTTTATTTTTTACACAACTGACATTTGTTTTGAGAAACTGCTTGTAATGGTCGTTTTGCTTCTTTTTGTGAACTGTTTAGATTCAAAGCAGTATTAATTTTCCTAGCAGCTGTAATGCCATTATATATTTCAACCCTTTCTCACCCATGTAGTCTAGTAAAGTGTCATCACACTGTAGTGCCATGCTGTGACATACTTTCTCTACTTTCTCATTCCTCTTCATGCTTATCCTCCCCTCTCTTCTTCTCCATTTTGTTTCACAGCAGCATTGACAGTGTCTGTCTGTCAAGTGCTGGAAGCCCAGTTCACATGCATCACTGTTTTTGTCATTATTGATCATTATGTTCATTCCATAGCACACACTATGTTAAGAATTTTGGACTTGCTGATTTCTTCATTTGGAAAACCTTTAAAATCATCATCATCTAGATCTGGAACAAACTTTCTCCATGATCAAAACACCATTACTGGATTCACAGAAGACCATGCCTGAGATATGCCATATTTATAGCATCAACAATCCTATTTTATTGTTGTCTTCATCAGCAAGAGTTGTGAGAAGCTCAGCCTTGTAGCTTTATCTCATGGACTCAATCAGCCTGTATCTCATAATCTTTGGCATATTTTGTCGCTGATTATCCGTTCTCAACTTCATTTTAACTCGGCCTTTTGTTTTACTGTCTACCATGTTTTTATGTTTTTGTGATACTTTACTTCTGACCCACAAATGTTAACTATCACTTTTCACCTGATGCAAATACAACAAAATGAAATTGACTGCAAGACACTAATCTATCTATTCTATTATAAAAATTTGTGATTCCTCGTTGTCGTCAATAAATTACGTCATCAACAATGTCAACAGATATTTGTTTACTCGGCATTGTTGTGGAACACAACAATGCCGAGTACAACACAACAATGCAGAGCAAACAAATAACGCTTCACAACAAAGAAATCAAAAAATATCAAGCCAGTCGTATTATCACTGCTCCAGAAGCAGCACATCGCATTCTTGAATATTGACTGACAGTCGGCCTAAAACATCAGAAAAGTGAAAGAAGAAGTTATCAATTATTTGAAGTACCAACTCTAACAACTCCTGCAAGGTAAACTGATACTCATTCGATATATTACGATTACGAAAGTATCATGAAAACTGACTTTTGATCGATTTTAAGACGAAGATTTGCAGGGGTGGGGCTGGACGTAAGTAGTTGACTGAACAAGAACTGTTGGTCTCTGAACAGCGACGTAAAGAACTACAACATCAGACCTATTTAAGAAATAAGGAAAAGCGAAAGAAGACTTACATTGATAAACGTAGAAAAACCTATTCAATAAGAACAGAAGGGAAAAAAATCAGACGAAGATTTGTAAGGGTGGGGTTGGACGTAGAAAGTTGACTGACCAAGAACAATTGACCTCTGAATAGCGACGTAAAAACTTAAACATCTGACCTATCTATCAAATAAAGAAAAGCGAGGGGAAATTTACATTGATAAACGTAGAAAATCTTATTCAGCAAGAACAGAAGAGCAAAAAACAAACAAACGATGATTTGTAAGGGTGGGGTTGGACGTAGATAGATGACTGACCAAGAACAATTGGTCTCTGAACAGCGATGTAAAGAACTAAAACATCAGACGTACTTAACAAATAAAGTAAAGCGAAGGGAGACATATATTGATAAACTCAGGAATACGTATTTAACAAGAACACAAGAACAAAAAATCAGACGAAGATTTGAAAGGGTGGGGTTGGACGTAGATAGTTGACTGACCAAGAATTGTTGACCTCTGAACAGCGACGTAAAGAACTAAAACATCAGAACTATTTAACAAATAAAGAAGAGCTAAGGAAGACATACATTGATAAACGTAGAAAAACTTATTCACCAAGAGTAGAAGAGAAAAAACGAAGATATGTATGGATTGGGTTAGACGTAAAAAGTTGGCTGACCAAGAACAGTTAGCCTCTGAACAGCGAGGTAAAGAACTAAAACAACAGAACTATTTAACAAATGAAGGAAAGCGAAGTAAGACTTACATTGATAAAAATATAAAAACGTATTCAACAAAAACAGAAGGGAAAGAAATCAGACGAAAATTTGCAAGGGTGGGGTTGGACGTAGAAAGCTGACTGACCAAGAACAGTTGGCCTCTGAACAGCGATATAAAGAAGCAAAAAATCAGATTAGAGAAAGTGCTCCGAATAAGACACTAAATTAACAACCCGAAGGGGGATAGTTTAGTGTCTTACTCAAGATTTTAAAACGGATCCAACCCCCCGAAGGGGGAGTTAGTCAAGTGTTTTAACCCGCCCATTGGGGGGTGAGAGTTAGTTTAGTTTCTTACTCAAGGGTTAAAACACTTGAATGAGACATAAACTAACCCTTCCGAAGGGGGGTTAGTTTAGTGTCTTACTCAAGAATTTAAAACGCAACCAACCCCCCCGGTAGGGGGGTTCGTCAAGTATTTTAACCACCATTCGGGGGGTTGTTTAGTTTCTTGCTCAAGGTTTAAAACACTTGAATGAGACACTAAACTAACCCTTCCGAAGGGGGTTAGTTTAGTGTCTTACTCAAGAATTTAAAGTGTTTAAACCCCCCCCCATTCGGGGGGTTAGTTTAGTTTCTTACTCAGGGGTTAAAACACTTGAATGAGTCACTAAACTAATCCCCCGAAGGGGAGTTAGTTTAGCGTGTTACTTAAGATTTCAAAACGCAACTAACCCCCCCGAAGGGGGGTTGTCAAGTGTTTTAACCCCCCATTCGGGTGGGTTAGTTTAGTTTCTTACTCAAGGGCTAAAACACTTGAATGAGACACTAAACTACCCCCCCCCCGGAAGGGGAGGTTAGTTTAGTGTCTTACTAAAGATTTTAAAACGCAACTAACCCCCCGAAGGGGGGGTTGTCAAGTGTTTTAACCCCCCATTCGGGTGGGTTAGTTTAGTTTCTTACTCAAGAATTTAAAACGCAACCAACCCCCCCGGAGGGGGGGTTCGTCAAGTATTTTAAGCACCATTCGGGGGGTTGTTTAGTTTCTTACTCAAGGGTTAAAACACTTGAATGAGACACTAAACTAACCCTTCCGAAGGGGGTTAGTTTAGTGTTTTACTCAAGATTTTAAAACGCAACCAAAGCCCCCAAAGGGGGGGGGGTGTTTGTCAAGTGTTTAAACCCCCCCATTCGGGGGGTTAGTTTAGTTTCTTACTCAGGGGTTAAAACACTTGAATGAGTCACTAAACTAACCCCCCGAAGGGGAGTTAGTTTAGCGTGTTACTTAAGATTTCAAAACGCAGGGGTTGGTCAATTGTTTTAACCCTCAATTCGTGGCGGTTAGTTTAGTTTCTTACACAAGGTTGGTGGCGTTTTACAAACTTGACCAACCCTCCCTAGGAGCTCCGAAAGGAGCGCCCTGCTCTAGTATTTTATAAAGGCCAAGCATCTTTATAACCCCATCCCCACCATGACATTAGAACAAACCTCCCCACCCCATCACCAGTAAAGACCATAAAGCACTGAAGAAAAAGGTACTTATGTTTAACCATATCTTCTGTAGACCCACCCAGAGCCATCCTCTGATTCCACATAATTTCCAATTCATTAATCATACTATAATTCAATGCTGTAAAATCTGAACTCTCACACACAACCAGTCACCTGTATATTACAGTCCTGTAAGTGTGTGGGACAAACGGAACATGAAAAATGTTGCAAATTTTTTTATCTTGTTGAAGTTTTTAATTTTAATCAAGGTCTTGAGTTCAAGAACAGGGTGTCAGTAAATTTTAAATAATCTCTGTTTTGTGAAATTTCACCCTGTTTTGTATTTTTATTTTACTAGAGCAGAGCGCTCCTTTCGGAGCTCCTCGTGGGGGGTTGGTTAAGTTCTTAAAACGCAATGAACCCCCCATTCGGTGGGGTTGGTTACATTTTAAAATCTTGAGTAAGAAACTAAACCAACCCCCCCCCCCCCGAGTAAGAAACTAAACTAACCTCCCCCCCCCCCCGAATGGAGGGTTAAAACACTTGACCAACCACCCCTTCAGGGGGGTTGGTTGCATTTTAAAATCTTGAGTAAGACACTAAACTAACCCCCCCCCGAATGGAGGGTTAAAACACTTGACCAACCACCCCTTCAGGGGGGTTGGTTTCATTTTAAAATCTCGAGTAAGACATTAAACTAACCCCCCTTCAGAGGGGTTAGTTTGGTGTCTTATTCAAGTGTTTTAACCCTTGAGTAAACCAAACTAAACTAAACTAAACTACCCCCCCCCCCATTTGGGGTTAGTTTAGTGTCTTACTCAAGCCATTTGTTTACTCGGCATTGTTGTGTTGGTACAACAATGCTGAGTAAACAAATATAACGTAACATTGTTTGATGACATAATAGTTTGACTACAACGGGGAATCAGAAATTTTTATAGTAGAAGATGCATGTTACACAATTTCCAGTGAAAGTAGTGCATTATATCTGAAGTTTATTTAAGTGTATGATCTGTATCACTGTATTTAAGATTAATTGTTATAGGATTAGGTATTTTGTGAAATTAGTTCATTTTACAGCTCTGAAATTTTGTATTGTATGGGATCATTTATATGAGATATATGTGTGAACTGACTTTCACGTTTGTGTCAACTACCAGGGCCATTTATTGGATATTGGGCTAGCTTTGCTAAGCCAGTGGTCTCAAAATACATTGTGTTTTGCCACAGGTCACCATGCAGACAAAATTTGTTTCACAGCAATGTGGTGAGCTCCAATATTGGTCTGGTTTGTCCACTGTAACCAGCTTTGATGCAGGTAATACTGATAATAGTGTAAGGATTGTTTAGCTGAGTCTTTGCTTCTGCTTTGATTCTTAATTATGAATGGCAGGGTGTAACTCCTAAGTGTGGGTTGTTTCTTGAAAGCACGTTCTGCCTGTCATAGATTTACTTTAGCCATAGCCATTCATTTTCAGGGTTTCTATCAGACTTTTCAGCTTCCTTGGAAATGCTAGGGATTGGGTCCCCATTGTACTTTGTTCTCACATATTTTCGTGTCATGAATGTTGTCCCTTCCTTGTGACATGGACATGGAATCAGTTTTTAGAAGATGGGAAATTTAGAAAGTTTTCTGGGGCAGTTGCTTCCAAACAATTTATGGAGAAAGTACAGAACATTTGTGACTAATATGAAAACAGCATGTCATAAACAACAAAAAATCTAAGAGACTCCACATGATCATAGTGGTTATGCAAGGAAGTACTCTGTTCAATACAATAATAATTCAGATGATGATAAAAGTAACAGCAGGACAGAAATGTTGATTGTAGAAAAATATGTTATACAATATAATTATAAGTAAACATGAGCCGGGATAGCTCAGTCAGTATAGTGACTAGCTACGGGCTGGACGGCCGGGGTTCGATCCCCGACGGGGGCAAAGGATTTTTCCTCTAGCCTCTGCGTCCAGACCGACTCTGGGGCCCACCCAGCCTCCTCTACAATGGGTACCGGGGTCCTTTCCCGGGGGTAAAGCTGGCCGGGGCGTGATGCTGACCACTCACCCCCATCTAGTGTCGAGGTCAAGGAAGAGAGGAGCTATACCTCCACTCACCCCAAACGCCTACATGGCGTATAGTGGGACAAACTTTACTTTACTTTACATTATAAGTAAACTGTGTATTTACTTGTGTTTTATTTAATGAAATGGTCAGTATCATGGACTGTATATTATCAAGTCATAGAATAATTAATGACTTGAAAAGGATGTTCAAGAAAATGGTCATGGCCTAATTTAAAGTACTATGCTGGCATTAGCCTAGAGGGCTTGTGGAAAACCATAACAAACCTCAGGATAGCCAGTCTCTGGGCTGAAATTGTAACCTTGAACCTATCAAAAATATTGCAGGAGCCCTAACCACTTGGCCACTACATTCAGTTATATAGGAACTGTATAAAAGTGCCTTGCAGAGAAATTGAAAGAATATAGAGTAAGTAAACCAAGACGATAATAAGACACTCTTATCATATGCGTTTCGACCTCAAGATGTCATCATCAATGGCATCAGGGAAATTAATACATTTAGTCAAATGGTTCAAATTGGATTCAGAATTAAAATGAAAAGGGTATTTGACAAAATATTCGAAGTGACACTGGACTAGATGCTGTTATTCACAGGAGTAGAACTTGTACTTAGCTATTGATCCCGTGTTCGGTGGCCGTAGCTGGTCTCGGCGAGTTATAGTTGTGTCGTCTGTACCTGTGAACTCCAGAACCGTGGGTCTTATTATAGTGTTAATAGTTGTTGGTTTGCTTACTCTATATTCTAATACACTACACGGTATGCAAAGTTTTAAGAAATTGAAAGAGTTTTACAATATATAAAGATTTTGGATTAAATGTCAGTTTAAATACTGTTGTGAAATTCTCACAGATTATGTGAGAACTGTGGGAAAAATACTGATTTTGGTGTATTTGCTGGTGTGTTATGGATAATATTTCATTAAATTCATTACAATTGTTAAAAGGCCAAGAAACCGAACTACCTAGCGTTTTGCAGGTACTGAGACATTCTGTGATTAAAAGACCAATGCATTGATGTATAAATAATGACTTTGACAGTTGTCATCTTCTTGTTTCAGGAAGTACAGTTGCCATGGGTATGGCAGATAATGGCCTACCGCTGCAAGACATTAATCATTTCTCTCCAAGGAGCCTCTTGATACAGTCACTTGTTGAGCAATTATGCAAGTTACTGGCAAATACTCCAGGGCAGCAGAAGAGGCTCTATAATGGTAACAGTTACAGTTTTCACTAGGATAAATAAGAATTGTTTATCAGTCACTCTGTACATTTGTTATTGAACATCTTATGTTGACAATAGAGTACTTTGTCAGTGATGCCATTTGTTGCACTGTGATTATCTTTCCATGACATTTAGACATTTAACTCTCTTGACTCTAGTTGAAGTATCCTTATTAACCTAATAAATAATATCATACCTGCATGTAGTTGCATTGTTTGTGCTGATGGCAGAACATTGCCAGCCCTAACTTTGAATGGTAATCTTGAAAACAGTTAATGTAACACTTTTGCTGTTGAGCTGTAAGTAATGCAGTGCATGCTTGCAGCCTGTTTATACAGAACTTGCATTGTTGTAGGTTCAGATTTTGCGTAAGTGTGAGAGCCATATTGCTCCAAAATCTGAACCTGTCAGTAGATAATGTATTAAAAACAAGGCAGTTATGAGCTCTAAGTTTCACATAAAGATTTGCTTTACAAATGCATTTTGGACTAGGAGACAATGTACACAAAAGCAATTTAAAAAGTTAGGGCAAATACGAATGTTAACTCAGTAAAGTCCTGATTATCCAACCTTCAGTTAGCTGATATTCATTCCATTTTATCTTACATGCCATGTCAGAATGCTCCATTTTACCAATACTCAACTAGGCATGTAGTGGAATGAATCACACTCCTCCACCTTCTACATTTTATGTACTCTGTTGCTTCATTGAGTTGTATTTACATTGTAACTTAATAATGTTATAAATTGAGTTCATATATACCCTTCCATATTATCCAACCATCTTTCGTTCCCATTTAGGTCTGATAATCAGGACTTTAATGTATTTTCTTTCGCTTCTGAATTTTTCATGGTTCATTATATATATATATATATAAATAAGTCCATTGAAATTCTTTGGGGGATGATTTCTTTCATATATTAATCTCTCACCCTCTCTGTTTCTTTTTCTTTGTCTCCTTTATATCTTTATCTTCATCTTTCCTGTCTCACTTATTCATTTTCCATTTCTCTCATTTGTCCTTTCTACATAATTCCTCCCAACCGAACATTGCAGCTCTCCTGCATCATATTTGTGAGTTCCTGGGTTCAAATCTCAGCATGTAGATGAGCTATCCTGACAGATTTTTTGTAGACTTGCTCGGTCCTTCCAGGTAAGTCCCATGACCACTTCCTTCCACATCCTCTCAAATTCATTATTTACTGTTATCTTCTCATCCAATGTTATTTAGTCTGAAATACTGAAAAGCATTGTAACTATAAATAAAAATAAAACATTATTCATCTCCCCTTCCTTCATTTGCTTCACACATTCATAGCCTTCCCTCCTTTCCCTCATATTTCTTTTTCATCCTACATTTTAGTCTCTTCAGTCCTCCTTACTCCTCCTTGCTACAGTAACCATCTTTCTAGTTCACATATCACATCACGTTTTTGAAATCCAGCTCTCTGAATATACCTTTTTTTTAAAAAAATTTACAAATTTGAATGTAACAAGATTATACACATTCTTCATAACATAGAAATATACAATATTCATCACAAAAAACTTTTTCCATTGAAACAATAAAAGTGCTGAAGTCATTTAACTTATTATATCACATTTCATTCCCAAGTAACTTCACAAACTCAGATTAAATGGGATATGTCTACACTTTGTAATATAATATATACAATATCCGTTACACAGAACTTATTCTGTTGCAACTGTCTGCTTCAGGTTGTATTGAAACTGAACATCCTCACTGCAAATTATATTTTAGTCCTCACACAGAATATTTTGCTATTTAGCATTATTATTAACAACTTTGTATGTTAACCCTATTACGAGCAGAAGAGTTCCCATAACATGCATGCTTATTTAAATATTTCTCCTTTGAAACACAGTTTGAACTATTACAAACAAAGAAACTGGCTTTTATATTATATTGATATGCATAATTCCAGAGTTAGATGCTTAAATAATGAATCAGAATTTGATATGTGTATTTGTGTTCTCAGTTATCTGCCACAAGCTGCATCAGATGAACCTCATCGATCAGTCATACAATGTGGAGGAATTTGAGTTCATGCGCAGCCACTATCAAAGAGCTCTGTTTCATCTATTCACTGTTGCCAAATCTGTGACAGCTAACAATGAAAATGAAACTAATGTTTTGCTCCAACTTCCCAGGTAATTCATGTACTAGCTCCTGAGTTTGACCATTTATTCTTTCTTATATTGTCTTTGCTTATTTAATAAACTCGTAGTGTCCGCCACGCTAACCCTGAGTAAGTTTGTTTCAGTTTGTTAAAGAATGTCCTTTACAGAATTCATGAATACTCTCATTCACCTGCACAAATAATATATTTTTAACTAAGTAAAACATCAGTAATTAAATCCACAGACTATTTCTTTAATTTCATATCAATCACTTTTTTCTAGTCATCTTTTTCTTAAAACAGGCACAGCACAGAATCTTGTCTGCTGCACTTGCACAGACAAAAGTGCCAAAATTTTGTTGTGTTGTATGAGAGAACATTTCTGATTGAACCAAATACATTATGTTCCCTCTCAGTCTTTGTGCTTGCATTTATTGTATGCTGTTGTTCATGTTTGACTTTGGTGACATTATTTTGTGGCTATCTTTTCTTGCTTGTAAGAATGAAATATGTGAAATATTGATGAGCTATAGGAATTTTCCTCTTCCCTCATTTTATGTCCCTTGTGCCTTATTTTTATATATTAAAAAATTTCCAGTACTAGTGATCACAGTCAGTGCTTGAAATTATTCTTAGTCACACTAACACTCATAACTCTCATTAGGACACTAGTTGTTAAAAATATTACTGGGTCTGTCATCTGTAATGTTATATCCACAAGAATTTATTATTTTTATTTAATGAGTAAGTAAATGTATGCATATGATGGCAAGTCTGGCACATTCTCCACAATTAACCTTTGTAATGTCAGGATTTTGAGGGGACCAGTGATCTTGCATTGGTAAGATCTCTGGTGTCTATTTGGTTCGATGATGGCATCATCATGGAGGATTTCCAACTTGGTTGTGCAGCTGGCTGGTAATTGTGCATGTAGGAATTCCCCATCTAGAGATACCCAACCCTGTCACTTCATGCAAAGTGTCCATTATCATTGTTTTATTTCAACTAATATTGGATTAGCTCAACAAATTTTAGTAAAAATTCCCAATGTCATATTCATATTTCATAGAAATCCATTAGGGTGTTCTTGAGTTAACATACAGACAGGGCATTATTTTAATAGTTGCTGAACAAGGTTGTGAACGCTCCTGAAAATGTGAGTGTATAACTTGTGCAGTAATGAACTGTGGTAGTTGAAAGGTAGCAGTGTTCTTCCTGCTATAATGGGAAGAATGCTGAAAAACATAATGTAAGGAATGTTTAATTGATGTAAGCAAAACACATTCTGACTACAAGGACTTGTCAGTTCTTGAAAAATGCAGCTGGGAAAGGCTCAGTCACATCAGAAACAAAGAACAACTAAATTTATAGGCTTTTGGCATGGAAGAGAGTGGATGGTTAGCTTCATTCTGTTGTTACATTTCGTCCCAGAGAAATAATCCCTTGGAATATACTGATAACTGATGTTTAACTTTGCTACTAATAATAGCTTTTTATTGAGCCTAATCTTTGTAATTATGTTGTTACAGGTATAACCTTGGAATGTCAAATAAGCTATTGCCTTGTGACTATTCTCGCTATAGTACAGAGTACGAGCAGCTGGAATTTATTGCACATGGTGGTTTTGGTCGAGTGTACAAAGCCAGAAACAAACTTGATGGAGTAGAATATGCTGTCAAAAAAATCTGTCTACAGTAAGACTATACCATAATTTGTGAGCTTTATTGCTGTTCTAAACAAAATGCCTGTTCATCATCTTGATTTTTCTTAAAATCAACTGTATTCTACTGTACTGTGCTAGAATATTAACTGCTGCTTCATTAAATTCATCTTCTTTACACATTTTAATAAACAATAACAGGGCAGTATAATCTTCTTACTGGCATGTGAACATTAGTACAGTAGGAAATAAATGTGTAAGATTCGAGGTTTTCACAGTGGTGAGTATGAAGTTTCTGTCTTCTGGGTTGTTGCGCTGTGTAGTCTGGTCGATGACATCGCCCTGATGACGGAGGCAGTATGACCTCTGAAACGTTGGTAACCATCGACCAGACTATACAGCGCAACAACCCAGAAGACAGAAAGCTTCAGAAATAAATAGTTATTCTTATCATAAGAAGAAGTCATATTGGCTTCCATGTATTCATTTGTTTAAATCTGGTGATGATTTCATGAGTTCCTTAACAATGCTGTGTAACCGCAGAAGTCGTTTAGCCACAAATGGAGGGACAGAAATTCCATAAAGAACTTCATTCAGAACATGCAGTGCACCTTTCAAGACTTGACTGGGTTCCTGACAATTGTGAATCAGGCTCAACTTAACTCGTGTGTTACATACAGATACAATTGTGTTTCCAGGTACCGCAGTGTTCATGGGTTTCTACACAGTTTACGCGAAGTGAAGATGTTAGCAAAGTTGAACCACCCCAACATTGTATCCTATAAAGCTGCATGGTTGGAACCCATATCTTCCACAACAAATAGTCAATTTTCAGAAGAAGATGGTAGTGATAAGACTGACAATGCATTGCAACACACATACAGAACTGCAGCAGAGAAGTTAGTTAGAACTGCTGATTTCTAATTTAGTACAGAATAAGTAGCCATCACCAAGATAGCTGTTACATGAAAGTCGATAAACAAAATGATAATTTTCCGAAAAATTAATCAAATTATATTATTAAATTTCTCTTATTTATAGACAGTAATAACTTTTTTGTGTGTCACATGTGCCTGTAACATGTACACAGTATCCATGAGTTGTTTCTCTTTGCACAATACAGCAAACGTAAGAAAGTTTGTACAATGTAGTTCATGCCTTTTGTTTTACTCCTGGTGGTTTCATTTCAGAGTAGCATAATTGTATGTACCAAATTTGTTCCAGGAAGATTTATCACTATAGCACTGAGGATGATTCTCACAGTATTGTATTTAAAAACAGCAAATCCAGGGACAAAGAAGGACTTAGTGACAGTAGTGTGGGTGTCAGCATTGGTGAACGTCATGACAATAATAATCAAGAAACAAGTGTTAGTGACCACAGTAACAATTTGTGCATAGTCAGTCTGCAGAAGAGAACACTGCCACCTACTCATTCATACACAAATGTAGGGAGTGCTGATGATGTTTCGTCAACCACACATTCTGTAATGGAACCTGTGTGCATAGGCAAGATACCAAGTACAAAAACTTCACATGAATCTTCTACTTCATCAGATGACAGTAATGTGTTAGTGGATAAAGTTATGGTGAAGTACCAGGAAGCCAAGAAAATTGCCAATTTCTGGGAGATTGAGAATCCATATGCTCATGTAAGTTTATAGTAAGCGAAACTGTACTACAGAATAAGACATATTTGCACTTCCTTTTGGATTTCAAAAATCCTAACTGAGAAAGCCACTGCTAGATTAACCACATAAGAGAGAGATTTTTACTTAAAGTGTTACGTGCTTGTTGGCTTTTCAGCTTCTTTTCACAGTACCTATGTCATGCCCTTCATGAACAATATCATCACATCATCAAGTTATTTATTTCAAGTCATATCCTGATATTTAAGTGTTTTGATTTATGTGTTCCCGCAAACTTGCAGAACCAAATAGTTATCACATCTGTCACAACACACCACAGACCAGAGAGGAATAAAGAAAATATTTTCATATTTCCATGCTTTATACTGTTCAGGAAACCTGTACTTTTTTGCAAATGTGCTTATTTCCCTTAAGACTCAGAAAAAGATAGATTTATCCCAGTTGAACATATTATGTTGAAAAGTAGTGTTTAGATTTCTTTCTAAAATGTATTATATGTGTGTATCAGTTTATTAGCATTATTGATGTCTTGGGGTACCCCAAAATTTAATTCACTATATGTAATTGTCTAGAAGACTAATCAAAAACCTGTACATGCAGCAAAAAAGTTGAAGTGAGACTGGACTCAGGAGACACCAACAGCGTTGAGATAGGTAGAGGTGTAAGACAGGGATGCTGCTTATCACCAATTCTTTTTAACCTATACGGGGAATGGCTTGCCAAGGAAGCTCTGGAGGGAACAGGAGACTTCAAAATTGGAGGAAGAGTGATAACGACTGTAAAGCATACAGACGACTTAGTAGTATTGGCGAAGGAAGGGGAGGAATTACGAAACATGATGGACAAGTTAATGGAAACAGGTAGAGAGTATGGAATGGAAATCAACATTGAAAAATCAAAGGTAATGAGGTTAGGACCGAGAGCAGAACCATTGAACGTTGTAGTTGGAATCCAACAGCTGGAGAATGTGGAGCACTTCAAGTACTTGGGAAGCATAATCATGACGGATGCCCTATGCACCAAGGAGGTAAAAGCAAGGATAGCCATGGCCAAGGCAGCTTTCGTCAAGAAGAGGATACTTCTCACTAGCAAGTTGGACTTGGAGATGAAGAAGCTAGTGAAGTGTTACGTATGGAGTGTCACGCTGTATGGAGCAGAGACTTGGACACTCAGGAAGAAGGAACAGAAATACCTGGAGAGTTTTGAAATGTGGTGTTGGAGAAGAATAGAGAAGATCAGGTGGACGGATCGAGTGACCAACGAAGAGGTATTGAGGAGAGTCAACGAGCAAAGAAACATTCTGCAGGCGATTACACGAAGGAAAACTAACTGGCTGGGACATATTATGAGAAGGAATGGATTACTGAGTGATATCATCGAAGGCCAGGTTGAAGGAAAGCGAGGACTGGGAAGAAGACTGATACAGCTAACCGACGATCTGAAACAAGGAAAGAAGATGAAGTTCCAGGAATTAAAACGAGAAGCTGGGAATAGGGAAAATTGGAGAGCTCTTTTTGGGCAGAGCAATGGACCTGTCATAAGACAGAACACTGAATAATAATAATAATAATTTAATTTTCATTCATATAGGACAGTGTGTACTAGCACATTACATGGTGACATTCTGGCATCAGGGTGGATATAGGGCTATTATCTCTTTGCCAAAAATATTATATGTTATAAAATGTTTATAGAAATGGGACAGTGATATTAAGATGAATCTTAGGGAAATTGGTTTGAGAATGGGAACAGGATCAGACTGGCTTCAGATTGTACATAATAGTACTGGAGATTCAGGTTTTACTTCCAGAGAGTTGTTATTTCAGTCAGTATTGAATAGCAAGTGTTTCAGACTAAAGTTGTAATGAGGCAAATATGTTACACGTTTTCACATTCTGATAATACCATAAAATACTAAAAGTGAACTTCATAGAAACATAGCTGAATGTAATTCATTAACCACTCTTCCAGGTGTGTGTTTCTGTATGTGATATCTGTAAAATTAGAACCTGATTTCATATATTTAAAGCCCATTTTAGATTTTCATCTGTTAGTTGTTCTACGATGTACATCTTCATCAGCTTCACATGTTTACCTTCAGACCTTGTAAAAAAAATTACAGAGGTGAGCCTGGCCATCAACATGGGCTTGTCTTACATATATAGTTCAGTCAGTATGTGAGGAGAAAGGCATAAAATGGCATAATAAATTCCATATTATAAAAGGATAATTTTGGTATATGGTACAACAAGAGACTTAAAAATTTATATTCCTCCCCAAGTATTGTCAGGGTGATTAAGTAAAGAAGAATGAGATGGGCAGGGCATGTAGCGCACATGGATGGGCCAAGAAGTGTGCACCATGTATTGATTGGGAAGCCTGAGGGGAAGAGACCACTGGGGAGACCTAGACGTAGATGGGAGGATAATGTCAGGCAGGATCTGTGGGAGATAGGAGTTGAAGGAGACTGGATTTTGTTGGCCCAGGACAGGGTCCGGTGTGATGAACCTTCAGGCTCGTAAACCATGTAGTTAGTTAGTGCAACAAGAGCAGCTTATACGCTGGTAATACTCTACTGAGTGGTTTACATTTCTTCATGTTTGAAAGGTCCTGGAACTAATCTTGGCCTGGAGGCCAGTTATTCTGACCAAGGTTTTTCATAGTTTTCTTAGTCCTTCCAAATTCTTTCTGATTCATCATTCACTAATTATCCTATCATTTGACTCTTTATACTTTTAGCTGTTAGCAGCATCATTAAATAAGTCACATATAAAATACAAAAAGTCACTGGTACATACATAGTCAGAAAGATTTCATCTCCTTCCGTTAAGGTCTTGTCTGATGTTTATTGCAGTTTGAATCAGCCATGCTGTATGTGCAAATGCAGCTGTGTGAAAGAACATTGAGACAGTGGTTGGACATAAGAAATTCACAAGACTCTCCTGCAGTGGATGTGAAGCAGAGCATTGCCATATTCCAGCAAATTGTGAGCGGAGTATGCTACATTCACTCACAGAGCATTGTGCACCATGATATTAAAGTGAGCCAACTAAATACTCCTTTTATTGATATCTTTGTGAGACTTTAACTAACTCCATAGAACTGAGCCTTTTTAAGAAACTGATATTCACTCTGCAATTCATTAAGTTCACCACCTTTTATAAAACCTGAAGATGCGTTATGATAACCAGTGATGAACCAATAACCCTTATCCCAGGCCAGTTGAATATTATAATAATAATAATAATCTGTGCCATAACAGCCCTCTGAGAGCCAAAGCTGGCTGCTGGCCTCACATTCACATGCCTAAGCAGAGGTGGACGATCATCCAACCACATATAGGGTGGTGTGTGGTCAGCATGATGAACCCCCAGCCATTGCTAGTTTTCATGACCGGATTACACTACCCATTGTAGCTCCCCAATTTCCTCACGATGCTCGGTTGGCACCGGTCTCATACACCGGTCAAAAATCTCATGAGAAATTTCTTTCCCCGAAATTCAAACCAGCGTGCATTCCGTATCACCGGTCCGAAGCATGATGCCTCAGACCACGTGGCTACGGCGCAGGACGCCAGTTGAATATAGTCCGTACAATCACACATTATTTCTTAAAGATTCATTTTAGTGTTTTTAGCCCACGGAACTCATTTTTCACGCAAGTCTCCTGCTTCTCTGCTAGATGGCTGCGGCAGTCAAATGAGGATTGAGTATAAATTGTGCAGAGTCAGTGGGGTCACTAACTACTCTCACCAGCACCGGAATGCCCAAACGGGCATTGCCAGACACGGAGAGCAAATATATAGCCCACGGAACTGATCAAATAATTCTGATGTGGCCAGAGTGGTCGTTTCACTTCAGGTTTTCTGGCTTAAATGGTGTAAAATCTCTCCCTCATAAATAATAATATCTGACCCATTCCATCTTCCTTGTTGTGGCCTTAAAGAAATAGGGCATGAGAAGTTACTGAAATGATTGTTAGTTGACTGCTTGGAAGATATCAGAAGAATATGAATAGAGTAATTTTTAAGATGATTTTGATTACATATTTCAAAATAAAGGAAGTGTGTACCAAAATTGTATAAAAAATCTCATAAACAAATAGAAGCTAAGAAAATAAATTTGCTCAGATATTTTATTAAGATTCTTATTAGAACCTTTGGAAAATTAGTACTGTGGTAAGATGTCAATTTAAATTGAAAAGTCCAGATTCTCAGAGATCAGAGAAATGTGACTGCAACAATAAGAGTGGTGATTTACTTATTTTTTGTTAAGGGAATTGGCTGTTATTAATTTGGAGTTGGAATATAAATTGCAGTGCATTGTTTAAGACAGACCAGATCTTTGGCCCACTGACTCAGCTTTGCATCCTGACAATGCACCTTCCCACACATTTTTAGTGAAGCATTTTCTGACCAGAAAATGAATACCAGTATTGGAACATTCATTATTTACCAAATATGTGACTTCTTTATTTCCTAAAAACTAACGCGTTGGATACTGTGTATAAAGGTAGAAAGCGGGTATTTGAAAGTCAGATTGTATATCAGATATTGTATTATGTCTTTGGTGCTCAGTAAGAAGGGTTTAAGTCATAACATAGTTTTTGTTGACTAAAGAACTTCTTACTGAGCACCAGTGATGCAGTATATATGGAGCATACCTTTTAATGTTTGGATAGTTGGATTAAAGAAATTACAATGGGCAGGCCATGTAGCTTGGCTTCAGGAAAAAAGAAATGCTTACAGATTTTTCATGGAAGAAACCTCTTGGCAGGAAGAAGAAGATGATGGAGGAGGTAGATGGGAGAATAGTATTAAAATGGATTCTAGTAATATAGAATGTCATCTGGATTACCTTTGCTAATGATTGTCGCCACATGGTTTTTGATTTCAGTGATGTTAAACCTGAAGGTTCTAGTTGTGATCAATTAGTGAGCCATTCATTTGGTTACTATAGGCTCTGCCAGTGCTCACTTGACTTGCCAGCTCAGCTGTGATGATGCCATCGGTCATGTTTTTGCATCCTATTTTCCCTTACCTTTCCTTACTTTCTGCTCCATCTTTCTCCTCATTTTAGGGATGTAGGGATAAAAGAATGAAGAAAATGAACAGAAATAAATTTTAACTATTCATTGAATTTATCATGACCAGATCCACAACTGATGAAACATCACATATATCAAATCTAATATCAGTAACTTTAAATGTTATTATATTGGTCTTTGTCATGAGAAGCTGTTTGAACAAATGTAAGCTGTACCATTTCAGAACCCATACCTTCGTAAACTTCTTATAATTGTTTATATTTCTGTGCGCAAGGATTTCTTACAATTGCATGTACAGTTATTGGAAATACAGATGGCATATAGTTCTATAGATGAAAGAAAGATTAGTTTCATTATCAGCAGTCCATAATGACAAAATACCATAATTGCTTGTAAGCCACACACCCCATTTTTCAAGGAAGTAAAAAAATTTTTTTAAGAAGTTCATAATATTTCCTTCATATGCATCTGGTAGCATCTGTGTGATCAGGTTCTGTCTTATTATGGTTCAATTATTATGTGCAAAACACCTCACCAACCATCCTTTACTTGTCTTAAAATTTGTTACCTGCTTGGCTTATTTCCAGCGCTTCCATCTGACACATTTCCATTGATGCAGAGTATCCGAACTGCTGCTTCTTGCAAATAAAGCTCACTAGTTTCTCTTTGAGTCCTCAAACTTTGGTTTGGATCCTCTGAAGTTTCTTCAATTACTTGCAGTTTCCATTAGAAGATCCTTCTTCTTCCTCCAGTCTCTTATACAAGCCTCTCTGATGTCAGACCCTCTCCTGGCAGCCTGATTTCCAGTTTCCTCAGCCATTCGAACTGTCTTCAGTTTTTCACTCACTATGGAAGACCATAATCTCATAATCTTCCTACTCATTTTTCAAATGATAAGTGAAGCAGGTAATGGTCAGCCCTGCTTTTAAAGGACAAGGGACTGGTAGAGAGATTCAGTTAGGTATGCAATGACTCATACTCTCTTAAGCCATGCACCCCATTTTACAGGTAAATTATTTTCAAAAAAGTGTGTGTGGAGTACACAAGTAAATACAGTACATGCAAGAACTCTTGCTGAAATATCATAAGCTGAAAAATAGCAGATGCTTCTCTTGACTTGCATAATGTGATATGAATGTGAAAGCATTGTTACAGTAGCAGGAATATTTAATGTATTGTTAAGGTTCTCTTTGTTCTCAGTCAGAAGTTCTTTAAAAGACTCTGGATGTGCCTGTATAGGCAGCAGTTTTGTCTTTCCTTCTATGAACACAATTATTTAGGCCTACATTTTTATTATATTGTTGACATTCATCTACCACCAAAAGTATGTAGCTGCTGTTGGCAGGCCGATGGTCTGTAATACCATAATCTTATCCAGCACGGTAACATTTTTATTGTAGGGAAAGGTATGAATGATTCAGTTTTGCTGCTCTTTGGGGGCATGATCCATTATTCTAAAATGAGATCACTAGTTTTTGAAAGCTTGCTGTGCTCTGTCTTCAGACAAGGACTAGGTATTTTGACTTCAAGACAGGAGCAGTGATCTCATTTTAGATTACTGAATAGTGGATCACATCCAGGAAAACAGCAATATTGAATGTAATGCACCCTTTAGAGGTATGGATTATAATGTGGATGCTGCTTGTTCCAGCCTAGCAACATTTTTGTGAACCACAACCTGAGCCAAGTTCAGGTTGGAGACTTTGGCCTAGCTTGTTGTCTACAACACTCTTCTGATGATGTGACATTGATGGTGCAGCCATCATCTGAGCATCCAATCATGCACAAGGGAGAGATAGGGACAAAGTTGTATGCAGCGCCAGAGCAGCTAAGAGGGAAGTGTGATTCAAAGGTGAGCAAACACAGTCTTCTTTACACATTTGGATAGAGACAATTCTAGACAATTTGGTCACCATGAGACCTCTTGAGACATGGTATACACCTCATTATCTAGTACAACTCAGCGGTGTCACCGGAATCAGCAACAAGTATTGGCCAAGGTGGACAGTTTCTATACACGTCATTAGTGAAACTATGATAATTTTAATTACAAAGTGTCATGTTCCTGTAAAAAATTTTAATTTTCCCTTCCAGTGAAAATTCATGGTACTCATGCCTTGTTTCCTAGACTAAGACTACTGATTTGTCATCATTGTCATGACCATCATAATTCCATGATGTTTCCACCAGGATGAGTTGTCCTATAACAGGCCCTTCTCATTCTTTCTCTCCCCCATAAATGCTTCTTAGCCTTGGCCCATCTTATCCCCCCACTGTCTCATTTATCTTCCTTCATTTGGTTTCTCCACCTTGTAATTTCTCTTGCCAGTGGTTATATATTTAACAGCTTAATTTCTGAAACTTTCAAAGGAATTCTAATTTCATCCACACACCCATTACCACTGTAACCTTAATTCAACCAACTTTCCCTATAGTATTCCTGATTTCATATGTTGTCAAAAGTTCTGGTTTTGACTTTGGTGTTCTTTATTGGATTTATGTCTGTAGTAATTTAATTTTCAGTTCTTGTAATCTGTTTAAATCTCCATAGTGTCTTGTGACTTCCTTTAACGTATATTTCTGCCAACCTCTGTAAGTGTGATTTTGAACACATATACTAATTTGTTTGATGTGCATTTAGAAGAGTGCTAATCTGACTTGTGAACTTCTTTAAACTTCTAGAGTGACTTGTACAGCATGGGGATTGTCTTGTTTGAGCTGCTGCAGCCTTTCAGTACAGACATGGAGCGCTACAAGGTTATCATGCAGCTCAGATCTGGCCACATCCCTTCAGAGCTTACCGTGACAGTACCAAAACTGGTGAGCTTTCAAATACGCTTATAAATTCTGTATATGCAGACTTATTCAATATGAATTTATGTGCAATTTTTGTTTGGTCTCAAAAATCTTCTTAGCATCAGTAACTTATAGCTGAATTGTATGTCCAGAGAGAAGTATGTAAGATATTCTGTTCTGTTACTACATAAAATTATTCATAATATGGTCCATACCTAGTAGTTCTCTGATACATAATAGGATTCCCATTAAAGAATGCCAGTATTTAAAACTGAAATATTTGTATAGTAATACAGAAGCAAAACAATTTGTAATATACAAATAACAGTATACCTTTTTATCCTGGGTTTATCATTTTCATCTGAGCTTTGTAGTTCAGCATACACCTAACCAGTAATTAACTGTCATCATTTGTGCTCCAGGGGTTAAGCTTCATCCTTTATATAACTCCCTCCACGTTCAAAAGAAAAGGAATGTGAGACTGTGTCTTCTTGTTGGAAATATATGTTAAAAGGAGTATATTCTCCTATATCTTTAGGAACTAAGCTGCAATTGTAACTATTTTGTAATCGGTACTCTCCCAGTGCTATTTCAACATAAGCTACAAACAAGTTATCTTCACTAAGGGAAAGCAGGATGTTTCTACTTGATTTCCAAATCATCCTTCTTGGTCAACTAATAGTGATAGGACACACTGTAAACAAGCCAAAGTTCCTATACGCAGTGGCAGAGTACCGAGATGAAGCAAGCTTTACAGAAACTATTATTTTGTAACCATATTTAGAAAGTCGGCGTCACCAAACTTATATAAAACCAAGACAACCGACCACCCTTATTTACTCTCTGAACTTGAGTCTAGGTCGTCTCCACGCTGGAAAGAACTCGACTCTTGTTAGAAGTTGGCACTGCCCGTGCTTAGGCAGATCAACACTTCTTGACTCCTGGGTTTCTCAAACAACTTGTACCACATTTATTTGTAATAAACTCTCAAGTTAACCTCCAGCTTGCAGTACTTCGATCAGCCAGAACTGCCTCCTGTGGGATCTGCTCGCCCTGCCAACCTATCCCAGCTCGGGATACAACAGCTAACATCTTCATCATTCTGTGAGAAAGATTAATTTATGATGCCCAGATGCACATCTCATGAAACATGTATGTCAAATATAATATTGGTGTAATAGTTATAGGATGTTGATGGAAGTTTGGGACATTTACCTGAAGAACTGGAAATCAGTACAAAAGGCTTCAGACAGGATAGAATGTCACCAGACCAGATTGGACCAGACACCTCTTAGATTCAAGCCTGGTTTATCCCTTGGTCCTATGCTGATGGATTATATGATGAATAAAGTGAACATTGTTTGTTTGTTCAGGCCCAGCTGATTGGTCGCCTTGTGTCTGCTTCACCTTCAGATCGACCATCTGCCAGTGAGCTTCAGTTGATGCTTGTGCCACTAATAAAGGAAACAAATGATGCTGAAAGTATAGATGGAGAAAACAAGACAGTTCAACACTTGCTTGCAGTGATACAGAAGCAGAATCATGAGATTGAGGAGCTCCGGCAGCAGCTTCAAAAATTGCAGACTAGTGCAGCTGTAAAATGACATCTTCATTCTATTACATTAACATGGCAGGGCATTTTATGATATTTCATTAATTTATTCTCTTGTATTGGCCATGATTTGCAAATAGTGTTTTTAAATGACAATCTTCAGTCTAGGTAGTTTGTCATCTCTCGTTATTTACAAGCAATGATCAGTTAATATTGGGGTTATGTTCCTGCAAAACATGACATAAGTGATACAACATAAAAAGATTGAATATTTCCTGAAATAGATTAGACATGTTCTGCCACTGCAGTACTCTGAAAAAGTATAGTTCAATTAAATAAGTGAAATAATATCAAATATTTAGGAAACAAAGTGCAGATGTAAACCACTCAGTTGAGTGCCTTACCAGCGTATAAGCTGCTCTTGTTGTACTAACTAACTAGTCGTGCTGTGGCAATGTTGACTGCCTTGGAGATTTCAGAGTTTCACTTATGATATGTTTTGTGATTCATCTTCAGTTTTATGGCAGACTTTAGGCTTAAACTTTAAAGTGAGAATCTTAAGTGGGTCTTGCCTTATCATCGTGGTCCTCCTTGTCTTGTGTTCTTCACTATTCCATTTAATCCAAGTTCTAACTAGACAGTTTTTCACTGTGAAATTCAAGAAACTCACCAAAATCTTCAGTTTCCATATTCTCCAATCTTATCTCATTGGATAGCAGTGCATCCTGTATAATGACCATGGCATTTATGATATACATTTTCCAAAACTGCTGGGCAGTAGGATGATCTAACCTGTCTATTGCCATGATCAACTATGAAATAATCTGAATACAGCAATCACACCCTGGTTCATTGGTTGCAACAAAGAAGCGGTATTCAGTGGCATGAACACAAATTTTTTGTTCTGTCAGCATTTATCAAGATTAATCGGTTAGGCTCAGGAGTATGATTCAAATACAACTTTTGAGGCATATGAATAACTAAAAATGATGGTACAAATTTTTGTCAGTGTTTTTAAATTCATCAAGTGACATGTAAGTGGTAATAATCCCTAGCTTGCCAGTAACATAAAAATAATACATAGTTAACTGATAATGTTAAGTGATAATTGCATGTATTATTCATTCCTAAAATGTGACCTGTTAAATTTGTCCATGAACTTAAATGCATGTTGCAAAGTTATTTAAATGAGTTTAATTAAATATGAAAAATTATTCAAAATCAGTATATACATACAAGTTCACAAAGCAGTTTGGCATGCAATGAAATATTTAACTATATTGCAACTAGTCACCGCATGGAAAAGGCCAAGAGACATAACTATAAATGAATGAAAGTTAAGAATAATGGTAACTGAGGTAACAAAACCGAACCAGAATATGTGTCTTAGGTGTGCCATATTTATTCACATAATGACCCCCTTCACATGACACATTTTTCAGGAAGGAAATATGCTTTATATTTATTTATTTATATATATATACATATACACACACACACACACACATATATACAGGTTAGTCAGAAGTATGTTTCATATCGGTGAATCTTAAGAAGACACTTGCCACGTCTCCTTCAAGATGTACCACTGAATACAAGAAGACAAATGTGGTTTATGCACGGTAGAGCCCCAGCATGCTTCTCCCATCGCGTCAGAGATCATCTCAATGAACAGTACCCTCAGTGATGGATTGGATGTGGTAGCCCAGTAGCATGGCCACCGAGGTCACCGGACCTGACTCCATTGAACTTTTATCTGTGGGGTGACTTGAAGTCTGTCGTTTATGCAACAATGATGATGACCTATGGGAACGTGTGCAGAATGCATGCCAGATGATTCGAGGAAACCCTGGTGTGTACGAACGAATTTGTCAGTCTTGTGTACGTCGTGCTCGTGCATGTGTGGAGAATGGAGGAGCAACCGTAGTGTCTGTTATAAAGAAACCTCCCTGCTCTTATACTTGGCAATAAAGGCATACATTGAAACTTATTTTTGGCTATTTCAAAAATGAAACATTTGCGACCCCATGTTTATAGGAACATTTTTTTCTTGTTTTTGATTCCGAAACACGCACGCGAAGGTTGTAAACATACTTCTGGCTCATCCTGTGTGTGTGTGTTCTTATTTTGGCACTGATTTCTAAAAATAGGTTTTACCTGCATCTGGAAGCTGTGGACTGAGCAGATCTGCTCTAGAAAGGCAGTTTGTATAATAGTGAAGGTTTTCTTGATGTCTAATTGTGTGCATGATCATGGTCTTAATGTGTGGTCATAAAATACTGTAAGAATTGCTAAGTATGTAATTTGTGCTAATTACAACTGGTGAATTTTATAAAAGGGGGAGAAAAATGTACTTAATATAATAATATCCCAAAAGATTGACAGCATCAAGGACTCCCCCCCTCCCTAACTTTTAGTATTAACAGTCAGCTTTGAGGCAAGGTGTGTGTGTTTTTAGTTAATTTGTTACATTGTAAGTAGGTTTTCATCAGCAAAACACACATGGATTGTGTCAGAAATTTTAGACATTAACTGTGCATGTTTTCTAAACTGGATCCACGCTGCTAAGGTTAAAGCCTTTCTCCTGAGTAACAAACAGTAAACCTTCCAGAGACTTGCCACTTTATGTGGGCCATCTGACATTGTAATTATTTTAACAGAAATTTCTTACTCATTTGACTCATGGCAAAACCACTGTAGAAAGTGTATTTACTGGTACATGATGATGAACTACAACAGAATAGAAAGCCCAAAAATATCTATGTAATATATGATTCAAGTGTGATGCTGCAGGCTTCATACCTGCACTACAATCTTGCCAAATGACATTTGAAGTCTGATTTTATACCATCTGCAATAACTTTACAGACCCATTGTTCAGTAATAAGCAGTTGTTCCTACTAAGTAGTGACTATTTCATAGTTAATAGTAGCTAATTATTATGAGTGCCAAAGTCCATGTATGTTCTTATATTGACATTGTAGGCTTTCCTGCCAGATATGTTACCCATAAATATATATAATATAAATTGTAGACTTTTATCACACACAATAATTATTTATTAACATTATTGTTGATATTAATAAATAAGTTATTGTTGTGTATAACATCCTCCACAACAGGGTAATTGAATATAATATGCTGGCTAGACTTCTTTGGTAAAGTGAAGGACACTCCATCCTTTTCTACATAGCTCACTTCCATAGAAATGTATTCACAGGTCTTCAGTAAAAATACTGTTAAGTTATATCTCAAGTGCACTGTGGTTCTTGAGATTTTGTTAAAAGAATTATCTGCTTTTACAGATAACAGTTTTGGAGTATAACACATTTTACATTTATGCTTTCATTAGTCTTTTTCCAAAGACAGTTGTCACTTTCACAGTAAATTAGATTCTGATTGACATTTTGTAATCTGTATGACATCACAAAAAAAATATAAGCATTAAATATCAGGAATTGGGAGAAGAGAAATAGAAGACCTCAGGCATTTTGTTGCATTAGCTTGTAGTGAGGACAGCAATAAAGCTGGTTTACAGTAAACACATGTATAATGCTAGAGATTGTGCCTTTTGGGTTGTGAAAGAGGATAATGTATATAGTCTTGTGACCACACATTGTCATAACCCAGAAGACAATTTTAACTCTCACCAACAAGAAAACATCAGATCTCATGTATGTTTTTTATGTGTAGTATGAACTTTGATGCTGTTGGCTTGCTGCAGAGAGGATGGTATGAATGTATGACCTGACAGTTATAGTTGCTCATAAAGGAATACAAAGGTTTGTCCAAGGCTGGCCACAACTTACTGAATTATGCAGCAGTAGCAGTTTGTGATATACGTACATCTGCCATGAATCATCTCGTTTGCATCTATTGATGCATTTCTCATTAACCACAACATGGCCGAAGTGAGGTATACTATTGAACAGTATGTGTGTTTAGTGTAACACTGTTTCAGGTACGAGTCTGACAGAAAATTTTGACACAATTTTTCAGGAGAACCATTTTCAAGTAGATAAAATATACATTACCTGGTCAAGAAGCTGGAAACAGTGGGACCATTGCTAGACAGAAAGCCAGATAGGAAATGAATTGTGATGACAGAAAGACAGGTATAGCTCCTACTCATTCTTGACCTCGGCACTAGATGGGGGTAAGTGGTCAGCATCACACCTAGGCTGCTATACCCCTGGGAAAGGACCCCAGTACTCAATAGACAGGAGGCAGGGTGGGCCCCAGAACCTGCCTGGATGCAGAGGCTAGAGGAAAATCTTCTGCCCCCATTGAGGATCAAACTCCAGTAATCCAGTCACTATACTGACTGACACTTTCTAAAGTTTATTCTCATTGTGGTAGCTTTTTGCTGAGCAAAAGGTACATTTATCATCTGCTACCCTGCATAGGTGCTGCAACTTGTAGCCCAAATGTAGACCCTGTAGTATATAGGCCTACTGATAGTAGGTTGTCACTTTCACTCTGCCTGCCTAACCCCACATACCCTTTGAATAGGGGGCTGAAATGAGTCCTAATGCCTGATGTAATGTGAAGTCTCATCTCCCTGCCAGGAATCAAAATTTGATCTGACTCTTAGCCATAGAGTTGGCCCATCTTAACTTCATTATCCAAACTAAATGTATCATGCCAAACAGCTCTTTCCAGTCACAGGACTGGACCAATGTGTCTTTCATATATACCATCTTATCTAACTTCAAAAATGAAATTCTACTGATGTTGGAACACAGTAAAAACTGTCAACATTAAAGAAGCCTGGAAACTGTATGAGGGATATGGAGATGGTACAAAAAATATACAATTTCACTGGCACAATCAATAAAAAGTTAATATATTATGCAAAGCAAATTATAAGTACAGTAAAACTGAATGAGAGAAGTATCCTGGCCATACATAAAATCATTCTTTGGGTGGGAATGATATTTTAAAACTCAGTAGAAAGTGGAGGCAATGTGATTCCTCTAGTACCGATAATGATCAGGCTTGTATGGGCCTTCTTGAGGAATGCCAAGGTAATCTGCTTGTTTCTGGGTCAGTTTGGTCAGCTTTACCCCCAAGTGGTCCAAGTGTAGTGCTGCCACCTCTTCATCCAGCTGCAAAGAAGCACTTTTTAGTAAAACATATTACTGCTATTGCTACAGGTTTAAAATTTCAAAGCCCTTGTGCTTCTGTAGACAAGTCAACTACCTACTGTAGGGCCCCGCTTTACGGCAATCCGCTAATACGGCGCTCAACAGCTGAGTCAGAGAAGTGCGTCCAGCGCCATTTTCTCGTCGCTGATTCAATCTGTTTACAGCTTTTGTGCACTCCGCGTGTGTCTGTATTTCTGGCAATTTTTCAGTTATTACAAACTGTATATTTACAGTGTAATTACAATGGCGTCTAAGGGTAGTAGCGATAAAAAGAGGAGTCGTAAGCCTCTTACTTTAAATGCCAAGTTAGAGATGATTAAACTTTGTGAACAAGGTATGTCTATGGCCGAGATAGGATGTAAGCTAGGCCTAGCTCGCCAAACTGTTAGTGCCATCGTGAACGCTAAGGAGAAAGTGTTACATGAAATTAAAAGTGCCACACCAATGAACTCTAAGTCATAAGAAAAAGAGATAGCCTTATTGCTGACATGGAAAAACTTTTAGTTGTGTGGATTGAAGATCAAACTAGCCATAATGTGTGTACTACTGATATTCATATAAGTTTCTTAGGCCTAGCACTATTGTGCACTTACTATATGATAGTGTTAAAATCTTATTAGCCTTTGATATGCATTTGCAAGTGAAAAAAGGCAAAGATCCGCTTTACGGCGGGGGTCTGGTCCCTAACTCGCCATATAAGCGGTGCCCTACTGTATAGAATACATAGTCTTCTCACAATAAAGTGTATTTTTATTGCTAGGTTCAAATGTTTGCAGGAGCATTTTCATTGTCATCAAATCTAGAATGGCTGTGGTACCTTATACTTCCATTTTGGGTCAGAAATAGTATCTTTTCTGGACAGAGGTTAAAAAGGTGATTGATAGATAATTCAGCTCTTTCCATTACGTACTTAATTCCATTCTACAGTTGACAGAGGAAATTTAAATACAGGAGTGCATGTGTTCAAAAGTTCCAGCAAACCTGACTACACCCACGCCTTGCATCATGTTTGTCAGTCCGTGTGTATGTATGGGCTTTGAACCATGGTGGGTACCAGGCAATGTCTACATGTCATTTAACATGTAAGTATTAATTAAATAATAAGAAAATGTTTTCCACAGCAGTTGAAGATTAACCCGGTGTCCTACGTGAGCGATTAAATGCGAGCGATGCAAGTTGCGTGGGTGAAGCGGAAATATCAAACTGGCTGTTTGTGTGGCGCTGTCATAGGTTACAGCGAAGTGGTCGGCGGCCAAAGTCCAAGATCAAATATTTTGATATTTTCGAGCAGGACGCTGCGCTGGCCAGTAAGGCGCATGCGCAGAAAAGCTCTGACTGTGCAGTACAGGGAAGGGGCATGTGTTTCTCTCACGTAGGACTCAACAAGCGATTCCCTTATGTCATATGACACCGCATGCTGCTTATGCAGCTCGCTTCTTATCGCTTAAGTAGGACATTGCCTAAGTATGCAGTACAGTGTACACTCCTGTATGACCAGGGGAAAAAAAATTGTCATTCCTAAGGACCCATCATTTAATTTCATTATTGTGTATGAACACATCATGGTTAATAATGTTCCAAGATGTAATAATAGAAATTCTTTACCTTTTTGGGCAGCATGTGAACTCCTACTTCATAATTCTCTGGCTTTGTCCAAAGCTCTATCTGAGCCAGAACCTGGTTTGTAAAGGAATTACTCATCACAAAGGATGGGTGACCCATTGCACAACCAAGATTCACCAGTCGGCCCTCAGCCAACACGATTACATGTTTTCCATTGGACAGTCTGTACCGATCGACCTGGAATTCAAACAAAAAAAGATATCCTTAACAATGTTTAAAAAATCTAAATTCTCAAAAATTAATAAAATATATTTTATATGACCACACATACAGCAAGTGATAAATCAGTGGAGATAATATATTTATCAATTTTATAATTACAAAAATACCCTAACAAAACAATTTTCTTTTCATACACAAAAACATGTCAGAAATGTTCTTTTCAGTTTTATAACATGTTTCTATCCAAATTCTGTATGACACAAAATTCCATCAGTAACAATATGTACTGTAAGCAACATTCTGAAAATCCTTGGCTACTCTAAGGCTCTCAGAACATGTTTACATAGTTATACCTGAGGTTTAATGTTAAGCTTCTCAACAGCATTCTTCTCTAGCCAGCCTATATTGATCTCACAATCAAAGTGACCTATGTTGCAAATAATGGAGTCATTTCGCATGTTGAGAAAATGGTCACCCGTAATGATATCCAAACAACCAGTAGCAGTAACAAATATTTGTCCCTCTTTAGAAGCTTCCTCCATTGTCGTCACCTACAAAAGAAAGCAATCTCTAAAAGCATAATCACTTTAAACTTTAATTCTTGTGTAAGCTGTAGCATAAAGCTTACATAAAGGGTAGTAAAACTAAGGTTCAGATACTCACCTCATATCCTTCCATTGCTGCCTGTAATGCAACAACAGGATCAATCTCGGTGATGAGAACTCGGGCCCCAAATGCTCTCAGTGACTGAGCACACCCCTTTCCAACATCACCATACCCTGCCACTACAGCCACCTTTCCAGCCAGCATGATATCCGTTGCTCTTTTTATGCCATCAATGAGAGATTCTCGGCAACCATACAGGTTATCAAACTTGCTCTGAAGATACAAGAAACTACAAAATTAACTTGTGAAGGTAGCATATCAGTAAAGATGGAACTTGTTTCATTTTTGACTGACAAACTGGCCCCAGCCTGCCAAGTCTTTGCAATAATAGCAGTCGAGAGGTATTGTTCTTCTACCACAGATCATCGTGTTTGTCCGTCTGTGTCTGGTAATGCATTTCTCAGTCAATCATTCAGATCTGTACAATTACAATACAATACATTACCTTACATTACATTCATCTACCACAGACCCATCTTAAACGTAACTAATTCAAGTTAAATAAGCAATGTCTTAATCAAACTGTACTCAATTGTAAAGCAGGTATGACGTATTTACGTCAAATTCTCCAGAACCGTGGTTCCACTGACAACTTCTTTCTTCCTTTCTTTCCCAATAGTGTATTTGGCCATTGAAATGATCTTGGTCATTTGAGAATCATTTTCCTTGCCTCCTTAAAGCTAACTGCTACAGTACTACTTTCACAGCTAACTCTTTGGAAACAGAACATACCAAGTACAAAAGCCATCCATTGGAAAAAATCCTGAGCCACTTGCCTCCATTTTCCACTCTTATGACCTATTTCATTAAGAGACATCTCAAAATGATCCATCCTATTTCTTGAGGCCTATAGCACTATACCCACATGACAAGATAAAGGATCACATCTTCATGGCTGTCTGTCAAAAATGCTTCCACTTTATTCTGACATGTCTTAATTAATACTATCCAATCTCAGCATAATTAAATAACACATGAAGAAATACATTACCTTGGTGACAGAGTCATTGACATTAATGGCAGGAACTTTGAGTTTGCCCTCTTTAAACATCTTATACAGATTATGCACTCCTGTGGTGGTCTCCTCTGATATACCTTTGATCCCTTCTATATACTGAGGATACTTTTTATGGACCAAACTTGTCAAATCACCACCATCATCAAGAATCATGTTTAGGGGCTGTAACACACAAACACCATCTTCAGAAGTTCAACAACATGTTAACCCATTTCCATTCTGCACACAAGATGTATTTCTTAAAAACAGTAGCCCTTCTAGTCTGAATTTATGTTGAGATAGATCAGTGAAACAAACCTCTCCTACCACCTCTTAATGGTTAAGCAACTACTTGTTGCATTTCAACATAAAAAAATTATAACAATACAAGTAGATACTTTACTGATGCCAAATTAAAATAGCATGCCACTTCTTTATCAACCTTTCAGCATTTTCTGTAGGTACACACAAGAGAAAATAACAATGGAAAAAAATTATTCACAAAACTTGAATACCTTCAGTGTGTCTGTATTTTTTAAAAAATGCTTTAATATAACTTTGCAAAAGGCTCATGTGATGCTCATTTTTCATTTTACACAAAATATGTAAATACCCAAACTAATGACATGTATGAAATACATAATTTATTGAGCCCAGTAGCACTTTATACCCTAATTACTTATTCTAATCATTCTCAACATTGTAGTGAAGCCAAAAGATCACAGAACCCAGCCTGTATAGTTTTCATTTCATATGTACCTGTCCATTACTGAACACCAGTGTCTGTTCAATGCACCAGATATACTCTTCATCTGTTTCTCCCTTCCATGCATAAACAGGAACACCTCGTTTAGCAATTGCAGCTGCTGCATGGTCTTGCGTACTGAATATATTACAACTAGACCACTGTACCTACACATAAAAATAGCATTTCAAAAACAAACAGCTTAAAATGATATTTCTTTGCTTTTCCAGTGTTTTTCTATAATTTTCATGTTACACAGGTGGCTACAAAGTATAATAATTTCTCACAGTCCATTACACGAAAGATGAACTGGCAGACAGAAATACCAGGTTTCTCATGTTCATAGTAAACAGTAATAAGTCTAATCAAGAATAATGAAATATGAAGTTTGTGCAAATTATAGAATATGTGGTACACAACCATCATTTAATTTATAAACATTTACATAATCTAACAATTTGGATGCTTTGGTGCAAATATACAGGCAACATGACATCCCTTATTACTTGCTGTCTTAACTGGGTAACTTTACAACAGGTAAGACTCTTTAAGCTAAACAGTTCTCATTCCATTTTTCTCTTGCCATACTGAGTGACAAATATGTTGTAATGTATTTACTTCTGCTCCTAATTCTAGAAGTGTTTCTATAAGCACTGCTGTCTGGACTGTCATATGCAGACAACCTCCAATTCGCGCTCCCTTAAGAGGCTGGATTTTCCCATACTTCTTCCGCAAGGACATTAGGCCTGGCATTTCTTCCTCAGCAAGCATTATCTCCTTACGTCCCCATTCCGCAAGGTTTATGTCCGCTGTCAAAACAGAAACACCATTACATTCAAATTATCGGAGATAGGAGTTGAAGGAGAGTGGATTTTGTTAGCCCGGGGCTGGGTCCGGTGGAGGGCTTTGGTTAATTTGGTGATGAACCTTCGGGTTCCGTAAGCCACCTAGTTAGTTGGTTATTACATTCAAATTAGCGCCACACGTCCGCGTGTTCCTAGTAGCTTGTTTGTCTCCATCAACAACTACATCAGAAGCACGCTATCCGTTTGTGGCAGTCATACATTAACAACTTACATTCTTACACGTCAATATATATACGCAGTATTGTAAATTGTTCTTTCACTGAAGACTTACCAACTTTGTATACCGGTTTCTTTGACATAATTTATCGCTTGTAGAACCTCACACTTCCAAATATTTGTAGTAACAGAGAACTTCTCCATGCTTGCAGCTGCTTTATATAGTCTTTGAGATTAGTTCCCAGTCACAAAAAAGGCGGAGCAAACTCGACAAAGCCTTCCGCCATTGGTTATATGAACCAATAGTGCCTCACACGGAATCCTACATATCACAGAGTGAGAGATACAAAGCAAGGGGAGAAACAGAAAAGGACAGCTGAACAGAATAAAAAAAAAATACGTGTGGGGGAAACATAAGATATTGTGGTGATGTGGATTTTCTCGGTTATGTTGTGTTCTGCTAAATTTAAATGTAGATTTGGCAAACGTAGGTTCCATTTCAGGGAATGCCATTTGCAGCACAAAGAGAGATGGCTGTCTTGCCACAACTCTTTGGGAGGTATATTTCAGCCCAGTTTATCAGTATGCGTTATCATTATACCTGCTTCATCATAAGACTGGAAAGGTATCTGTACCAGTTTTCACACGCGTTATTTGCACCCTGGCATTCTGAATGCTTTCAAGCGATCTGTGCTCCAGGATGGCTTTGACGACGACTCGTTAAAAAGGAGAGTGGGATCCAATTGATAAAGGTTTCGTTATTACTGTTATTAAAAATATTACCAGAGTTTTGACCGTTAAAACCAGTCTTTTTGCGCTATTATTTCCTTAATAAACTGCTAAGGCGGTGTCAAAATATTTTTTAAGCTATTAATGAAAGATACGTTTTCCCAGACTGGATGCTTTTTCAATAGATAATTTTCATTTGAAATTTTACAAGTCGTGTGTTTTAATGCTTCTTATGCGGAGGTGGGGGTGGGGGTGGAGATTTAAATGTAGGCTCACAGATCAGCTCTCCTGGTTTCAGATTCTTGCGGGCTTCCTCAGTTCCTCGCGACCAATGTCTATTAGTACTTTTCTCTACTTAATGCCCGTATCATTTTATATACTTCATGATTCTTTATATGTTAATAATGTTATTTTATGTTACGTAATTTGAGCTACTTACAGTGTCGTTAAATAAATAATAAATCAATGGAATATTATTTCTGAGATTGTACGTGGACTCCAGTCGTAAGACGTTCGTATCAAATTTCAACAAAATCCATCGAGCATTTTCGAATTAAAATATATGAATGGACGGATAAGAACGATTGCTTTTTCTGCAGTCAGTTTTTGCACAGCGTGAAATCCACGCATAATGACAAACAACACACGTAACGAGATAGAGGAAATTATATCCGTTCTTAGCCATTGCGATTTAAAGTTCAGGTAAAATAATAAGGTAGACACGTTCTGCGTCGATCCTAAGTATATGACGTGTGATAAAGACATTCTCCTAAATAATGTGTCAATAGAAAAGTTCAGAAAAATAATTCCTAGGTTTAGTTTACGTGGAAAACCTTTCATTATATAAATACTGGAATAGTTCTCTGTCACGATTCCTTGTCTTTTCCGTACAAGTTAAATGGACTTAAACACCAAGTTTTTACGGAATCATCTGAGGTTGAAAGAGCCTTGAAAGCCTACATGAAATATACAAGCGAAACAATATCTTAAAACTGGTTCTATGCTTCATGCCAAAGTATCAATAGATGGTTTAGTAGTGAATAATGAAGGAATAGTATTAAAGTGAATTCACATCAATAGTGTGTGATATCAATGGAATACATCCGAGCAGAAAAGCAAAGAAAATTTAGTCTCATTTTCTGTAGTAATCTGTGACGATATTCTATTTTTTTAGTCTGTAATCTGTGAGACATATTCGATAGTCATATGATCCTAAAAGGGGGCGAGTGATAATACCTTTAGTGTGATTGAAGTTTTGTGCCAGTTCAGGGTTATACATTTTAATTTGCTTCAAATTACGCAGGAAAGGGAGAATGATTGGTTGCATGTTTAATATCGATGGTGGATATTTGGAAGGTTTGTGTAGAGGCTTTAAATGTGGTATTTTGAGGCAGTCGGACTACCTGAATCTTGTTCAATGCGAAACTCTAGAAGGTGAGAAATAGTTTTGTATATGATTGTTGGTATTAAATTTTGTTGCAACTGTTAACTTTGCAAGTAACATACCTGTTAAATTTCAGATTTAAAACTTCATCTTCAAGGTACGGATTATGGAAGTTTTCTTGCTAATGAACCAAGTCCATTACAAGTGTCTGTCATTGACGACAAACTTCGTGAGAAACTTGTAATCGAATTTCAACACATGAGGAAACATGCTGTAGAACCTCTGTCAACGTTTCTGGACTTTATAACGTAAGTTATTTACCCGATTTTTAGTGATGTAATGTGTGGCTGAGGAAAATTATTTTGTGACCTAAGTTTCCATTTATACTTGATTTCGTACTTTCGATATGGCAGTCCTTTGCCTTTCAATCTTATCATCTCCATTTGTAGTAGAACATGTCTGTGGATATAGATTCTCCATGGTAACAATGTGCACCATAAATGTGTTGAAGGCCTCATCAGCTATCAAGTAAGGATGATACTATCATTGCATGGGCTGGTGATTCAGATAATTTTAACTAAATGTGTTTAAAAATAATGTTAGTGCATACTTGCAATATTCATTAATTACTGTAAATTATGTATGTGGTTTGTTAGAAAGTCTAAAATTGGTTTTAAGGTTGTCAAGTATAATGGAAGATTGGCATGATGTGGAAAGAACATTTGCCACTATCTCTCTATGGGTTGATGCAACATAGTGTTCTTGTCTGTTGTTTGAATGTGCTTTTGTTGGCAAACATTAAAAGACTACTAGAATCTGATGCAAGATTAATGTTTTATAAACTATTTTACAAGGATTCTGTGGATTTTATCATTCTTACCAGTAATAATCTGTTAACATTAATCTAAATGATGTTGATATACTGTAGTAATTGTTTATTTTCTGAAAGTACCAGAAAGTGCTAAAGCTTTCATGGTTTCAAGTGTTGGTGTCTTGAGGCACTTGATTTACACAAAGGTAAAACCATAAAGTTATTCCTGACCTCTGAAGGCATATAGGAGAGTGGAGATGAATATTTAGCTTTATCCTCCAGTAGATATTTGTAATTTTTTATTTAGGCATGTGTTTCTATCACTATTTTTCATGGCCCAAAGGGTTTTATATCGGAAAGGAAGTTTGGGTTGAGGAAGCACTGAATTGAAAATATTTATCCTGTTACGCAGTTACAGTTACATGATTGATAACATCATTCTGCTAATCACGGGAACCCTACACCACCGACCCATTTCTGAGCTGATTCCCAAGTGCCATCCTTTGGGCAGCTTTGAGCAGATGGAGGCCATTCATGTTGCAGCCACCCCAGCTGAGCTGTACAATGCAGTGCTTGTTGACACACCACTGGGTATGTGCAAGTATCTGGTGAGATAGGCTTATTCTGGATCTTTTTTCATAATGTGAGGGTAGATTAATTTATTTTATTTGAGTTTTAAATTGTTGGACTTGCTTCAAAAAATGACCCCATTTAATGTTTATGGATTTTAATATACAATGCCAGCTGTAGTTTATTTAGTTTGAATATTAAAATTGTTGTGCTTTTTCCCGTTGGTCAGAGTTCAGTGCAAGACCTGATTTGATGTTAATTTGTATGAAAATGCAATTTTTCACCAGTACCATTTGTTTTTGTTTGAATTTTTGGTTCAGTCATGCAGTCTGAAATTGGACTGAAACATTCTTCTTCTTCTTCTTCTTCTATGGCTCTCTGGTCTGTATTCGGTCCATGACCACCTCAATTCTCCTCTTCCATTCGGTCCTTGTGTTAGGTCCGTCTGTCCGAGGTTGAGGTTTCGAAACATCTTCCTTTTTACGGTGCAAGGTTGTTAGCTTTGCGACCAACCCCCAACCTGGAGGACCAGGGTACCTGTCTTAGTCTGACCTCTCCCCCTCAACCAATCTGGCTAGGGAGGCCCTACCAGTAGCTATGTTCCCACCAACATAGCTTTTGGGAGGACTGAAACATTGCACTGTATCAGATGTTGGGTTAAGCCTAACATTAGACATGAAACAGAAGAGCCATGCATTTGAACATTTTTAAGACACCAGTAATCTATGGATATATTCACTTCCAGCTTTTGTTTTGTAAACTTTAATCACCTTCTTTCACTAAAGCTTAAACAATTTAATGATAGTGTTTTATATGTTATATAATTCAGTACTTCTCATGTCAGTGTAGGTCTCTTATGTATTACAGTAATTGCCAGCTTTCAAGTTAGGATTGAAATATATGTGAAAAAACACTGCTCAAAAGATTTTATACACAGAGGGACTAAATTTGGTGACAGGAACACTGAATAGGACTGGCCAGAATGAGGTTCAATATCACACTTCCAGTACAGTAACAACAAGGAAAAGTCTTGAGTGACTTTTACTATTTGAGAAAGGCTGTAGACAGTAATTCAATAAGTTTAATGGCTGTAGATGAAGTTGTTGCACATATCTTGTTTCAGCTCCTTTCTTTGTTGACTGCATTAGTGAGCAAGATTTGGATGAGATGAACATCGAAATTATCCGTAATACACTGTACAAGGCATACCTGGAAGCATTCTTCAACTTCTGTAAGGAGCTTGGAGGCACCACTGCTGATGTCATGTGCGAGATTCTTGCTGTAAGTAACAAATGACAACTGTGTGTTGGGGGTGAGAGGACTGTTGAGATGCATTTACAGTTTGTATTGTTAGGTATCATCCTAAATTTAAGATATTCTTTAAAATTGATCACTTCAAAATGCTAAAATGTTCTTGTATACAGTGTACAAACTGGCAGCTTAATTTTATTCAGGTCAATGGATGAGAAGTCTTGAGTCTCTTAGCCTTTCCTCTTTGATTTATTGTCATATCTTTCCTCTCTTCTTTTCTTGTAGTACTTGCTGAACCATCTTGGTTCATGTGACAAAATGATATCTTAAGAATGTGCCCATTTGCATGCTAATATACTTATAGAAGTTGAAGTGTGAGGTATAATCTGTATCTATTCTAAGATAACACTCATGTAAATTGTCTCCAGTATATCATTCCGTTTCAAAAAATCCAATTGGTTACATTTTTCTAATTTTTCAGTTTGAAGCGGATCGGCGGGCCATCATCATAACCATCAATTCATTTGGCACAGAGTTAACAAAGGACGATCGAGCCAAACTGTATCCGAGATGTGGCAAATTGCATCCTGATGGGTTGGCAGCACTGGCCCGGGCAGATGACTACGAACAAGTGAAAGCAGTAGCAGAATATTATGCTGTAAGTTGTGTTGTTATACATTAAGTGGTGGGTGAATGATATTTTGGAGGATCTAATAGAGTTCAGGATACATAAAACTTATTTCTTAGGAGCAGAACAAGGACTTAGGAGTAGGAGCATGGTGTTTGATATCCCTTAAGGTAGTTAACATGCTGTTGTAATCACAGTAATAGACCTAAAGGTTCAATAAAAGGTGGGGTATTTTGTGACTACCTGAGAAAGTCCTGATGGAAGAGCTCTGCTTCATGGGGTCTGAGAGTTAAAACAGAAAATTATGCATTCTTTGTAGCATCATCATGATTATTATTCATCATTGATCCATTGATGTTTGGATCATGGTGGATTGTCCTGTCATAATGGCTCATCCTTTATCTTACACTAAGTGTTCTGGTGTGTACACTTTGTTTTATTTGTCTTCGTCACTTTTTCTTCTGAAGGAATTACTACGTTTTTACAGCATCGTGGCTCTGTGTCAACCAAATTTAACTGCATGTCACTTGATATGTGCACAGCAAAAAATTGTCTAAATCCTTTTGCTGCACATCAGTTTCTCACTGCTTTGCTATAGGAATGTAATTGTAACTCATTATGACTGTCAGGTTATGTAAATATATGAATAAGAATTTTAGTGTGCACATCGGAGCAAACAAGGTGACTGCGTAGTATGGCAGCCATATTGCAACTGTAGTTGTTGCGTTGCTGGATGGTAGAGTTATATTGAGATATTTGTCTAGTTCTTGGCATTTTTTAATGGGTGGCCAGTAGTAGCAGAATGAAAATTCAAGCCATTGTCAGATATCGGTCATTTGCAGAGAATAATAATTTGGTTATGCAAGATAAATCTGAAAGTTAAAGTCCACTGAGAAGTAAAAAGGTACATTTTACTGAGTGTAGTTGGTAATGTATTTAAGTGTGGTTCTTAAGCAAAGAGGCAGCTGCAATTTGTGTGAAATAACTCAATCTGTAGATGAACTGTTGTGTTACTCCCTACAAGTATGTAAACATATGGATTCACTTCCCTTTGCATTGGCCACCCATGTCAAGAACACGATGGAACATTCTCTTTGTCAGTTGAACAAAATGGTAGTAGGCAACCATTGAGTAAATGGATATGTTCAATTTTGTAGTGACTACTAGGAATAGTAGTAATGTGTGTTCCTTGAGGTCTGATTAAGAATAACAATAACAATAATGCCACATTGTCATACGTGATTATGGAAAACTAAAGTCAAATGTGGCAGCATAAGGGTTAATTTTGAAGCTGAGTTGTTTTATGCAGGAATACAGTGCGCTGTTTGAAGGAGCTGGTAATAACCCAGGCGAGAAGACTTTAGAGGACAAATTTTTTGAGCATGAGGTAAGTTCATTACCACAGGTACCATATTTCAGGACAACACCTCTTTCTTGTTAGAATGTTTTAAGGTAGTATAATTGCATTATTTTTTAAGATGAAGCGTGTAGGTACAGTTTTTGGGTACAAACTTAGAACTTCTCTCGAGTTTCTTCAAATTTGAATGCTGCATCTTTGGCATACATGATAATCATTATTTTAAAATTAGTATTATATACACTTTGCTAGAATGAAGGCATTTGCATAACATGTACTTTCCATATGGTTTTCCATGTTTACATCACAGGATTAACTTTTTTATGAAAACACATACTGTTCACACTTAAAGAAATATAACTCTTGAAACAGTCACCACTCAAAAAGTACTGCTGAGCATTGAAAAAGTAACAGTTTACAACTGTGTTGTACCTTGAAACTCTTGTATCCACAGAGCATTAATATGAGAATATTTATAAAGAAACTTCCACATCATCCTTTTTAGAACTGATAAAAGAGGTGAGTACATGGAACATCTGATTGACTTTGTATTATTATGAGATGTACATTGGAAGCATAAATAGAGAAACTGGATACATTGCATGTGATGATAATGAAAATATGATTATTGTTGGGTGCAAAATGTTCTCATATCAATATGACTGAATACCAGAGTTTTGAAATATGACACAATTGCTGAAAGTCTGTTGTCCCAGAAGTCATTGAATTGGTTTTACTTTATTCATGAATGTAAGATTAACATCATTTGTTTTTTATGAAAATTAAAGTAACAAACTATTACTGTATGTTCAGGTATATACAGTATATGTGTAGCATGTGTGGTTATTTGAGATGTTTATGATTTGATTTGTAAGATTGCTTGTTTACACTGCGCAGTTGGAGATTTTCCACTCTCTTTCCTGGCAAATACTGAAACAGTGTTGTCAAATTCCCCAATGTAATCCCACAGTTTTCTTTGTAATCACTCTGTTGTAATGGAGTTCCGAAATCTTTCTGATATTATGATACATTAGCTCAGAATTGTCTTTGGGTGACTGATTAAAAACATAAAGGTTGAGGTGTAGGATGATTACAAACTTCTAGATGTGAAGTGTATATGCCAAAGAAAGTGCCAAGAAAAGTAACTGAATCAGAACCTAAATGGATGAAGCATGATGTAACTTACTGAGGAACTTGTGATTTATTTGTTGTAGCGTTGTTGAGGTAGTGAAATAAAATTACCGCGGCTCATAGCTCAGATGGAGGAGATGAAATATGTTTGTGGAATTTTAGTCTTCATTGTACAGGAGTAAAGGATGTAAATCCTCATTCTAAAAAGCTGCAGGCCGGACTTCAACTCTGTAGCTTAAGCATTTGGCAGTATGCTACTGTGACACAGCCAGCTGGACCTTGTATAAGCCCTGATGCACATTTAATAAATGTTAACGTGCAGATCTCAGCAGCAACTTAGAAGACCAAGGAGGTATTGTAGCATAATGCATGTTAGGGAAATAGGTTGTGAGGATGGAAATGACTCAGGATTGTGTCCAGTAGGTGGCTTTGTTATTAGTAGTGTTGAACCTTTGGATAATATTGCTGGAGAGAAAGGAGCATTTATGCTAAAGTGAATTAAACATCTGTGGAATCATTACTTTTGCTGGCAGCATATGACACTGGATTGAAATTATATGCATTTATTAATTGCTTTTCATTCATTTAGGCAAATAACAATGTATCAGAGTTAAATTTTAAAACATACCAGAAAGTTGCATGTTTCTTTAAGATGTTCTGAAATGTTCATAAAAAAGCTGAATATCATTAATATAGACTGTTACAGATATTTCTTTGCTGTATGGGGCAGTAAACTAGCAAATCTCATAATTGTGCAGATTAGAACACAGTTTGCAGTATATTGAGATTCTCTGCTGATAAGGTCAAATCCTTCATTTCCATACGTACAAAAGCAAAGTGAAAAGGTTAATGATATGCAGTTAACAGCAGCTCTGCATTTGTTTGTTCTGGTGATGATTTATTACGTCAGCACGTTTGTTGCGTAATGCTTCTAGTGGAGGCAGTTATATTTGCGTTGCTTTAAGTTAGCTAATCATGGCCCAGTCACGTATCTCTGTCTGTTCTGTAGTTACCAGCATTTTTAGCACCATGGATCACTTATTATTTTTTCCTTACAGACCAATTCTTTTTTAATTTTTCTTCTGTCTGTAAGACTATTTTTAAAAAAATATTTTTAAAATTTTCATTATTGGATAAGATACATTTCTGCATATGCAATAAAAACAGTAGTGTTAAAAACTTCATTGTAAATTAAATGGTTGATGTTGCTTTGTTGATTAATGCTCAGAAATTCGTGTAAACAGTTTTAAGTGCAAATCATGTTCTGTATTTCTGCAATTCCTGTATTTTGGTTTTATACAGAATGGCTGGTAAAAACCCCACTCATTGATATCAGGTTTGTTAAAATTAATCATGCTCAAGGATTGTTATGAGCATAGTATTAGTGGCCATTAAAAACAATCACTATGGGTGTTATGGCAGGCAGCTGATGGAAGTTGAAATCTTTGCATCATTGTGATACTGACATCTTCATCCCACCAGAATCTGTGTCCCTTTAGAACTTCCTTTCAAGGTCCAAATGCTTGAGAGTCAACACAGTGACAGGTCTGGGCTGTTCGTGGTATGGTCCAATACCTTCCAATATATGGAGCACAGTACCTCTTGGGTAGTGTGGGCCTCATATTCAACATGAGAAAACCCTTACAAGAATGCCAGGATGCTTTCTGTTGAAGATAATATGAAGGTCTTGGAGGGTTCCATAATAGCGCTGTTCATTGATGGTGATATGAGGACCCTTGAATTCAAACATCATTTGAAGATTTCTGTCTTCTGGGTTGTTGCGCTGTGTAGACTGGTCAATGTTAACCAGCGTTTCAGAGACATTGACCAGTCTACACAGCACAACAACCCAGAGGACAGAAATCTTCATACTCACCGCTGTGAAAACCTCAAATCTTACAAACATCATTTGTCCATTGATGTTGACAAATCACCTTCCTCATAGATGATTGGGACTTGGATTTGTATTTCTTAGGGTGGGGAGAGGATGGGTGTTTCTGTTTCATTTTCCCATGGGTTGCAAGTGGTGGTACCATGTCTTATTACTTGCCACAATGTCTCATTGCCCTTGGTTTGACAGTGCTGCAAATGCTCCAGTGATGATACCATTGCTTGTGACCCGTGTGCATTTGTGGGACCCATTGTGCACACCTTGAGATATCACAGGTCTTGCATGAATATGTATACTGCACCATTGTTCACATTGAATTTACTGCTAGTTCATGAATGCTCTGTCTACACAGAAAGTTTCCTTTGCTCTTACAACATTCTTGGGTGCTGTGATGAGGCCTGGCCATGTCTGATCGCTTGTTCTCTCCCACCCTGAATGGAGCTTCTGATGTTAACTCCAGCATCATTGTCTTGAGAGACACATTTCCATACACAGCATGCATTCTCCTGTGATAATCAGTTGGTTGTCATCTTGGCACCAGGGAATTAAGTGACAGCTCATTGGTCCTGTTTGGATAGATTCAGAACCATTTTACAATCACAGTTCTCTTTTGCTTTAACACACCTATTCTGTTGCACAGCTCATGGTTGATTGTCATGCACACACTGATATCGTCTGTGACAAACTGTATTTACTATCAAAACCACAAAGGAGTTTAATTTCAACAGTGCTTATATATTTTGGGGAAAGGCATTAAATACTTAATTGCTTGGGCTGCCTGTTGAAGGTAAATTCTTGTAATATGCAACTAAGTCTGATATGTTGTACTGAATAAAACTTGAACTTCAACAAGATGATACTTGAAAGTTTAGCAAGGCTGTTTTCTTCACTTGCATCTGATTCATTCACACAATGAGACCCATTTCTCTGATGATGGAGGCAGCAAGCACCCCTGAAACACTGGTAAACGTATACCAGGCAACATGTTTTTTGAACATACAAAACTTATTCCTCTTCCCATCTGCATGGGTTTAAGTTGGTAGTAGTGTATCTGATTTATGTATATTTAGTTTTAGGTTCAAATCTTAAGTAGCATAGTAAAGTGCAGTGAGATTTATATGATTTTTCTGCAGTACTGCAAACTGGAATAGAATCTTTAAAAATGATATAACGGCTTTCTTTGACATCCTTTCCTATTTATTTCACATTTAATGTTAAAATGCTTTCTTCCTGTGAAAAACCAGGGGTTCAGCCCCCAGAGCAGACTACTGTAATGCATTTATTGATTGCAGGTTCGTCTGAATGTTCATGCTTTCCTACAGCAGTTCCATTTTGGTGTGTTCTACTCGTACCTCAAACTGAAGGAGCAGGAATGCCGCAACATTGTCTGGATCTCAGAATGTGTTGCTCAGAAACATAGGGCCAAGATTGACAATTACATTCCCATCTTCTGAACACATTTTGATTCCAAGGGATATGCCATACTGCCAGCCTGTTGGGGAAAAGGGGGGGGGAGTTGTTTTCAGTGGGCAACTATATGAAATGTAATTGTTGTAATTCCTGATATCCCCACCATTGAACTGGGAAAGGATATTTGGGAAGTGGATTGAAACAGCTGAAAGTTGTCATTGTCACTTGGACATGACAGTAGGTTTGTCCTGTAGTGAATAAGCATTACAGTATTACTGAAATTTGGTGCATGGGGAAAAAACATGTAATTTTTGTTACCTTGTCTCTAAGTATCTAAAGAATTGTAGAATTTTGGATTTGGTTTATCCGTTTTATTGCACAGTGCAAGTTGTGTTTGGAGAAAAAATTATGTAAAATTTCCATAGGTCACGTAATCTTCCACACCTCATATCCCAGAAATTCCTAAAGTAAAATATAAGACACTGATAGTTAAGGGAAGGAACACTTAGAGCACTTAAACCAGGTGTTCCATCTACATTGTAATTTCTCAGTGAGAGGCTTTACAGACCAGAGGCTAAGAATAGTGTTAAAAATGTTCTAACTTTTGGCTTTATGAGCATTTCCTTTCTTAATTGTTTATACTTCTCATTACTCTGCTATTCAGCCCTTATTCTTTATAATTTCTGCAGCTCTGCTTTCTCTGTTGTAATTCTTAGGGTTGCAACTCCTGTTTTTCTGTGTTAAACCAGTTTCCTCTTGATGTGCATTCTTCTAAATTACATATTCAAATCAGTGTTCCTCGACTGCAGCGAAGTCATTCACTGTTTAGCTTCCCAGATGTAAATTCCAGATGTATGAGCTGGGGATATGCTTCAGTTTATACAAATTAATCTGTGAAGAATTTTTTTCATAATATTGAAGATGGCTGTCTTCTGGGTTGTAGTGCCATGTAGCGGTAGAAATTTACCAACATTTCAGAGGTATTTGCTGGCTCCAGCTTCAGGGCAATCATTGCCCTGAAGCTGGAAGCAATAAGAACTTTTGAAACATCAGTAAATTTCTACCAGATTACATGGCTTTACAACCCAGAAGATGGCCATCTTCAAACTCGCTGGCATGAGAACATCAAAGTCTACCTTTTTAATATTGCTTCAGTACATATTCAAACTGTGCTCACAGGACACTGAAATATAAATTTTTTTTGAGGTTGTGTACATTTTTTCATTCCTTCCATTTGTTTTGTGTGTTAACATGTAAAATTCATCTGCCTTATAGATATGTCATGATTGGATTTTCTTCTCTTCTCAGATTATGTTGCTTGGTAAATCCGCCCTACATTCTTGTATTTCTGAAAATAATGTTGGTGACATACACAAGAAACTTTATAAACATGGATATAATTAGCTGCTAACGTCTATAGAAATCTTGATGAGAAAATATTTGGATTAGATACCATACCAAAATCAGTAGTGTTTATCTGCCAATTCATCCTGCAGGAATATCGTGTTTTGATGTATGTGTCCTTTAGTAAGTAGTGTTGTCAAGCCCACTGATTCACATGTCTGAAAGCAAGCTCTGGATCTACAATCTTGCATTTCCAATGTATCTACGTGACCCATAAAAATTACTTTAAATTTGCAGTTCTGTTGATCATTAAATGGGTAACATGAAGTATTATAGTGTACTAACTTTGAATGTTACTCAGTAATATGAACATATTTCTTCCTATGTAAATGTATCTTTCAGCCATCATGCTACTTTTGTATATACTGTATGTAAAAAAGGTATATGTATAGTATGATCATATTGTATAATACTCTTATGTGTACAAATCAGTATAAATCAACAGGATAGCAATGAACTGAGAGTCTTTTTTCACCCTTAATTTGATGGGTTTTATTGGAAGTTTGTCCAGAAGCCTGTAACTGTAAAAATTTGAGGATTTAAAAATATTACAAAAATCAGTCACTCTTTTGACATACTCGTGTAAAATAAGCCCTCATGTCATATAAAATAGAGTTTAACATTGGCTTATTAGTTTTTTGTTGCTGTACCACCTGGGAATACAATTGAAAAAAGTGGCTTAACATTTAAAGTTATTTAAAAGTATTAAACATTCAAACCTGAAATTTTAGAATCTGCATATTGTTGTCAATCATTTGTATAGAAATTTTGATACTCATATTTCATAACTCTCATCCTGGGAGAAAATATCATGCCAGCTAGTCTGGTTTCTGACTAAGTACTTCATTTCTATCCTTTAGATGTTAGAAAATGTATTAAAAAGCTGAAATGTTGCTGTTTAGCGATGTTTTATATACATATTTTGCTCAGTTAATATCTAGATTGTAAGTGTAGAAATTAAGAGCAAGGCAAAGCCTTTTTGGTTTGAGTAAATTTGCTTGCAGCTGTTGCTTTTGACATTTCCAATTTTCCTACTACTTGAGCAAAATACTTCTGCAAAACACTAGACAGCCCAGAATTTCAGCTTTCAATATATATGCAACACCTGCTACTATCTAATGGGATGCAACTGAAGTATTGTTTAAAAATAAGACTGGAAAATTGCCGGCAAACTGACCGTAAATAGGTGGCCGACAAATTTATACCTGTTAAGGCAGTACGATAGTACTTTAATTCAGTGACTTATTCTGGTAGAAAAATTTATCTTTACAGAGTTCTTAATTAGGCTAATGTCATGTTAACATCAGCCAAGTAAAATGTTCGTAATTTTGATTAATTTTAATTTCATCATTGCTTTCTTCATTTAAACACATTTGACTGAGGCACTGTTAACATGACAGGTCACTTCATTGCAGTTTCCCCAATACCAATTTCTCTTTTACTTGTGAATATGCAGCTGCATAGTTTTCAAATCAAACCCTAACCATGTAACTGGGGAGGCCCCAAGTTTATATTTTGGTGATTATTACATTTGCCAGCAAATCTGGAAGGTGCCAAGCTATGAAAAATTCAAATTGCTGTATTAGAGGGTTTAGGTTTCATAAAAATATAATTTCTGTAAAGAACAGAAGCTATTGAATTCTAGTTTATTCGAGGAAATTAGTCAAGCAGTCTGCAGTAATTTCTAGACACTCATAAAATGTATGCTCATTTTGAATCTTAGTATTTTAATAATGTGTATTGTATATAAATAAGCAATGCTGCTGCTGATTGATAACCCTTTTTTCCACACCTTCCTGGCTTCAGATGATTCTGAATGTTCGCCTTATTGTAATCACCATTAGCATTGCTATTCTCATAACTGTGCCCTTGGTTAGTTCAGTGTTGTGACCAGAACCCTTCAGTATAGTAACATTTTAACCTAAAAGTACAGTGTACAATAAAATGTAGTCAATTCAAGTGCAGTACGTTTTAAAATGTATGTGCCGAGCTATCCTTGGAGGGAAAAAGAAGTATCCTTTTAATTCAAATGTAGGATATTCACTAGATGTGTTAATTGTATAAAATATAATTATAACATTCTCTATGTATACAACAGGTTGATTTAGGGTACACAGTGTGCAGTCAGAATTGTGTAACTTGAAGAACTGGAAGACAATTCTGACACTTGTTGAATTTTATGGGAAGAATTTTCTACACTGTGCCCTATTTATATTCAAAGGAAATTTTACAGTTCATAGCTTTTATATGGAAAACACAAGTTCATATGTCTTTCACTTGTTTTATATACACAACATAAGTGCATACTTGCATTAGTGATTAATACAAATTCCAAAATTACATGCAAGAGGAACTTACATAATGTGCATATTTTACATTGTTTGTCAGCTATGGAATGTATCCTTCAGTGTCAGTTAACTGGTTGTATTCACAGTGACCTGTATGAAAGCATTCTTGAGATTTAAGAATAATAGTTTCATGTTGGACTTTCTGTCATGGGGCATGCATGAGTAGAGGGCAGCCATGTATTTCAACTGACATTACAGTTCAGTCCTGTAAGACCAATTTCAGAGTCCATCACTCACTGATATAACTCAATTATGTTCATTGTTACTAAAGCTGAATCCCTCACATAAAATCACTTTTCAGAGGATATTAGGCTATTCTCATTGGCTGTTGGTGATGCCACTGATCCAGGAGTATCTTGTTTGGGTGAGGATTTGGAATGTTCTTGGATTATGCTATTTTCTTCAGTTGGCCGGTGGTAGACCTGTAAAGATTTCATGCCTAAAATCTCTGGATTCTCTCTCCAGAACATGTCACCAATGAGATCTGTATAAAATGGAAGGACAACATGACGAAGTTTCCCATCTCCAGGCGTTTTGCACAATTTCCTAATGAGAACTGTTCCTTTACGGAACATTGGTGGCTCATTGTTGTAGTTCAAACCAAACTCTGAAAACAGAAGCTCATTTTTGTCTGATGCCAGTGTTCCACGAAGTCTTTCTTCTGCCTGAAAAATCAGAGCAACAGCATAAGGGAATGCTGCTTAACAGATGATACTTTCATAACTTTGGTGACCAATATAATAAATTCAGTGACATCAGTTTGTTCTTAACATGGACAAGTGTATCTTGCAATGCAAGAGTCAATGACAGGTAGATTAGCCCAGCATCTGACTTATGTTTGGGAAATACATTTGCTATCCTGAATGACTGCAGTTTTTGTGGTTTTCCTCGGCCCCTACGTGCATGTTAGTATATTGCCTTGAAATAGACCACAACCACTTTATTCAAAATCTTCTGTGTTGATTAAAAATAATCTGTGGAGTCAAGATACTGTCATTAACATCCAAACCAAAATTCATTGGCCTATTAAAGGCACCTAATGTTAAGCAATATACAGGTATATTTTCATTGCTCTGTATTTTCTTCTTTGTTTGCATGTTCAAATATCAATGTGGTAAAGGCCTGTGGTTATCAAATTCCAAGGGACTCAAGCCTATAATAACAGAAACACAAAAATTAGGTTCCATGTTAGATGGCTTCTCTGTTCACATGAACAACAGAAGCTAAAGCACCTCTTACACCAATAACATCAGAACTGCAAACAAACTGAACAAATTCAGAATCATAGCAGCATAAGAACCTTAATTGGGATAGTCAAGCTGTCCCAATCAAGGTCTTTATCTCTTATCATTTTAGAATAATATAATGTGATATGCCAGGTTATGATTGTTCTCTCATAATTCACATTTCATGATACACCGACACTGCTGTACCTGAGTATTTGAAAATCCTTTCTTTAAAACAAGGCCCCAGAATGCTGTATTATATAAATTGTTGACATGAGCATCTGCCTGACGCCAACCCAAATAGTCTCTCAGATTCTTATCTGTTGGATACATCACAACTCGGGCATCAAACGTTGGTGGGTACTGCAACCGAATGGGTCCAAAAAATCCTGTCCAATGAAACACGAAACTTGATGCAAATAAACTGTTCACTACAGTCATCAGTTTCGAAGCCCGACGATTGAAAAGATTAGTATCTTTTCGGAAAACAAAACTATATTCATCACTCTGTCCAAATGCGAGACATATATCTCGGAATTCATCCATTACACATGTAGCAGCTCGAGTCATTAAATTAAGTCCACGAACATCGTTTGGTTTCACATAACCATGTATGTCTGCAAACCTACTAAACCCTCGTCCGTCAATCCTAACCACAATCCAACAGTTCGGTAAGCATGGATCTGGTAGTTCAAAATTTTTAACATATTCGTATTTGCTTTTTGCCATGTTCCCTTTAGAAGTACAAAAAAGTTTTGTTAGGTTATGACTCTCTGCTTTCGTAAACTTTAGAAAGGAAGGATGCAGTTTGTTTCTTAACATTACTAACTGTGTCTATTAGGGCGTCACTTTCATGCTCAATTCTAATTTACAGTTCCTTGCAAACAAAAAATAAAAAATAAATAAAAACAAATTCTTACAACATCGGTTACACAGCCAATATGAAAGTCTACCTTCACAACCCCAGGTTACAAACATTCCTCCACAACAAAACAAACATAACTCAAATAAGTTATGTTCTCTGTGGTAGGTAGTAATCTATGGAAATTACTGGCGGCCAGAATCCAATTGATATTAGCTTTGGACGTATATGTTCTACGTCGGATGGACGTCTGTTTTCTTCTTATTTCTGGTGAGTATTATTTTACTGTTCCATCAAATAGTAGTGGTTAGACCGCTCCTTTAAAGTCTCGTGTGATTATGTAAATGAAACATTGCTTTATTGATATGTGTAATACCGTAACTTACAGTCGTACCATTGACGAAAGGATAAAAGTTTTTTTTTCTTCAAAATATTTTACTGGGTTTGGACGTGGTATTTTAGTTATTTTATTTTATTTATTTACAAGTTCCAGAAATCCAATAGTGGATATAGAACACGTCACAAACTCAAGTATAAAAACATAAAATACATACATTAAAGAATTACATCTAGACAAGCAGCGTACTAAATTCAAGACAATATAATTAGTATTTTTATTACAATAGTTATCCAATTAAGTACTCATCCACCGTGTAAAACGAGTGAGTAATTAAGAAATGCCTTAATGCAACCTTAAACTTTTTAAAATTATTTGAGGTATTCTTAACCTCTGTGGGTAATTTATTAAATATCTTTATACCCGCATAGTGAACTCCTTTCTGATAGATAGTTAAATTGGCTTGGGGTAGATACAAATTTTGTCTCTGTCTAGTATCAATAGTATGAGAGTCAATGTTTGATGGAAAAAGAGTTTTGTTTTGTAATACAAACAATAATAAAGAAAATATATATTGTGATGCCAACGGTAAGATATCTAATTCTTTGAATATATTTCTACACGATACTCTATTGCCACATCCCATCATTGTTCTAATTGCCTTTTTCTGAAGGAGAAAAATAGTGTAACTACTAGATGAATTTCCCCAGAAAATGATGCCATAGCTCATTAAGGAATGAAAGAAAGCATAATAAATTGTCTTTAGTACTGAAATAGACATATATGGTTTCATATTTCTAATTACATAGCAAGTCTTGCTCAATTTTTTAATAAGTAGATCAATATGATTCTTCCAAGTTAATGCACCATCAATCATAATTCCCAAGAATTTAGTACAGAAGATATTATTAATGAATTTATTATTATAACTTATTGTGACAGTATCTGACATTTTTCTCTTAATTTTAAAATTAATATAATGTGTCTTATTAAAGTTTAGTGATAATCTGTTCATTCTAAACCATCTATTTATATTTTCAAATGTTGCATGAATGTGTTTATTAAAGTCGTTTGTATTAGAATGAGAAAATAGGATGCTAGTATCATCAGCAAAAATTATAGGTGTAGCAAGTTTAGTTATTATACTGGGTAAATCATTTATGTATAAAAGAAACAACAAAGGTCCCAATATAGACCCTTGTGGAACTCCATATCTAACTTTAATCCAATCCGAGGCTGTATTATTATTGTCATTAGTATGTAATACTGTTCTAATGTATCTGTTATTTAAGTAAGATTCATAGAGTGCGTGATCTTTCCCATTGATACCATAACATTTAAGCTTAAATAACAAAATTTCATGATCAACACAATCAAAAGCTTTTTCCAAATCACAGAAGATGCCTCCCACTATTTGTTTGTTATTCATGGCATTTAAAATCTCTGTAGTCAATTTATAGATTGCATTATCTGTTTTTAATCCTTTCCTAAATCCATATTGTTCAGTACTTAAAATATTAAATAGTATTAAAAATATATTAAAATTGGCCGTCAATCACAATATAAGATAATTAAAAGATTAAAATATCATTTTACATTCCGTATCGAGTACTCGATTTACATGTGGAACATTTACGATATGTTTCGGCTATATATAGCCATCATCAGGTGTTATGTTATAAACTTCTTAACTGAATTACTGATTTTTAATGATTTTTAGTTTTTCATTTTTCTCATCATGTTCACGTCCTTCATATTGTATCTTCACCCGTTGTTGTGTCACAAGTCACTAATATGATTGTATTTCGTAGTGATGCCAATGTTGTGTTTATTGGACCAAGAAGTAATATCGTAGCAGTATTAGGAGAGATTAGAGTTATACTGTATCGGATCGTGGCTGGTTAACGACTGCGGTGCTAGCTACAATCACATCATTTAATTGGTAGAGGTTCCATTTTGGCCCATTGAGTTCTGGGATAGTATTCAGTCACCATATGGAGATCCCCTTACAAATGGAAGGCTTATTATGATTGTGGGTGGAGGGTTGTCTGGTGTAAGAAGGGATCTTTATCAGTACTTCATACTTTGATACATCATTACCATTCAGCCCTTAGCATGATGCCTTTCTTCTTGCCCTTTTAGGTGTTCAAAACATTCCACCAACTCCCTCTGCAATGAGGATGCAAGGTTTGGAATTTGAGAGAGAATACCAAAGATATGTGAAAATTAACTTTAGATATTTATCATCTGGGTCTACCACTTACTTTAGAACACAGTTTATTTTTAAGAGTATTTATTTTTACATTAACTTTCACAGAATATGTTTAGGACTTGACAAGAGCAATGTTTTACATTAAGAAACAAACATGCATTTAACACACTTACTGTAAACACCGTATTTTGTTAGTGGCAGTGTGAAACAACTAGTGTATATTTTGCTACAATTCCTGAGGATTAGTAAGATATTTTAAGTGATGTATGTTTACATAGCAAGTCATATTACCTTAACAAACCTTGAAGAGCAATGAGAAGTTACACTTATTCCAATACAAAAAAAAGCAAAATAACAACTATAACACAATCAATCTAAATGTTGTTTCTGAACAGATACTCTGTTATGAGTATTATACATGAACATGAACTAAATATATTCCTTAATTTACTGGCTTTTTATGTATTCTTAGCATTAAGTACACAAAATGAATGCACACAAGCTTGATTGTGTCTTAATCAGTCCACAATTAGGGTTGGTCTCATGTTTCAATTTTAGTGCTGTCATACTCACAGTGTTTTCTGTCGTGCAGGTGATGTCATTTATAGATCATTTCTATACTTGAATAATTAACTTTGGTAGTTGGAATTATTTTAATCAGTTGAACTTTTTGGATTTCAACTCAAGAACCATTAGATGGACTTAATTAAATTTGATATGAATGTTGGAGGCCACCCTAAACTCATACTTTTCTACGATTGGTAACAACATGGTGGATGCAGAAACTTATAATTTAGTAATTTTTTTCATTGAATATAAGACAATATTGTGTCTGCATGAAATATTATATTTAGCTTCTGGTTTTATGAAGATAACTAATGAGTCAATGGAGCTAGGCTTTTCAAATTTGGTGAGGAGATAAATCATAAGCATGCTTACATTATAGAATATTTAGGAATGAAATAAATTTTTGATGATATGTGCATTTTTATATTATGTACTAATTTTGCAGACTCTATTTTTATAAAACTAGACAAATACCCATAAGTGGGGAATGTGCACGTACTTTTTACTGTTCATATATTAAAGCTCTTTAACCATCCTAGTGCCACCTGTAACAAGAGTTGGCTATGTTCACACCAGTTAGATCTGATATGATTGTGGAAGATATTTCTTGATATATTCAGCCAAAGAATGTAGGTCAGTTTGTACAGCTGCCCTAATCTTTTCTATAGATTCTTCAATAGCCTTGTCTTCAGCATCCATCATGTCTTGCTTCTTCTGTTGAACACTGTACTCAACTGTTTCCGTATCACATCGAATAAAACACTTGTGGCCGTGATACACCATATAAACCATATGCTGAAACATGACCATCACTTTTTTATTTGTTACATCTAAAAGGCATTTTCTGCCATGTGGCACCACACTGAATGGTGCTTTAATGAAAGGCATCAATTTAACCAGAACATGAACTTATATTGTATAACAACAATTAATATATAGTTGGTCTTGGTTTTCTGTTGCTCAATACATATGATGGTTCTCCTGTAATGTTACTGTTTTCATTTCATCCTGTCAGCGCAGCTTATCATGTTCAAGTTATTGGTAACTGAAATTTCATTCAGTTGGAGTTTTGTGCCATTTTAAATCTCTAGGAAGTGACCAGGATGGTCCCAAAAGTGTTCCATCACCTGAATTAAGCTGAATACTTATTATTTTATATACTGTGTAGAGATTGACTGTATCAACTATAGCATTGCATCTGTGAGAAATAAGAGCTTTGTTTCTTTCCCCTGTGCTTTTCATTGGGTCCCTGGAATATAACCTGTTGGATAAGCAGGTGCTAACCGTTCTGGATTCTGCTTTCAACAAAACCAGTGTAATGGGTATCCATCTTATATCTGCTAACTTACCATCACGGGATGGACTCGTATTTCAATAATGTAAAGACTGTGCTGTGTGAGGTCCACTGCTTTCTGATTCCGATACAGAACAGGAGTGAACAAAATGTCATAGGAGTTAGCTTGCACTTCTGGTATCAAACAACGATTCATGATTCTGTCTATCCCTGAAAATACAAGAAAGTTAAAAAAAACTCTCAATATTAATGGTAGGGAGTGTGATTTAAACCCCTAAAGCCAAAGCTCATCTGAATAATACATAAAAACAAGGTTCTTACTTCAAATAGAACACAATATAGCCCCACCACAAAGACCAGTTGGGTAAATAATCACTGTTTATTTTGAGAATCATATGAAACCCATAAATACATTTTGTAAGCAAAGTGCTTATTTAATGGATATTAAAGCATGTGGTATATAAGGTTACTATTGGGCTTAAAAGTGTTGAACCTATCCAAAGTACATGACAGTGCTATATCTTAATATAATAACTACCTTTTATGTGTTTTTAGCCTGCATTCATTATTTTATGACAGGTTTATGGTATGTCTCTATGTGGAATCAACTGACATATTTTAACAAAACTTCATATGAACATCACACCAATTCCCCCCCTTTTCATTATTTTATAATTTATTGCCAACATGGCAGCTGTGCAGTCTTCTTAGGTCCTAAAATTTTATGTGGAAAACATCAAAACATCTTAACAAATTTGAAACTTCTGTTTAGATCAAATTTTTGTAGACTGAAAAGCAACAGCATGATTGCTGCACCCTATTATATACACATATACATGTGTTGTTAGTGTAAATATGATAAACAAAAGTTTCAAAACAAACAGAATATTGGGTTTGTGCATAAATTGTAAAAACCTATATTTACAAATTTTGTATGAAACATGTTTTATATTAACATCATGGCATGGCTGTAAAATTGTATGTAGTTTATGCCAGTAGGAATTATGCACAGAAATGTACCACTAAGGTGAATAATTATTAATTTATAGTTTCTGTTAGTCTAATCATATAGACTGAAATATTTGAAAGGGGGTGGGTATCAAGTTTTTCTCAGAACTTCTTGTTTTCAGTGTTGTTTGGCGCTGTCTTTGTGTATTGTTTTTTTAATATTCATAATACAAAATAAAAAGTCTGCATGGGTCGAGAGAAACAGAAATAGGATATAAAAACCATTCTTATGTCACAGATGACAGTGATAATCTTCCCTTTCTTGTCATAATCAATATGACACCCATTATGAACACCAGGCCTGCCCAACCTTTTTTGTTATGCCGGCAACTTCAGCAAAATTTGTCTGTATGCAGGCAACATAAAGTTCAATACATAAAATGTGGAATGTATATGTATAATTACATTATATACTTTTATATGCATATTTTTATACATTATATGTAATAAAAATATACTGATAATAAAGTGAAAATTTTGAAAAATGCAATTCACAACCTAGGCTAGGGTGTGTTTATTTTTAACACATTTTTACAAAATGAATTAGTAATGTAATGTATGTCTCCATAAATAAAAATCACTGCACTAAGAAGCAATTTTCTTTTACTCCCACAAAACACTCAAAATATAAAAAAAGTTTGTATCTAAAACAAAACCCACAAAACAGCTAAAGAGTCAGGGCCAGTCGGACCTATACTGCAAACCCTCCAGCTGAAGAGGTGGGCCCCCAGTTTGAAAATCATAAAACACTGAAAGCTAAGGATTGTCATCACCATGTGTTGTGTTTCACATCACATAGATTTTAACTTGGGTGTGATCTTTTGCACATTAAGACTGACTGTAAGACCAGCAATGAAAATATTAGAAAGAAGCCGCTGCTGGTGCCTCCACATCTGCAAGTCGTTCACTAGAAAACATTACCATAACAATACACGTCAACAATCGTAGACAGTTACTTTAATCCCAGCAAAGAACAACCACTAACAATAAGGATTTTCTATAGGGTCAGTTGAGAATATGGAAGTGGTGGTAAGTTTTCTTTCATAGTTTGCCAGGAAACGGGTGGAATTGCTTCAGCGTTCTATTGTGTAGTTGCCAAGAAAAGGGTTAAAAGATATTTTCTTATTTCAAATGCCTCCACAGGCATCACAACACTGTCGTTGGTAACATGTTTCCCGCAAGCTACAGGTTGGGCGGGCCTAATGTACACCTTGGAAAATTATAACATTTTTATTCTAATGTCATTACCATTCCTGAAATTATCCTTGTCCTCACGCCCAAGTTTCAGTCCTACAATGATGGAGTCTGCTGACAACCCAAAGAACATGCTACCTTCTACATTATTATTCAGCAAGCCACACAACTTCTGCAACACAAAATTAAATTAAATTACTGGGAATGTAATGGATCAGTATGCCAGCTATTTATAAATCCAACTGGGAGAAAAGTACTGTATGGGATTTGTAATGAATTTAGAATAGTCAAACTTCTTCAAGAAATTGAAATGAATATGCATGATGTATCTAGTAGAATTTGTACACCTGTCTGATGCTTTTTAAATTCAAACTACGAATACAAGGGGATATTGATAGTGGCCTTCTGGGTTATGATGTTGTGTTGACCTGCAGGCAGTGTTTTATAGGAACATACTGCCTCCATCTTCGGCCCTGGTAACCACCTACATGGAATCTCAACCCAGGAGACCACTGTTGACATCTTCACTGCCATGAGACCCTCAAATTTCAAACAAGGGAATACTTCATTCCTACTGATTTTTAATTTTACTCTTGAATATATTGTCAGTATTATCCAAGAGAACTGTGAAGAGGTTTTAAGGTAAAGGAAGAACATGCAATGATTAAATTTGAGGGGGAAATAGTCAAGAAAATGTAATAAACAGAAATAAGACATATAAGATTGGGAAAACCAAAGATGAAGAGATAACTTCAGTGGGGAAACCTGTTGGAAAGTAGCACCTTGGAATAGAAGAATGTTATGGGAGAATAACATTAGGATGGACCTTGGGAAATACTGTGTGGAGATGGGTGATGGATGGTTAGTATCATTTCAGATAAAGATGTTGACCCTTTTGGTTCTACTCCCAGAGTTAGTCAGAGAATGGTGTATTAATGAAATTTTTAAGTGTCCTGAAGTAATAATAATGGAAAAATGTCATAAGAGAGCAGTAGTCACTTTCATCTCTCATAAATTCCCTTGTTTTCATGCTGGTGACCTATGACATGTACCTCTGCAAGCAGAACCTCCTTAATGTCCCACAGCTTCTTCTCTACCATCAATTCATGAGTCTTGTCAGGTTTCACAGTTGCTTTGGTTCCACATATCACATAATCAGTTTCTGAGTCCAAAATAATTTCTTCCATTTGCTTGACCACTAGCAAACAAAACACAAATATGACATGTCATCAGTATGATGTTTAAGTTTTGGTTATTGTATGCTTTTGTCTTATGAAACTTGATTGTTGCCAATGTTCTACTGTATTCATTGGTACATGACAGTTTCAATACCCAAAAAGTAGTTTTGGCACCTACATGCAGTCCTCTGCCACCTCTTAAACCATTTGATTGATTTTCATTAAATTTTATACAAATATTATGCTGTTTGAGGCCACCTTAACCCCATTTTTTATGATTGTGTGTGTCTTTGTCTCTGTGGAACTAGTGCTGCTAATGAACCCATTGTCCATAAGTGAATACACATAATCAGTGGAATGACATCGAACACATCATGCCAGGATTATCAACAAAATTACTGATTTATAGGAGATTGAATTCTTATACTTATTTGCTTTGGCAAGTGTGCATTAGTGTTCATATGCAAAAAATCTAGTTGTCTGTATCTCTCTACAGCAGCATCAGCATTATGCCCTTCTGGCATGACATACATCCCATTATTTTATGTTATGTTGTTGGACCAAATATCTATGATATGCAGATATGCTAATGCCCTCATTACTGATGAGGGAAAGCTTAAGAACTCGGAGAAACCTGTCCCAGTGCCACTTTGTCCATCATAAATCCACATGGACTGGCTGTGGCAGATGCATCCAATTCACATCCATCAAACCTGTTTCCCTAAGATTAATTTTAGTAATATCATCCCATTTATACCTAGGTCATTCTCATCTCCTCATCCTCCATTATTTGATCATCCTAATATTTGGTGAAGATAGTAAATTGTGGAGTTCCTCATTATGCAGTTTTCTCCAGCCTCCTCCCACTTTCTCCCTGTTGGGCCTAAAATCCTCTTCATCACCTTGTTCTCTGACTTGTCTCCACTGTCTTCGGGATGTGTTCATATCAATGTTTCTTTTCTAGCTTTACCCCAGCTTTATTGCATATGTTCAAATGTAACTGAGCACAGACACAATCATGTTGTTGTATATACTGATTAAGAAGGAAGCGGAGAAGATCTTGAAATACAGAGAATGTGGAACGTGCATGCAAAAGTAATCCCAATAATTATAGCAGCAACTGGAACTGTCTCCAGGTCACTCAGAAAATATTTGGCCAACATTCCGGGCAAACACGACATCAGTGAACTGCAGAAGACCACCATTTTGGGATCTTCATACATCATTTGAAAGACGCTGTCATAAAATAAAATTATATAATACATGTAGCATGTGTTAAAAACAATACGTATTCCAGAAATAGCTGCTGCACTATGTACCTTAGAGACAAGGTCTGTCACGGGTACATGGAAGTAAATACCCCATAAAGTGGTGAATAGATGGAATGACAACAACAATAAATTAAAGCAGTTAAAAAATTACATGACTAGGACTCATCTGTATTACTGTCTGGCTGCATGAGTCCAGCACACCAGTCCATGAGATAATTTTTTAACAAACAAATAATGTCTTGTACAAAATTTGTATATATGTTATGATATATCTCAGTACAGTATTTAATATGCCTGCCAAAATAATTCAGTATTTATTGGTGTCAAAAAATTTAAATATAGATTTTGTGCAGCCACCATGTTTCTTTTTTTACATTCTACAAAAATGTAACAAACAAACACTGCATATTTGTTACCAAATTTTAGGTAAAAGGTATAGCCCTGATCTCAGAAATTTATATGACCTGCCGTGTCGGTATTATTAATGGTAGGAAGTTTGAAAGCACGATGTATGGTGGCCTCTAGTAGTGACAAAGTTAATATCAATTTTAATAAAAGTCCATCAGTTGGCCCACAATGTTAGTAGGGAGGAATACACAGGCATGATGATACCAAGGGTGTCATTCCTTATAAAATAAAGGAAACAGGCTACAAAGTGAAGACAACCATCAACAAAACATCATGAACAGCTGAAGATTTTTTGAAGGTTCATAGTATTAGTAAACATAACAAACCTGGTTCTATGTCATCCAGTGGAGGGTCATTACATGGACTCACCAGATCATGGTATGTTGCTGTCACACGGTTTGCAACTGAAGGAGGCTTTAGTGTGTTAAACATTGACAGCCGATGAATAGTCTGTCTTGACTGACCTCCATAATAGATTCTTCTTGCCTTATCATTGTTATCACTCCTGGACATTAACAACCTGTGTTCTGATACTTCTAAGTTAGTTTTGCTATTTGCTTGAAGGCCATCCCTTTGCCACTCCTCAGAATCAGGTTTCCAGTCACCAACAAGGTTATGTTTGCATTTTGAACAAAGGTTCATCATCTCTTGTACTTCACTCTTATGTATGTAATCTGAATTAAAATAATCTTGACTTTCCTTCTGCTGCCTGTGAAATATTTCAGTCTCTGTTTCTGGCTCAGCCTTGGTTGACATTTCTGCTTTTCCTGCAGGGCTGTCCTTTGGATCAATCTCTTGACTTTTATCCAGTTCACTGGTTGGACTGGTTCTATGTGTTTCATGAGAACTTTCCAAATGCCCCTGCACATTTGACTGCTTGTGTGCTGAGTGAGGTGCATTGATGTACCCCTGCATTGAGTTTGTGTCATCTTTAAACTGCCTTCTTTGACTACAACCATATCCACTTCTACCACTGAAGTTCATTCTACCTCTATATCTCATCCCTGTCTTGTCATCAGCTTCTGATCTACCTTGATTGAGACAAGTCACACGATGTCTTTCAAGTCGTGTTCCTCGGTCACATCTATATATTTGTTGGCGGCCATTTCTGCAGTCATATAAATATCAATAATTAATTAAAGGATACCATTTAAACACAAATATTTTGCTCTGAATAATTGCTGAATATTTTATATTACATTCACCAAAGAAATTGTGATAAGAGATGCTATTAATTACAGGATTACTTTGAAAGATCTATCCACTTTTCAAAATGTAATTTGAACAAACCAGTTCTCCTATAAAATTTATTAGTATCAGCTGAAATAGAAACACAGTCTTCCGAATTTTCAAAGGACTTGGTTTAACCCATTCACTGCCACATGTTTTAGGCAAAACAAAAAATGCATGAGTTATTTGAATTTATAGCTTAAGTTATCAATACCATCACAGCTTAGGCCATTCAGCCTTTTCTGTTTCCACATTTGTGGCTGGTCTGCCATAGTTTCATGGTCTGTATACCCTTGTGCTTCTTGCCAGTTTGTATTTCGGAAATTTATGTGGAATTTTGTTTAGATTTATTCTAACCAACTTGGTCTTTTGCTGCAGTAAGTTCTTGTAATATTTCCTTATGGTCTCAATACTTTCATTTTTGCAGAGGTTCAGTCCTTTTTCTTTTCTGAGTGTCATCAACCAAATTTTGAACCCATATTCTAGTGTTGGGACAGTCATTGTTTTTGGAAAGGTTAATGGGATAACATAAATTTCATAGTCCATGTTTGCTTCTTGTGACAAGACTGTTATTTGCCATGCTGAATTGGAGCACATTCGTGTAAGAAGGGGTGATGAGGAGAGGAATTCAATCTGTCCTGCACTGGAAAGCTAAAGGGAATTGAAGATTTCTTTCTTCTGGGTTGTTGCGCCGTGTAGTCTGGTCGATGTTTACCAACGTTTCAGAGGTCATACTGCCTCTGTCACGTTGGTAAACATCGACCAGACTACACAGCGCAACAACCCAGAAGACAGAAATCTTCATACTCACTGTTGTGAAAACCTCAAATTTTACTAAAGGGAATTGTTATCACCATGGGTCTGTATATGATTCTCCTTCCCTTTGTAGAACTTGAGATATGCAAGTTGCATTTAAACCATTGTAGTGACTAAATTCATTTTGGATGACCCATGAGAATATTTATCCTGAAACCTGTTTGTATTGATTAGCCTATTACTGCCAAGCACGTGTGGGGGTAACATTACCAGATACAAAATTTCTTGAAGTAATGGGAAGAGCAGAGAGGGGTCTTCCTGGCAGTTCTATGGCATCATTTTGTTTTGGACACATTGTCTTTATATCACTCAGAAATTCTGAGATTAATACAGCCATTTTCATACAACTAAATAAAAATTTATATTGATAGCACCAAAGGAATTTAAACATTTCAGTAATTCACACTTGTAATTGATCAATTAAAAAAAGGGAACTTCTATCCGGTTCTGAATGATGGTTGCAATGAGTATTATTGAATTTCTAGGCAGTGGCTGTCCATCTCTTTCTAACACCCTACTGAGTACTGTCTGTTTTATCGAAGAATTGACTCCTTCAACAGACCAGCTGCACAGCTGTTCTAATACGTGGCATAGAAATGTCAGCTTACTATCAGTTCACCATTAGTTTTCTACCTTTCTAGTGTTTAATCTCATTAATGTGTTTTTAGTGTTTCATACTTTGTTCAGAATTTATTGTATTAGTCAGGTCACTGGTTAATATACCCATAATATCAAGTATTATGCAGATTGCTCCAACAGTGGGAGTTTTAGTAAGAGGCAATGTTTTTAGGGCAGTGTTCAGCATAATGTCATGGCTTCAAGGTCAAGTCAATTCTCCATTTAGACACAATAAGTACTCCCCACCTTCTCACCCAAATATGGAAACTGATCAAGTTTCCACAACCTATTTTGAATTCCTACACAGTAATACTAATTGGACTGTTATTATAAATCACAACCTTGTAACAGTCTACTGTGTTTGTTTTATGCATATAAACGTAGTGACCAAATGATCCAGAGCCTGATCTAATACTCTCATGATAATAAAATGATCTAATGAACAAACATTCTGTAATTCATTCAATTATTAATTATTTACCAGCTTTTTTGGTCACTCCTATTTTACCCATATGATGCTCATAGCCGTCTCCTTGAAAACAAACCTCACCCTTCCTAATCCTGAGCTAGGCATCAATTTCCATTTAAGAAATGGCACCCAACTACATTACAAGTCAAGTTAGCGGCTACAATCCTGCAGTGGGAGGAACGAGCTGATTACAGTTCCTCTAAGTCCACTACATACAAAGCTGAAATTAAACTTTGTATGTTTTCTTAAAACTGCTCATTATACAAAAAGTTGATGCATGGCATACGACACATATCTCATTAACATCTACAACTTCTGTTTGCAAAAATGTTTCCGTGTCTTGATTATTTGATAAAATACAAGGAAAAACATCTGACTACAGTGGCAACCTGTAGTGTGACTAATTTCAAAACTACAGGTTTGTGCTTGTATGGCCAAGGTAATCACAAAAGAATAGCCTCAGAAATGTGTACTCCAAATTGAAATACACCTCTCCACTCATGTTAGAATGTAACTGTACCTGAAACTGTCTCTTTGGATGTGTGTTTCTTTAGATTTGTCACTGAGAACAAATAGGCATTTCTCCATTAACTGTTTCCATATGCACTTCTTGTCACAAAGAAACATCCAGAGTACTGTAAAAGGAAATGAGTACATCACAAATAATTTCACAGTCTGTATCAAGTGACTACCTGGCTGCTTTTAAGGTAATTTCCTTTTGTCAGAATTTTCAATAGGAACGTAACTTCCATCTTTGTCTATCCAATACACATCAATTATATAAAGCACTAAATTGTTCATAATATTTTCTTTTAAGGTTGATACAAAACTTCAGAAATCCTAAGTGCTTTTATTATAATTTATCACAGTTTATGGCTACTGAAATGACTGGCTGTGGGCTAGATGACCAGGGTTCAATCCCTAACAGTTGCCATTATATCCTGACAAGCTTTAAGGTCCACCCAGCCTCCTAACAGGTGCTATGGCCCTGTCTCTACAGATGTAAAGCTGCAGGAACATGAAATGACTAACTCTGTCCTTGGTGAGATTTCAGGTTGTTATGGTGGCAAGTTTGAAGATGACTGTCTTCTAGGATGTTGTGCTGTGTTGTCTTGTAGAAACTGACTGATGTTTCAGAGATGCTTACCAGACTACAAAGCGCAACATTCCAGAATACAGTCATCAGTTCTTTCCTTGCTAAGGTTTTGTGTGGGTACAGACTGTATATTACCCATGTTCCGTAAAGTAAAGATATATCTGCACAAACTGAACGTAATTCTGCTGGCTTGATTTGTGATATCTCAGACAGTGAGTGAAGTGTCTCGTTACAGGCTGATCAACTGGGGTTTCAATTCTCAGGATGAGTTGGATGTTCCTCTTGGCCATCATGTCCAGACTGAGACACCCTCCAGTATGTACTGGGGTTTTATAAAATAGAATATGAAGGTGTCCACTCTACATTTACATTTAGCGCTGAGATACATATACATGCCCTACAGGCCTTCATATGAGCCGGGTAGTTCAGTCAGTATAGTGACTGACTATGGACTGGACGACTGGGATTCAATCCCCAGAGGATTTTTCATCTAGACTCTGCATCCAGACTGGCTCTGGGTCCCACCCAGCCTTCTATCCTATGGGTAACGGGGTCCTTTCCTGGGGGTAAAAGGTGGCTGGGGCATGACGCTAACCGCTCACCCCTATCTAGAGCCAAAGTTAAGAATGAGTAAGAGCTATACCTTCACTCCCCCCAAACGCCTACATGGTGTATAGTGGGACAACTTTACTTTTACTTTTACAGGACTTCATAGGATGATGCTTTTGCATAGTCTTACCTCTTGAAGCCCTTCTGTTTTGAGGCCAGTTTCTCACATTTTCCTGCTCCAATATGGCCAGAAGTATCATCACCATCTGTGTTATCTCTTTCTCCATTGAGTCCTTGCAGCTGCAGAGATCAGCTGTGTAAATGTGACTGTAGCGTTCCAATTTATCTGACAACAAACATTAACAATACATTGTTTCTCAAACTAGCCAAAATTGTGTCTGAGCAGTTAATGTCCACCAAAGTAATGTGTGAATTATCTTATCCATTTGAAAATGTTATGCTAAATTATGTAATAACGCAGTTCTTAGTATGTTTTCTGCTACTTGTCATGTTCACACTTTTATATGCACACTGTGAGTGGCACACAACAAACAAAGGTATTATTCAGTATCTGACCATGTGTGTATCAGCATGTAAAATGTCAGTGTTGATGGCTTGTGTTATGCAAACATGCTGGTTAGCAAAATTCTCTAGTTTCTTGGTTCATGAGTTCTTCTCATGTGTACAGAAGACATCCAGTGTCATATCCTCAGATTATAGCTACCATTATGATTGGCCCACTGCTGCCAACCCAGTCTCTGGAAAACGTTTGCTATGAACTGTCTTGCCATACAGCTTGACATCATATTGATTCCAACATTTCACATCGGATGGATAGAATCTTGTACCGACTAGAATTAGTTAAAGTTTTTGGTTTCACACTGGGAGGTAAACTTTATAAATAGTGTACTATTATGGCACAGCATCAAGTAATATGTTTCCTACATGGTTTCCATTTTGTTCTAATATATAGTAGTTGTTAGCACATGTCTCATGTTGTTGATTTTGGAGATGTCATGACTCTGAAGTAAATAATCTCTGTACATGGTAGAGTTTGGATCATTGCACAAAGTGCAGTAAGGATGTGGGAGGATGATAGTTTGTTTAGATGAGCTGTCAGTTATGTCCTGTATATAGTCTGTAGAGTATCACATATTTCTAGGCATATTTTGCCATTGCATGAGCATCATTTAGGCTTCATCCTGTATGCCTGTGATCTGTATGTTATCAATTTTCTCTGAATGCTCTTAAATGAAATTTGGTACTTATTAGAAATCTTATGTAACAGTTATCAAGTAAATTGAATTATAGTTAAAACAGAACAACTTGGATGACTGCTCTACAAAATATGTCTGAATGCATTTTCAGATATTTTGCAATAAATATTGAGTACATGGGTAAATGTTTGAGACAAAATATAGAGGTTACTTTACCAACGAGGGTCACATCAAAGTGATGCTTGAGTAGAAACTTGATGACATCTTTGGAGTTCTTGGCAAGACACAGAAGTAGATTCATGAAGGCAATTCGGATGACTGCTTCTGGATACTGAAATGATAAATGAGATGTGAGTTTGGTTTCAATGATTAATGACTTTGTGTAAGAAAAAGTACTTTTTGTTGACTGACTATTGACAACACCCTCTGAAATGAAATTTTAATTTTGCAAGGGTCTTTTTACGATTATATTTAATTTTTAAACTGAATGTCCTGTGTTTATAATACCTGAAAAGGTACAATACCTCAAAGAGAGACAGGATGTGTTCCCCTGATTCACAGAGCAACATGTGCTTGCCTGTCAGAGCATTGGTCTCTAGTATGATTTGCAGCAGTTTGTATGCACTTTCCAGAAACACCTCATCCATTTCACACACTGGACCTGCACATACGAACACACTAATAGAAAACAAATATATGACAGCTTTTTGTTGGCCACTATTCACCATTCTGACAGAATTTCTAAAAACAAAAGAAATTGAGGTTACAGTACTGTGTGTACTTGGTGGTACAGTTGTATACATAATATACAGTCTTTCCCACACACCAAAAGTGTTGGTATATAACATATTCAATTTCAAGTGTAATGCAAATGCTATTTGTGTGTATGCATCCATCCTTCTGTGCCCCTACCTTTGTTTATGTCAGTTACGTTCATGTCACTGATGTCAGAGTTGTTTGGGATCACTGACTTTCTGATAGGTAGAGTGGCTGTCATTTGTCAGTCTTGCTGATGGCATCATCTGAGGACTTCCCCATATGGTTATATGGCTAATTAGGGATTCCCCACCCAGTCACTTCCATGGACAAAAGGCATATGTAGGTCTAATTTAATTAAAATCTGTTCAGTGACTCTTGAGTTGTTACATATGGCTTGATGAACATGGTGAAGCTAATGTATGCATTTTTGTAAGTTTTAATTGTGAACATGTCAAAAAAGGTTACACTGCCTCTGTGACAAAGCATCACACCATGAAATAGCATAGAGGCATAAATTCATGCATTAGAAGGCATAGAAGGAAATGAGCTGGGCTGTTTCACATTCCACCTGCTTTGCCTTCAGGAAATGAGTCCCCAGTACCAGTTGGACAGGTCTTCCTTGTCTGTTTTAGACACGATGGCAATCAGAAAAAAGCCCTTCCAAGAATAAAAACCCTAGTCATCCAGTAGCTTTACTGACTGGGCTATTAAAATAAATCTTGGAGAAACTGAAGCAAGTTATGAAGTTGTAAACAGGTTTGAATTGGATCAGGATATGGTCCAGGTGTGGACTTCTGTGAACATGGCAGTGAATCTATGATTTCCATAAAAAGGGGGAATGTCTTAACCACACAGAAACTAGTAGCTGCTGAAGGAAAAACAGTTAATACCACTGAGTTACATAGGAAATTAAAAATTATTGTTCTGATACTACACCTATGTGATTAAAACAGTCAACATATCAATGTGTCAACTTGTAAGTAGTGTTCACACAGTACCTCGAAGTAGACAAATGCTTATTAGTGGAGCCTGCGATGCCACATGTTCAGGCAGGGAATAAAGCTTGGCCTTTGGAATGTAGCCAAGCAAACCTACATCAGTGGCCCAAAACATTGTCCAATCACCTGTTAGTGTAAGCACTTGACCACGGAGGTACTGCACCTTCAATAATGCCTCTCCCTCAAATGTAGCATCCTATAAAGATAAAAGATCTTTAATGAATATTTCATATGAAGTGGCTTCCCATGTTATCCCCATGCACAAGTCAAGAAAGTACCTTGAAAGAGGATACAGATACCTCCCACATTTTGACTGAGGGGATTCACCATTCAGTCAACATACTGTAACTAATTTGATACCACATAATCTCAATTGTTGATAACAGTTGCAGTGGAACCAATTGTGAGGCCCTGGGCAATACTGATAAGTGAAGGTCCTTAGGAAAAAATACATGTAAAGCATTTTAGGCGATTTCAATTATTATAATTTTAATGATTTGAAAACTACCTCTCCAGAACTGACTTCATTGTTGGAGAGAAGGTAATTCCAATATATACAAGTACATATGTGCCCCTATAGGCACAAAGCCCAGGAGTGTTGCTCACCCCCTTTACTACCACTAGTTGATATAAGTATTTTTAATACCTGAGACTAAATAGTATCACTATCTCAAAGTAAGAAAATGTCACCACATTATATATTCCATGTGCATGTTTTTCCTGATTCATCACTTGAGAGTGACACATAAGAAAATGTATCTGAAGATTAAATTTTAAGATAATAATCTTTGTTAAAAACAGAGCAACAGAAATTGCAGCAACAAAAAAACCCAAAAAATAACAAGTAACTCTCTCACTGCTGATTTCAGTCATTATTGTCATAATTATGTTACAGACTATGCCATTTAGCCTGTTATGACTATATATGTAATGCCTAAAATATTGTGTTTTTAAGAAGTTTTAAAATTATATAACTGCATTACAATTAGTGAAATTATATTACTAGTAATATTTTACCTGCCTTTTTAAAAATACAACTGTTGAAACCTGAAGGGTTATGCTGCACTGATGTATCAAACCTTTTGTTGCACTTACCAAGCTCCAGAAGCCATACACAGCTCCAATTAGTGGCTGTGCTGATGTTTTATCCTTTATTCTCAAGTGTTCATGCACTTGGCTGCTGATGTAGATTAGACGTTCCTTCCAATCAGCCTTCGTATACACCAAAAGAACCTTTAAAAGCAGAACTTTTGCAACAATTACATCACTCCAGTTTGCATTATCAACATTCTCACAGCAATCCAACATGGGGTTAGGATTGAAGTTATCAGCAAGTGGCTGTGTGTATTCCTTGCCACTTGGTCGCTTCTTCTGAATGATGTCAAGGTTGATGTTGATGTCATCTGTACCATTTGTGTCATACAAAGTAGTATGATAACCCTGCAATTTCATATTAAGTGATGATGCATCCATTCCAAAACATTTTGCAAATAATGCTAGTGTGTCTGTGCTAGACATTTCCAAAATAGCTCCAACAAGCACTTTGTCTGAAACTGCAGCACACAGCTTAGTAAACGCTGATATGGCATTGTAGCTGCACTGTGTTGAAGCCTGCATTAGCTGTAACAGGACTTCTGACTTATACAAAAATATGGCTCGGATTTTGTGAACAGCCATATTAGCTGCAGGAATCAAAAGTTTGATAACAGGAATGAGAAGGATAAGCTCTGAGATGGATGGACCTGGCATATTTACCCCTTGCCCACATCTAGTGCGCATATAGAGTGCCTGAATGTACGTGAGAAGCAGACCTTCTGTGTAGTACACCAATGGGCTGGAACCTATTATTTCATACAGCTCAGGTCTTTGTATACATGCATTGGCTAAGGATGTTAATAGTTGCATTTTTGTGGCTGCATCATGAGAATCATTTGAGGAACAAATCCTGGCCAACAGGTGGCTTGGATCAATGTTGTCTCTATCAGCATTACCTCCATTACCATTTTTGAACTCTCTTGACTCTTCACTGAACTTATGAAAATAATGTGAATAGCTTTTATTTTTATGTTCCTTCTGCTTGTCAGATTTGACTGTTATTTGCTGGCAGCCTAAAGCTATCTTGGCAAGAAAGTTGAGTGGTTTTTCACTTTTGTTATTTGTTGTTTTGTTTCCATCATTTTCAGTGTCACATTCTGCAGTAAATGACATATTAAATTGGACTTTATTGTCTTTATTTGGTGATGCTGACATCTTGTTTACCTGAAATAAAAGAAAGGGTTTGTCATGTTACCATGAAAAATGAGAAGTAACCTCAGAACATTAGTTCCTTCTGATGTAACAAGATACTCCCTGCACTGATTCAATACTAGATGGCTCTAGCAGTCAAATCAGGATTGAGTAGAAATTGTGCAGAGTCAGTGGGCTGGTCACTCACTACTCACAAATGCACACTTCAAAGGCTAGGAAACCTCCAAATAGGAGGCAGCAAAAACCCACAAATGGGTTGTAGAGCCAAGGAACAACAACAAATGGAGTAATTGGATATGGGTAACAATACAGATAAATTTAAGAATAAATAATATATGTGTTGATATAAGGAGAGATGATCACTAATGTCATACCATCCTTTGAAAACAAACTGGAAGAAAGCGTGTATAGTAATGTGCATGGGAGATGACGGCAGAGGAGTATGATGGTGAATGTGAAAGAATGGGAAGAGAGGGTTTTAGATAAGACACTGGATTTTGTTTGTTGTTTTTCCCCTTCTTTTTCTTCTTCTTCTGTCTGACGACAGGTCCATATGAACAGGATCCTTCCATCCTTTTCTCGGACTGGGACCTCTTCATATACGTTCTTGGCAGAGGATCCAGAAGTGGTTTGCCATTGCCTTCTTCTGTGTGTGAATGGAGTAATTGTTGGGATGCCACGGAGAAACCGGGGAAGTCCCCGGAGGAAAACTCCGTGTTGGCTAGACCACGGCCTTGCCCAACACAAGTTATAAATTCGGGCACCACCAGGAATCGAACCCGAGACCCCAGGATTACAAGGCCAGCGTTCTAACCGCTAGACCACCGTGGCTCTATCCAATTATATGTACACAGAATGCAGCTCAGTGTAGGAATAGAGAAAAGTGGCATGGGTCATGTATTAGTAAATATAATGAAAAATGGGATAGAGCTCTTAAAAATATTGGGCTGAAAATACAATAATTTGGAGCAACAGTGTAGATTGTAAACCCAGTTTTAAGTAAATGCAATTAATAAGCATGGGGTAGGTATTACAAAGGAGTACTGATATAACAGAAATGTAGAAAGTTGGTAACATTGTAGACTGGGTCAAAAGTTAATCTGATATGTAAATAGAATTACAATAGAGTACAGGCTAAGGATATAAAATATATCATTAAGTTACATAAGATGTCAGGTTCTCATGGCAGTGAGTATTAAGATGAATATCTGGCACAAGACCAAGCGAGAAGACCACGAAGAAGGTGGGAGGAGCAGATAAAATGAGGAGTGATGGACAGAGGTGCCCACTGACAGTTGGTGGATGAGGAGGAGTGGTGGAGGGACACGAAGAGATAGAGGGGCTTTACCAAGTGGACCCGGCCCGAGGCTGGAAACAGCAATGGATGATGATGATGATCTTCTGGGATGTTGCAGTGTGTAATCTGATAGAAATTGAATGACACTTCAGAGGTGCTTACTGCCCTCATCACCCTGATGTTGGAGGCAGTGATCACCTCTGAAATTCTGTCAGAGTTACAAGTAGTGATTGTTGATTTACTCATTAGTACAATTGTCAGCCCTTCACATCTGGAAAGGAAATTAATAAATGACGAAGTGTTAAAGTAAACACTAAGACAAACTAATAATCAAGGAAATAAATTTTAATCACCTTCAAGAATTATACATGAAAGCATGTCACCAAATTTTCCTCTTTTTCACATTACTTTGATGCAAATACTGGGATTACATGACTAGATATCAGCAAATGTTTACCATAATTGTCATCTCAGTGACAGTACCAGATGTGGGCACACTGCTAGAGGATGTTCTGTTTTTGTATTATTTTATGACAGTCATATGTGCACCCTAAACTAGTGTAATTAGTGTGTTAAAGTTTTCTGTACAGAATATGTGTTTTTCATGTACACAGTTATGTTACAAGATGAGCAGGCAGATACATTTTTTTAATACTTCCTTCATTAAATTTTACTGATGGTTTGTGACAACAAAAGCTGCAGTGTTAGAAAATGATTTAAAATCCACTCCACTCTGTGTTCTGAAGGTGTTTTACAATATAGCCCTATTTACACCCTATAGAAGCATGTGTTTGTGCACTAGAGATAAAGTGTAATGTACAGTGTTATGAGACAAACAATCAATTGCCTATTTCAATAACATATTCAGCTCATCAGTGACAACACTTAAATCATAACCAATCTATAAAACTACACAGTTTCATTCAACTTCTGTTATAAAAACACTGCTATTGATTACATCAGTTGTTTCAATTAGAATCACCTCTGAAGAGAGATGACTATAGTCAATGAACTCAAACATAGAAACAAGATATTTCTGAAAGTTATTTCTGTATTTCCAACATAAAAACTTAAAACTGTCACACACGTCTTGTTCCTGTGCCTGAATCGAAATCTGATGAGAATATGGCAGAATGGTCACCCCAGCTGTAAACAGCTCATCAGGACATCATCAGCACACAGCTAATTGCTGTAGATCAGACTGTGAGGTTCTATGGTATTGACCATTTACTGATCCAGATTCCAGGCAACAAGAGGTGGTGATGTGTTGGAGAAAACTGTAAATCTGTTGGGTAGCATGCAAATAATAGAGCTTCCTCTTATGTATGCAAACCAGGTGTGAAACATGCATGTCAGAGCACTAGCTATAACATAATACTTAGACACTATTGTGCAGACCCAAATACTTAATAGCCATTGTTATATATAAGTTGCTTTACCTTCCTTGGATGAAAATTTATAGTGTTTTAATATCTATATTAATTTGGCAATTTCTCCAGCATTGATATTCCGATACATTTTGTGGGAACATTTTCACCACAGGCTTCCCATAAGGTTACATTACGAAAAATAGTAGTATTCGTGGATTACCTATATATGTAGCATTACAACTACTTATTCATGTCATAGAACACTTACACACAAATTTTACGAGTTAGCAATTTCTTGCAACGCAGTTGCACATTAAAATATAATTTATAACAAGGACTGTCAAACGTCCACGAGTAAACAGCGAGGGCGGGAAGTCGGTTCTTTTGCGGTGCAGCGGGAATGTTTCTTATCAGCTGGACTAGAGGGCTGCTATTGGTGGAAGTGTGATAAGCCATAGTTTTACACTACTACACACAGACTGCAAACATCAAGCAGTTGAGAGTAGCGTGTAGTGAGTGCAACTTTAATGTTTTCCGTGGGTATTGTGATAATATTCTAGATTAAATCACTGTGCCACTATGGGGTAATCTTAAAGCTATACGCATTAGAACACATGAAAGCCTGTTGTTCGTTCATTGGTTGTGGAACGAATGCTTTTAGGATGGGTCATCACTCGCCGCGAAATCTTGTGCATGCGCATATATCGAATCGTCATACATTTCGTAGAAAACGAATGGTTTCCGCCAAAAGTTGATATCCGGTTCTAACATTGGTGTATTTAAATTAGGGATAAAATGCGCTCAATATGTATTGGTCTATTTATGTCATTGATTTGAATATGCATCTACCTACCACATTACTAGCTACAAAGTAGACATGTAGATTTTCTGTGGTTTCCACTTCCTTGCACGGATTCGGTGATTGTCCCTCGGACGATAATCCATGCCGCAGAGACAATAGTAGTACTAAGTATATGCACGACAAAATGAAATTGACCTTGATATCTTCACAAGATCTGCAGGCTGCATTCAATAAAATGAACAAATGGGCGGAAACTTATAAACTCCAAATGAAAGGAAATTATGGTGTTCAGGTAGGGCGGCAAAGGACTACACATATTTCGAGGAAGGCAGAATGAAGACAGAAGTTATTACTTTGGAATTACCCGTCGGACTTCTGGCACATCTTCCCATCCACAGAAAAAAATAAGTCATGAATTTTATATATATATATATATATATATATATATATATATATATATATGTGTGTGTGTGTGTGAGAGAGAGACTGTTAACTCTGAACAAGTCCTTATTGCGAGATGTGAAATGAAATGAATGCACCCAGGACAGATCACGTGCCTCTCTGTTCGTTTGATTCAACTCGAGAACCGCTGGACGGATTTGGAAGAAGTTTGATAAAATCGTTATGCCACTGGAGACTACCATAAAATAGTAATTTTCAGTTTTCCTAAATATGTAACAACAAGCTCGTGGAGTGGGATATATTTTCTAAAAATTGAAAATTTTAACAAAACATGGCGACAGCATGATAGAAAAAAATATTTCATTTGACCAAGATTTTATCCCGTCCCCCAAAGTGTACTATTCAGTACGATACGATCCTAATGGCGTATCGGTATTGATTTATATTTGAAGAAATTATGACGACATGATTTGTATAGTTCGAAACCAAAGTTGTTTAAATAAGATAACTGGCCCTAATCTTGTATTACTATATTCCAGCTCGGATTATGCCTTTCCTGTCTTATTGTGTTAGAAAGTGTGAAGGCTATATACCTAAACCGAGCCCTGCAAGTTTCGAAATGGTAAGAGTTATGTATTAGAGGATCAACCTGAACCGAATATCAAAGATGTGGACCATTGACTGCAAAAGTAGGAAGTGGCTAGCTTCATATTTTCACTTGTTTATTGTGCTAATTCATTCTGTGATGGAAGATGTAGATTTCACCTCGTAGTTTGCAAAAATAGAACACTATTTTGACAGACTATAGTTAACACCACTAAAGATGCGCAATTTACATTATAGAATTAAGGTTGTTATTATCTGTGCTTTTGGCGGCACGGGAGGGGGTCGGCAGCAACATCTCTTGCTGCTCTGTACGATGTTGTTTGTGCGAATGGAAAGAATCTCATGTCAGTTTTGGGAGAAGGGCAGCCACTATCATTGCCCATAAACATGGCACAACAAGGTGCAGCTCTGCAGACATGTAATCTGGAACTAGTGAAAGGTGGTTAGTTAAAGTTTTGTACGGTACTGTAAAGTTTTGTGATTACTGAAAATTGTTAACATTGTCACGCTGAAGACCGGTATTTTGTTTAAAGTTACATTTTTACCGAAAGTCGATGGCAGATTGTTTTCACGGATATTCAAGGAACAGCATAGAAGATGTATGAAGAGTTTGGTATTTGAGGGATTGGTTATTGCGTACATTGTGGATGTTCCCACTTCCACACATGTATCACACAAAATTGAAATAATGGGAAACATGGTGTCTCCACTGTAGGTCAGTGGCATTTGTATTTTCACTTCCCAGACAGGAAACTGATAACCACATCATACATCTGGCCATTGTATTAGTGTCTCCTACATACTAAGTATACAAACCAAGTTGATGCTTCATTAATTTTGTCAAGTTTTAAGGAATGAATAGTAGTTTGTTAAAATATATACAGTAAAACCTCTCTAAGTTGGACACTTGTGGTTCCACGAAAATGTGTCCAACTTACAGAGGTGTCCAAGATAGAGGGAAAGAGAAATATCAGATTGTGGTCTAATGACAATATAGTCTATTTACTTACATACACTAACTGCTGTAGGCTTACTTAAATTAAGAATTAATGACAGTAGTATTGATAATAATCTTTTTAAGCCCACTCCCATGTATTACACATTACACCCCAGCCTCAGTAACATTTTATAAAGTTAATTCCACCAATTTTTGCTTCCCCATTGCAAAAAGAAAAATTCCATTTCTGTTAACACAGTCTGAACTCAAATGCAAGCTCAGTACTGATGGAGTTAAAACTGTGTCTTCTGCGATACTGTAGTCCAGTTAAGGGTTCAGCAAAAGAATGGTTAAACACTTGCAATGCATTCCAATGCTGGGTTCAATGTCCATAAGACAAGCCTCTAGAGAGGAGGCATTCATCAGTCAGAAATTCAAAATAACATAATATGTAACTGAAAAACTTTCCCTGAAAAGCATCGAAGTTAAGTGCATGAACCTGTTCAACTTACAACAAAAGAGGTGTTCAAGTTCCAGGATAAAGGGGTGTCCGAGATATAGGGTATTGTGGACATGTAAAATTATAGGATATTTGCCGGTTCCAATTAAAAGTGTCCAATATAAAGGGGTGTCCAGGATATAGAGTGTCCAACTAGAGGGGTTTTACTGTATATGATTATATAACTTAGATTCATTTAAATGTAAGTCCTTATAAAATGTGTATGTATAATTTCTATGTGGTGCACACATTTTGTTTTTATGTTATTATTTCCTTATGTTTACTGTTTTATCCGAAGTTTTAAGTTACATCTTTGCATTCAGGTGGTAGCTGGGATGAATTCTGTGGTGATCCTGGCTGGGGCTTCTTGTAGCCCTTCTAGGTAGATGCAGAGATAACTGGGTGAAAGTACAGAATATGGTGTCGATTTTGCATGTGAGGGTTTTGAGCTGTTGATATTATTCCCATTTGTGAAACCAAATCTCAACTACCATGTTTCCAAAAGCTAGTTCTTCACATATTATTATAATATTGAAATTTCTACACCTAGTTCTGATAAGTGTTTTCTTTCCCTCAACTTTTCCAAATAAAACTGTGTATGCATTTAAGATACATCTGTAAATGTTACTGGATGATTGTAAAACCTCTGCTGCTTCATGATTTACCATTATTTACAAGTGTACAGTATGATTACTTAGGGTTAGAGAGGAATCAACATAATTTTCTTTAATTCATGATTCTTATTTTATAGAAATCTCTCTGTCATTAATCACTACAGTCTGCCTTATTGCACTGATGTGATTCATATTACTGACACCTTTATATTTCATAGGGATTGAACATATGAAGAGGAAGTGCAGTGAACTGCAGCAACTGATTGATGAGCAAGAAGAGGAAAAGGCCACTCTGCAAAGAGAGATTGAGAAGATGTCATACAAACTGACCCAGCTTAATGACAGTCTGTCCCGGAAGGTAGCTGCAAAGAGAGAATATGACCGAACCATTTCAGAGACTGAAGTTGCATATTCAAAGGTGTGAGTGTGTACTTAAATGATGCTCGTCAGCATTGCTGCATATTGCTGTATATTTCATAGCACTAACTCAGGGATGGAGTAGAATCATTAAGAAGCTTGCAGTTGCTTAATTTCTCCAGAAATTCCTTGCATTTTGTATACAAGAGCCTACTGCTGGATCTAATCTTGTACAAGGTGAATGCATATATACCCTCAAATCATATTTATTTTATTATTCATTATTTGCCATTTGCTGTTTCTGGTTTCAGATCCTCGAGAGCTCCCAGGTTTTACTGAACATGGTGCAAAGAGAAGCATCCTGTTTGGAGCACGTAATGGTCAAGAAAATTAATGCCGAGGACACTTTTCCCTCATGTATGTTTAGGTAGTCAAAAAAGGCTTTTGCCTATGCTGAACATTAAGAAAAGTTATGGTCATGGGGTTATATGACAAAAATGTATACATTTGAAAAAATTATGATCTGTTGAAGTTATTTTGTCTGAAAAGGAAAATAACAATTTGGTGACCAGCTCATGAACCATTACAGGTTGAAAATATGAAAAATTATAATTGTGTATAAATATTCAGATTAAACTTGTACACGTTAAATGCCATTGCTATAAACTTTTGACATGCTTTGCAAATGTAAGTACAAGAACACTCATAATTAGCTACCTGTAAAATTTATGAATCATAACGTGTGAAAAGGCATAAATAATCAACAAAATAAGTAAAATTTTATAAATTATGAAATAATTAATCAAATAGTATTTCCCTTCTGCCTATCTGTAATTATTGATAGTGTGTTGGCTTCCAGGTTATCTAGTAGTTACCTTCTTTATTGACATTTTAATGTAAGATTTTCTCAGTGGCTTTGCAAATGACTGTTGGTATAGTGGGGCAGCTTCACTAGTCATCATGTTGTCAGACTGCATCTAGTGACTCTAGTTGAGTATTTTGCTAGTCATCATTGTATCATGCAACCTGTTACTAATGTAGAGGGCCCTGCATTCCAATGGAAACTTGTGGACTACAGAAGCCTTGTCTGATCTGACTACACTGCATGTCTTTTCAGTGGAAGATTTATGTTTTTGTACGATGGTAGTATTCTTTCATGCAGATGGACAGATTCATTACACGGAGTAGAAAGGCTATGCTGATCAGTTTCTGGTTGGTTGCTGTCTCACTGGATCTTACTCTGTTGATCTGCCTAGTAGAGCACCCCATTCTCTTTGCTGTCTTCTGAGGTGATAGCCACATGAGATTATGTTAGTAACACTTTTGGTGTTTGAGGACAGAAAGGATTAAATGGGAGTTGTATTTGGGGTTTGAGGACAGAAAGGATATAAATGGGAGTTGTGTTTAGAGATTATCAGAGGAAAAAGAGTGTGACAAGATTCAGAAACATGGCTATTAATAGGATTAGGATGGACCATTATATATTGTGGAGTTTTGTGTAGTTGGTCTAAAGGTTGTTTTGTCACTTGTTTAACCCTTTGCGGTTCTATGTTGGACTGAGTCCAACATTTAAAAATCTGATTTCCAGTCTCATGTCAGACTGTGTCCGCCACGTATTTTATGAATTACGATATCTGGAGTCAAACTGAGGCTGGCAAACAGTGTCAGCATATTATTCAAGCCGTCTTCTTTGCACTATTTCTATCCTAGTTTTCCTGGTAAGACTTGGTGTACCTGGTAACAGTGAAAGGAATCAGGAGAGAAAAGTTGTGTTAGTCTGAAGCGTGTCCAAGGAAGCCAGGACTCCACACCAAGTGTTTTGTCATACATTATATAGTGAAGGAATACCATCGTGTATGTAGCTGTCATATTTACTTAGGATAGAAGTATTTTATATCTGATAAAGTTATAAAAGAAATATTCCATCTTCCCAGTAGGAAATTATAATTTTTAATTATTTTTGGCACATAGAGCAATCTACCACTGACATGTGCATGTTCTTTCGTCTTCTTATCAAGCATTCTTGATGTGTAGTGACTTCATCGTTTACACTTTGATTTCTGTTTTACTTGGTCTTGATCTTTCGAACACAATCAGTGCTATAGGAAGCATAGCTCTGAGATTATGAAATCCAATGCTTATATATCGTATATCTGCATGCAATAAGAGGTGTTTACGCATCATCAAAGTAATATCTATCAACTTGGACTTGCTTTGTTTTCTACTGAACGACAGTAAGCAGAAAGGCTACACTTACCACGTATCTCACTAGCGACAGTTGTACGGTCCGAGAAAAATATTTCACACGGCCAGTATTCAAACAAAAGGAACTTTCATCCTCTCAGAACATATTCTCACCATATTTAGCAAAGTTTCTTCTGTTTTATGCAAGTTATAGAAGACAATCAAACCAGTTCATAATAGTACTTGAATGTATACAGTTTAGTGGCTTTTAAATAGACCAGACAAGAGCCGCAGTGGTATTAAAAGGGACTCCAAAGGGTTAAGATGTTATGAATTAGTGCATTGTTAAGTAGTAGATGACTTTTCACATGGCAGGAGTGAATGATTGTCAGTTTACATGTAATACATGGTATTAATGTTGATTTTCATGTTGCACAATTGGTACACCAGCAAGGACCCATAGTCACACAGAAGAAAGACATGAGTGCAGGGGACATCCCATAAGACTTGATGTGACTGATGCTTGGTAAGTATTATCTACTCCTATTCCTGCCACTGTTACTACACTATTATGCATTCATTGCATGATGTTCATGAAAACATGATTTAACTTAACAGCTTCTGGAAAGATTTGAATGAAATTTAATGTGGATGTTATGCAGTTGTGGACTACTAAAACTGTACTTTTCAATTTCCTACAATCTGTAATACCAACTTGTGAGATGGGATTGATACTAACACTATTTGCAATAAGGCCATACCAAAATGTATGCTTTTAGATTTTTAAAAATACAAAACTTTGGTGTAAGACTCTGCTGCTTGGAGTTAGTTAAAATGATATACAGGGAGCTTTTGATGAAAAATTTCACAGTGAGTTAAATATGAGCCTGAAATAGCGTTACTTAATAATAGAAAGTTACAAAAACTGTTCAAAAGCATCTGCCTGTGAATGCACATTTGGGCACAGCATAACAGGGGTTCCTAAACCTTGGATCACAAAGACTTTTTCATGGATTGTGGTGTAAAAGTCAAAACATAACAATTTTTATATTATTATTGATTTGGTCAATTAAATGTTGCCAACAAATTTTTCAGTTTGTACACTTGTAAATGTACCTCTGTTAAAAAAGAGCTAGTTTATTAAGAAAAAGTGTTTTGAATTTGCTCCTACTTAAACTATGGGTCATAAGGTGGAAGAATTCTGAAATGCTGGGTCATAAACAAAAAAGTATCAGAATTGCTATACTATACAATGCACTTTAGTATTCAGTTGAAGTGCTGGGCAGCATTAACCACAGTAGTGGCAAGCTGTCTGATACTTCCAACAGTTTTTATGACATAATACTCCCTTCCACTCACAGAAATCTGGGATATACAAGCCAGAAGGAGATGGGCGAAAGAAAAAGGTGATTCAGAGTTCTGTAAGACAGGCCACACTGAGCATAGAAGATGAACAAGAAGCAGGAAGTACTTTCATATAAATCTGGGGCAATGTAGACTAATAAATGGTGAGATACATATTGCCAAACTGATTCTTAAACTTCAGCTAACTGTTTCTGATGTTTTTTTTCTGAACATTTGTAAATAAATATTGAATGACTTGATTGATGTATCCATCTGCATGATATTTATACTCAGTGTATTTGTGTGTATAACAGATTCAACAAGAAGGAAATTATAATTTTGGGCATTCAAGGCCAACAGAAAATTAAAAGGTATATTTTCTTATAGAAGTCATAGTATTTTGACTTAATTAATTTTGGGGTCAGCTAACCTCCCATGAATTTTCATGGAAGTTATATAAAGATTGTGCTGTCATAATCCAATATTCCCCATGTATTTTGAATATTTCTTTATGCTTATGTGAGTTCTAAGCTTCCAGTTGGTAGGTACTCTGTGCTGTGTTCTTTCTTTTTACTATAGTTGACTTTCTTAGTCTGATGCATTTTAATGGATATAAAATTACTTTTGCAACCAGAGAGACAGTCATCTTATATTTTGACCAGATGCGCCCTCATTAGATGGTGAAGCACATTTTGTGAAAATTCATTATTACACTTATAAAAATAAATTATGCAACTTCAGTTTAACCCATTATTGGTTTTCTTGTTCTTTAGTTTCACCATCTCTACACCTGATTACAAAAGCCTAAGAGTTGATGATTATGATAATTGCTGGCTGATTGAAACATGGGAATTTCACATGTTATTATAAGTGTTTTACATTGAAACCTCAATGCGTCATTTTTGACGGGGGAGAGATAAAAATTATGAATACGGGAAAACGACAGTTACAGGAAAGCATTAAAAATGATAAACAATTAAAATAGTGCATTTTTCTCTTTGGCATACACAAAACAATACATACAAAACCTGTTTCAACGTTACTTCTTTTTGCTAAAAAAGCCTATAATGGATAATTTTACGTTTTAGGCGAAACAGAGCCCTTTCCATGTTCAAAAAGTTTTCATCACCTCCTTCACAAATATTGTGTGCATAAAAGAATGAATTAACTTTTACACCAATGCAGCATGTGCTTCGGCAAAACTCTGTCTTCACCTTCCTCACTGCGTCTGCTCCTTTCACATCGTCTCACAAGTCATCAATAGTGTTGACTCTGCATGTGGGAAGCTCGCTGCGCGTCTTTTGATATTGATCTATCTCTAATGCAACCATTTTAAATTCTAAAAACATTGCGTAAATTTTGAAGTAATTTCTCAGAAACGATCGGTGCAAGAAAATTGTGGGTCAGGACTAAGATTTTTAAATGGAACGCTAGAAGCCAGAAAATGTAACATTACTTTATATGGGACTAATCAGGGACTGAACAAACCAGACTCTGCATTTGGGAAAATGATAGTTCGGGGAACAATGGATAGAGGTTTCACTGTAGTTCTCAATTAAGTTTGTTGTTTATTGATACATATGTGCATTGTCTAATCATCTGCAGAGATTATATTGCAGTGAATCGGGTGACCTCTCAGGAATGAGGGAGGAAGTGCCTATGACATGTTTTAAGTTGCCATTTCAGAATTTTACAGGAAACTTCAATTAGGATAGCTGTCATGCTTGGGAGTTGAACCTTGTACCTCACTAAAGCAATGCAAATGCCCTTGTGTGCTCAGTAATCAACACTGGAAACAAGTTTGTAATAATAACCAGTAGTTTTATTGTCGTGTTTGCTCATGGCAGTTCCATTGGCATATCTCATGTGAATAGAAGGTATAGTGGATGAAGTTCTGAGAACTGAACTTCAGTATCTGTGTTAAGTCTGTCCACGTTCCTTCCTGCAATCACATGAAGTATGCCCACGATCATCCAGACTAATCTCGAGCATAGTAATCAAAATCATAAACATATATCAACTGCATGTTTTATTTTCACATCTTTCTCTCAAAACAATGTTTATTTGAAAAATTAGGGCTGTTTCAGTTAAGCAGTAAGCTAGCCCAAGTCTTTAATTGTAATTTTTTCCCTTTGGGCAGTGGCTAAACTATTGCATATTTTCATATTGAACCTCATAATACAGAATATTTACTAAAATATAGGGCAAACACAAATTATCTGAGTGATTTCAAATATTTATTCAACAAAAACTAAATAGCATACTGAAATGAAATACCATTAATTGAAGCAGAAAGAAAAGTTTTTGTAGCATGTGAAAGAAGGCCACTAGAAGCATAGCTCTTGACATGGCAGTAAAATGGTGACAGCCTGAGAAAGTGAACTGAATATGCACATTGAAAACTTTTATGGACTTCCTTCAAAAACCCATTGAATAGTGGTTACAAATTTTGTAGAATTCATTTCGAGCATACAAACAGCTTTCTTGGATTGAATGACCATTTTGCCATACTGTCAGTAGGTCTACTTCTACTGGCTATTATTTGGGATACATCACCTCTCCCTCATGCCCCCCCCCCCCAACCCAGTAGTGTACATTTAATTTCTGTATAACATTTATTTCTTGTTAAATATCTAAAGCTGCTCAGATCTTGTGTGTTCACCCAGTATTATTTCTGTGCTCAAAGTAATCAAGATGTGTGTGCCCTTTTATTGTCATTATTATAATTCTAAAATGCCTAACTTCTAGCTTTCTCTCAGTGTACTGTCACTGCCCATTAATTTGTTGCCTAGTAGTGAAGCTCCCTGAGCCAGCTCCTTTTAAAGTGTCTGGTTTCAAATTACAGATTTATTGTTCATGTAATAAATAGTTAACTTTTCATAAGAAAATGTGTCCATTAATCAGTTTATGAACAAATTAATGGTAATAATCAATTAATATTAATTCACAGCCCTAGCAAAAATCAGTGATTTATAACCAGGCCTACACAAATCCTGGAAGCTAGGTTTCCAAAATTTTCTGCACATGTTCTGATGGCTTTGTATATTTGCATTTCAAAATTTTCACATGCAGTTCTGATTCTATTACATAGGTGTCAGCTTCAGTGTTTGCAAATAAATTACATGAATATTTTTTCATTTATGATATACAGGCCTATATATATTTGGTTCTTAGTTTTTGGAGGTGGGTCCTAAATTTGTGGAAAATCTGTGCAGACCTGCTAATAATGTGTCATAACACATAATTTATGGTTATTTATGTAATTGTTTCACAAAATCTGAATGAGAAACTGATCTCATGGTCTCTTTTTAATATGGCAGACCACTCTTAGTGGCTTTATGCTGCACTTTCTGTTTACTCTCACAGAGAGGATAAAACATTCACAATTTAAAAAGACAACTTTGAAATAAACATTATGCCTTCTGTTAATATACAAAGTGGTTATAGATTGAATTCATACATGTTTGGACATTGCAAAGTAAATTTTAGCATTAATCAGACTCTAATTTCATAAAATCAGGCAATACTGCCTTTGCTGACTTCAGCATTATTTACTTGGAAAATTGTTGCTCTTCCTTTCTTTCTTTAAAAAAAACTTCTATGGACAAGAAAGGATATGGCAACAGTTTCTGAAAGAGTAAATCAATTTAGGTATTTGCCTATCCTCCAAGTCTGATATACACACTAATGTGTTTTATATACACATATATTTCAGTGTTTAAAGTGGTATTGTTACTTTATGGACAATTTTTGTGAAGGAATCTGACTTTGCTTAAGTATAGTGTGTGTGTTCAATGACTAACATGTAAATGACATAGAATGGAGTATGGTTACGTACCTACCAAAATGGAAAACATCAAGCATCACAAAAATTTGTTTAGGCATTTCCAGCACTCTTCTGTTCATTCCATACTTTAAGCAATTCACTTGGATCATCGTAACCATGCGATGCCACTACGTGCCGATAACTGAAGACATTGTATTCCTTTTTATAGTAATGAAACTGAGTACAATGGTATGGCTCAATGTCAACTTTCTTAGCAACTATGCCAAGGTAGATGTCATCAAAGCGAAAATGTTTTGTATATAAACTTGCATAGTACATGTCAAACAAAGCTTCTCGGGACAGGACATATGCACCAGCTGTAACATAAGGTGGCCACATGTGGTATGGATACTCTGCCAAAGTAATATACCATCTGCTGCTTCTGTGCCGGTGTGGTGCTGACATAAAAACATACCCAGAGAAAAGTCGTGCATCATCTGGTAATTCAAAGTCTAGGAAATGCTGTAGCTTCTGACCACCTCTTTGAACTGATGTGAGTTCAAAGTTTTCAAGCTTAGTTTGTCTCTTTTCTCTTCTCACAGGATGTATTCCCTGTGAGATACTTTGACCATTAATTTGCCTGTCTGAAAGTGATCTCTGTACCCTTCTGAGATGTTTAAGTGATAGAACTGGTGTTTCCAAATATTCTGGGTATTGTGTTGGGTTTCTAATGAAGCGGAGGACATTTTTAGTTGATATATACATATCATCATCACTAAACATGTAAAACTTGGAATTTGGGCATACAGTTACAGCCCATTTGAAGCCCATCATAGTCTTTATTGTATTGTTGAAATATGAATCTATAAAATCAGCCTGAACAATATCGCCATATTTTTGTTGCTCCTTTTCTATACCTATCTGCAAATCTACATTCTTTGGGTTTACACCAAGAAGAAACACAGTTCGTATGGGAACATCTGAAAATCTTTTTTCAAACCCCCAAGAACTTCTTATTGCTAGCCTTCTATCAAAATGGTTTACTGCAGATTTTACAATATACACTAGCCTTAGTTTTCCTGAATAATCGTTCTCCATGCACTTCTTATTACAACTTGATATGAAGGTATAGTTGTACATGTTGATGGGAGCTACATCTGGCACTTCCACGTTTCGAAGCTGTAGGACATACTTTTGGATGTCACCTTCCAGTGGGTAATGGAAGTGTCTGTAGAAATCTAATTCAAATACATGGGTAAACACTCCAAAATACTGCAAAGTTATAATTAGTAAAACAGTTACTGTAATATATTTTATCTTCATACGTGACGTGAGTCTTATGCCCATTTTTGTTCTCTCATTTGGATTTGAAATGGCCTGAAACAAAAAAGGGGTTTTTACATTATTTGCAGTGTCCTTACATTTTCCTGGGGTGACTTATAATGGTCTTTTTAATTAGAATCACAAAAGTATAATTCTCAGGTGTTTTGTTTTATTTTCATATCTAAGACCCTATAGCTTTAAGACAGCAAAGAACTTGTTAGGTGTTAAACATACTTGCAGAAATGATCTTGATACACATTTGGGTAGTTTCCCAGACCAGTTTCAGAGGGAAATAATTATTGCTCATACTATTATTTGGTTTAATTTCAATTTCTGTAAGCACTAAATTCTAGGTTAAGATTGATTACGACTAGTGTCCTAATTGTGTTCACTGTAAACTTTTGGTGAACAGATAAGTATTTTTGTTTCTGTAGAAAATTTGCCATCTTAACCATTCCCTCAGGATTATGGCTATATACTAGAGAACCAACCATTAAACCACCCACTGTTTTCATGGCACTGATCGTTCACATTTAACAGTTGATAATATTAATATGGTTTTAAATGGTTGGAAGTTTTGGAATATCAGCACTAAACATGAATTTACAAATATCCCTGCACCTAAGTATTTGCTTGAATGTTAAATGCTGAAACTAATTCTGTTATTTGTTTGTTTCCAAAAAATGGATTTCAAGTGTGCTTAAAGAATGCAACGATTTTAGATTTTTAAAAAAAGAAGTGGAAAGGCATACCTATTTATTCTCCTCATCATAAGTACTGACAATAAAGAAATGTTTATTAAGGACACATAACTGGTGTTCAAAAAGGAAACAAACCCCATTCGTGGTGTGCCGAGCACACATTAATCCAAATTATGAGTGGAATACAACTTTTGGGATTTCACAGTTCCTTTGCAGTACAGGCCAACATGTGGAACATGTTATCCTATGAATACCACACTTGGTGCATACAGAATACTAATTCAAATATACTTACACTTTAGATTAATTAAAATGCAAATTTTTCAGTACACTCAACATGCTGTTTCGATGTATAGACTTGATTTGAATAAATATGACATTGTGTGGAAGCGGCCATCATGTTTGTATAACAATTTTACCAACTAGTCAAGTTGCAATTTGTTTTAGTAAGGCAACATTTATTGAATGTCTTGTAAAATTTATATTAACGTTTTAGGTTTAAGTATTTATATGCCAAATACTTGAGAAAGTGGAATTACCCTGTGAGATTTATATAGTTCAACGACCTTGGGGTGTTGTGATTGAGGTCCGGCCATGTTTGTTGAGAGGAAAGTGGGATGAAAAAGTATAATTGTAATTTAACATTTGTATTTTGGTGCTAATTTACTGCAGATTGATTGCAACAGAAGTTTATATTGCAATGGAAGGAAGCGACAGAGGTAAGTGTAATATTTAAGTTAATATTGTCCGTAGAAAAGTTCATATTTTGACAACATTGAGGGCAATGGCAGTGTCAGGGTCGGAGGCAGACCTAGTTCAGTGACCGCGTTTCTTTACATTTTTTGGAAAAAATAAGCCGAAAGACCAACCGGACAAGCTCGGTTACATAATCGTTTTTATCAGTATTAGCGTCTGTTATGATAACATTGTATATATTTACAGACTATTCTTTCATACAAGTTTTATGTATAGGTTGTATGGACGTTAATGATGCAACTGTTTGTATTTTTTTACGACAGACATAATAAATTGAAATTTTAGAGGTTGTAACTTTTTTCCAAGACGTAGCAGATTAAAATTTTGAAGGATATTCTTATACGATATGCTGCAATTACTTACATTACATTTTCATGTGCTGCAGTGATAAAATTGGCCCAGGAAGAGGCCTACATGTATTTTGTGTTATGTAGTGCAATATTCACAGTTAACATGTGTTACAGCCACTAAATGGTGGGATTTGTAGGTTTCTCTGCATGTGCATTTTTTCTGAATCTTGTCATGCATGTGGTTCTTGTTTAGGGTCATAGGTGACACTAGTATGCACATTTGCAAGGTTTGTAGACAGTTCCAGACAAATTGTTGTACACATGTGTTGGTTTTTCGGCCGTATGTAGTCATTATTTTGTGGGTGAATGCAAATAGTTAACTGCATTAATAAGATATTGTAAATGCGTCATATTGTGATTATATATTATTAAAATATTTATTAAAAACTTTTGCCGTCAATCACAAATATAATATTGTTAAAAGATTAAAACATCATTTAACGTTTCCTATCGAGTACTCGATTACATTGGAAACTTACACGACTAGTTTCGGCTATAATTTAGCCATCAATGGGTGTTATGTAGTTTAAACTTATTACATGAATTACTGATTGTTATTGTTTTTTATGATTTATATTCTTCATTTTTCTGATGATGTTCTGGTCCTTTGTATTTTTCTTCATTGGTTGTATTATCACAGGTCACTATTAGGTTTTTATTTCTTATTTGTAGTGACGTCAATATTTTGTGTATGACTGTGAAGTAAAGTTTCAATTTTATCAATGACAATTGAAAATAGAAATATAGAAAACAAAATAAATAAATAGTAAAAATAAATCATGTGAACTTACCCAAGAAGTAATATCGTATTCGTATGTAAGAGAACGGAGATGTACAGGACTGAATTGGATCGTGGCTGGTTACCGACTGCGGTGCTAGTGGGTGAAAGTTGGTTTGTCAGGGTTGAGGTCAAGGTACTGAAGTGCTTTAAATATGGGGTTGTTAAGTTCAATACTATTATCATTAAGGCATAATTTTTGTTTATAATTTTGATATATGTAATATTGTTCTATTGTGTCCCTGTGTCTTTTGTTTTTTATTATTTTCAATATGTCCATTGTTTCATTGATTGTGTTATAAGCATGTCCTGTATTGAGAATATGTTTAGTGTATGCGGAACTATCTTTATTATGTTTTATGGCTGCTATGTGTTCTTTGTATCTTTGTGTGAAGGTGCGACCTGTTTGACCTAAAAACATAATAAAAAACATCCTCAAACAAAAACCAATTACAAATATAAACAACCAATATCAATTACCAGGTATATATAAATTGAAATGTAAAGATTGCCCCCTAACGGAACGGCCTGTCTGGCTGATGTAGACTTTTCCGCACTCGCAGGGAACTCTGTATATGCCAGGCGTCTTCAGTCCTAGGCCGTCCTTTACCGGCTGGAGAAAACTGGGAATTTTCTTTGGCGGAAGACCAACAGACTTGATGTCGTGCCTGGCCAGCAACCTACTTATGCGGTTGAAGGTCGTCCCGACGTAGGGCAGGAAGGCAACCAGCCTCTGAAACGTTGGTTAACATCGACCAGACTACACAGCGCAATAACCCAGAAGACGGATATCTAAAACAGAATTGCATTCACAAAGAAATGAAAAATGAGTTTAATGTGGGAGTACTTGTTACTTGCTGAAGTTAAGCATTTTTTTATCTTCTCATCTGTCATTGAGAAGTGTAAATTAAATATATAAAACTGTAACTTCACTGTTGTGTTGTATTTGTATGAAACTGTCATATTAAGGGACAAACATGGGTTAAGAGTGTTGAGAATGGGGTACTGAGGAGAATGTATGGTGGCCAGACTTGATAAACAGTGTCATAGTTTGTGTCAAACATTTGTAGTGGATGTGAGAAATGCATGAAAAATTTCAGTTGGTAAAGCAAATGGAAGAAACCATTTGTAAGAGCCGATCATAGATGGAAGGCAAAATAATAGATCTTAAAGAAATAGGTTGGTAGAGTGTGTACTGGATTCATTTGGCTGAGGAGGGAGACCAGTAGTGGGCTGTTGTGAGCACAGTAATGAAATTTCAGGTTCTACAGAAGGCTGGGATTATCTTGGTTGGCTGAGTAACTATAAGCTTTTGAAGAAGTTAAATATAATCAGTTTCTGTAAGGGTAATTTGAGTTTGAAATGGGAAATAGTTGGCATTAACACTCATTAATTGATTATTGATTTTGTGGTGATGTGTTTTGAATCCTTCAAGTTTGTTTTTGGATCTTTGAGGATCTGTTAGTAATTGTCCTCTCATTCAACACCATATACTTTCAGAACTGAAATAGTATCATAAAATGAAGTAGGATACAGAGATGCATAGATTATCATGGACAGCAGTAAAGGGAAAACCTGTGAACATTTTTTGAAAGAAGGATTTATATCTGGTTCAAGGTTAAAAATTGTATATGGATCATTCTTGCTTGACCTATAAAGAGATGTTTCAGTAGTTGGATTTTGTAACCACCTAGTTTTGAAGATGGCATGTTGAGACTGAGGTACATTAGTTGTAACCAGTAAAGTAATTTGCACATTTGTGTTACCTTTTAACGTTGAGCACTGAATAAAATGCCGATTTTATGAAAATAATGGTAAAGATGACAACGCAGTATTTTGAGAATCAAAGTTCTCGTTGTGCTGATTACGGTAGTAAATGTTATCACCACAATTAATATAAGCAATGTCTCCATTATGTGTATTGCATAGCGTGTAGTCTAAACAAGATTTCGCAGGGGCACTTTGGTTTCACAGCAAACATCAAAAACTCTTTGTTAGTTAATGTCTCTAGTTACAAAAGTAAAAATTGGAACCCCAGTAAAACTGCCTTTAACAGACGGAAAGTAACGCGGATACGGAAAAGAAAAACAGGATTCTCAGAGGATATTTTTAATATCCTTGACAATTTCTTAAGGTTGGAATTAGATTTGCAGTGGGAATGGTGTGCCAGTGTATCCACTGATGGGGCTGCTTCACTGACAGGCCAAAAAGCGGCCTTGTTGCGCGTATTCGCGAAATTAATCCTAAAATAAGCTGGCAACACTGCATCATACACAGACAAAGCTTGGTCGCGAAACCAATTACTCCTGATTTACACGAAACACTGAACATTTCTGTGAAAGTGGTCAATTTAATCAAGTCTCGTACATTGAACTCCCGTCTTTTCAAGAAAATGTGCGGGTAGTTGGGATCCACACACACTCAACTATAAATTGTATCGTATTTGTTAATTTTGGGTCTGTCTGAAAGATTCGGACATTTGGTGGTCGAGTGGCCTGGTTTAACGCTTCGTAAGTCGCCATGTAGCTACATTATACATTCCATTGTATATAAACAGCAAGTCTGGAATGTCATTTTCTTTCCGATGTCACTGGTTGATCACGTCTACGAGCCTTCTTCATTGTTGTCAGAGTGGTTTTTGACGTAAATACGTCTATTTGTTTATTTATTTAGTGTTCTGTCTTACGACAGGTCCATATGAACAGGATCTTTCCATCCTTTTCTCGGACTGGGACCTGTTCATATACGTTCTTGGCAGATGATCCAGAAGTGGTTTGCCATTGCCTTCTTCTGTGTGTGAATGGAGTAATTGTTGGGATGCCACGGAGAAACCGCGGAAGCCCCCGGAGGAAAACTCCGTGTTGCCTAGACCACGGCCTTGCCCAACACAAGTTATAAATTCGGGCACCGCTGGGAATCGAACCCGAGACCCCAGGATTATAAGGCCAGCGTTCTAACCCCTAGACACCGTGGCTATCTATGAAAGTTACATGATGATAATGATGATGATGAACCGTGTTGCACTCCATTCCTTTACCTAAGAAGCTAATTGTTACGTCATCTGTTTACTTGGCATTGTTGTGTTTCATTATTGCCGTCAACAATCCGCTTTCATTATTGCGGAAAGAGCTGAGCTGTGAACCGCTTGTAGAAGAAGTGCGTCGTAGTCTAGATAATATTGTGCTGGTAAAAACGTTTTAGAATATCACAAGTACTTATCTTATATAGAAATTATTAAGAAATCTGTGATACTGCTCTCCACTCTCCATTTTAGTTTTGATTCAGTTGTCTATTGCCGGTGGACATCGTGGTCTCTTCCTATTGAACAAAGTTTGAGATAAGGGATTCTTATTTATTATTATTGTTTATCACATTTAATATTTTCATCTGCATTTGTGAACTCGTGTAAGAGAATTAGGCTTGTCTTCGTTTGACGTAAATACGTCTATACGGAAGGGTCATTCGGCAAAAGAGCGTAAGGAAGATGTGTAAGGTCTATATCAACAATGTGTATACGTATATGGACCGACAACAATGGTCAGCGTTTATATGAACTCCTGTGTGCATTGTTAGGTTACCTAAGAAACTATAGTTACGTCGTCTGTTTACTCGGCATTATTGTGTTACAGTACTGCCGTCAACAATCCTATTTCGTTATTGTAGAAAGAGCTGAGCTGTGAGTCGTTTGCAGGAGAAGTGCGTCGTAGACTAGATAATATTGTGCTGGTAAAAACGTTTTACAATATCACAAGTACTTATCTTATATAAGAATTACTACATTACATTACATTTCATTACAGTACAGAGACGTATTTACGTCATTCTCCGGAACCGTGGTTCCACTGTCAATTTTTGGCGTAAATACGTCTATAAGGAAAGGTCATTCGGCAAAAACGTGGAACGAAAACGGGAAACGAAAAAGTGTAACACGTGTACCTAGGGAACGTCGTGTTTACTCGGAATTGTTGTTACATCTACTATCTTCTTACTATAAAAATTTGTGATTAGTCGTTGTCTTCAAGAAATTACGTCATCAACAATGTCAACTATAAACAAACTCGGCATTGTTGTGTTCCACAACAATGCCGAGTACAACACAACAATGCCGAGTAAACAAATAAAGCTTCACTACCGAGCCAGTCGCATTATCACTGCTCCAGAAGAAGCACGTGGAATCGCATTATTGATAATTTTCTGACAGTTGTCCTAAAACATCAGGAAAGTGAAAGAAGACGTTACCAACTATTTGAAGTATCAACTCTAACAACTACTACAAGGTAAACTGATACTCATTCGATATATTACGATGATTAAAACTATTATAAAAACTGACTTCATGATCGATTTTGAGACGAAGATTTGCAAGGGTGGGGCTGGACGTAAAAGGTTGACTGAACAAGAACTGTTGGCCTCTGAACAGCGACGTAAAGAACTACAACATCAGACCTACTTAACAAGTAAAGAAAAGCGAAGGGAGACTTATATTGATAAACATAGAACAACTTATTCAATAAGAACTGAAGGGAAAAAAAACAGACGAAGATTTGCAAAGGCGGGGTTGGACGTAGGAAGTTGACTGACCAAGAACAGTTGGCCTCTGAACAGCGATGTATAGAACTAAAACATCAGACCTATTTAACAAATAAAGAAAAGCGAAGGGAGACTAACATTAATAAAGGTAGAAAAACTTATTCAACAAGAACAGAAGAGCAGAAGAAAACAAACGAAGACTTGCAAGGGTGGGGTTGACGTAGATAGTTCACTATCCAAGAACAAATGGCCTCTGAATATCAATGTAAAATCTTAAGAATCTGAACTAACAAATGAAGAAAAGGGAAGGAAGTCTTACATTGATAAACGCAGAAAAACATATTCAACAAAAACAGAAGGGGAAAAAAGAAAAACGAAGATTTGCAAGTGTGGGGTTGGACGTAGAAAGTTTACTAACCAAGAACAATTGGCGTCTGAATAGCGACGTAAAATCTTAAAAAAAATGAACTATCTAACAAATAAAGAAAAGCGAAGTAAGACTTACATTGATAAACCTAGAAAAACTAATTCAACAAGAACAGAAGGGGAAAAAGCAAACGAAGAATTGCAAGGATGGGGTTGGACGTAGATAGTTGACTAACCAAGAACAATTGGCCTCTGAACAGCGACGTAAAGAACTAATCCATCAGACCTATTTAAGAAATAAAGAAAAGCGAAGGGAGAGTTACATTGATAAATAGAAAAACGTATACAACATGAACAGAAGGGAAAAAATAGAAAAAAAACAGACGAAGATTAGCAATGGTGTTGCTGGACGTAGAAAGTATACTGATCAAGAACAGATGGCCTCTGGACATCGACGTAAAGAACTAAAACATCAGAACTATTCAACAAAAAACAGAAAAGGAAAAAAAAGAAGACTTGCAAGGGTGGGTTTGGACGTAGAAAGTTGACTAACCAAGAACTGTTGGCCTATGATCAGCGACGTAAATAAGTAAAATATCAGATTACAGGAAGCGCACCGAAAGGATTAGCCATCGTTGTCGTCAAAAAATGACGTCATCAACAATATCACCTTATATTTGTTTATACACGGGGGTTAGTTTAGTGTCTTACTCAACCAACGCAACCAACCCACTTCGGGGGGTTGGTCAAGTGTTTAAACCCCCCATTCGGGGGGGTTAGTTTAGTTTCTTACTCAGGGGTTAAAACACTTGAATGAGACACTAAACTAACTCCTCTTCGGGACTAACCAAGGTTGGTTGCGTTTAACAAACTAGGAGCTCCGAAAGGAGCGCCCTGCTCTAGTACTATAAAAATTTGGAATTTCGTCGTCGTCAATAAATTAGGTCATCAACAATGTCAACTATAAACAAACTCGGCATTGTTGTGTTCCACAACAATGCCGAGTTTAGTTTCTTACTCAAGATTTTAAAACGCAACCAACCCCCCCGAAGGAGGGGTTGGTCAAGTGTTTTAACCCTCCATTCGGGGGGTTTTGTTTAGTTTCTTACACAAGATTTTATTAGGGGTTGGTTGCTTTTTAAAAACTTGACCAGCCCCTCCGAGGAGCTCCGAAAGGAGCGTTCTGCTCTAGTTACATTAAAATACATTACATTACATTCATCTACCACAGACCCATCTTAAGCGTAACTGATTCAAGTTAAGCATTCAAGCATTTTTGTTACCTAGGAAACGTCATCTGTTTACTCGGCATTGTTGTTACCTATAAAACATTACATTACATTACCTTACCTTACCTTACCTTACATTACATTACCTTACCTTACCTTACCTTACCTTACATTATGTTGTATCCCGAGCTGGGATAGGTTGGCAGGGCGAGCGGATCCCTTGGGAGGCAGTTCGGGGTGATCGAAGTACTACAAGCTGGAGGTTAACTTGAGAATTTATTCCAAATAAATTGGTACAAGTTGTTGCGAGATCCAGGTATCGAGAGATGTTGATCTGCCTAAGCACGGGCAGAGCCGACTTCTAACAAGAGTCGAGTTCCGTCTTGCGCGGAGACGATCCAAACTCAAGTTCAGAGAGTGAATAAGGGTGGTCTGTCGTCGTGGTTTTATACACGTTTAGTGACGTTAACTTTCTAAAATGGTTACAAAATAATAGCTTTCTTCATCTCGGTACTCTGCCACTGCATATAGGTCTTTGGCTTGTTTACAGTAAATTCCATCGCTAGTTGACCACTAGGGATGATTTGTAAATCAGTGGAAACATCCTGCTTTCCCTTACTGAAAATAACTTGTTTATAGCTTATTTTGAAATAGCTTTGGGAGAGTACCGATTACACAAATAGTTACAATTTGAAGCTTTGTACCTAAAGATATTGGATATATCAATTAATGCATTTTATATAATTTGCCCGTTTATAACAATTACATTACATTACCTTACCTTACATTACATTTCATTACAATACATTACATTTCATTACATTACATTCAGCTACCACAGACCCATCTTAAGCGTAACTAATTCAAGTTGATTATGCAATGTCTTAATCAAACTTATCTCAATTGTAAAGCGTGTATAAAGGAAATATTTAGAATAAAGCCAATATATAAACTTTTTTTCCGTAGAGATGTATTTACGTCAAATTCTCCGGAACCGTGGTTCCACTGACAACATTTAATCTCTTATTACATATGAGTTAACAATGTTGAGTGAAGACATGACATATGAAAATATAAATGGTTGTTATTACTGTCGGTTTTATTGTAAATTATTGTAAGTTTTGTTTAATTAAATGCACATTCCTGGGAGGTGAGCTATCAGCTTCAAGCTCTGGCTGATTTACTCCAGGAGAATGAATCATGGTATCCATTGAATAGCAGAGAACTACGTTGCTAATGGAAGCAATTGTAGTGTTAAGTAATTATGCGCAATGAATTTTTCTAGTTTAGGAGGGTAGTTGCCATGGTTTATACTAGCACAGCACTGGAAGTTTGAATAGACAGTAATTGTATCAGGTTCTTTAATGTCACTATAATATTCCATCATTTTTCATGTTCCGTTCTTATTAATTAAGGCTTAGTTAAAATGACAATTTTTATAAGGATACCATTTTCTGCAAGAATTGTCACTTCAAAATGTTCTGAATTAATTGCTGAAAAACTTGTTTCTATGAAAAAAACTTGTTTCTCTCTCTTTCAGTAATGGATATGCGCCCGCAGTCTCCAGGAAAGACCTCGCCCATCCAAGGTCAAACTATGGAAGAGACAAAGTTGTCCCAGCTAGAGAAGAAAAATTCTATTCTAAGGGTAAAGTGTTGTTTTTTGTGAAGTCACTTGCTTTTTATGTGCAGTTAGTTTACCAGGTAATATAACAACTTAAAAGAAATATGAAAACATTATAATTTTATGGCTGATGACCAGATGCATAAAACTTCATTAAACACGCACAGTATTGTTTTACAGACTGAAATTCTAAGTAGTCGTGTATATGTGACACAAAACATCACAAAATAAATGCATCCACAGTCCCTTTCATTTTATTATTATCTCTTGTCTGCGAATGGGCCAGATCTTAGCCTCTTTGTAAATTTGAGTGACCTGCTATGGGACATGATCATAGCAACATTATTTTTTAGAAAGTTTGTTATATTTACAGTATTTACTAATACCCTTTCCCCAACGTAACCAAAATATTTTACATATAATCTAAGATATTATAATGGGTTCATTGTTTATTGTTGTCAGTCATTAAAATAATAGAAAGTTTACACATTGTTTGTGTTAGGCGGAACTTGAATTACAAAGAAAACTGGAGTCTGACTACAAGATTCAGCTGGTTAAAGCCGCCATAGATCTCCGCAAGTCAAAAATGGAATGTAAGAAATCACAGCCAAGATATTATAATCAGCCGGAGAATGTAAGTTAAAAGTATTATTGAATATTCTGAAGTCCGTGCTTTATCGCCACATTTATTGTTCCCGTGGTGTCTGGAGTATGAATGTTTCTTCCTGAGTTAAATTTTCTTGTTTCCTAGCCTTAAATAATATCCCCTTCACTATCTTGGACTGGCAAATGCTGGGAATCCTTCCCTCCATGTTCTCATATATGATGTTATTAAGAGAATTTGTGTGTTCTGGTACTGTACAGATTGGAATGTGTTTAGTGTCTCAGTGTGACATTTGTCTTATTCATAGTTCTTAAAACTATACATTTTATAAGATTTGCAATTATTAGTATATCAATCACTCAAATCCAGATGTGTCTGATAGTTTTTGTGATATTCAGCGCCTACTGGCAAAACCAAAGTACTAAAGAGCCTGAAATTCAGATCAAGGTATAATGCATTTCAATGACGTTGGTCTACTTAAACGCTACAAATAAATTGGTTTCTAACAAGCAATTGATTGTGTTCAGGAAAGAATGCGGATTACGTGTCAGAATATTTTGAGTTTATTTTTCATAAAATTAATTCCTGCTATGCAAGACAAATGAAATACCCAGTTCTTTGTTTGTATTATATAATCTATAAAAATATCTCTAAAGCCATAATTTTCTAGGAAGCAGTGAACTTAAAATTATGACCAGCAAACACTTGTTGCAACACGAGGAGTCTTGTCATTGGTTTATTCAGAGTAATTTATTTACATTTATTTTACTGACTGCAGAAGGCATTGAGAGTTGAAGGCAGGAGGAGTAAAGAAGAAGAAGAAGAAGAAGAGGCTTTGGATCAAATAAATGTGGACGAAATTATTTCTGCAGTAGATGCAGTGTGTCAGGAATTTATATAGACTACTGGAAGAAACTAAAGGATATGGAAGGTAAATTGAAAAAGGTTGAGGAAGATTGTCTTAAAGCCTGCAGGCAATTAAAACTTTCATGTAGTGGACAAAGGATATTGTCCGAGAAATTTAACAGTTCAGCACTTATGTAAAGAAGAAAGTCTTACATGTTTTTAGTTCTGTGTTGATAAAATTCAGAACCATTATTATTCTCACATTTACAAAAATCAGCAAACAGTTGTAATGATACCCTATGGGTATATATTAAATAAATAAGACAAATGTAGGAAACAGAGGTCCCTGGAACACAGCAGGTCTGAATAGTTACAGCGATGAATACTGAATCATGGTGTAGGTTTAAGTCCTTGGTCACAATTTCAAATAACTCCTACAGGCAAGCAATGATTCAGAGTAATACACAGTAATAATAAAACGTATAACTAAATATTCTTACAAGTATCAGAGATCGGTGGGTTTGGCCTGGTTACCCTTTTAGCAATAGAAAAGCACTGAAAGTGATTTGAAGACCAAAAGAATGCAGAGTATTTTAGACAAATGTTATAAAACTTAATTACATATTTATTAAATGTTGGATAGTTCAGTAGGATAAACCATTTCTTAAAAATAAGCCATTAATGTGATCAGTTTTCATAATGTAATATACAGGTCATCATTCTTCTAATATTGTTTCCATTTTATTAGGGTATGATGGACATGTAAGTCACACAGAATTAGCATTCTATTATTAAATGTATTTTCTTGTTTTCAGCAGAAGTCTGCAGTTTGTGTGCATACATGAGTGACCAGCATTTTAATTTTCAGTATTAAATTCAGAAGAAATAGTAACAGTATGTATAGTATGTGTTGTAATTTGGAACAATGGAAACAGTTCATAGACTAAGGAGGTAACAAATGCTAGCCATGTACTATGTTATTCTAAATGTAGCAGAGCAGCATATACAGGCTGAGTCAAAAGTATGTTTACAAATTTTGTGTGCTTGTTCCAGGATCAAAAATAAGAAAAAATGTTCCTATAAACATGGGGTCGCTAATGTTTCATTTTCGAAATAATAGCCAAAAATAAGTTTCAGTGAATGACTTTATGTCAAAGTGAATGCAGCTTCCAGCAACAATTAACGTTTGTGCAGGAATTGTTGGCGACATGCTTGTTGGTCCATACATGCTTCCATCATGTCTAAGAGGATCTTCATATCGGCGATTCTTAAGAAGACGCCATGTCTTCTTGAAGATGTACCACTGAATACAAGGAAACAAATGTGGTTTATGCATGACGGAGCCCCAGCACACTTCTCCCGTCATGTCAAGAGATCATCTCGATGAACAGTACCCTCAGTGATGGATTGGACGCGGTGGCCCAGTAGCATGGCCACCAAGGTCATCGGACCTGACTCCATGAAGACGACCTATGGGAATGTGTGTAGAAGGCATGCCAGATGATTTGAGGAAACCACGGTGTGTATGAACGATTCCGCCAATCTTGTGTATGTTCTGCAAGGGAATGTGTGGAGAATGGAGGAGAAACCTTTGAGCATCTGTTATAAAAAACATTCCTGTCATTATGCTCGGCAATAAAGGCATACATTGAAACTTATTTTTGGCTATTATTTTGAAAAAGAAGCATTTGCGACCACATGTTCGTAGGAACTTTTTTTCTTCTTATTTTTGATCTAGGAACACACACACATACACACAGTTGGTAAACATACTTTTGACTCACTCTGTATACTTTTAATTAATTCAACAATTTAGGCCTTTAAATTTTTGTAAATGTTGAGCCTATACAACTTAAAGAAATTTTAGAAATTATGTTATTTTTCACAAATGTTCAATAAAATTCTAATATTTTCACTTGGAGAGAATTTGAAGAACTACAGGAATCTGCTGCAATTATGAGACACTTGGTCAGGGAATCAGAGTAAAAGTCAAATAATGGTGTGAGAACAATGTATGATCAGTGTTTGGAACAGTAGAAATTTTATCTGAAGCCAAGTAAGTAGAAGGTTGTGTGCTCTGTGCATGTCAGAGTAGAGGTTTCTCATCCAGAATTGTAGAAGAAATTCAAAGAGAATGAATTGGGACTTAAGATTTTTTAAGGTTCCTTTTAGCAGAAGTGTTATATTGGAGCAATGTGGTACACAAGTGAGAGATGTATTGTCAACTGATTCTGTCCTTCATGCACTTATTTAGTAACAATATGTAGCTATAATGTGTTTCTTAAAAGAAGGAATAAATTATATCTTCCTTCTTCTTTATTATGCCGTCTCCTTTAGAGGAGGTTGGTGACATATTATGAACAGGATCCTTCCATCCTACAGAAGCAATAATGCTAGCTATAATGAGATTGTTTCCATTGCTTTCATTTCAGTTTAATGTACCTTACAGACAATTAGAGTTGCCATTTGATGTGTATTGATATTCCAGAATGTAGATGTTTGTATTGTGATATCCAGTTTTCATGTGTTTTAATCAGTATTTATTTTTATAACAAATTTATAAACAGTATTGTAGGTGGGTTTAATTTGAATTTTAGTTGGAAGGAAATATCTGATCCAATCAAAAATAACACTTGGGTAATTTCGGGATGATTTATAAAATAAAAGGTGAAATGTAAAATTAAACAACTCAAATGTATAATAATACAAGTATAAAGTACCTTGCAAGTAAAAATCATATTTTTGTGCTTTGGGTTACATGATATCTCTTAAGTGGTCATTTATATCTTGGTATATGGCTAATGTTTTTAACTCAGGAAGTAACTGTACTTGAATTCAGTATGGGACATTGTCATGTAGGAGCTTAATACACAAACTTGTATAAGGTGGGATGACTGAGCCTTAAAATATAAAAGGAATGATGTACCTGTATGTCTATTACCATGTAGTTGAAAATAATATTATTCACTATTTGTGAGCTTAATTTTCAGCAGTATGTGGCATTTCTCACATCACATCTCAAGAATATGTTATACTGATACAATATTATGAATTAGTGTACAAGCATGAATTTAAGAATTTCTTAAAGGATTTAAGGTTAGGTATATAATGAACTATTTCCTGAAAATAGCCCATTTTAAATTTTGCAGTATTGATTTATTTTCTTCCTCCAAATCATCACTGAAATGATATGTCTCATTTTGGTGCTGACATGAGGTTCATTCAAAATATCTTGAAATGTATTCATTCATGGTCTTTAATTTTATCTCTCCAATTGTTAGGAGAAATGGTCTCCACAGTATGTATTCACTTCTTAATTTCAAAGAAAATTCCCCACATAATTCCTGTCTTACATGTTATAGAGGAAGACTTAAGAGGGAAAAGGATGTAAATAAGTACAAAATCAAGTTTGAGTTTATTCAGTTATTTACAATAATGTTGGGTACATTGTTTTTATACATCCATATTTTGGTAAATATATCAACAAAGTAGGCAGAATATTAAAATAATTCATATTATTTGTTTATCTAATACCAACTTGATTCTAAAGTATGAAAGATTTAAGATGTAGTAATGGCAGATATTTTATTGAGCCTATTTGATATCTTGTCCAGTGGCTTTATTTCTCAAGGTTACAGTGGACCCGGAGGTAGGACTGTTGAGTGATCTGCAAGGTCACCTTTTTACATTCCCTCATTACTTCTAGGGCTTCCACTGTTATTTTTAACACATATCTCTTGAATATCAAATTACATCAATCCTTTGAAAATATACTGTTGCTCTTGTATGCAAAATAATCTCTTGGTTTCAGATCTTCTTTCCTGAGGAGATTAACTTAAATCCCTTTATTTCTAAACTACCAACGATCATGTTGAAATAATTAATTATGTCCTAGTTTTATTCATGAACCATCCCTGCTTATTACTGAACTTGATTGGAACTGATGCACCTGTCCTCTAAATATGTTTAATATTAACTTCATACTGATATAGAACTACGGTTCATTCCTTACAGGCTTTAAACCTGATAGGTTTCCACCCTAAAATACCAATTAATTTTCAGTAATGTCAGATGTGCTATATATCTAAATGTAAACTGTGTTAGCTTCCTGCTTAGTAAACAAAATGTTGTGTATACAAAATCTTGGTAAATTTTAGTAAAGAAGTATTGAAAGCCCCTGTAAATTGCCTTTTCCTTATTTATATGCCAGAAACTAATTTAATGTGAAACTTTAATTTTCTTATTAGAGTTATGCCCATAACAGATGTTGATAGTTGCAAGAAAACAATTTCCCTGTAACATCATTTATTTCTGTAACCTTTTGTAGGTACAGTTTGAAATTCTGATTCCATTCATTCTTGTTCATCTGTGCATTATATCTAATGTCTTATTGTCACAGTATGTACACATCACTGAATGAGTAACATCAAATGGCAACTGTATAAATATTTGTTCAGATGTCATTGAATGAGCAATATCAGATGGCAACTATATAGATATATTCTTTCATGATTTAAAGAGAATTATTGCTATTTTCTTTGTGGGGAACCAAATATTCTGTAAAGTAGAAATATTTATGTGTGCCTTGTAATTACAGAAACTGTAATCTCTTAGCTTATATCTTGGTGATTGCTATAAGTTCTTTTAAAGAATACATAGCATCACAACATAATGATATAATGGTGTTCAATAAATAAGGTAGCAGTGTGAGTCAATGACATGGATTTAGTCATACATCAGTAAACATATCACAGGTGACAAGGGCATGACAATCTGCACCTGAAAATTGTACACACCAATGGACCATGTACTGAACCCATTTTAAAACATATTAAGCTGAATTAATGGGGGCAAGATCATTCCAAAAACTGTACAGGATCATCCAGGAATTTGCATTCCAAGTGAAACAGAGTAGTGAATACTGGTTCAGCCCAGTATGTTATATGCAGCTGATAACATGTAGCCTGTCACTGCCATGAAGCAATATAAGTTGATTGATCTTATGATGAAAGTCTACAAAAATCGTGCTCATGTCAGAAATCATTAGATGTACTTCATATTTGAAATGCTTGCTGCAGTCTAGCTAACTGCTTTCAGCATATGGCATTCTTTGGTGAAGTAATGTGATAACATATTCCACACATTAAAAAAGGGACATGTTACCTTATTTATTTTCCCTCATTATGACTAATGTCTACACATGTAATTCATGTTTCTATACTTCTGTGCAATTGTTACAAGAATTGTTTATGTCAGTGTCACTGACTTTTAATATTAATTCCTTAAAAGTTTATTATACCTATGAATAACCTAAAGTGGTGAATCTGAAAGTCTGTCAAACAAATTAATAAATCCAGTAGACCACATCCCACCACTGAACATCAAGATTAAACAAGTATTTAATGTTAACCAATTAAATTCACATGTAGCCATTTTATTGATTAACAGGTAGTTATTAAAAGATGTTTATATGAAGTGTTAGTTGCCTTGTACTACATCCATTGTTATGTGCTAAGCAGAGCTTAGTGTAAAGCAAATGAATCCTGCTTTCAACACTTTACATAGCATACAGAACACACAACTGGGCAAAGGTATGTAAATCCATATCATCATTCTCTATTAGTTGCAACCCAATGGCTTGTCTCTACTCTGTTAACTGTAATGAAAGTATTATTTAATTTGGCTCAAATTCTTGCAAGTATTTACTTTAGCTTCATAGCTCAGTAATCAGCATTTGGGATTTGTTCCATATCAGGAACATTTGAGAAGTAGGCCGCAGTCCTCTGCTTTCCTAGTCCTTAGAAGTTTACATTTTTACTCCATATTGTCTACCTGCTTCATAAGCTCTGTCATATCCAGAATTATTGTAGGATCTGCTGGGAGGCTTGTTTGTTGTAAGTAATGTAGGTTGGGGTACAGGTCATCCATTTTCAAGTGATGTAGGATGAGAAAGTGTAGAGCTCTATCATGCCTGACAGGGTGGCACGAGTACTTTTAGCTTTACATTTAATATTTACAGTTCCTAATATAAATGTATGGATTGGATATGATTGTTCATAGAACAGTACTTGTTTCAAAACAAGTTGAAATCAACATACTTGCTCTATTTTTTAGCAAGATTGTTTCATCTTACATACAGTTATACCTCCACACTCGCACATCTTCATGATGTGGTTCTTAAATAAGCACTAGAGCCAACTCTGTCGTTTCCATCCCAGATAAAATTGATGTTCATTCCTAGTGTTGTCACTTAGGAATGTTGATAATATGAATGGTTGTGATAAAGTTAACTTAACTGTTTCCTGATGGTTCAAATATTGGCTTTTGTGATGATGGTGAAATTTAGGATTCTACCATTCCACTTAGTAGTTTAGTTTTAATAATATTTGTTGTTACATTTTCATGTTCATTAAGAATGGACAACAAAAACAGGTATGTTACATGAAGATAAACATATATTCTTTGTAGATAAGTAGGATGGGAATCCCAGCCAATTATGCAAAACTAGGAACCAATATATATATAAACACCGGAATGAAACACTGCAGGCATCTAAAATTATTTTTACAGTCATAGGTTGAGGAATTATTGTTTTTTACTATCTGCTGCTTCTAATTTGTTTGCTTTCTTCGGTTTGGTGTATGTGACAACAAAGTACATATAAAAAGTACCTTTCTATAAATGAATGTTATACAAACTTCTTATATTTGGCATAGTTCATATTTCTGTCCAGATTTATGCTAGATGATCTGCAATCCTATCATATATAAATTGTTGCAAATTGTGAATACATTTGAAATTTAAAACAAACTTACAACATATTAGTCTTTTCTTATATTTCTTACAGTTACTTTAAGGCATCAACTGCTTGTCTTCTTATATCTTCTGCCATTTCCTTTAGTTCTGTATTACTTGTTACAAGACACTCGTTCTGTGCTTGCAATGTTTGCATCATACTTTGCAAGTGTCTATTCACTTCCAAAAAATTTCTGACTTTCTGGTACACAACTTCTGGACAGTTAATACTTTCACTTACAATCTGTGAAGAAGGTATATCACATCCCCTATTGGACATAACGGTGCTGTTTTTTAAGTGGTCTGGAAAAATGAACAATTAATGATAAAATGAATTGAATATTGTAGGTTAAGTTTTTGTTCATTGTTTCAATGACCAACTTATCCCCTTGCACAAAACGACATGCTTGAGACATTATATGGTCTACATCATAATTCTCATGCTAATATAAGATCTGCGCAAGATCACAAATTTCACCCCTAATTTTTTGGTACAACACATGACTTTTATTGTTTAAAATTTCTTATCTACATGAAACAGAATCCCTAAGTATGAAGACATCGTCTTCTGGGGCATTCTTTAAATCATCCAATACTTGTTCGGTGATTGGTGGCTTTGGTCTCTGCGGAATATTAGGTTTTTTCTTAAACATCTCAAACTTGTACGCCCTTTTGCACAAAATATATTTCAAAACAAAAACAAATATATTTTGCATCACATACGGAACGCGATTGTTTCTTTTTAATTTCAGCAGTACCATCTGGTGTTAAGCATGTTGGTATATGCACGCGGGAATTATCCAATTCCCAGTATGTAAGGAGAGTACTGTGAGTAGGGCTGTTTGAATATACCAAATAACTTTTAAAACCGCAGTTTTGTGAAAATGCCTGCTGTTGTTTTAAAGGAGCTCGATTTTCCTGAACATGTGAAAGTAAAGTAAGTACTTTATCTTTTACAAATTGGCAACTAAAGCGATTCTTGGTTTGTTAGTAAGGTAATACTCCTTTTCAAATACGTGTTAAACCGACAGTCTGATTTATATACGCAGATTGCAGTTGCTAAATGTAATTTGCTGTGCTTTAGGAAACAACGCAGGAAAATGCAGTGGATAGAGGTACAGTTTATGAAAGTGTAATTAGTTTTTAGGATACTGGTCCAAGTGCATCGGCTGGCATGGTATATGACTTATTTGTTCTTGTCAGGCCTCTTGCTCAGTAATTAGCACCAACCTTACAGATTATCGTCAAACAAAAAATTGTCGGCATGGCAGGAGGATTGGTCCATTACTAAGATTTAAAACACGATTATGACACCTGTTTGATAAATTAAATACCTTAAACCAAAAAAACATGTTAGGTCATTGCAAATTGTAAAATGGATCAGTGTATTCTGAATTAGAAGAAGTTATTTTCTTTTACAGTTCATTACAATTAACTTGTATTTTGTACAACAGCCTTTACAATGGAAGTTGAATATAATTTGCTTACTTTTTTCATTAGGCTTGAAAAGCTGGAGAGTGGTTTGTTAAATGGAGAAGTCACAGTAGAGGGTTACTGCAGACAGAAGTGGAAAATTTTGGAGACACATGTCCCATCTTCAGTGACAAAGCAAATAGAATGTCTTCAGAATAAATTGGAGTCTACCAAACTTTCAGAAGTAGGTGTTATTTTGCCAGTCCCATTTGTATAGGAGAATTTGTGCCTGAACTATGTTTACTTCAATGATTTTGCAGCTGTTTTTTTAAACATTTTAAGTTAGAATTTTCATTTACCTACTCAGTTACTCATACAAATAACTGGCATATGATGGCCAGTTTATGTACATCTCTGGCTTGAACAGTATTTTGATGCAGTTACAATGTTCATAAACATGTCTGTAGTTGCACTAATAGAATAGAATAGAATTTATTTACATTCCATAGATCCTTCATAGGCTTAAGCCAAGGATGTATAACATGTCAAAGTGAATAATTCAATTCAATTCATTTATTTAAGTGCTTGACAACAGCCAAAAAGGTCAATAACAGCCAAGTACTAAACCAGAGTACAGGATAAAATATAATAAGTAATTAATTTATTTCAATAATAATAAAAGTAAAACAAACAAATGAAACTAAATATATAAATGCACCATATAATAATAATAATAATAATTTGATTCATTTATTGAATCATATTTCACAAGTAAATGGGCTATATACGATACCTAAGTAATATAATTCAATTTAATAATTCTAAATAAAATAAATAATACTAAATAATAATAATAATAATAATAGTTCAATTCCATAATGAAGTTAAATATTTTTAATATAATAATTTATATATTTATGCTAGAAACATGAATTTGATAATGTTAGATTAGGATGTGTTTTAACATAACCTAACTGAGGTTTGTATTTGCCATTGTGGACTATTTATTAACAGGAAACTAAACTTTTATGCCACATATTAAAATATTATTCTGCATGGCAGGAAGGGTTATTATGCTTTGATGCAATTTAAGGAATGTAATGGTATGATGAAACCATATCAATGAAGCTACTTCACTTAAACAATAAAGTTAATCTGTAAAACATCGTCTCAGTTAATTTACTGTTTCAGACAGAATTTATTAAGTTCAGTAAAATAACAATTTTATGTGATAAATTCTTCCTTTTTTTGGGGGGGGGGGGGGTTGCTTTTTGAGCTCTTGCAAATAAAACTTGAAGAACTTTGTGGTCACCATTGGTGTGGGAGTATGCTTTCTTGGGTTTAATACTAAAAATATTTTAAGCCTCAATTTTGGTGAAGATTGAATCCGAACATTTTGGAGGAGCATATCTTCAGCAGCATAAAAATAATTGAAATACTTATTTGAATGTTATTGTAATAATTTTGCAATTTAGGTATGTGATTATTCATGTTTGATTTTTGTAATGTGACATGTCTTGTTTTTACTCCTACTAGACTGAATATTACAATCAGATGATTAAGTGCCTCAAGTTTGAATTTTGTGTAACTGAGCAAGAACAAGAAAAAGCTGTTGATGGTAATGTAAGGTCCAGTAAGAATGCCAAGTGTGATGGAGAAAGTAGTTCGCATGAATTGGAAAACAATTACATATTGTTGAATGAAGAAACAGCTAGTGGAAGTTCTAGCAGTGGCAGAGTTGTGAAGGAAGAAGGGAAACAGAAGAAAAAACTAGGTCTTCAGATACTGACTAGATCTCAGAACTGTAGATTGACTGGTCCAAATACCCAGCCATGCACACTTCTGGGATCAAGGAAGACTCCTAGTCAAAATGTTGAAAATAGCTTCATATCACCCTCAGGTTAGTATGCATTACATTTGCATACCTGTTAACCTTTGTAATATGTGCATGAATGTGTGCTTGTTAGCAATTAATTTATTGGGATGGGTCTAGGGAGGACCATTATATGAGCTATGATAGCAGAGTCACTATAATCATGGCTATGGGTTAAATGGTTAGGGTTTAGCTACTTTTCTCTTGACCACATTATTTAGACCAGCTGTAGGTCCTGCCCAGCCTCCAGTCCAGTGGATATCAGCCTTCTTTTTTCATAAGGAATGAAGTTGCCAGGTTGTGAAACAATCAGTTACATTCATTGCCCTGATGATGGAGGCAGTTTGACCTCTGAAACGGTGGAAATCTACCAGACTACACGGCACAGTAACCCAGAAGGCAGCAATCTTCAGACTCACCTCTGTGAAAACCTCAAATCCTACAACCAGTCACTTCCATCCGTTACTGATGTTACTTACACTATGTTTGTCTGTCCTGCTGTCTATACCTTACTCTGACCAAAACCTATCATCAGAACTTATGTGGTGATGCCCAAAACAAACATTACATATTTATTTTCTTACTCTTTTTATATTGTTAGTTTCAACATATTCCATGACTACTAACAACATAACATAAATACTTAAACATACAGCAACACAAAACATGTAAGTACAACTGAAAATATGTTTCTTTTGGGTGGTCCTGTATAAACTGACATATTGATTGTTCATGTTAGTATATCTTCTCTAATGTCATTTTTGGTTAAGGAAGTACTAAAGGCTTTTTATTTCTGAAATTCAGGTTCATTACAATCTAAGAAGGGTGCTGCACAGAATGGTAGTAAACAGATGACTATCTCCTCCATGTTACAAAATCATCAAACAAGAGGAAAAGTGATGAAGTTCAGGTTGTTGTGGATGGTGTGCACGAGGAAGAGAAGAATATGGAAGAATCAAAAGTGACACAAGAGGCAGATGGCAAGGAGGAAATTGAAGAAACAGACACAGAAATGCAGGTTGAGAAGAAAGTTAAA